>NW_027490093.1:656031-1312062 GCF_050948175.1 Xylocopa sonorina | reverse complement strand
CTTCGTATCGTAGCAATAGAGTTCTAATTCTTCCTAAAACGCGATATCGCATCTCATTTCTATGTTTCATGATAAGATATAATATTCATTGCGAAGTGTCTTGTACACCTCGCATACTCTTCAAATGAATGTAAATGCGACACTTCCTTGCTAGGAAATAGCGTTGGCAGATGTATACATATCGAGCAATATTATTCCAATGCCTCTTAAATCGCCATATCGCATCTCATTTCTATGTTTCATAATAAGATATAATATTCGATGTGGAGTGATATGTATACCTCGTATTCACTTCAAAAGAATATGAATGCGACGTTTCCTTCCTAGGAAACTGCTTTTCCAGATATCTACGTATCGTAGCAATATAGGTCTAATGCTCCTTAAAACGCGATATCGCATCTCATTCCTATGTCTCATAATAAGATATAATATTCATTGCGAAGTGTTTTGAATTCATCGTCTACACTTGAAATGTATGTAAATGCGACACTTCCTTGCTTGGAAGTAGCGTTTTCAGATGTCTACGTATCGAAGCAATAGAATTCTAATCCTTCTTAAATCGCGATATCGCATCTCATTCCTATGTTTTATGATAAGATATAATATTCATTGCGAAGTGTCATGTATACCTCGCATACACTTCAAAAGAATGTAAATGCTACACTTCCTGGCTGGGAAATAGCGTTTGCAGATGTCTAGGTATCGAAGCAATAGAGTTCTAATGCTGCTTAAATTGCGATATCGCATCACATTTCTATGCGTCATGATAAGATATAATATTCATTGCGGAGTGTCATGTATACTTCGTACGCACTACAAACGAATGTAAATGCGACACTTCCTTGCTAGGAAGTAGCGTATGCAGATGTCTACGTATCGAAGTTATAGAGATCTAATGCCACTTAAAACGCGATATCGCATCTCACTTCTATGCTTCATGATAAGATATAATATTCATTGTGGAGTGTTATGTATACCTCGAATTCACTTCAAAAGAATGTAAATGCGACACTTCCTTGCTAGGAAATAGCGAATGCAGATATCTACGTATCGTAACAATAGTGTTCTAGTGCTTCTCGAAACGTGATATCGCATCTCATTTCTATGTTTCATGATAAGATATAATATTCATTGCGAAGTGATATGTATACCTCGTATTCACTTCAAAAGAATGTAGATGCGACACTACCTTGCTACGAAATAGCGTTTACAGATGTCCACGTATCGTAGCAATAGGTTTCTAACGCTTCTTAAAACGCGATATCGCATCTCATTTCCATGTTTCATGATGAGATATAATATTCATTGCGACGTGTCATGTATACTTCGCATACACTTCAAATGGATGCAAATGCGACACTTGCCTACTAGTAATTAGCGTTTGCAGAAGTCTACGTATCGATGCAATAGAGTTCTAATGCTTCTTCAGACGAGATATCGCATTTCCTTTCTATGTCTTATGATAAGATATAATATTCATTCCGAAGTGTTATGTATTACTCGTCTACACTTTAAATGAATGTAAGTGCCACACTTCCTTCCTAGGAAACAGCGTTTGCAGATGTCTACGTCACGAAGCAATAGAGTTCTAATGCTTCTTAAATCGCGATATCGCATCGCATTTCTATGTCTCATGATAGTATATAATATTCATTGCGAAGTGTTACGCATTCTTCGCATACACTTCAAGTTAATGTAAATGCGACACTATCTTGCTAGGAAACAGCGTTGGCAGATGTCTACGTATCGTAGCAACAGATTTCTAATGCTTCTCAACACCCGATATAGCATTTCATTTCTATGTTTCTTGATAAGATATAATATTCATTGCGAAGTGTCACTTATACCTCCCATACACTTCAAGTGAATGTAAATGCGACACTTTGTTGCTAGGAAATAGCGTTTGTAGATGTCTACGTATCGAAGCAATAGAGTTGTAATGCTTCTTATATCGTCATATCGCATCTCATTTCTATGTTTCATGACAGGATATAATATTCATTGTGCAGTGTTATGTATACCCCGTATTTACGTCAAAGGAATGTAAATACGAGACTTCCTTGCCAGGAAATAGCGTTTGCAGATGTCTACGTATCGTAGCAATAGAGTTCTAATGCTTCTCAAAACGCGATATCGCTCCTAATTTATATGCTTCATGATAAGATATAATATTCATTGTGGAGTGTTATGTATACCTCGTATTCACTTCAAAAGAATGTAAATGCGACACTTCCTTGCTAGGAAATAGCGTCTGCAGATGTCTACGTATCGTAGCAATAGAGTTCTAATGCTTCTTAAAACGCGAAATCGCTCCTCATTTCTATGTTTCATTATAAGATATATTATTCATTGCGTAGTGTCATGTATACTTCGTATTCACTTCAAAAGAATGTAAATGCAACACATCCTTGCAAGGAAGCAGCGTTGGCAGATGTCTACGTATCGAAGCAATAGTATTCCAATGCCTCTTAAATCGCGATATCGCATCTCATTTCTATGTTTCATGATAAGATATAATACTCATTCTGGAGTGTTATGTATACCTCGTATTCACTTCTAAATATTGAAAATGCTACATTTCCTTGCTAGGAATTAGCGTTTGCAGATGTCTACGTATCGTAGCAATAGAGTTCTAATGCTTCTGAAAACGCCATATCGCATCTCATTTCTATGTTTCATGATAAGATATAAATGCTAAATGAATGTAAATGCGACACTTCATTGCTAGCAAGTAGCGTTTGCAGATGTCTACTTATCGGAGCAATAGGGTTCTTATGCTTCTTGAAACGCGATATCGCATCACATTTCTATGCTTCATGATAAGGTATAATATTCATTGCGAAGTGTCATGTATACCTCGTATTCATTTCAAAAGAATGTAAATGCGACACTTCCTTGCTAGGAAATAGCGTTTGCAGGAGTTTACGTATCGTAGCAATAGAGATCTAATGCTTCTCAAAACGTCATACGCATATCATTTCTATGTTTCATGATAAGATATAATATTCATTGCAGTGTTATGTATACCACGTATTGACATCAAAAGAATGTAAATGCGACAGTTCCTTCCTAGGGAGTAGCGATGGCAGATGTCTACGTGTCGAAGCAATAGAGTTCTTGTGCTTCTTAAAACGAGATATCGCTCCTCATTTCTATGTTTTATGATAAGATATAATATTCAATGCAAAGTGTCGTGTCTTACTCAAATTGGCATCAAGAGAATGAAAATACGACACTTCCTTGCTAGGAAATAGCGTTTGCACATGTCCACGTATTGAAGCAATAGAGTTCCAATGCTTCTTATATCGCGAAATCGCATCTCATTTCTATGTTTCATGATAAAATATAATATTCATTGTGCAGTGTTATGTATACCTCGTATTGACTTCAAAAGAATGTAAATGCGACACTTCCTTGCTAGGAGATAGTATTGGCAGGTGTCTTCGTATCGTAGCAATAGAGTTCTAATTCTTCCTAAAACGCGATATCGCATCTCATTTCTATGTTTCATGATAAGATATAATATTCATTGCGAAGTGTCTTGTACACCTCGCATACTCTTCAAATGAATGTAAATGCGACACTTCCTTGCTAGGAAATAGCGTTGGCAGATGTATACATATCGAGCAATATTATTCCAATGCCTCTTAAATCGCCATATCGCATCTCATTTCTATGTTTCATAATAAGATATAATATTCGATGTGGAGTGATATGTATACCTCGTATTCACTTCAAAAGAATATGAATGCGACGTTTCCTTCCTAGGAAACTGCTTTTCCAGATATCTACGTATCGTAGCAATATAGGTCTAATGCTTCTTAAAACGCGATATCGCATCTCATTCCTATGTCTCATGATAAGATATAATATTCATTGCGAAGTGTTTTGAATTCATCGTCTACACTTGAAATGTATGTAAATGCGACACTTCCTTGCTTGGAAGTAGCGTTTTCAGATGTCTACGTATCGAAGCAATAGAATTCTAATCCTTCTTAAATCGCGATATCGCATCTCATTCCTATGTTTTATGATAAGATATAATATTCATTGCGAAGTGTCATGTATACCTCGCATACACTTGAAATGAATGTAAATGCGACACTTCCTTGCTAGGAAATAGCGTTTGCAGATGTCTAGGTATCGTAGCATTAGAGTCCTAATGCTTCTTAAAACGCGATATAGCATCTCATGTCTATGTTTCATTATAGGATATAATATTCATTGCGATGTGTCACTTATACCTCGCATACACCTCAAATGAATGTAAATGCGACACTTCCTTGCTGGGAAATAGCATTTCCAGATGTCTACGTATCGTAGCAATAGAGTTCTAATGCTTCTTAAAACGTGATATCGCATCTCATTCCTATGTTTCATGATAAGGTATAATATTAATTACGAAGTGTTATATATTCCTCGTCTACACTTCAACTGAATGTACATGCGACACTACCTTGATAGGAAATAGCGTTTCCAGATGTCTACGCATCGAAGCAATATGGTTCTAATGCTTCTTGAAACGCGATATCGCATCTCATTTCTATGTTTCATGATAAGATATAATACTCATTTCGAAGTGTTATGCATACCTCGTATACACTTCAAATGAATGAAAGTGCGAGACTTCCTTGCTAGGAAGTAGCGCTTGCAGTTGTCTACGTATCGAAGCAATAGAGTTCGGATGTTTCTTAAAACGCGATATCGCATCTCGTTTCTATGTTTCATGATAAGATATAATATTCATTACGAAGTACTATGTATTCCTCGTCTACACTTCAATTGAATGTAAATGCGACACTTCCATGCTAGGTAATAGCGTTTGCAGATGTCTGCGCATCGAAGAAATAGCGTTCTAATGCTTCTTAAAACGAGATATCGCATTTCATTTCTATGTTTTAAGATAAGTTATAATATTCATTGCGGAGTGTCATGTATACGTCGTATTCACTTCAGAAGAAAGTAAATGCGACATTTGCTTGCTAGGAAATAGCGTTTGCAGATGTCTACGTAACGAAGCACTAGACTTCTAATGCTTCTTAAATCGTCATATCGCATCTCATTTCTATGTTTCATGATAAGATATAATATTCATTGTGGAGTGTTATGTATACCTCGTATTCACTTCAAAAGGCTGTAATTGCGACACTTCCTTGCTAGGAAATAGCGTTTGGAGATGTCTACGTATCATAGCAATAGAATTCTGATGCTTCTTAAAACGCGATGTCGCTCCACATTTCTATGTTACATGATAAGATATAATATTCAATGCGAAGTGACATGCATGCATCGTATTCGCTTCAAAACAATGTAAATACGACACTTCTTCGCTAGGAAATAGCGTCTGCAGATATCTACGTATCGTAGCAATAGTGTTCTAATGCTTCTTAAATCGCGATATCGCATCTCATTTCTATGTTTCATGATAACATATAATATTCATTGCGAAGTTTCTTGTATACCTCTCATATACTTCATATGATTGTAAATGCGACACTCCCTTGCTAGGAAATAGCGTTTGCAGTTATCTACGTATCGTAGCAATAGATTTCAAATGCTTCTTAAAACGCCATAGCGCATCACATTTCTATGTTTCATGATAAGATATAATATTCAATGCGAAGTGACATGCATGCATCGTATTCGCTTCAAAAGAATGTAAATGCGACGCTTCCTTGCTAGGAAATAGCGTTTGCAGATGTCTACGTATCGAAGCAATAGAGTTGTAATGCGTCTTAAATCGCAATATCGCATCTCATTCATATGTTTCGATATAAGATATAATATTCATTGTGTAGTGTTATGTATACCTCGCATACAATTCAAAAGATTATAACTGCGACACTTACTTGCTAGGAAGGAGCGTTTGCAGATGTCTACGTATCGAGGCAATAGAGTTGCCATGCATCTTGAATCGCGATATCGCATCTCACGTCTATGTTTCATGATAAGATATAATATTCAATGCGGAGTGTCTGGTATACTTCGTATTCACTTCAAAAGAATGTAAATTCGAAACTTACTTGCTAGGAAATAGCGTTTGCAGATGTCTACGTATCGTAGCATTAGAGTCCTAATGCTTCTTAAAACGCGATATAGCATCTCATGTCTATGTTTCATTATAGGATATAATATTCATTGCGATGTGTCACTTATACCTCGCATACACCTCAAATGAATGTAAATGCGACACTTCCTTGCTGGGAAATAGCATTTCCAGATGTCTACGTATCGTAGCAATAGAGTTCTAATGCTTCTTAAAACGTGATATCGCATCTCATTCCTATGTTTCATGATAAGGTATAATATTAATTACGAAGTGTTATATATTCCTCGTCTACACTTCAACTGAATGTACATGCGACACTACCTTGATAGGAAATAGCGTTTCCAGATGTCTACGCATCGAAGCAATATGGTTCTAATGCTTCTTGAAACGCGATATCGCATCTCATTTCTATGTTTCATGATAAGATATAATACTCATTTCGAAGTGTTATGCATACCTCGTATACACTTCAAATGAATGAAAGTGCGAGACTTCCTTGCTAGGAAGTAGCGCTTGCAGTTGTCTACGTATCGAAGCAATAGAGTTCGGATGTTTCTTAAAACGTGATATCGCATCTCGTTTCTATGTTTCATGATAAGATATAATATTCATTACGAAGTACTATGTATTCCTCGTCTACACTTCAATTGAATGTAAATGCGACACTTCCATGCTAGGTAATAGCGTTTGCAGATGTCTGCGCATCGAAGAAATAGCGTTCTAATGCTTCTTAAAACGAGATATCGCATTTCATTTCTATGTTTTAAGATAAGTTATAATATTCATTGCGGAGTGTCATGTATACGTCGTATTCACTTCAGAAGAAAGTAAATGCGACATTTGCTTGCTAGGAAATAGCGTTTGCAGATGTCTACGTAACGAAGCACTAGATTTCTAATGCTTCTTAAATCGTCATATCGCATCTCATTTCTATGTTTCATGATAAGATATAATATTCATTGTGGAGTGTTATGTATACTGTCACGTCCCGAGGTGCGGTTGCGCTCGCAACGGTGGCACAAAGTCGTAACCGTTCCCGAAAATAACGCGAATTGCGTCCGGACCGGGTTCGTTGGCGTTTCGGACTCGATAAAACGGTAATTAACACTAAACTTACCTTGCGAAGGCTTGATTCCGCTGTCTGATTTCTCTTTCTAGGTACCTGGAGCGCCTTGGATCCGCAACCGGGATGGCGGCGGCGTACGGCTGGAACGGAGGTACGGGTCGTGCGGCGAAGGAAACCTCCTTCACAGGAACCAGGACTCGAACGCAGGAAATTGAATATTCTGGTGCATCACCCACGTATTCCCGAGCGAGACGACGAATAAACTCTCTCCTCCCCGCGCGTCGTGTACGCTTTGTCGGAGGTGCAAGGCTCGTCGAGAATACTTGAACTTCGGTCGAGTACGGCGCGGCTAAGCGTTGGTTCGCTCTAGCTTACCGGGATCAACCTGGGCGCAAGATATTCTGTATACGGTAGAAGTGAGAATGGAGCAACTAAGCGCTGGTTCGCTCTAGTCGTCGAGCCTCAAGACTATCGCAGATGAGATATAGAAATAGAATAATCGCGAGCGTACCCGTGGAGTAGAATTAAGGAATTGTATTTGAACTCGAATAAAGATACTTTGAATCTGGTAAAAATAAACTATATTCTATGATTTCACTATACTAGATACACTTGACTAAATTCTAGGTTACTGACTAGCGATTACAATGAGAATTAGAAATAGTATAAAGTATCGAATGGACTCCGCTATGGGAGTAAGGATAGAGACGAATGCATTAGAGCTAATTGCTCGTTGCGAATGAGCCTATTGCTCGGATCGGAAGTGCATCGTTCGGATGCTGGATTAGAACTCCTCGGTTCGGAGATGAGATACGAACTGACTCTCGGATCTCGCGTCCGCGACCTCCTCGGGTCGCGCGGCGCGCGAGTCGCTGGGCCCTCGCGGTGGGGCGGACGGTCGGAGTAGGGCGGCCGCTCGGCCCTCGTGGTGGGGCGGCCGTTCGGAGAGGGGCGCGGCCCGCGTTAAGCGTGAGCCGCGAGCGTCGAGTGTGCGCGCGAGTGCACGGAACATAGCCGTGCATGAATGAAATATATACATATATTCACTTAAATCTAGGTGTGTGTTGGTGTGTATGTACATAGGTGAGTAGTGTCCTTATTCTAATCCCACATGTACGAGAAGTACGTATAGGGCTTCGTGATCGCTGGGGATTCGACCCAGTATGTGTCGGAGAGCTCCTCGCCCTCGTAATACGGGGTGAAGTCCTCCCCCTCGTGTGTGGAGATCGCGCGTGGGCGCGGCATGCTGCATCCTTCTTCCCTCTCGTACCTTTGTCTCCTTCTGTAAGGACGGCGAGTCGGCGGGTGGCCCGTGTGCAGGGGCTCCGGATACGGATGCTGGGGATGATGAGTTGGACGCCGGAGGGTGGCAGGCGGTACGCCTGACGTTACAATACCTCGTATTCACTTCAAAAGGCTGTAATTGCGACACTTCCTTGCTAGGAAATAGCGTTTGGAGATGTCTACGTATCATAGCAATAGAATTCTGATGCTTCTTAAAACGCGATGTCGCTCCTCATTACTATGTTTCATGATAAGATATAATATTCAATGCGAAGTGACATGCATGCATCGTATTCGCTTCAAAAGAATGTAAATGCGACGCTTCCTTGCTAGGAAATAGCGTTTGCAGATGTCTACGTATCGAAGCAATAGAGTTGTAATGCGTCTTAAATCGCAATATCGCATCTCATTCATATGTTTCGATATAAGATATAATATTCATTGTGTAGTGTTATGTATACCTCGCATACAATTCAAAAGATTATAACTGCGATACTTACTTGCTAGGAAGGAGCGTTTGCAGATGCCTACGTATCGAGGCAATAGAGTTGCCATGCATCTTGAATCGCGATATCGCATCTCACGTCTATGTTTCATGATAAGATATAATATTCAATGCGGAGTGTCTGGTATACTTCGTATTCACTTCAAAAGAATGTAAATTCGAAACTTACTTGCTAGGAAATAGCGTTTGCAGATGTCTACGTATCGTAGCATTAGAGTCCTAATGCTTCTTAAAACGCGATATAGCATCTCATGTCTATGTTTCATTATAGGATATAATATTCATTGCGATGTGTCACTTATACCTCGCATACACCTCAAATGAATGTAAATGCGACACTTCCTTGCTGGGAAATAGCATTTCCAGATGTCTACGTATCGTAGCAATAGAGTTCTAATGCTTCTTAAAACGTGATATCGCATCTCATTCCTATGTTTCATGATAAGGTATAATATTAATTACGAAGCGTTATATATTCCTCGTCTACACTTCAACTGAATGTACATGCGACACTACCTTGATAGGAAATAGCGTTTCCAGATGTCTACGCATCGAAGCAATATGGTTCTAATGCTTCTTGAAACGCGATATCGCATCTCATTTCTATGTTTCATGATAAGATATAATACTCATTTCGAAGTGTTATGCATACCTCGTATACACTTCAAATGAATGAAAGTGCGAGACTTCCTTGCTAGGAAGTAGCGCTTGCAGTTGTCTACGTATCGAAGCAATAGAGTTCGGATGTTTCTTAAAACGCGATATCGCATCTCGTTTCTATGTTTCATGATAAGATATAATATTCATTACGAAGTGTTATGTATTCCTCGTCTACACTTCAATTGAATGTAAATGCGACACTTCCATGCTAGGTAATAGCGTTTGCAGATGTCTGCGCATCGAAGAAATAGAGTTCTAATGCTTCTTAAAACGCCATATCGCATCTCATTTCTATGTTTCATGATAAGATATAAAATTCATTTCGAAGTGTCATGTATACCTCGGATGAACTTCATATGAATGTAAATGCGACACTTACTTGCTATGAAATAGCGTTTGCAGATGTCTACGTATCGAAGCAATAGAGTACTAAAGCTTCTTAAATCGCGATATCGCATATCATTTTCATGTTACATGATAAGATATAACATTCATTGCGATGTGTCATGTACACCTGGCACACACTTCAAATGAATGTAAATGCGACATTCCTTTCTAGAAAATTACGTTACCAGATGTCTACGTATCGAAGCCAAGGAATACTAATGCTTCTTAAATCGCGATATCGCATCTCATTTCTATGTTTCATGATAAGATATAATATTCATTTCAAAGTGTCATGTATACCTCGGATACACTTCATATGAACGTAAATGCGACACTTCCATGCTAGGAAGTAGCGTTTGCAGATGTCTACGTATCGATGCAATAGGGTTCTAATGCTTCTTAAGAAGAGATATCGCATCACATTCCTATGTACCATGATAAGATATAATATTCATTGCGAAGTGACATGTATACCTCGCATACATTTCAAGAGAATGTAAATGCGACACTTCCTTGCTAGGAAATAGCGTTTGCAGATGTACACGTATCGAAGCAATAGAGTTCCAATGCTTCTTACATCGTCATATCGCATCTCATTTCTATGTTTTATGATGAGATATAATATTCATTGCGAAGTGTCATGTTCACCTCGCATAAACTTCAAATGAAACTAAATGTGATTCTTCCTTGCTAGGAAGTAGCGTATGCAGATGTCTACGTATCGTAGCAATAGGGTTCCAATGCTTCTCAAAACGAGATATCGCATCTCATTTCTATGTCTCATGATAAGATATAATATTCATTGCGATGTGTTATGTATTCCTCGTCTACACTTCAAGTGAATGTAAATGCGACACTTCCATGCTAGGAAATAGCGTTGGCAGATGTATACGTATCGAAGCAATAGGGTTCTAATGTTTCTTAAAACGGGATACCGCATCTCCTATCTATGTTTCACGATAAGATATAATATTCATTGCGAATTGTCATGTATACCTCGTATTCACTTCAGAAGAATGTAAATGCGACACTTCCATGCTATTAAATAGCGTTTGCAGATGTCTACGTATCGTAGCACTAGATTTCTAATGCTTCTTAAACCGCGATATGGCATTTTACTTCTATGTTTCGTTATAAGGTATAATATTCATTGTGGAGTGTTATGTATACCTCGTGTTCACTCCAAAAGAATGTAAATGCGACATTTCCATGCTAAGAAGTAGCGTTTGCAGATGACTACGTATCGTAGCAATAAAGTTCTAATGCTTCCTAAAACAAGATATCGCGACTCATTTCTATGTTCCATGAGAAGATATAATATTCATTGCGAAGTGTCATGTACACCTCGTGTTCACGTCAAAGGAATGTAAATGCGACACTTCCTTACTAGGAAATAGCGTTTACAGATGTCTACGTATCGTAGCAAAAGAGTTCTAATGCTTCTTAAAACGGGATACCGCATCTCATTTCTATGTTTAATGATAAGATATAATATTCGTTGCGAAGTGTCATGTGTACCTCGTATTCACTTCAAAAGAATGTAATGCGACACTTCCTTGGTAGGAAATAGCGTTTGCAGATGTCTATGTATCGAAGCAATAGGGTCCTAATGCTTCTTAAATCGTCATATCGCATCTCATTACTATGTTTCATGATAAGATATAATATTCATTATCGGGTGTTATGTGTACCTCGTATTCACTTCAAAAGATTGTAAATGCGACACTTCCATTCTAGGAAATAGCGTTTGCAGATGTCTCCGTATCGAAGCAACAGAGTTCTAATGCTTCTTAAAACGAGATGTCGCATCTTATCTCTATGTTTCATGATAAGTCATAATATTCATTGTGCAGTGTTATGTATATCTCGTCTACGCTTCAAATGAATGTAAATGCGACACTTGCTTGAAGGGAAATAGTGATTGCAGATGTCTACGTCTCGATGCAATAGAATTCTAAAGCTTCTAAAGCGCCATATCGTATCTCATTTCTATGTTTCATGATTAGATATAATATTCATTGCCATGTGACATGTATACCTCGTATTCCTTTCAAAAGAATGTAAGTGCGACACAACCTTGCTAGGAAGTAGCGTTTGCAGATGTCTACGTATCGATGCAATAGAGTTCTAATGCTACTTAAAAGGCGATATCGCATCTCATTTCTATGTTTCATGATAAGGTATAATATTAATTACGAAGTGTTATGTATTCCTCGTCTACACTTCAAATGAATGTACATGCGACACTACCTTGCTAGGAAATAGCGTTTACAGATGTCTAGGCATCGGAGCAATAGAGTTCTAATGCTTCTTGAAACGCGATATCGCATCTCATTTCTATGTTTCCTGATAAGATATAATACTCATTGCGAAGTGTTACGCATACCTCGTATACACTTCAAATGAATGAAAGTGCGAGACTTCCTTGCTAGGAAGTAGCGCTTGCAGCTGTCTACGTCTCGAAGCAATAGAGTTCTGGTGCATCTTAAAACGCGATATCGCATTTCATTTCTATGTTTCGTGATAAGTTATAATATTCATTGTGGAGTGTTATGTATACCTCGTATTCACTTTAAAAGAATGAGAATGCGACACTTCTTTGAGTTTAAATAGCGTTGGCAGATGTCTACGTATCGAAGCAATGGAGTTCTAATGCTTCTTAAATCGTCATATCGCATCTCATTTTTATGTTTCATGATAAGATATAATATTCATTGCGAAGTGTCATGTATAGCTCGCATACACTTCAAATGAATGTAAATGCGACACTTCCTTGCTAGGAAGTAGCGTTTGCAGTTGCCTACGTATCGAAGCAATAGAGTTCTGGTGCTTCTTAAAACGCGAAATCGCTCCTCATTTATATGCTTCATGATAAGATATAATATTCATTGCAGAGTGTCATGTATACTTCGTATCCACTTCAAAAGAAAGTAAATGCGACATTTGCTTGCTGGGAAGTAGTGTTTGCAGATGTCTACGTATCGAAGTAATAGATTTCTAATGCTTCTTAAATCGTCATATCGCATCTCATTTCTATGTTTCATGATAAGATATAATTTTCATTGTGCTGTGTTATGTAGTCCCCGTATTCACAAAAAAAGAATGTAAATACGACACTTCTTCGCTAGGAAATATCGTCTGCAGATATCTACGTATCGTAGCAATAGAGTTCCAATGCTTCTTAAAACGCGATATCGCATCTCATTTCTATGTTTCATGATAACATATAATATTCATTGCGAAGTTTCTTGTATACCTCTCATACACTTCATATGATTGTAAATGTGACACTCCCTTGCTAGGAAATAGCGTTTGCAGTTATCTACGTATCGTAGCAATAGATTTCAGATGCTTCTTAAAACGCCATAGCGCATCACATTTCTATGTTTCATGATAAGATATAATATTCTTTGCGAAGTGCCATGTATACCTCGTATTCACTTGAAAAGAATGTAAATGCGACACTTCCTTGCTAGGAAATAGCGTCTGCAGATGTCTACGTATCGAAGCAACAGAGTTCTAATGCTTCTTAGAACGAGATATCGTATCTCATTTCTATGTTTTATGATAAGATATAATATTCATCGCAAAGTGTCATGTATACCTCGCATACACTTCAAACGAATGTAAATCCGACACTTCCTTGCTAGTGTAACGTCAGGCGTACCGCCTGCCACCCTCCGGCGTCCACCTCATCATCCCCAGCATCCGTATCCGGAGCCCCTGCACACGGGCCACCCGCCGACTCGCCGTCCCTACAGAAGGAGGCAAAGGTACGAGAGGGAAGAAGGATGCAGCATGCCGCGCCCACGCGCGATCTCCACACACGAGGGGGAGGACTTCACCCCGTATTACGAGGGCGAGGAGCTCTCCGACACATACTGGGTCGAATCCCCAGCGATCACGAAGCCCTATACGTACTTCTCGTACATGTGGGATTAGAATAAGCACACTACTCATATATGTACATACACACCAACACACACCTAGATTTAAGTAAATATATGTATATATTTTATTCATGCACGGCTATGTTCCGTGCACTCGCGCGCACACTCGACGCTCGCGGCTCACGCTTAACGCGGGCCGCGCCCCACTCCGAACGGCCGCCCCACCACGAGGGCCGAGCGGCCGCCCTACTCCGACCGTCCGCCCCACCGCGAGGGCCCAGCGACTCGCGCGCCGCGCGACCCGAGGAGGTCGCGGACGCGAGATCCGAGAGTCAGTTCGTATCACATCTCCGAACGGGAGAGTTCCAATCTCACCTCCGAACTGGAGAGTTGGTATCTCATCTCCGAGCTGGAGAGTTCGTATCTCATCTCCGAACCGAGGAGTTCTAATCCAGCATCCGAACGATGCACTTCCGATCCGAGCAATAGGCTCATTCGCAACGAGCAATTAGCTCTAATGCATTCGTCTCTATCCATACTCCCATAGCGGAGTCCATTCGATACTTTATACTATTTCTAATTCTCATTGTAATCGTTAGTCAGTAACTTAGAATTTAGTCAAGTGTATCTAGTATAGTGAAATAATAGAATATAGTTTATTTTTACCAGATTCAAAGTATCTTTATTCGAGTTCAAATACAATTCCTTAATTCTACTCCACGGGTACGCTCGCGATTATTCTATTTCTATATCTCATCTGCGATAGTCTTGAGGCTCGACGACTAGAGCGAACCAGCGCTTAGTTGCTCCATCCTCACTTCTACCGTATACAGAATATCTTGCGCCCAGGTTGATCCCGGTAAGCTAGAGCGAACCAACGCTTAGCCGCGCCGTACTCGACCGAAGTTCAAGTATTCTCGACGAGCCTTGCACCTCCGACAAAGCGTACACGACGCGCGGGGAGGAGAGAGTTTATTCGTCGTCTCGCTCGGGAATACGTGGGTGATGCACCAGAATATTCAATTTCCTGCGTTCGAGTCCTGGTTCCTGTGAAGGAGGTTTCCTTCGCCGCACGACCCGTACCTCCGTTCCAGCCGTACGCCGCCGCCATCCCGGTTGCGGATCCAAGGCGCTCCAGGTACCTAGAAAGAGAAATCAGACAGCGGAATCAAGCCTTCGCAAGGTAAGTTTAGTGTTAATTACCGTTTTATCGAGTCCGAAACGCCAACGAACCCGGTCCGGACGCAATTCGCGTTATTTTCGGGAACGGTTACGACTTTGTGCCACCGTTGCGAGCGCAACCGCACCTCGGGACGTGACACTAGGAAGTAGCGTTTGCAGATGTCTACGTATCGAAGCAATAGAGTTCTTATGCTTCTTAAATCGCCATATCGCATCCCATTTCTATGTATCATGATAAGATATAATATTGATTGTGGAGTGTTATGTATACCGCGTATTCACTTCAAAAGAATGTAAATGCGACACTTCCTTGCTAGGAAGTAGCGTTTGTAGACGTCTACGTATCGAAGCAATAGAGTTCTAATGCTTCATAAACCGCGATATCGCATCTCATTTCTATGTTTCATGATAAGATATAATATTCATTGTGGATTGTTATGTATACCTCGTATTCGTTTCAAAAGATTGAGAATGCGACACTTCCTTGCTAGGAAATAGCGTTTGTAGATGTCTACGTATCGAAGCAATAGAGTTCTAGTGCTTCGTAAATCGCCATATCGCACCTCATTTCTATGTTTCATGATAAGATATAATATTCATTCTGGAGTGTCATGTATACCACGTATTCACTTCAATAGATTGTTAATGCGACACTTCCTTCCTAGGTAATAGCGTCTGCAGATGTTTACGTATCGAAGCAATAGAGTTCTAATGCTTCTTAACACGCGAAATCGCTCCTCACTTCTATGCTTCATGATAAGGTATAATATTCATTGTGGAATGTTGTGTATACCTCGTATTCACTTCAAAAGAGTGAAAATGCGACTCTTCCTTGCTAGGAATTAGCGTTTGTAGATGTCTACGTATCGAAGCAATAGAGTTCTAATGCTTCTTAAAACGCGAAATCGCTTCTCATTTATATGCATCATGATAAGATATAATTTTCATTGTGGATTGTTATGTATACCTCGTATTCACTTCAAAAGATAGTAGATACGGCACTTCCTTGCTAGGTAATAGCGTCTGCAGATGTGTACGTATCGAAGCAATAGTATTCCAATGCTTCTTAAATCGCGACATCGCACCACAATTCTACGTTACATGATAAGATATAATATTCATTGTGCAGTGTTATGTATACCTCGTATTCACTTCAATAGAATGTAAATACGACACTTCCTTGCTAGGAAATAGCGTTTGCAGATGTCTACGTATCGTAGCAATAGTGTTCTAATGCTTCTCCAAACGAGATATCGCATCTCATTACTATGTTTCATGGTAAGATATAATTTTCATTGTAGACTGTTATGTATACCACGTATTCACTTCAAAAGAATGTAAATTCGACGCTTCCCTGCTTTTAAATAGCGTTTGCAGATGTATACGTATCGAAGCAATAGATTTGTAATGCTTCTTAAAACGGGATACCGCATCTCATTTCTATGTTTCATTATTAGATATAATATGCATTGCGAGGTGTCACTTATACCTCGCATACACTTCAAATGAATGTAAATACGACACTTCCTTGCTAGGAAATCGCGTTTGCAGATGTCTCCGTATCGAAGCAACAGAGTTCTAATGCTTCTTAAAACGAGATGTCGCATCTTATCTCTATGTTTCATGATAAGTCATAATATTCATTGTGCAGTGTTATGTATATCTCGTCTACGCTTCAAATGAATGTAAATGCGACACTTGCTTGAAGGGAAATAGTGATTGCAGATGTCTACGTCTCGATGCAATAGAATTCTAAAGCTTCTAAAGCGCCATATCGTATCTCATTTCTATGTTTCATGATTAGATATAATATTCATTGCCATGTGACATGTATACCTCGTATTCCTTTCAAAAGAATGTAAGTGCGACACAACCTTGCTAGGAAGTAGCGTTTGCAGATGTCTACGTATCGATGCAATAGAGTTCTAATGCTTCTTAAAAGGCGATATCGCATCTCATTTCTATGTTTCATGATAAGGTATAATATTAATTACGAAGTGTTATGTATTCCTCGTCTACACTTCAAATGAATGTACATGCGACACTACCTTGCTAGGAAATAGCGTTTCCAGATGTCTAGGCATCGAAGCAATAGAGTTCAAATGCTTCTTGAAACGCGATATCGCATCTCATTTCTATGTTTCCTGATAAGATATAATACTCATTGCGAAGTGTTACGCACACCTCGTATACACTTCAAATGAATGAAAGTGCGAGACTTCCTTGCTAGGAAGTAGCGCTTGCAGCTGTCTACGTCTCGAAGCAATAGAGTTCTGGTGCATCTTAAAACGCGATATCGCATTTCATTTCTATGTTTCGTGATAAGGTATAATATTCATTGTGGAGTGTTATGTATACCTCGTATTCACTTTAAAAGAATGAGAATGCGACACTTCTTTGAGTTTAAATAGCGTTGGCAGATGTCTACGTATCGAAGCAATGGAGTTCTAATGCTTCTTAAATCGTCATATCGCATCTCATTTTTATGTTTCATGATAAGATATAATATTCATTGCGAAGTGTCATGTATAGCTCGCATACACTTCAAATGAATGTAAATGCGACACTTCCTTGCTAGGAAGTAGCGTTTGCAGATGTCTACGTATCGAAGTAATAGATTTCTAATGCTTCTTAAATCGTCATATCGCATCTCATTTCTATGTTTCATGATAAGATATAATTTTCATTGTGCTGTGTTATGTAGTCCCCGTATTCACAAAAAAAGAATGTAAATACGACACTTCTTCGCTAGGAAATATCGTCTGCAGATATCTACGTATCGTAGCAATAGAGTTCCAATGCTTCTTAAAACGCGATATCGCATCTCATTTCTATGTTTCATGGTAAGATATAATTTTCATTGTAGACTGTTATGTATACCACGTATTCACTTCAAAAGAATGTAAATTCGACGCTTCCCTGCTTTTAAATAGCGTTTGCAGATGTATACGTATCGAAGCAATAGATTTGTAATGCTTCTTAAAACGGGATACCGCATCTCATTTCTATGTTTCATTATTAGATATAATATGCATTGCGAGGTGTCACTTATACCTCGCATACACTTCAAATGAATGTAAATACGACACTTCCTTGCTAGGAAATCGCGTTTGCAGATGTCTCCGTATCGAAGCAACAGAGTTCTAATGCTTCTTAAAACGAGATGTCGCATCTTATCTCTATGTTTCATGATAAGTCATAATATTCATTGTGCAGTGTTATGTATATCTCGTCTACGCTTCAAATGAATGTAAATGCGACACTTGCTTGAAGGGAAATAGTGATAGCAGATGTCTACGTCTCGATGCAATAGAATTCTAAAGCTTCTAAAGCGCCATATCGTATCTCATTTCTATGTTTCATGATTAGATATAATATTCATTGCCATGTGACATGTATACCTCGTATTCCTTTCAAAAGAATGTAAGTGCGACACAACCTTGCTAGGAAGTAGCGTTTGCAGATGTCTACGTATCGATGCAATAGAGTTCTAATGCTTCTTAAAAGGCGATATCGCATCTCATTTCTATGTTTCATGATAAGGTATAATATTCATTGTGGAGTGTTATGTATACCTCGTATTCACTTTAAAAGAATGAGAATGCGACACTTCTTTGAGTTTAAATAGCGTTGGCAGATGTCTACGTATCGAAGCAATGGAGTTCTAATGCTTCTTAAATCGTCATATCGCATCTCATTTTTATGTTTCATGATAAGATATAATATTCATTGCGACGTGTCATGTATAGCTCGCATACACTTCAAATGAATGTAAATGCGACACTTCCTTGCTAGGAAGTAGCGTTTGCAGTTGCCTACGTATCGAAGCAATAGAGTTCTGGTGCTTCTTAAAACGCGAAATCGCTCCTCATTTATATGCTTCATGATAAGATATAATATTCATTGCAGAGTGTCATGTATACTTCGTATTCACTTCAAAAGAAAGTAAATGCGACATTTGCTTGCTGGGAAGTAGTGTTTGCAGATGTCTACGTATCGAAGTAATAGATTTCTAATGCTTCTTAAATCGTCATATCGCATCTCATTTCTATGTTTCATGATAAGATATAATTTTCATTGTGCTGTGTTATGTAGTCCCCGTATTCACAAAAAAAGAATGTAAATACGACACTTCTTCGCTAGGAAATATCGTCTGCAGATATCTACGTATCGTAGCAATAGAGTTCCAATGCTTCTTAAAACGCGATATCGCATCTCATTTCTATGTTTCATGATAACATATAATATTCATTGCGAAGTTTCTTGTATACCTCTCATACACTTCATATGATTGTAAATGCGACACTCCCTTGCTAGGAAATAGCGTTTGCAGTTATCTACGTATCGTAGCAATAGATTTCAGATGCTTCTTAAAACGCCATAGCGCATCACATTTCTATGTTTCATGATAAGATATAATATTCTTTGCGAAGTGCCATGTATACCTCGTATTCACTTGAAAAGAATGTAAATGCGACACTTCCTTGCTAGGAAATAGCGTCTGCAGATGTCTACGTATCGAAGCAACAGAGTTCTAATGCTTCTTAGAACGAGATATCGTATCTCATTTCTATGTTTTATGATAAGATATAATATTCATCGCAAAGTGTCATGTATACCTCGCATACACTTCAAACGAATGTAAATCCGACACTTCCTTGCTAGGAAGTAGCGTTTGCAGATGTCTACGTATCGAAGCAATAGAGTTCTTATGCTTCTTAAATCGCCATATCGCATCCCATTTCTATGTATCATGATAAGATATAATATTGATTGTGGAGTGTTATGTATACCGCGTATTCACTTCAAAAGAATGTAAATGCGACACTTCCTTGCTAGGAAGTAGCGTTTGTAGACGTCTACGTATCGAAGCAATAGAGTTCTAATGCTTCATAAACCGCGATATCGCATCTCATTTCTATGCATCATGATAAGATATAATTTTCATTGTGGATTGTTATGTATACCTCGTATTCACTTCAAGAGATAGTAGATACGGCACTTCCTTGCTAGGTAATAGCGTCTGCAGATGTGTACGTATCGAAGCAATAGTATTCCAATGCTTCTTAAATCGCGATATCGCACCACAATTCTACGTTACATGATAAGATATAATATTCATTGTGCAGTGTTATGTATACCTCGTATTCACTTCAATAGAATGTAAATACGACACTTCCTTGCTAGGAAATCGCGTTTGCAGATGTCTACGTATCGAAGCAATAGAGATCTACTGCTTCTTAAATCGCCATATGGCATCTCATTTCTATGTTTCATGAGAAGATATAATATTCATTGCGGAGTGTCATGTATACCTCGTATTCACTTGAAAGTAATGTAAATGCGGCACTTCCTTGCTAGGAAATAGCGTTTCCAGACATCTACGTATCGTAGCAATAGAGATCTAATGCTTCTTAAAGCGCGATATCGCTTCCCATTTCTATGTTTCATGATAAGATATAATATTCATTGCGGAGTGTCATTTACACCTCGCATACACTTCAAATGAATGTAAATGCGACACTTCCTTGCTGGGAAATAGCATTTCCAGATGTCTACATATCGTAGCAATAGTGTTCTAATGCTTCTTAAAACGTGATATCGCATCTCATTCCTATGTTTCATGATAAGGTATAATATTAATTACGAAGTGTTATATATTCCTCGTCTACACTTCAACTGAATGTACATGCGACACTACCTTGCTAGGAAATAGCGTTTCCAGATGTCTACGCATCGAAGCAATATAGTTCTAATGCTTCTTGAAACGCGATATCGCATCTCATTTCTATGTTTCATGATAAGATATAATACTCATTTCGAAGTGTTATGCATACCTCGTATACACTTCAAATGAATGAAAGTGCGAGACTTCCTTGCTAGGAAGTAGCGCTTGCAGTTGTCTACGTATCGAAGCAATAGAGTTCTGATGTTTCTTAAAACGCGATATCGCATCTCGTTTCTACGTTTCATGATAAGATATAATATTCATTACGAAGTGTTATGTATTCCTCGTCTACACTTCAATTGAATGTAAATGCGACACTTCCATGCTAGGAAATAGCGTCTGCAGATGTCTACGCATCGAAGAAATAGATTTCTAATGCTTCTTGAAACGCGATATCGCATCTCATTTCTATGTTTCATGATGATATATAATATTAATTGTGAAGTGATATGTATACCTCGCATTCACTTCAAATATAAGTAAATGCGACACTTCCTTGCTAGGAAATAGCGTTTGCAGATGCCTACGTATCGTAGCAATACAGTTCTAATGCTTCTTAAATCGCGGTATCGCATCTCATTCCTATGTATCATGATAAGTTATAATAGTCACTGCGAAGTGTCATGTGTACCTCGTATTCACTTCAAAGGAATGTATATGCGACACTTCCTTGCTAGGAAGTAGCGTTTGCAGATGTCTACGTATCGATGCAGTAGAGTTCTAATGCTACTCAAAACACGATATCGCATCTCATGTCTATGTTTCATGATAAGATATAATATTCATTGACGAGGGTTATGTATATCTCGTCTACACATAAGAAGAAAGTAAATGGGAAGCTTCCTTGCTAGGAAATAGCTTTCCCAGATGTCTACGTACCGAAGAAGTAGAGTTCTAATGCTTCTTGAAACGCGATATCGCATCTCATTTCTATGTTTTGTGATAAGGTATAATGTTCATTGCGAAGTGTTACGTACTCCACGTCTACACTTCAATTGAATGTAAATGCGACACTTCATTACTAGGAAATAGCGTTTGCAGATGTCTACGTATCGTAGCAATAGAGATCTAATGCTTCTTAGAACGCGATATCGCATTCTATTACTATGTTTCATGATAAGATATAATATCCATTGCGAATTGTCATGTATACCTCGTATTCCTTTCAAAAGAATGTAAATGCGACACTTCCTTGCTAGGAAGTAGCGTTTGCAGATGTCTACGTATCGAAGCAGTAGAGTTCTAATGCTTCTTAAATCGCCATATCGCATCTCATTTCTATGTTTCATGATAAGATATAATATTCATTGTGGAGTGTTATGTATACCTCGTCTTCACTTCAAGAGAATGTAAATGCGACACTTCCCTGCTTTTAAATAGCGTTTGCAGGTGTATACGTATCGAAGCAATAGAGTTGTAATGCTTCTTAAAACGGGATACCGCATCTCATTTCTATGTTTCATTATAAGGTATAATATTCATTGCGAGGTGTCACTTATACCTCGCATACACTTCAAATGAATGTAAACACGACACTTCCTAGCTAGGAAATAGCGTTTGCAGATGCATACGTATCGAAGCAATAGATTTCTAATGCTTCAACAATCGCGATTAGGCATCTCATTTCTATGTTTCATGATAAGATATAGTACTCATTGTGCAGTGTTATGTATACCTCGTACTCACTTCAGGAGAATGTAAATGCGACACTTCCTTGCTAGGAAATAGCGTTGGCAGATGTCTACGTATTGAAGCAATAGAGATCTATTGCTTCTTAAATAGCGACATCGCATCTCATTTCTATGTTTCATTATAAGATATGATATTCATTGTGGAGTGTTATTATAACCTCGTATTCACTTCAAGAGAATGTAAATGCGTCACTTCCTTGCTAGGAAATAGCGTTTGCAGATGCCTACGTATCGCAGCAATAGAGCCCTAATGCTTCTAAATCGCGATATCGCATCTCATTTCTATGTTTCATGATAAGATATAATATTCGATGTGGAGTGTTATGTATACCTCATATTCACTTCAAAAGAATATGAATGCGATGCTTCCTTGCTAGTAAATAGCGTTTCCAGATATCTACGTATCGTAGCAATACAGTTCTAATCCTTCTTAGAACGCGATATCGCATCCTATTACTATGTTTCATGATAAGATATAATATCCATTGCGAATTGTCTTGTATACATCGCATACACTTCAAATGAATGTAAATGAGACACTTCCTTGCTAGGAAATAGCGATGGCAGATGTCTACGTATCGAAGCAATAGTGTCCCAATGCTTCTTAAAACGAGATATCGCATCTCATTTCAATGTTTTATGATAAGATATAATATTTACTGCGGACTGTCATGTATACTTCGTATTCACTTCAAAAGAATGTAAATGTGACACTTCCTTGCTAGGAAGTAGCGTTTGCAGATGTCTACGTATCGAAGCAACAGATTTGTAATGCTCCTTAAACCGCGATATCGCATCTCATTTCTATGCTTCATGATAAAATATAATATTCAGTGCGAAGTGTCTTGTATACCTCGCACAAGCTTCAAATGAATGTAAACGCGACACTTCCTTGCTAGGAAATAGCGTTTGCAGATGTCTACGTATCGTAGCAATAGAGATCTAATGCTTCTTAAAACGCGATATCGCGTCTCACGTCTATGTTTCATGATAAGATATAATATATATTGCGAAGTGTCACTTATACCTCCCATAAACTTCAAATGAATGTAAATGCGACACTTCCTTGCTATTAAATAGCGTTTGCAAATGTCTACGTATCGTCCCAATAGATTTATAATGCCTTTTAAATCGCGATATCGCATCTCATTTCTATGTTTCATGACAAGATATAATATTCATTGTGGAGTGTTATGTATACCTCGTATTCATTTCAAAAAAATGTAAATGCGACTCTTCCTTGCTAGGAAATAGCGTTTGCAGTTATCTACGTATCGTTGCAATAGATTTCAAATGCTTCTTAAAACGCCATAGCGCATCTCATTTCTACGTTTTACGATACGATATAATATTCACTGCCGAGTGTCATGTATACCTCGTATTCACTTCAAACGAACGTAATTGCGGGACTTCCTTGCTAGGAAATAGCGTCTCCACATGTCTACGTATCGAAACAATAGAGTTCTAATGCTTCTTAAAACGAGATGTCGCATCTCATTTCTATGTTTCATGGTAAGATAAAATAATCATTGCGAAGTGTCACTTATACCTCGCACACACTTCAAATGAATGTAAATGCGACACTTCATTGCTAGGAAATAGCGTTTGCAGAAGTCTGCGTATCGCAGAAACAGTGTTCTAATGCTTCATAAAACGCGATATCGGATCCCATTTCTATATTTCATGATAAGATATAATATTCATTGGGAAGTGTCATGTATACTTCGTATTCACTTCAAAAGGATGTAAATGCGACACTTGCTTGCTATGAAATAGCATTTCTACATGTCTACGTATAGAAGCAATAGAGCTTTAATGCTCCTTAAAACGAGATATCGCATCTAATTTCTATGTTTCATGATAAGATATAATATTAATTGCAAAGTGTCATGTATACCTCGTATTCACTTTAAAAGAATGTAAATTCGATACTTCCATGCTAGGAAATAGCGTTTGCAGATGTCTACGTATCGTAGCAAGAGTTCTAATGCTTCTTAAAACGTGATATCGCATTTCACTTCTATGTTTCATGATAATTGATAATATCCATTGCGAAGTGTCATGTATACCTCGTATTCACTTCAAAAGAATGTAAATGCGACACTTCCTTGCTAGGAGATAGCGTTTTCAGATGTCTACGTATTGATGCAATAGAATTCTAATGCTTCTTAAATCCCGACATCGCATCTCATTTCTATGTTTCATGATAAGATATAATATTCATTGTGGAGTGTTATGTATACCTCGTCTTCACTTCAAGAGAATGTAAATGCGACACTTCCCTGCTTTTAAATAGCGTTTGCAGGTGTATACGTATCGAAGCAATAGAGTTGTAATGCTTCTTAAAACGGGATACCGCATCTCATTTCTATGTTTCATTATAAGGTATAATATTCATTGCGAGGTGTCACTTATACCTCGCATACACTTCAAATGAATGTAAACACGACACTTCCTAGCTAGGAAATAGCGTTTGCAGATGCATACGTATCGAAGCAATAGATTTCTAATGCTTCAACAATCGCGATTAGGCATCTCATTTCTATGTTTCATGATAAGATATAGTACTCATTGTGCAGTGTTATGTATACCTCGTACTCACTTCAGGAGAATGTAAATGCGACACTTCCTTGCTAGGAAATAGCGTTGGCAGATGTCTACGTATTGAAGCAATAGAGATCTATTGCTTCTTAAATAGCGACATCGCATCTCATTTCTATGTTTCATTATAAGATATGATATTCATTGTGGAGTGTTATTATAACCTCGTATTCATTTCAAGAGAATGTAAATGCGTCACTTCCTTGCTAGGAAATAGCGTTTGCAGATGCCTACGTATCGCAGCAATAGAGCCCTAATGCTTCTAAATCGCGATATCGCATCTCATTTTATGTTTCATGATAAGATATAATATTCGATGTGGAGTGTTATGTATACCTCATATTCACTTCAAAAGAATATGAATGCGATGCTTCCTTGCTAGTAAATAGCGTTTCCAGATATCTACGTATCGTAGCAATACAGTTCTAATCCTTCTTAGAACGCGATATCGCATCCTATTACTATGTTTCATGATAAGATATAATATCCATTGCGAATTGTCTTGTATACATCGCATACACTTCAAATGAATGTAAATGAGACACTTCCTAGCTAGGAAATAGCGATGGCAGATGTCTACGTATCGAAGCAATAGTGTCCCAATGCTTCTTAAAACGAGATATCGCATCTCATTTCAATGTTTTATGATAAGATATAATATTTACTGCGGACTGTCATGTATACTTCGTATTCACTTCAAAAGAATGTAAATGTGACACTTCCTTGCTAGGAAGTAGCGTTTGCAGATGTCTACGTATCGAAGCAACAGATTTGTAATGCTCCTTAAACCGCGATATCGCATCTCATTTCTATGCTTCATGATAAAATATAATATTCAGTGCGAAGTGTCTTGTATACCTCGCACAAGCTTCAAATGAATGTAAACGCGACACTTCCTTGCTAGGAAATAGCGTTTGCAGATGTCTACGTATCATAGCAATAGAGATCTAATGCTTCTTAAAACGCGATATCGCGTCTCACGTCTATGTTTCATGATAAGATATAATATATATTGCGAAGTGTCACTTATACCTCCCATAAACTTCAAATGAATGTAAATGCGACACTTCCTTGCTATTAAATAGCGTTTGCAAATGTCTACGTATCGTCCCAATAGATTTATAATGCCTTTTAAATCGCGATATCGCATCTCATTTCTATGTTTCATGACAAGATATAATATTCATTGTGGAGTGTTATGTATACCTCGTATTCATTTCAAAAAAATGTAAATGCGACTCTTCCTTGCTAGGAAATAGCGTTTGCAGTTATCTACGTATCGTTGCAATAGATTTCAAATGCTTCTTAAAACGCCATAGCGCATCTCATTTCTACGTTTTACGATACGATATAATATTCACTGCCGAGTGTCATGTATACCTCGTATTCACTTCAAACGAACGTAATTGCGGGACTTCCTTGCTAGGAAATAGCGTCTCCACATGTCTACGTATCGAAACAATAGAGTTCTAATGCTTCTTAAAACGAGATGTCGCATCTCATTTCTATGTTTCATGGTAAGATAAAATAATCATTGCGAAGTGTCACTTATACCTCGCATACACTTCAAATGAATGTAAATGCGACACTTCATTGCTAGGAAATAGCGTTTGCAGATGTCTGCGTATCGCAGAAACAGTGTTCTAATGCTTCATAAAACGCGATATCGGATCCCATTTCTATATTTCATGATAAGATATAATATTCATTGGGAAGTGTCATGTATACTTCGTATTCACTTCAAAAGGATGTAAATGCGACACTTGCTTGCTATGAAATAGCATTTCTACATGTCTACGTATAGAAGCAATAGAGCTTTAATGCTCCTTAAAACGAGATATCGCATCTAATTTCTATGTTTCATGATAAGATATAATATTAATTGCAAAGTGTCATGTATACCTCGTATTCACTTTAAAAGAATGTAAATTCGATACTTCCATGCTAGGAAATAGCGTTTGCAGATGTCTACGTATCGTAGCAAGAGTTCTAATGCTTCTTAAAACGTGATATCGCATTTCACTTCTATGTTTCATGATAATTGATAATATCCATTGCGAAGTGTCATGTATACCTCGTATTCACTTCAAAAGAATGTAAATGCGACACTTCCTTGCTAGGAGATAGCGTTTTCAGATGTCTACGTATTGATGCAATAGAATTCTAATGCTTCTTAAATCCCGACATCGCATCTCATTTCTATGTTTCATGATAAGATATAATATTCATTGCGAACTGTCATGTATACCTCGTATTCCTTTCAAAAGAATGTAAATGCGACACTTCCTTGCTAGGAAGTAGCGTTTGCAGATGTCTACGTATCGAAGCAGTAGAGTTCTAATGCTTCTTAAATCGCCATATCGCATCTCATTTCTATGTTTCATGATAAGATATAATATTCATTGTGGAGTGTTATGTATACCTCGTCTTCACTTCAAGAGAATGTAAATGCGACACTTCCCTGCTTTTAAATAGCGTTTGCAGGTGTATACGTATCGAAGCAATAGAGTTGTAATGCTTCTTAAAACGGGATACCGCATCTCATTTCTATGTTTCATTATAAGGTATAATATTCATTGCGAGGTGTCACTTATACCTCGCATACACTTCAAATGAATGTAAACACGACACTTCCTAGCTAGGAAATAGCGTTTGCAGATGCATACGTATCGAAGCAATAGATTTCTAATGCTTCAACAATCGCGATTAGGCATCTCATTTCTATGTTTCATGATAAGATATAGTACTCATTGTGCAGTGTTATGTATACCTCGTACTCACTTCAGGAGAATGTAAATGCGACACTTCCTTGCTAGGAAATAGCGTTGGCAGATGTCTACGTATTGAAGCAATAGAGATCTATTGCTTCTTAAATAGCGATATCGCATCTCATTTCTATGTTTCATTATAAGATATGATATTCATTGCGAATTGTCATGTATACCTCATATTCACTGCAAAAGAATGTAAATTCGGTACTTCCTTGCTAGGAAGTAGCGTTTGCAGATGTCTACGTACCGAAGCAATAGATTTCTAATGCTTCTTATAACGCGATTTCGCACCTCATTTCTATGTCTCATGATAAGATATAATATTCATTGCGAAGTGTTATGTATTCACCGTCTGCACTTGAGATGTATGTAAATGCGACACTTCCTTTCAAGGAAATTACGTTTCCAGATGTCTACGTATCGAAGCAATAGGGTTCTAATGCTTATTAAAACGGGATGTAGCATCTCATTTCTACGTTTCATGACAGGATATAATATTCATTGCGAACTGTTCTGTATCCCTCGTATTCACATCAAAAGAATGTAATTGCGACTCTTCCTTGCTAGGAAATAGAGTTTCCAGATGTCTACGTATCATAGCAATAGAGTTCTAATTCTCCTTAAATCGCGATATCGCACCTCACTTCTATGCATCATGATAAGATATAATATTCATTGCGAAGTGTTATGTATTCCTCGCCTACACTTCAAATGTAAGTAAATGCGACACCTCCTTTCTAGGAAATTACGTTTCCAGATGTCTACGTATCGAAGCAATAGATTTCTAATGCTTCTTAAAACGCGATATCGCATCTCATTTCTATGTCTCATGATAAATATATAATATTCATTGCGAAGTGTCTTGTATGCCTCGCATATACTTCAAATGAATTTAAATGCGACACTTGATTGCTAGGGAATAGCATTGGCAGATGTCTACGTATCGAAGCAGTAGAGATCTAATGCTTCTTAAAACGAGACATCGCATCTCATTTCTATCTTTTACGATAAGATATAATATTCATTGTGGAGTGTTATGTATACCTCGTATTCACTTCAAAAGATTGTAATTGCGACACTTCGCTGCTAGGAAATTGCTTCTACAGATGTCTACGTATCGTAGCAATGGTGTTCTAAAGCTTCTTAAAACGTGATATCGATTCACATTTCTATGTTTCATGATAAGATATAATATCCATTGCGAAGTGTCATGTATACCTCGTATTCACTTCAAAAGCATGTAAATACGACACTTCCTTGCTAGGAAATAGCGTTTGCAGATGTCTACGTATTGCAGCAATAGAGTTCTAATGCTTCTTAAATCGCGATATCGCCTTTCATTTCTATGTTTCGTGATAAGGTATAATATTCATTGCGGAGTGTTGTGTATACCTCGTATTCACTTTAAAAGAATGTAAATACGACACTTCATTGCTAGGAAGTAGCGTTTGCAGATGTCTACTTATCGAAGCAATAGATTTCTAATGCTTCTTAAAACGAGATGTCGAATCTCATATCTATGTTTCATGATTAGATATAATAATCATTGTGGAGTGTTAGGTATACCTCGTATTCACTTCGAAGGAATCTAAATGCGGCACTTCCTTCCTGGGAAATAGCGTTTGCAGATGTCTACGTATCGCATCAATAGGGTTCTAATGCTACTTAAAACGAGATATCGCATCTCATTTCTATGTTTCATGATAAGATATAATGTTCATTGCGAAGTGTCATGTATACCTCGTATTCTCTTCAAAAGAATGTAAATGCGACACGTGCTTGCTGGAAAATAGCGTTTGCAGATGTCTACGTATCGAAGCAATAGAGTTCTAATGCTTCTTAAAACAAGATATCGCATGTCATTTCTATGTTTCATGATAAGATATAATATTCATTGCGAAGTGTCATGTATACTTCGCACACACTTCAAATGAATGTAAATGCGACACTTCCTTGCTGGGATATAGCGTTTGCAGATGTCTACGTATCGAAGCAATAGATTTCTAATGCTTCTTAAGTCGCGAAATCGTATCTCATTTCTATGTTTCATGATAACATATAATATTCATTGTGGAGTGTTATGTATACCTCGAATTCACTTCAAAAGAATGTAAATACGACACTTCCTTGCTAGGAAGTAGCGAATGCAGATATCTACGTATCGTAGCAATAGTGTTCTAATGCTTCTTAAAACACGATATCGCATATCATTTCTATGTTTCATGATAAGATATAATATTCATTGCGAAGTATCATTTATACCTCGCATACACTTCAAATGAATGTAAATGAGACACTTCCTTGCTAGGAAGAAGCGTTTCCAGATGTCTACGTATCGAAGCAATAGGGTTCTAATGCTTCTTAAAACGCGATATCGCATCTCATTTCCATGTTTCATGATAAGATTTAATACTCATCGCGAAGTGTCATGTATACCTCGTATTCACTTTAAGAGAATGTAAATGCGACACTTCCCTGCTAGGAAATACCGTTTGCAGATGTCTAGGTATCGAAGCAATAGAGTTCTAATGCTGCTTAAAACGCTATATCGCATCCCATTTCTATGTTTCATGATAAGATGTAATATTCATTGTGGTGTGTTATGTATGCCTCGCATTCACTTCAAAGAATGTAAATGCGACACTTCCTTGCTAGGAAATAGGGTTGGCAGATGTCTACGTATCGAAGCAATAGAGATCTACTGCTTCTTAAATCGCCATATCGCATCTCATTTCTATGTTTCATTATAAGATATGATATTCATTGCGAAGTGTCATGTATACCTCGTTTTCACTTCAAGAGAATGTAAATGCGACACTTCCTTGCTAGGAAATAGCGTTGGCAGATGTGTACGTATCGAAGCAATAGAGATCTACTGCTTCTTAAATCGCCATATCGCATCTCATTTCTATGTTTCACGATAAGATATAATATTCATTGTGGAGGGTTATTATAACCTCGTATTCACTTTAAAAGAATGTAATTGCGACACTCCCTGGCTAGGAAATAGCATTTGCAGATGTCTACGTATCGTAGCATTAGAGATCTAATGCTTCTCAAAACGCGATATCGCATCTCCTTTCTATGTTTCATGATATGATATAATATTCATTGCGAAGTGTTATGTATACCTCCCATACACATCAAAATCATGTAACTGCGACACTTCCTTGCTAGGAAATTGCATTTGCAAATGTCTACGTATCGTAGCAATAGAGTTCTAATGCTTCTAAGAACGCGATATCGCATCTCATTTCTATGTTTCATGATAAGATATAATATTCATTGCGAAATGTCATGCATACCTCGTATTCACTTCAACAGAACGTAAATGCGACACTTCCATGCTAGGAAATAGCGTTAGCAGATGTCTACGTATCGTAGCAATGGGGTTCTAAAGCTTCTTAAAAGAGACATAACATTCATTGTGGAGTGTTATGTCTACCACGCATTCTCTTCAAAAGAATGTAAATGCAACACATCCTTGCTATTAGATAGCGTTTGCAGATGTCAACGTATCGAAGCAATAGAGTTCTAATGCTTCTTAAAACGCGATATCGCATCTCATTTCTATGTTGCATGATAAGACATAACATTCATTGTGGAGTGTTATGTCTACCACGTATTCACTTCAAAAGAAAGTAAATGCGACACTTGCTTGCTAGGAAGTAGCGTTAGCAGATGTCTACGTATCGTAGCAATAGAGATCTAATGCTTCATAAACGAGATGTCGCATCTCATTTCTATGTTTCACGATAAGATATAATATTCACTGCGAAGAGACATGAATACCTCGTATTCACTTCAAAAGAATGTAAATGCGACACTTCCTGGCTAGGAAATAGCGTTTGCAGAAGCCTACGTATCGTAGCAATAGAGTTCTAGTGTTTCGTAAAACGCAATATCGCATCACATTTCTATGTTTCATGATAGGATATAATATTCATTGCGAAGTGTTATGTATCCCTCGTATTCACATCAAAAGTATGTAATTGCGACTCTTCCTTGCTAGGAAATAGAGTTTCCAGATGTCTACGTATCATAGCAATAGAATTCTAATTCTCCTTAAATCGCGATATCGCATCTCACTTCTACGTTTCAAGATAAGATATAATATACATTGCGAAGTGTTATGTATTCCTCGCCTACACTTCAAATGTATGTAAATGCGACACTTCCTTTCTAGGAAATAGCGTTTCCAGATGTCTACGTATCCAAGCAATGGAGTTCTAATGCTTCCTATAACGCGATATCGCCCCCCATTTCTATGTCTCATGCTAAGATATAATATTCATTGCGAAGTGTTATGTATTCCTCGTCTGCAATTCAAACGAATGTAAATGCAACACTCCCTTTCTAGGAAATTACGTTTCCAGATATCTACGTATCGAAGCAATAGTGTTCTAATGCTTCTTAAAACGCGATATCGCATCTCATTTCTATGTTTCATGATAAAATATAATACGCATTGCAAAGTGTCATGCATACCTCGTATTCACTTCAAAAGAATGTAATTGCGACTCTTCCTTGCTAGGAAATAGAGTTTCCAGATGTCTACGTATCATAGCAATAGAGTTCTAATTCTCCTTAAATCGCGATATCGCACCTCACTTCTATGCATCATGATAAGATATAATATTCATTGCGAAGTGTTATGTATTCCTCGCCTACACTTCAAATGTAAGTAAATGCGACACCTCCTTTCTAGGAAATTACGTTTCCAGATGTCTACGTATCGAAGCAATAGATTTCTAATGCTTCTTAAAACGCGATATCGCATCTCATTTCTATGTCTCATGATAAATATATAATATTCATTGCGAAGTGTCTTGTATGCCTCGCATATACTTCAAATGAATTTAAATGCGACACTTGATTGCTAGGGAATAGCATTGGCAGATGTCTACGTATCGAAGCAGTAGAGATCTAATGCTTCTTAAAACGAGACATCGCATCTCATTTCTATCTTTTACGATAAGATATAATATTCATTGTGGAGTGTTATGTATACCTCGTATTCACTTCAAAAGATTGTAATTGCGACACTTCGCTGCTAGGAAATTGCTTCTACAGATGTCTACGTATCGTAGCAATGGTGTTCTAAAGCTTCTTAAAACGTGATATCGATTCACATTTCTATGTTTCATGATAAGATATAATATCCATTGCGAAGTGTCATGTATACCTCGTATTCACTTCAAAAGCATGTAAATACGACACTTCCTTGCTAGGAAATAGCGTTTGCAGATGTCTACGTATTGCAGCAATAGAGTTCTAATGCTTCTTAAATCGCGATATCGCCTTTCATTTCTATGTTTCGTGATAAGGTATAATATTCATTGCGGAGTGTTGTGTATACCTCGTATTCACTTTAAAAGAATGTAAATACGACACTTCATTGCTAGGAAGTAGCGTTTGCAGATGTCTACTTATCGAAGCAATAGATTTCTAATGCTTCTTAAAACGAGATGTCGAATCTCATATCTATGTTTCATGATTAGATATAATAATCATTGTGGAGTGTTAGGTATACCTCGTATTCACTTCGAAGGAATCTAAATGCGGCACTTCCTTCCTGGGAAATAGCGTTTGCAGATGTCTACGTATCGCATCAATAGGGTTCTAATGCTACTTAAAACGAGATATCGCATCTCATTTCTATGTTTCATGATAAGATATAATGTTCATTGCGAAGTGTCATGTATACCTCGTATTCTCTTCAAAAGAATGTAAATGCGACACGTGCTTGCTGGAAAATAGCGTTTGCAGATGTCTACGTATCGAAGCAATAGAGTTCTAATGCTTCTTAAAACAAGATATCGCATGTCATTTCTATGTTTCATGATAAGATATAATATTCATTGCGAAGTGTCATGTATACTTCGCACACACTTCAAATGAATGTAAATGCGACACTTCCTTGCTGGGATATAGCGTTTGCAGATGTCTACGTATCGAAGCAATAGATTTCTAATGCTTCTTAAGTCGCGAAATCGTATCTCATTTCTATGTTTCATGATAACATATAATATTCATTGTGGAGTGTTATGTATACCTCGAATTCACTTCAAAAGAATGTAAATACGACACTTCCTTGCTAGGAAGTAGCGAATGCAGATATCTACGTATCGTAGCAATAGTGTTCTAATGCTTCTTAAAACACGATATCGCATATCATTTCTATGTTTCATGATAAGATATAATATTCATTGCGAAGTATCATTTATACCTCGCATACACTTCAAATGAATGTAAATGAGACACTTCCTTGCTAGGAAGAAGCGTTTCCAGATGTCTACGTATCGAAGCAATAGGGTTCTAATGCTTCTTAAAACGCGATATCGCATCTCATTTCCATGTTTCATGATAAGATTTAATACTCATCGCGAAGTGTCATGTATACCTCGTATTCACTTTAAGAGAATGTAAATGCGACACTTCCCTGCTAGGAAATACCGTTTGCAGATGTCTAGGTATCGAAGCAATAGAGTTCTAATGCTGCTTAAAACGCTATATCGCATCCCATTTCTATGTTTCATGATAAGATGTAATATTCATTGTGGTGTGTTATGTATGCCTCGCATTCACTTCAAAGAATGTAAATGCGACACTTCCTTGCTAGGAAATAGGGTTGGCAGATGTCTACGTATCGAAGCAATAGAGATCTACTGCTTCTTAAATCGCCATATCGCATCTCATTTCTATGTTTCATTATAAGATATGATATTCATTGCGAAGTGTCATGTATACCTCGTTTTCACTTCAAGAGAATGTAAATGCGACACTTCCTTGCTAGGAAATAGCGTTGGCAGATGTGTACGTATCGAAGCAATAGAGATCTACTGCTTCTTAAATCGCCATATCGCATCTCATTTCTATGTTTCACGATAAGATATAATATTCATTGTGGAGGGTTATTATAACCTCGTATTCACTTTAAAAGAATGTAATTGCGACACTCCCTGGCTAGGAAATAGCATTTGCAGATGTCTACGTATCGTAGCATTAGAGATCTAATGCTTCTCAAAACGCGATATCGCATCTCCTTTCTATGTTTCATGATATGATATAATATTCATTGCGAAGTGTTATGTATACCTCCCATACACATCAAAATCATGTAACTGCGACACTTCCTTGCTAGGAAATTGCATTTGCAAATGTCTACGTATCGTAGCAATAGAGTTCTAATGCTTCTAAGAACGCGATATCGCATCTCATTTCTATGTTTCATGATAAGATATAATATTCATTGCGAAATGTCATGCATACCTCGTATTCACTTCAACAGAACGTAAATGCGACACTTCCATGCTAGGAAATAGCGTTAGCAGATGTCTACGTATCGTAGCAATGGGGTTCTAAAGCTTCTTAAAAGAGACATAACATTCATTGTGGAGTGTTATGTCTACCACGCATTCTCTTCAAAAGAATGTAAATGCAACACATCCTTGCTATTAGATAGCGTTTGCAGATGTCAACGTATCGAAGCAATAGAGTTCTAATGCTTCTTAAAACGCGATATCGCATCTCATTTCTATGTTGCATGATAAGACATAACATTCATTGTGGAGTGTTATGTCTACCACGTATTCACTTCAAAAGAAAGTAAATGCGACACTTGCTTGCTAGGAAGTAGCGTTAGCAGATGTCTACGTATCGTAGCAATAGAGATCTAATGCTTCATAAACGAGATGTCGCATCTCATTTCTATGTTTCACGATAAGATATAATATTCACTGCGAAGAGACATGAATACCTCGTATTCACTTCAAAAGAATGTAAATGCGACACTTCCTGGCTAGGAAATAGCGTTTGCAGAAGCCTACGTATCGTAGCAATAGAGTTCTAGTGTTTCGTAAAACGCAATATCGCATCACATTTCTATGTTTCATGATAGGATATAATATTCATTGCGAAGTGTTATGTATCCCTCGTATTCACATCAAAAGTATGTAATTGCGACTCTTCCTTGCTAGGAAATAGAGTTTCCAGATGTCTACGTATCATAGCAATAGAATTCTAATTCTCCTTAAATCGCGATATCGCATCTCACTTCTACGTTTCAAGATAAGATATAATATACATTGCGAAGTGTTATGTATTCCTCGCCTACACTTCAAATGTATGTAAATGCGACACTTCCTTTCTAGGAAATAGCGTTTCCAGATGTCTACGTATCCAAGCAATGGAGTTCTAATGCTTCCTATAACGCGATATCGCCCCCCATTTCTATGTCTCATGCTAAGATATAATATTCATTGCGAAGTGTTATGTATTCCTCGTCTGCAATTCAAACGAATGTAAATGCAACACTCCCTTTCTAGGAAATTACGTTTCCAGATATCTACGTATCGAAGCAATAGTGTTCTAATGCTTCTTAAAACGCGATATCGCATCTCATTTCTATGTTTCATGATAAAATATAATACGCATTGCAAAGTGTCATGCATACCTCGTATTCACTTCAAAAGAATGTAATTGCGACACTTCCTTGGTAGGAAATGGCGTTTGCAGTTGTCTACGTATCGTAGCAATGGAGTTCTAATGCTTCTCAAAAAGCGATATCGCTGCTCATTTCTATGTTTCATGATAAGATATAATATTTATTGTGCAGTGATATGTATATCTCGTGTACACTTCAAAAGAATGTAAATACGACACTTCCTTGCTAGGAAATAGCGTTTGCAGATGTCTACGTATCGAAGCGATAGTGTCCTAATAATTCTCAAAACGCGATATCGCATCTCATATCTATGTTTCATGATAAGATACAATATTCATTGCGAAGTGTCTTGTATACCTCGTATTCACTTTAAAAAAATATAAATGCGACACTTCCTTGCGACTAAATAGTGTTTGCAGATGTCTACGTATCGTAGCAATAGAGTTCTGATGCTTCTTAAAACGCGATATCGCATCTCATTTCTACGTTTCATGATAAGCTATAATATTCATTGTGCAGTGTTATGTATACCTCGTATTCACTTCAAAAGATTGTAAATGCGTCACTTCCTTGCTAGGAAATAGCGTCTGCAGATGTCTACGTATCGTAGTAATAGAGTTCTAATGCTTCTTAAAACGCCATATCGAATCTCATTTCTATGTTTCATGATAAGATATAATATTCATTCTGGAGTGTTATGTATACCTCGTATTCGCTTCAATAGATTGTAAATGCGACACTTCCTTCCTAGGTAATAGCGTCTGCAGATGCTTACGTATCGAAGCTATAGAGTTCTAATGCTTCTTAAAACGCGAAATCGCTCCTCATTTCTATGCTTCATGATAAGATATAATGTTCATTGTGGAGTGTTGTGTATACCTCGTATTCACTCCAAAAGAATGTAAATGCGACACTTCCTTGCTAGGAAATAGGGTCTGCAGATGTCTACGTATCGTAGCAATAGCGTTCTAATGCTTCTTAAAACGCGAATCGATCCTCAATTCTATGTTTCATGACAAGATATAATATTCAGTGTGGAGTGTTATGTATACCTCGTCTACACTTCCCAAGAATGTAAATGCGACACTTCCTTGCTTGGAAATAGCGTTTGCAGATGTCTACGTATCGAAGCAATAGAGTTCTAATGCTTTTTAAAACGCGATATTGCATTTCATTTCTATGTTTCATTATAAGATATAATATTCATAGCGAAGTGTCATGTATGCCACCATACACTTCAAATGAATGTAAATGCGACACTTCCTTGCTAGAGGTAGCGTTTGCAGGTGTCTACGTATGGAAGCAATAGAGTTCTAATGCTTTTTGCATCGCCATATCGCACCTCATTTCTATGTTTCACGATAAGATGTAATATTCGAATGTTTATGCCTCCTTGCTAGGTAGTAGCGATTGCAGATTTCTACGTATCGAAGCAACAGGGTTCTAATGCTTCTTAAATCGCCATATCGCATCTCATTTCTATGTTTCATGATAAGATATAATATTCATTGCGAAGTGTCATGTATACCTCGCTTACACTTCAAATGAATGTAAATGCGACACTTCCTTCCTAGGAAGTAGCGTTTGCAAATATCTACGTATCGAAGCAACAGAGTACTAATGCTTCATGAAACGAGATATCCCACCTCATTTCTATGTTTTATGATAGGATATAATATTCATCGTGCAGTGTTATGTATACCTCGTATTCACCTCAATAGAATGTAAATGCGACACTTCCTTGCTAGGAAATAGCGTTTGCAGATGTCTACGTCTCGCAGCAATAGATTTCTAATGCTTCTTAAAACGCGATATCGCATCTGTCACGTCCCGAGGTGCGGTTGCGCTCGCAACGGTGGCACAAAGTCGTAACCGTTCCCGAAAATAACGCGAATTGCGTCCGGACCGGGTTCGTTGGCGTTTCGGACTCGATAAAACGGTAATTAACACTAAACTTACCTTGCGAAGGCTTGATTCCTCTGTCTGATTTCTCTTTCTAGGTACCTGGAGCGCCTTGGATCCGCAACCGGGATGGCGGCGGCGTACGGCTGGAACGGAGGTACGGGTCGTGCGGCGAAGGAAACCTCCTTCACAGGAACCAGGACTCGAACGCAGGAAATTGAATATTCTGGTGCATCACCCACGTATTCCCGAGCGAGACGACGAATAAACTCTCTCCTCCCCGCGCGTCGTGTACGCTTTGTCGGAGGTGCAAGGCTCGTCGAGAATACTTGAACTTCGGTCGAGTACGGCGCGGCTAAGCGTTGGTTCGCTCTAGCTTACCGGGATCAACCTGGGCGCAAGATATTCTGTATACGGTAGAAGTGAGGATGGAGCAACTAAGCGCTGGTTCGCTCTAGTCGTCGAGCCTCAAGACTATCGCAGATGAGATATAGAAATAGAGTAATCGCGAGCGTACCCGTGGAGTAGAATTAAGGAATTGTATTTGAACTCGAATAAAGATACTTTGAATCTGGTAAAAATAAACTATATTCTATTATTTCACTATACTAGATACACTTGACTAAATTCTAAGTTACTGACTAACGATTACAATGAGAATTAGAAATAGTATAAAGTATCGAATGGACTCCGCTATGGGAGTATGGATAGAGACGAATGCATTAGAGCTAATTGCTCGTTGCGAATGAGCCTATTGCTCGGATCGGAAGTGCATCGTTCGGATGCTGGATTAGAACTCCTCGGTTCGGAGATGAGATACGAACTGACTCTCGGATCTCGCGTCCGCGACCTCCTCGGGTCGCGCGGCGCGCGAGTCGCTGGGCCCTCGCGGTGGGGCGGACGGTCGGAGTAGGGCGGCCGCTCGGCCCTCGTGGTGGGGCGGCCGTTCGGAGTGGGGCGCGGCCCGCGTTAAGCGTGAGCCGCGAGCGTCGAGTGTGCGCGCGAGTGCACGGAACATAGCCGTGCATGAATGAAATATATACATATATTTACTTAAATCTAGGTGTGTGTTGGTGTGTATGTACATATATGAGTAGTGTGCTTATTCTAATCCCACATGTACGAGAAGTACGTATAGGGCTTCGTGATCGCTGGGGATTCGACCCAGTATGTGTCGGAGAGCTCCTCGCCCTCGTAATACGGGGTGAAGTCCTCCCCCTCGTGTGTGGAGATCGCGCGTGGGCGCGGCATGCTGCATCCTTCTTCCCTCTCGTACCTTTGTCTCCTTCTGTAGGGAAGGCGAGTCGGCGGGTGGCCCATGTGCAGGGGCTCCGGATACGGATGCTGGGGATGATGAGGTGGACGCCGGAGGGTGGCAGGCGGTACGCCTGACGTTACACCACCCCCCTTGGAAAAAGAATCTCGGCCATGCCGAGATCTCTTGTCTGTTGGGTAGATTTCGGGATGCTGGATCCTTCTCTTGGTCCTGTCGGCTGGATGCTGCGGAATCTGAGGTTTTTCGCCTGATTGATCCTGGCGATAACGTTTGGAGATTGGACCGTGACTGCGGGCTTCCTTCGGATTGCAGGCACTTTCGTCGCTTTCACTTTCAGCGTTCGTTTGAATGTCACTGCTCTCGCTGACTTCATTTTCAGTTTCTCGCACTTTTCTTTCACTAGCATCCACACTCTGCATACTATGCATTCGTTTACAAATTTTGATTTTGTTCGTATGAACAATTTTATGGCGCCCTTTTACATTCAGCTTAACATTACAGTTGCCCAAAATTTCGAGGATACGGTACGGTCCAGAATACTGTGCCTGGAACTTATGTTTGTTCGGCTCTTTTAAAAGATAGACCCATTGGCCTACCTCGAAGTTTTGGACATTGAGATTTCGGTCATAATAATATTTAGAACGGCGTTTCGCATTGTCTAGATTGGCTTTAGCCAAATCCTGAGATTTCGAGATTTTCTCCTGAAGTTGTATAAGATAGTCGCTATAGGTTTCGTTATCAGAGCTGTCCTGAAAAGGAGTGGCTGACGGCGTCCTAGCTATCCTGCCGAACACTAGTTCGTGTGGGGTGTATAATGTACCCTCGTGCACACTGGTGTTGTATGAAAACATTGCATACGGTAACCAATTCACCCAATCGTTACTCGACTCTATGTAATGCTTCAGATATTCGGCCAGGACGTGGTGAGATCGTTCAACGGACCCGTTTGTCTGTGGATGGAACGCAGTGGACTTGTATTGCTTAATACGGAATTTGATTGCTATGGCTTTAATCAAGCTATTTATAAAGTTCGAACCTTGGTCCGTGAGTATGCCTTTCGGGCATCCGTACTTACAAATGAATTCTTTTATTAAAGCTTCGGCAATGTCTACTGCGGTGGTGGTTTTGAGAGGAACTGCGACTGAGTATTTAGTGAGGAGATCTTGGATCGTGAGGATACTTGTATAACCGTCGGAAGTTTCGGGAAGAGGACCCATTACGTCCATTGAAATCTTATCGAATGCCCTGCCAGGGGTGTCGGTTAAAGTGAGAGGCTGTCTGGTCTTTACCCGGACCAGTTTCTCTGTCTGACAACTTTTACATTTGCCAATATATTCTTGTATTTGTGTTTTCATGTTTGGCCAAAAGTATTGTTGTCTGATGCGAGAATAAGTTTTATTAACCCCTTTGTGACCTCCCACAGGGGAGTCGTGGTTTTCTCTTATTATTTTCAGTCGCTCTTCGACCGAAGGGGTTTTAATGAGGCCCTGGCAGACCGTAATCTGGACAGTCGTTTCGTAAAACAGGTCCTGAAGGATTTTCTGGATTCGGGACCAGGATACGGAGTCTAGATAGGTTTGTGCGATACTAAATGTTTGTAATTGTAATTCGTTTACAACGTCGCACAAGGATCTGAATGTTTCTATTACGGTCTGGAAATTGATTGATCTGGTGGAATGTTCGATGATTGGAAGCTGGATTTGGAATTCGTTTCCGATTTTTATGACTTTGGCTTTGGTAAGGACGTGATTTTTGTTTGGAAGGAATTTTTCAGCGTTCGCTAGATCTTTGGCGCCCGTGTCATAGGGGTGCCCAGATTGCGTGACGAAGACAACTACATTGTCTCGTCGCGTTGATAATGCGTCACGGCTGAAATTAAATAGAGGTTCGCGTCGGATAAATTCATTTGGAGCAGGAGTATAGAAGTCGGTGCTGTCGCTGGCGACTTGCGGAGGTGATGCTGTGTTGGTACGGGAGGACGTGCCTGGAGTCGGTAATTCAGGTTCTGATGTTACCGGAGTAGGAGGAGGCGCTAGTGTGGTATACTTTTTACGGGTTTCCGGAGGCACATCGAAGATGTCGTCCTCCGAGTTTTCTGAATACGAGAGCGGGAAAATTTGAGCGGGATTCCGCGACAATGCGTCCGCATTAAGGTTCGTTTTTCCACTTTTATAGACCATCTCGTAGTCAAATTCCGCTAACTTAAGCCTCCACCGTACGAGTCTACTTGACGGGTCCTTGACCGAATTCATCCACACTAACGGTCGATGGTCGGTAACGAGTTTGAATTGATTACCGTATATGTATGGACGAAAGTAATGGACGGCGTAGATGATCGCCAGACACTCCTTCTCGATCGTGGAGTAGTTTTTCTCCGCAGCGTTTAACAGTCGCGACGTGTACGCGATTGGCAAGTCGCGGCCTATTGGTCCTTGACTCAAGATAGCACCTATAGCTTCGGCGGACGCGTCGGTCGTTATCACGAATGGTTGTTTAAAGTTGGGGTACTGCAAGATAGGCGCTTCGCATAAACAATCTCGGAGTTTGACGAATGAATTCTCATGCTCGTTACGCCATACAAAGGGCGCGTCCTTTTTTAACAAATTCGTTAGAGGCTTAGCAATGTTAGAAAAATTTGCGATGAACCGCCTGTAGTACCCCGCGAGCCCGAGGAATTGTTTGATCTGTTTCGCGTTGCGCGGGCGCGGAAAATTTTTGACGGCGCTAATTTTCGCAGGGTCAGGTTTTACACCGTGCTCACTGATAATATGACCCAAATAGCTTACTTCTCTCCTCAAGAATTCGCACTTATCCGGCTGCAATACTAAATTAGCTTCTTTGAGCCGTTGAGTTAATTTATCGAATTTTAGTCGATGTTCTTGAAGAGAGCTAGCGTAGATAACAATGTCGTCCAAATAGACGAAAATTTCGTTCCCCTGGAGACCGGACAGGACATTGTCCATAAGTCGTTGGAACGTTGCTGGCGCATTTTTTAATCCGAATGGCATTCTTTTAAATTCATAATGCCCGTGAGGCGTCGAAAAAGCAGTTTTGGGAGCATCGGCGGGCTCCATTGGGATCTGGTGAAATCCGCTCGCGAGATCCAATGTACTAAAATACTTCGCACTCCCGAGCTGATCAAGTATCTCGGTAATGCAAGGGAGGGGATAGGCATCGGCGACAGATTTCTCATTGAGTGCGCGGTAGTCGATGACGACGCGCCATTGCTTGTTGCCCAAGGAGTCCGGTTTCTTTGGGACAGCCCACAATGGCGAATTATATGGCGATTTAGATGGAGAGATGACACCATTTTGTAAAAATTTGTCGACTTGTCGTCGAATCTCCTCCTTATGAGCTGGTGGGAACCGGTATTGTTTCACATTGACGGGGCGGTCGTCGACGGTTGGAATCTTGTGCGTGGTTGCTGACGTATGCCCTAATTTATCCCCCTCAATGTGAAAAAGCTCCTGCGTGCTTTGAACGAGACGGACGACGTGCTCTCTTTCCTCTGCGTTGAGGTGGTCGAGACGGAGAAGACTAAGAATTCGGTCTAGGCGAGATTTCGAAGGATTGGCGGATTTCGATGTTTGTTTTAACGGCGCCTGTTGTATATTATTTTTAACCGCCTGAGCATAGGAGATCTGTTGAACATTCGCGATTTTGCAACGCGAAGGAGGAGTTTCGAGTGTCGAATATGGTGTCTGACTCGAGAAAGGAATAGAAGTTTTTCCCTTTTGGGATGAGCCGATCGGTACGGCGGATACGTTGGATTTAGAAAAAACCGGATAGAGCGATGGACTTTCCTCCTTATGGAGGGGAGTCATGATTTGCGCGGGCTCAAGTACGATTTCTGGTAACGCGATTTCGACGGCGCGGTCGGATGAATTAATTATTCGAGTTACCGCTTTGCCCCGAATTACTCTGACGAGAGCGTTTCCGAAAAATATACCCGGCGCAAGATCGATACGAGGAATTATACCTTCCGCGAGGTTCGAATTAACTACGCGGACCTTGATACCGATATTTGATCTCGGCGGAATGGAGATACGGTCTCCTGACTTCGGAGAAGCTGCTTTGTCTTGCGTTCGAAGCTTCGATTTCGTTGCTGCATCGCGTTTCAGCGGAGGCGATGATTTACGCGGCGGGCGCGGCGGCGGAGGGGGAATAGATTCCGTGCGCGGCGCTTGTTTACGTTTCGGCGATAGGAGAGGCTTTATTTTCGAGTCCGGTGACGGTTCCTCGAGTGCTTCGATATCGTCTTCGAAAGGAATTCTCTTACCATTCCATTTGATTATTTTATTTGGAAAAGAGATTTCTGCGTCCATACAGAACCCGGAGCCGAGGATCCCGCTTGGTTTAAGGGGAAAATCATCCTCGACCACATTAAAAGGAACGACGCGACCGAAAATGACAAGATTCACCGTCCCTAAGGTTGCGGTTTTGCCATCGGTTACCCCTGTTATTATTACGATCTCGGACTTATCGATTCGCGCGGATGCTTTTAGAGCCGAACGTTTTATAATATTTATTTCCGCCCCAGTGTCCACCATGAAGCGAGTTGGTGAAATTAGAAGATCGGATTTTAAAATTACGTTTGGCGTGCTAGTTTTTCCGGTTATGTTTATCGCGGCGTTTCGTCGATTTCCGCGTTGGAGTTGTTCGCGGCGAGAGGACGGACTTGGTGCGCGGCCTCGCCACCTGTCTCGCGGCGGGTGCGGAGGCCATTGTCGTTTCCCGAATTTTTATTTACCGCGTTGTTGTACTGTCTTTTGCGGCACTCGCCTATTTCGTGCCCCGGGGTCTTGCAATAGCGACAAAATTTGGGCGCGTCCCTGGCTACGATTTGTCTCGGTTGTTCGTACGCGGGGCCTCGAGTAGGAGGCGGTACGTCCCTGGATCGCAAGTATTCCTGCGGTCGGTACGGCGATGGCGGTCTGAGCCGACACTCGGTCGCGTAATGTCCGATATTATTGCATTTTCGGCAAATAATTTCGGCTGGTTTTTCGCGCGATTCTGGTCGCGCGGCACGCGATCTACCTAGTCGGTTGCAATCACGTTCGTGCATTTGATAGAGCTCCCGCGCTCGAGCGAACGTTTCTCGCAATGTACCGAATGAATTTACAGTCATTTGCATTCGAATTTCCGGAATGAGACCGTCTTTAAAACATTGTAGGGTGAGCGCGTCTACGTCATCGAGCGATTCCGGTGTGTCTCGTCGAGCAAGCCTCTCGCAATCAATTATAGCGGTTCTAAGATCTTTTACTCGACCGATGTAATCTAGAATGTGCTCGTTCGCGCGCATAAATATATTAGCAAGTTCACCCCGATAATGATGAGCTGATTTTACGGAGCAAAATGTGCTGCGAAGAACGTCCGTTAATTCGAGTATTGTGTAACATGGCTCGTCTTCTAGCGCGGCGTAGGCACGACCCTTGAGTTTTCCCTTAAGCAGGCGTGTGAAAGTTCGCTCGCACCCATTAGGGATAAGCTCATAAGCGCGTTTACACGCTCGGGTAAACTGAAGAATGGGAATGTTCTGACCATCGAATGTCGGCACGGCTTCGAGGGCCTGCTTAAGTGATAGCTCGTCGTGTTGCGAACTATTTGTATTAAAATCGGAGCTCGAATTATGTCCGGAAAGCGGATTTCCCCGAGGAATATCCAGCGAAACGGTATCGTCGCGCGTTAAATCAGGTGTTCTGCGAATAGATTCTAATTCACGACGTAGAATTTCTATTTGCTGGAGCAACGCGGCATTACTCGGATCGGTCGTTTTCGTATTTTTCGTGGAAGTATTTGGTTGCGCGGTACTAGGAAGAGGCTCGGCGATAGCGTCTTGGAAGTCGAGCGTTCTGCTAGTGCGTTTTTCGCGTTCGAAATCGGCCATCGCGGCGGCTCGCTGTGTCTGCTGGCGCGTTTTTGTCGGAGTCCGGGTTGCCATATCTAGTTTCGCGGTTCCTTTCGGCGGAATTTCCGGAGGAAACGCGTGGCTATCCCACCGCTGTCACCAAAAATAACTTTCGTGTCACGTCCCGAGGTGCGGTTGCGCTCGCAACGGTGGCACAAAGTCGTAACCGTTCCCGAAAATAACGCGAATTGCGTCCGGACCGGGTTCGTTGGCGTTTCGGACTCGATAAAACGGTAATTAACACTAAACTTACCTTGCGAAGGCTTGATTCCGCTGTCTGATTTCTCTTTCTAGGTACCTGGAGCGCCTTGGATCCGCAACCGGGATGGCGGCGGCGTACGGCTGGAACGGAGGTACGGGTCGTGCGGCGAAGGAAACCTCCTTCACAGGAACCAGGACTCGAACGCAGGAAATTGAATATTCTGGTGCATCACCCACGTATTCCCGAGCGAGACGACGAATAAACTCTCTCCTCCCCGCGCGTCGTGTACGCTTTGTCGGAGGTGCAAGGCTCGTCGAGAATACTTGAACTTCGGTCGAGTACGGCGCGGCTAAGCGTTGGTTCGCTCTAGCTTACCGGGATCAACCTGGGCGCAAGATATTCTGTATACGGTAGAAGTGAGGATGGAGCAACTAAGCGCTGGTTCGCTCTAGTCGTCGAGCCTCAAGACTATCGCAGATGAGATATAGAAATAGAATAATCGCGAGCGTACCCGTGGAGTAGAATTAAGGAATTGTATTTGAACTCGAATAAAGATACTTTGAATCTGGTAAAAATAAACTATATTCTATTATTTCACTATACTAGATACACTTGACTAAATTCTAAGTTACTGACTAACGATTACAATGAGAATTAGAAATAGTATAAAGTATCGAATGGACTCCGCTATGGGAGTATGGATAGAGACGAATGCATTAGAGCTAATTGCTCGTTGCGAATGAGCCTATTGCTCGGATCGGAAGTGCATCGTTCGGATGCTGGATTAGAACTCCTCGGTTCGGAGATGAGATACGAACTGACTCTCGGATCTCGCGTCCGCGGCCTCCTCGGGTCGCGCGGCGCGCGAGTCGCTGGGCCCTCGCGGTGGGGCGGACGGTCGGAGTAGGGCGGCCGCTCGGCCCTCGTGGTGGGGCGGCCGTTCGGAGTGGGGCGCGGCCCGCGTTAAGCGTGAGCCGCGAGCGTCGAGTGTGCGCGCGAGTGCACGGAACATAGCCGTGCATGAATGAAATATATACATATATTTACTTAAATCTAGGTGTGTGTTGGTGTGTATGTACATATATGAGTAGTGTGCTTATTCTAATCCCACATGTACGAGAAGTACGTATAGGGCTTCGTGATCGCTGGGGATTCGACCCAGTATGTGTCGGAGAGCTCCTCGCCCTCGTAATACGGGGTGAAGTCCTCCCCCTCGTGTGTGGAGATCGCGCGTGGGCGCGGCATGCTGCATCCTTCTTCCCTCTCGTACCTTTGTCTCCTTCTGTAGGGAAGGCGAGTCGGCGGGTGGCCCATGTGCAGGGGCTCCGGATACGGATGCTGGGGATGATGAGGTGGACGCCGGAGGGTGGCAGGCGGTACGCCTGACGTTACACATCTCATTCCTATGTTTCACTATAAGATATAATAAGCATTGCGAAGTGTCATGTATACCTCGAATTCTCTTCAAAAGATTGTAAATACGACACTTCCTTGCTAGGAAATAGCGCTTGCAGATGTCTACGTATCGAAGCAATAGACTTCCAGTGCTTCTTAAATCGCGATATCGCATCTCATTTCTATGTTTCATGATAAGATATAATATTCATTGTGGACTGTTATGTATACCTCGTAATCACTTCAAAAGTGTGTAAGTGCAACGCTTCCTTGATATGAAATAGCGTTTGCAGATGTCTACGTATCGAAGCGACAGAGTTATAATGCTTCTTAAGACGAGATTTCGCATGCCATTTTAATGTTTTATGATATGATATAATATTCATTGCGAAGTGTCGTGTATGCGTCGTATTCACTTCAAAAGAATGTAAATGTGACACTTCCTTGCTAGGAAATAGCGTTTGCACACGTCTACGTATCGAAGCAATAGAGTTCTGATCCTCCTTATATCGCGAAATCGCATCTCATTTCTATGTTTCATGATAAGATATTATATTCATTGTGGAGTGTTATGTATACCTCGTATTCACTTCAAAAGAATGTAATGCGACACTTCCTTGCTAGGAAATAGCATTTGCAGATGTCTACGTATCGTAGCAATAGAGTTCTAATGCTTCTTAAATCGCGATATCGCATCTCATTTCTATGTGTCATGATAAGATGTAATATTCGTTGCTGAGTGTCATGTGTACTTCGTATTCACTTCAAAAGAATGTAAATGCGACACTTCCTTGCTAGGAAGTAGCGTTTGCAGATGTCTACGTATCGAAGCAATAGATATCCAATGTTTCTTAAAATGCGAAATCGCTCCCCAATTATATGATTCATGAAAAGATATAATATTCATTGTGGAGTGTTATGTTTACCTCGTATTCACTTCAAAAGAATGTAAATGCGATACTTCCTTGCTAGGAAATAGCGTCTACAGATGTCTACGTCTCGCAGCTGTAGATTTCTTATGCTTCTTAAAACGAGATATCGCATCTCATTCCTATGTTTCACTATAAGATATAATAAGCATTGCGAAGTGTCATGTATACCTCGAATTCTCTTCAAAAGATTGTAAATACGACACTTCCTTGCTAGGAAATAGCGCTTGCAGATATCTACGTATCGAAGCAATAGACTTCCAGTGCTTCTTAAATCGCGATATCGCATCACATTTCTATGTTTCATGATAAGATATAATATTCATTGTGGACTGTTATGTATACCTCGTAATCACTTCAAAAGTGTGTAAGTGCAACGCTTCCTTGATATGAAATAGCGTTTGCAGATGTCTACGTATCGAAGCGACAGAGTTATAATGCTTCTTAAGACGAGATTTCGCATGTCATTTTAATGTTCTATGATATGATATAATATTCATTGCGAAGTGTCGTGTATGCGTCGTATTCACTTCAAAAGAATGTAAATGTGACACTTCCTTGCTAGGAAATAGCGTTTGCAGACGTCTACGTATCGAAGCAATAGAGTTCTGATCCTCCTTATATCGCGATATCGCATCTCATTTCTATGTTTCATGATAAGATATAATATTCATTGTGGAGTGTTATGTATACCTTGTATTCACTTCAAAAGATTGTAAATGCGACACATCCTTGCTAGGAAATAGCGTCTGCTGATATCTACGTATCGTAGCAATAGAGCTCTAATCCTTATTAGAACGCGATATCGCATCTTATTACTATGTTTCATGATAAGATATAATATTCATTGCGAAGTGTCTTGTATACCTCGCATACACTTCAAATGAATGTAAATTAGACACTTCCTTGCTAGGAAATAGCGATGGCAGATGTCTACGTATCGAAGCAATAGAGTTCTAATGCTTCTTGAACCGGGATATCGCATCTCATTTCTATGTTTCATGATAAGATATATTATTCATTACGAAGTATCACGTATACCTCGCATACACTTCAAATGAATGTAAATGCGACACTTCCTTCCTAGGAAATAACGTTTGCAGATGTCTACGTATCGTAGCAATAGAGTTCTAATGCTTCTTATATCGCGAGATCGCATCTCATATCTATGTTTCACGATAAGATATAATATTCATTGCGAAGTGTTATGTATACCTCGCATACACTTCAAAAGAATGTTAATGCGACACTTCCTTGCTAGGAAATAGCGTTTGCAGATTTCTGCGTATCGTAGCATTATATTTCTATTGCATCTCAAAACGCGGTATCGCATCTCATATCTATGCTTCACGATAAGATATAATATTCATTGCGAAGTGTTATGTATACCTCGCATACACTTCAAATGAATGTAAATGCGACAGTTCCTTGCTAGGAAATAGCGTTTGCAGATGTCTACGTATCGTAGCAATAGAGTTCTAATGCTTCTTAAAACGCGACATCGCATCACATTTCTATTTTTCATGATAGGATATAATATTCATTGCGAAGTGCCACTTATGCCTCGCATACACTTAAAATGAATGTAAGTGCGACACTTCATGGCTAGGAAATAGCGTTTGCAGATGTCTACGTATCGAAGCAATAGTGTTCTAATGCTTCTTAAAACGCGATATCGCATCTCATTTCTATGTTTCATGATAAAATATAATACTCATTGCAAAGTGTCATGTATACCTCGTATTCACTTCAAAAGAATGTAAGTGCGACACTTCCTTGGTAGGAAATGGCGTTTGCAGTTGTCTACGTATCGTAGCAATAGAATACTAATGCTTCTTAAATCGCCTCATAGAATCTCATTTCTATGTTTCATGATAAGATATAATATTCATTGCGAATTGTCTTGTATACCACGCATACACTTCAAACGAATTAAAAGGCGACACTTCATTGCTAGGAAATAGCGTTGGCAGATGTCTACGTATCGAAGCAGTAGGATTCTAACGTTTCTTAAAACGATATATCGCACCTCATTTCTGCTTTAGGATAAGATATAATATTCATTGCGAAGTGTCTTGTATACCTCGTATTCACTTCAAAAGATTGTAAATGCGTCACTTCCATCCTAGGAAATAGCGACTGCAGATATCTACGTAGCAATAGAGTACTAATGCTTCTTAAAAGGAGATGTCCCATCTCTTTTCTATGTTTCATGATAAAATATAATATTCATTGCGAAGTGTCATGTATACCTCGAATTGACTTCAAAGGAATGTGAATGCGACACTTCCTTGCTAGGAAATAACGTTTGCAGATGTCTACGTATCGTAGCAATAGAGTTCTAATGCTTCTTATATCGCGAGATCGCATCTCATATCTATGTTTCACGATAAGATATAATATTCATTGTGGAGTGTTATGTATGCCTCGTATTCACCTCAAAAGAATGTAAATGCGACTCTTCCTTGCTAGGATATAGCGATGGCAGATGTCTACGTATCGAAGCAAAAGAGTTCTAATGCTTCTTAGAACGAGATACCGCATCTCATTCCTATGTTTCATGGTACGATATATTATTCATTGCGAAGTATCACGTATACCTCGCATACACTTCAAATGAATGTAAATGCGACACTTCCTTGCTAGGAACTAGCGTTTGCAGATGTCTACGTATAGTAACAATAGAGTTCTAATGCTTCTCAAAACGCGATATCAAATCTCATTACTATGTTTCATGGTAAGATAAAATATTAATTGCGAAGTGTCATGTATACCTTGTATTCACTTCAGAAGAATGTAAATGCGACACTTCCTTGCTAGGAACTAGCGTTTGCAGATGTCTACGTATAGTAACAATAGAGTTCTAATGCTTCTCAAAACGCGATATCAAATCTCATTACTATGTTTCATGGTAAGATAAAATATTAATTGCGAAGTGTCATGTATACCTTGTATTCACTTCAGAAGAATGTAAATGCGACACTTCCTTGCTAGGAAATAGCGTTTGCAGATTTCTGCGTATCGTAGCATTAGATTTCTATTGCATCTCAAAACGCGATATCGCATCTCATTTCTATGTTTCATGATAAGATATAATATTTATTGTGAAGTGTCACGTATACATCGCATACACTTCAAATGAATGTAAATGCGACACTTCCTTGCTAGGAAATAGCGTTTGCAGACGTCTACGTATCGAAGCAATAGAGTTCTAATGCTTCTTGAAACGGAATATCGCATCTCATTTCTATGCTTCATGATAAGAAATAATATTCATTGCGAAGTTTCATGTATTCCTCGTATTCACTTCAAATGAATGTAAATGCGACACTTCCTTGCTAGGAAATAGAGTTTGCAGATGTCTACGTATCGTAGCAAGCGTTTTATAATGCTTCTTAAAACGGGATATCGCAACTCATTTCTATGTTTCATGACAACATATAATATTCATTGCGAAGTGTTATGTATACCTCGCATACACTTCAAATGAATGTAAATGCGACACTGCCTTGCTAGGAAATAGAGTTTGCAGATGTCTACGTATCGTAGCTATAGAGTTCTAATGCTTCTTATATCGCGAGATCGCATCTCATATCTATGTTTCACGATAAGATATAATATACATTGTGGAGTGTTATGTATACCTCGTATTCACCTCAAAAGAATGTAAATGCGACACTTCCTTGCTAGGAAATAGCGTTTGCAGATTTCTGCGTATCGTAGCATTAGATTTCTATTGCATCTCAAAACGCGATATCGCATCTCATTTCTATGTTTCATGAAAAGATATAATATTTATTGCGAAGTGTCACGTATACATCGCATACACTTCAAATGAATGTAAATGCGACAGTTCCTTGCTAGGAAATAGCGTTTGCAGACGTCTACGTATCGAAGCAATAGAGTTCTAATGCTTCTTGAACCGGAATATCGCATCTCATTTCTATGCTTCACGATAAGAAATAATATTCATTGCGAAGTTTCATGTATTCCTCGTATTCACTTCAAATGAATGTAAATGCGACACTTCCTGGCTAGGAAATAGAGTTTGCAGATGTCTACGTATCGTAGCAAGCGTGTTATAATGCTTCTTAAAACGAGATATCGCATCTCATTTCTATGTTTCGTGACAACATATAATATTCATTGCGAAGTGTTATGTATACCTCGCATACACTTCAAAAGATTGTTAATGCGACACTTCCTTGCTAGGAAATAGCGTTTGCAGATTTCTGCGTATCGTAGCATTATATTTCTATTGCATCTCAAAACGCGATATCGCACCTCAATTCTATGTTTCATGATAAGATATAATATTTATTGCGAAGTGTCACGTATACATCGCATACACTTCAAATGAATGTAAATGCGACAGTTCCTTGCTAGGAAATAGCGTTTGCAGACGTCTACGTATCGAAGCAATAGAGTTCTAATGCTTCTTGAAACGGAATATCGCATCTCATTTCTATGATTCGTGACAACATATAATATTCATTGCGAAGTGTTATGTATACCTCGCATACACATCAAAAGAATGTTAATGCGACACTTCCTTGCTAGGAAATAGCGTTTGCAGATTTCTGCGTATCGTAGCATTATATTTCTATTGCATCTCAAAACGCGATATCGCATCTCATATCTATGTTTCACGATAAGATATAATATTCATTGCGAAGTGTTATGTATACCTCGCATACACTTCAAATGAATGTAAATGCGACACTTCCTTTCTAGGAAATAGCGTTTGCAGATTTCTGCGTATCGTAACATTATATTTCTGTTGCATCTCAAAACGCGATATCGCATTATATTTCTATGTTTCATGATAAGATATAATATTCATTGCGGAGTGTTATGTATACCTCGCATACACTTCAAATGAATGTAAATGCGACAGTTCCTTGCTAGGAAGTAGCGATTGCAGATGTCTACGTATCGAAGCAATAGAGTTCTAATGCTTCTTGAAACGGGATATCGCATCTCATTTCTATGTTTCATGATAAGATATAATATTTATTGCGAAGTGTCACCTATACATCGCATACACTTCAAATGAATGTAAATGCGACACTTCCTTGCTAGGAAATAGCGTTTACAGACGTCTACGTATCGAAGCAATAGAGTTCTAATGCTTCTTGAACCGGGATATCGCACCTCATTTCTATGTTTCATGATAAGATATAATATAAATTGCGAAGTGTCATGTATACCTCGCATTCACTTCAAAAGAATGTAAATGCGACACTTCCTTGCTAGGAAATAGAGTTTGCAGATGTCTACGTATCGTCGCAATAGAGTTGTAATGCTCCTTGAAATGGGATATCGCATCTCATATCTATGTTTCATGATAAGATATAATATTCATTGCGAAGTTTCATGTATTCCTTGTATTCACTTCAGTGGAATGTCAATGCGACTCTTCCCTGCTAGGAAATAGCGTTTGCAGATGTCTACGTATCGTAGCAATAGAGTTCTAATGCTTCTTAAACGCGATATCACATCACGTTTCTATGTTTCATCATAAGATATAATATTCATTGCGAAGTTTCATGTATACCTTGTATTCACTTCAGAGGAATGTAAATGTTACTCTTCCCTGCTAGGAAATAGCGTTTGCAGATGTCTACGTATCGTAGCAAGCGTGTCATAATGATTCTTAAAACGAGATATCGCATCTCATTTCTATGTTTCATGATAACATATAATATAAATTGCGAAGTGTCATGTATACCTCGCATTCACTTCAAAAGAATGTAAATGCGACACTTCCTTGCTAGGAAATAGCATTTGCAGATGTCTACGTATCGTAGCAATAGAGTTCTTATGCTTCTCATATCGCAAGATCGAATCTCATATCTATGTTTCACGATAAGATATAATATTCATTGTGGAGTGTTATGTATACCTCGTATTCACCTCAAAAGAATGTAAATGCGACACTTCCTTGCTAGGAAATAGCGTTTGCAGATTTCTGCGTATCGTAACATTAGATTTCTGTTGCATCTCAAAACGCGATATCGCATTACATTTCTATGTTTCACGATAAGATATAATATTCATTGCGAAGTGTTATGTATACCTCGCATACACTTCAAATGAATGTAAATGCGACAGTTCCTTGCTAGGAAGTAGCGATTGCAGATGTCTACGTATCGAAGCAATAGAGTTCTAATCCTTCTTGAACCGGGATATCGCATCTCATTTCTATGTTTCATGATAAGATATAATATTTATTGCGAAGTGTCACGTATACATCGCATACACTTCAAATGAATGTAAATGCGACACTTCCTTGCTAGGAAATAGCGTTTGCAGATGTCTACGTATTGTAACAATAGAGTTCTAATGCTTCTCAAAACGCGATATCAAATCTCATTACTATGTTTCATGGTAAGATAAAATATTAATTGCGAAGTGTCATGTATACCTTGTATTCAGTTCAGAAGAATGTAAATGCGACACTTCCATGCTAGGAAATAGCGTTTGCAGATTTCTGCGTATCGTAGCATTAGATTTCTATTGCATCTCAAAACGCGATATCGCATCTCATTTCTATGTTTCATGATAAGATATAATATTTATTGTGAAGTGTCACGTATACATCGCATACACTTCAAATGAATGTAAATGCGACACTTCCTTGCTAGGAAATAGCGTTTGCAGACGTCTACGTGTCGAAGCAATAGAGTTCTAATGCTTCTTGAAACGGAATATCGCATCTCATTTCTATGCTTCATGATAAGAAATAATATTCATTGCGAAGTTTCATGTATTCCTCGTATTCACTTCAAATGAATGTAAATGCGACACTTCCTTGCTAGGAAATAGAGTTTGCAGATGTCTACTTATCGTAGCAAGCGTGTTATAATACTTCTTAAAACGAGATATCGCATCTCATTTCTATGTTTCGTGACAACATATAATATTCATTGCGAAGTGTTATGTGTCACGTCCCGAGGTGCGGTTGCGCTCGCAACGGTGGCACAAAGTCGTAACCGTTCCCGAAAATAACGCGAATTGCGTCCGGACCGGGTTCGTTGGCGTTTCGGACTCGATAAAACGGTAATTAACACTAAACTTACCTTGCGAAGGCTTGATTCCGCTGTCTGATTTCTCTTTCCAGGTACCTGGAGCGCCTTGGATCCGCAACCGGGATGGCGGCGGCGTACGGCTGGAACGGAGGTACGTCTACGGGAATAAGCGTCCAGGCGGGTTGACTCCGGCTGGCAGGTATCGGCGTTTGGCCCTGACGATTGGCGACTCGTACGGGTTGTGCGGCGAAGGAAACCTCCTTCACAGGAACCAGGACTCGAACGTAGGAAATTGAATATTCTGGTGCATCACCCACGTATTCCCGAGCGAGACGACGAATAAACTCTCTCCTCCCCGCGCGTCGTGCACGCTTTGTCGGAGGTGCAAGGCTCATCGAGAATACTTGAACTTCGGTTGAATACGGCACGGCTAAGCGTTGGTTCGCTCTAGCTTACCGGGATCGACCTGGGCGCAAGATATTCTGTACACGGTAGAAGTGAGGATGGAGCAACTAAGCGCTGGTTCGCTCTAGTCGTCGAGCCTCAAGACTATCGTAGATGAGATATAGAATTAGGATAATCGCGAGCGTACCCGTGGATTAGAATTAAGGAATTCTATTTGAACTCGAATAAAGATACTTTGAATCTGGTAAAAATAAACTATATTCTATGATTTCACTATACTAGATACACTTGACTAAATTCTAAGTTACTGACTAGCGATTACAATGAGAATTAGAAATAGTATAAAGTATCGAATGGACTCCGCTATGGGAGTATGGATAGAGACGAATGCATTAGAGCTAATTGCTCGTTGCGAATGAGCCTATTGCTCGGATCGGAAGTGCATCGTTCGGATGCTGGATTAGAACTCCTCGGTTCGGAGATGAGATACGAACTCTCCAGTTCGGAGATGAGATTGGAACTCTCCCGTTCGGAGATGAGTTAGCAACTGAACCTCGGATCTCGCGTCCGCGACCTCCTCGGGTCGCGCGGCGCGCGAGTCGCTGGGCCCTCGCGGTGGGGCGGACGGTCGGAGTAGGGCGGCCGCTCGGCCCTCGTGGTGGGGCGGCCGTTCGGAGTGGGGCGCGGCCCGCGTTAAGCGTGAGCCGCGAGCGTCGAGTGTGCGCGCGAGTGCACGGAACATAGCCGTGCATGAATGAAATATATACATATATTCACTTAAATCTAGGTGTGTGTTGGTGTGTATGTACATAGGTGAGTAGTGTCCTTATTCTAATCCCACATGTACGAGAAGTACGTATAGGGCTTCGTGATCGCTGGGGATTCGACCCAGTATGTGTCGGAGAGCTCCTCGCCCTCGTAATACGGGGTGAAGTCCTCCCCCTCGTGTGTGGAGATCGCGCGTGTGCGCGGCATGCTGCATCCTTCTTCCCTCTCGTACCTTTGTCTCCTTCTGTAAGGACGGCGAGTCGGCGGGTGGCCCGTGTGCAGGGGCTCCGGATACGGATGCTGGGGATGATGAGTTGGACGTCGGAGGGTGGCAGGCGGTACGCCTGACGTTACACCACCCCCCTTGGAAAAAGAATCTCGGCCATGCCGAGATCTCTTGTCTGTTGGGTAGATTTCGGGATGCTGGATCCTTCTCTTGGTCCTGTCGGCTGGATGCTGCGGAATCTGTGGTTTTTCGCCTGGTTGATCCTGGCGATAACGTTTGGAGTTTGGACCGTGGCTGCGGGCTTCCTTCGGATTGCAGGCACTTTCGTCGCTTTCACTTTCAGCGTTCGTTTGAATGTCACTGCTCTCACTGGCTTCATTTTCAGTTTTTCGCACTTTTCTTTCACTAGCATCCACACTCTGCATACTATGCATTCGTTTACAAATTTTGATTTTGTTCGTATGAACAATTTTATGGCGCCCTTTTACATTCAGCTTAACATTACAGTTGCCCAAAATTTCGAGGATACGGTACGGTCCAGAATACTGTGCCTGGAACTTATGTTTGTTCGGCTCTTTTAAAAGATAGACCCATTGGCCTACCTCGAAGTTTTGGACATTGAGATTTCGGTCATAATAATATTTAGAACGGCGTTTCGCATTGTCTAGATTGGCTTTAGCCAAATCCTGAGATTTCGTGATTTTCTCCTGAAGTTGTATAAGATAGTCGCTATATGTTTCGTTATCAGAGCTGTCTTGAAAAGGAGTGGCTGACGGCGTCCTAGCTATCCTGCCGAACACTAGTTCGTGTGGGGTGTATAATGTACCCTCGTGCACACTGGTGTTGTATGAAAACATTGCATACGGTAACCAATTCACCCAATCGTTACTCGACTCTATGTAATGCTTCAGATATTCGGCCAGGACGTGGTGAGATCGTTCAACGGACCCGTTTGTCTGTGGATGGAACGCAGTGGACTTGTATTGCTTAATACGGAATTTGATTGCTATGGCTTTAATCAAGCTATTTATAAAGTTCGAACCTTGGTCCGTGAGTATGCCTTTCGGGCATCCGAACTTACAAATGAATTCTTTTATTAAAGCTTCGGCAATGTCTACTGCGGTGGTGGTTTTGAGAGGAACTGCGACTGAGTATTTAGTGAGGAGATCTTGGATCGTGAGGATACTTGTATAACCGTCGGAAGTTTCGGGAAGAGGACCCATTACGTCCATTGAAATCTTATCGAATGCCCTGCCAGGGGTGTCGGTTAAAGTGAGAGGCTGTCTGGTCTTCACCCGGACCAGTTTCTCTGTCTGACAACTTTTACATTTGCCAATATATTCTTGTATTTGTGTTTTCATGTTTGGCCAAAAGTATTGTTGTCTGATGCGAGAATAAGTTTTATTAACCCCTTTGTGACCTCCCACAGGGGAGTCGTGGTTTTCTCTTATTATTTTCAGTCGCTCTTCGACCGAAGGGGTTTTAATGAGGCCCTGGCAGACCGTAATCTGGACAGTTGTTTCGTAGAACAGGTCCTGAAGGATTTTCTGGATTCGGGACCAGGATACGGAGTCTAGATAGGTTTGTGCGATACTAAATGTTTGTAATTGTAATTCGTTTACAACGTCGCACAAGGATCTAAATGTTTCTATTACGGTCTGGAAATTGATTGATCTGGTGGAATGTTCGACGATTGGAAGCTGGATTTGGAATTCGTTTCCGATTTGTATGACTTTGGCTTTGGTAAGAACGTGATTTTTGTTTGGAAGGAATTTTTCAGCGTTCGCTAGATCTTTGGCGCCCGTGTCATAGGGGTGCCCAGATTGCGTGACGAAGACAACTACATTGTCTCGTCGCGTTGATAATGCGTCACGGCTGAAATTAAACAGAGGTTCGCGTCGGAAAAATTCATTTGGACCAGGAGTATAAAAGTCGGTGCTGTCGCTGGCGACTTGCGGAGGTGGTGCTGTGTTGGTACGGAAGGACGTGCCTGGAGTCGGTAATTCAGGTTCTGATGTTACCGGAGTAGGAGGAGGCGCTAGTGTGGTATACTTTTTACGGGTTTCCGGAGGCACATCGAAGATGTCGTCCTCCGAGTTTTCTGAATACGAGAGCGGAAAAATTTGAGCGGGATTCCGCGACAATGCGTCCGCATTAAGGTTCGTTTTTCCACTTTTATAGACCATCTCGTAGTCAAATTCCGCTAACTTAAGCCTCCACCGTACGAGTCTACTTGACGGGTCCTTGACCGAATTCATCCACACTAACGGTCGATGGTCGGTAACGAGTTTGAATTGATTACCGTATATGTATGGACGAAAGTAATGGACGGCGTAGACAATCGCCAGACACTCCTTCTCGATCGTGGAGTAGTTTTTCTCCGCAGCGTTTAACAGTCGCGACGTGTACGCGATTGGCAAGTCGCGGCCTATTGGTCCTTGACTCAAGATAGCACCAATAGCTTCGGCGGACGCGTCGGTCGTTATCACGAATGGTTGTTTAAAGTTGGGGTACTGCAAGATAGGCGCTTCGCATAGGCAATCTCGGAGTTTGACGAATGAATTCTCTTGCTCGTTACGCCATACAAAGGGCGCGTCTTTTTTTAACAAATTTGTAAGTGGCTTAGCAATATTGGAAAAATTTGCGATGAACCGCCTGTAGTATCCCGCGAGCCCGAGGAATTGTTTGATCTGTTTCGCGTTGCGCGGGCGCGGAAAATTTTTGACGGCGCTAATTTTCGCAGGGTCAGGTTTTACACCGTGCTCACTGATAATATGACCCAAATAGCTTACTTCTCTCCTCAAGAATTCGCACTTATCCGGCTGCAATACTAAATTAGCTTCTTTGAGCCGTTGAGTTAATTTCTCGAATTTAAGTCGATGTTCTTGAAGAGAGCTAGCGTAGATAACAATATCGTCCAAATAGACGAAAATTTCGTTCCCCTGGAGACCGGACAGGACATTGTCCATAAGTCGTTGGAACGTTGCTGGCGCATTTTTTAATCCGAATGGCATTCTTTTAAATTCATAATGCCCGTGAGGCGTCGAAAAAGCGGTTTTGGGAGCATCGGCGGGCTCCATTGGGATCTGGTGAAATCCGCTCGCGAGATCGAATGTACTAAAATACTTCGCGCTCCCGAGCTGATCAAGTATCTCGGTAATGCAAGGGAGGGGATAGGCATCGGCGACAGATTTCTCATTGAGTGCGCGGTAGTCGATGACGACGCGCCATTGCTTGTTGCCCAAGGAGTCCGGTTTCTTTGGGACAACCCACAATGGCGAATTATATGGTGATTTTGATGGAGAGATGACACCATTTTGTAAAAATTTGTCGACTTGTCGTCGAATCTCCTCCTTATGAGCTGGTGGGAAACGGTATTGTTTCACATTGACGGGGCGGTCGTCGACGGTTGGAATCTTGTGCGTGGTTGCTGACGTATGCCCTAATTTATCCCCCTCAATGTGAAAAAGCTCCTGCGTGCTTTGAACGAGACGGACGACGTGCTCTCTTTCCTCTGCGTTGAGGTGGTCGAGACGGAGGAGACTAAGAATTCGGTCTAGGCGAAATTTCGAAGGATTGGCGGATTTCGATGTTTGTTTTAACGGCGCCTGTTGTATATTATTTTTAACCGCCTGAGCATAAGAGATCTGTTGAACATTCGCGATTTTGCAACGCGAAGGAGGAGTTTCGATTGTCGAGTATGGTGTCTGACTCGAGAAAGAAATAGAAGTTTTCCCTTTTTGGGATGAGCCGATCGGTACGGCGGATACGTTAGATTTAGTAGATTTAGAAAAACCGGATAGAGCGACGGACTTTCCTCCTTATGGAGGGGAGTCATGATTTGCGTGGGCTCAAGTACGATTTCTGGTAACGCGATTTCGACGGCGCTGTCGGATGAATTAATTATTCGAGTTACCGCTTTGCCCCGAATTACTCTGACGAGAGCGTTTCCGAAAAATATACCCGGCGCAAGATCGATACGAGGAATTATACCTTCCGCGAGGTTCGAATTAACTACGCGGACCTTGATACCGATATTTGATCTCGGCGGAATGGAGATACGGTCTCCTGACTTCGGAGAAGCTGCTTTGTCTTGCGTTCGAAGCTTCGGTTTCGTTGCTGCATCGCGTTTCAGCGGAGGCGATGATTTACGCGGCGGGCGCGGCGGCGGAGGGGGAATAGATTCCGTGCGCGGCGCTTGTTTACGTTTCGGCGATAGGAGAGGCTTTATTTTCGAGTCCGGTGACGGTTCCTCGAGTGCTTCGATATCGTCTTCGAAAGGAATTCTCTTACCATTCCATTTGATTATTTTATTTGGAAAAGAGATTTCTGCGTCCATACAGAACCCGGAGCCGAGGATCCCGCTTGGTTTAAGGGGAAAATCATCCTCGACCACATTGAAAGGAACGACGCGACCGAAAATGACAAGATTCACCGTCCCTAAGGTTGCGGTTTTGCCATCGGTTACCCCTGTTATTATGACGATCTCGGACTTATCGATTCGCGCGGATGCTTTTAGAGCCGAACGTTTTATAATATTTATTTCCGCCCCAGTGTCCACCATGAAGCGAGTTGGTGAAATTAGAAGATCGGATTTTAAAATTATGTTTGGCGTGCTAGTTTTTCCGGTTATGTTTATCGCGGCGTTTCGTCGATTTCCGCGTTGGAGTTGTTCGCGGCGAGAGGACGGACTTGGTGCGCGGCCTCGCCACCTGTCTCGCGGCGGGTGCGGAGGCCATTGTCGTTTCCCGAATTTTTATTTACCGCGTCGTTGTACTGTCTTTTGCGGCACTCGCCTATTTCGTGCCCCGGGGTCTTGCAATAGCGACAAAATTTGGGCGCGTCCCTGGCTACGATTTGTCTCGGTTGTTCGTACGCGGGGCCTCGAGTAGGAGGCGGTACGTCCCTGGATCGCAAGTATTCCTGCGGTCGGTACGGCGATGGCGGTCTGAGCCGACACTCGGTCGCGTAATGTCCGATATTATTGCATTTTCGGCAAATAATTTCGGCTGGTTTTTCGCGCGATTCTGGTCGCGCGGCACGCGATCTACCTAGTCGGTTGCAATCACGTTCGTGCATTTGATAGAGCTCCCGCGCTCGAGCGAACGTTTCTCGCAATGTACCGAATGAATTTACAGTCATTTGCATTCGAATTTCCGGAATGAGACCGTCTTTAAAACATTGTAGGGTGAGCGCGTCTACGTCATCGAGCGATTCCGGTGTGTCTCGTCGAGCAAGCCTTTCGCAATCAATTATGGCGGTTCTAAGATCTTTTACTCGACCGATATAATCTAGAATGTGCTCGTTCGCGCGCATGAATATATTTGCAAGTTCACCCCGATAATGATGAGCTGATTTTACGGAGCAAAAAGTGCTGCGAAGAACGTCCGTTAATTCGAGTATTGTGTAACACGGCTCGTCTTCTAGCGCGGCGTAGGCACGACCCTTGAGTTTTCCCTTAAGCAGGCGTGTGAAAGTTCGCTCGCACCCATTAGGGATAAGCTCATAAGCGCGTTTACACGCTCGGGTAAACTGAAGAATAGGAATGTTCTGACCATCGAATGTCGGCACGGCTTCGAGGGCCTGCTTAAGCGATAGCTCGTCGTGTTGCGAACTATTTGTATTGAAATCGGAGCTCGAATTATGTCCGGAAAGCGGATTTCCCCGAGGAATATCTAGAGAAACAGTATCGTCGCGCGTTAAATCAGGCGTTCTGCGAATAGATTCTAATTCACGGCGTAAAATTTCTATTTGCTGGAGCAACGCGGCATTACTCGGATCGGTCGCTTTCGTATTTTTCGCGGAAGTATTTTGTTGCGCGGTACTAGGAAGAGGCTCGGCGATAGCGTCTTGGAAATCAAGCGTTCTGCTAGTGCGCTTTTCGCGTTCGGAATCGGCCATCGCGGCGGCTCGCTGTGTCTGCTGGCGCGTTTTTGTCGGAGTCCGGGTTGCCATATCTAGTTTCGCGGTTCCTTTCGGCAGAATTTCCGGAGGAAACGCGGGGCTATCCCACCGCTGTCACCAAAAATAACTTTCGTGTCACGTCCCGAGGTGCGGTTGCGCTCGCAACGGTGGCACAAAGTCGTAACCGTTCCCGAAAATAACGCGAATTGCGTCCGGACCGGGTTCGTTGGCGTTTCGGACTCGATAAAACGGTAATTAACACTAAACTTACCTTGCGAAGGTTTGATTCCGCTGTCTGATTTCTCTTTCCAGGTACCTGGAGCGCCTTGGATCCGCAACCGGGATGGCGGCGGCGTACGGCTGGAACGGAGGTACGTCTACGGGAATAAGCGTCCAGGCGGGTTGACTCCGGCTGGCAGGTATCGGCGTTTGGCCCTGACGATTGGCGACTCGTACGGGTTGTGCGGCGAAGGAAACCTCCTTCACAGGAACCAGGACTCGAACGTAGGAAATTGAATATTCTGGTGCATCACCCACGTATTCCCGAGCGAGACGACGAATAAACTCTCTCCTCCCCGCGCGTCGTGCACGCTTTGTCGGAGGTGCAAGGCTCATCGAGAATACTTGAACTTCGGTTGAATACGGCACGGCTAAGCGTTGGTTCGCTCTAGCTTACCGGGATCGACCTGGGCGCAAGATATTCTGTACACGGTAGAAGTGAGGATGGAGCAACTAAGCGCTGGTTCGCTCTAGTCGTCGAGCCTCAAGACTATCGTAGATGAGATATAGAATTAGGATAATCGCGAGCGTACCCGTGGATTAGAATTAAGGAATTCTATTTGAACTCGAATAAAGATACTTTGAATCTGGTAAAAATAAACTATATTCTATGATTTCACTATACTAGATACACTTGACTAAATTCTAAGTTACTGACTAGCGATTACAATGAGAATTAGAAATAGTATAAAGCATCGAATGGACTCCGCTATGGGAGTATGGATAGAGACGAATGCATTAGAGCTAATTGCTCGTTGCGAATGAGCCTATTGCTCGGATCGGAAGTGCATCGTTCGGATGCTGGATTAGAACTCCTCGGTTCGGAGATGAGATACGAACTCTCCAGTTCGGAGATGAGATTGGAACTCTCCCGTTCGGAGATGAGTTAGCAACTGAACCTCGGATCTCGCGTCCGCGACCTCCTCGGGTCGCGCGGCGCGCGAGTCGCTGGGCCCTCGCGGTGGGGCGGACGGTCGGAGTAGAGCGGCCGCTCGGCCCTCGTGGTGGGGCGGCCGTTCGGAGTGGGGCGCGGCCCGCGTTAAGCGTGAGCCGCGAGCGTCGAGTGTGCGCGCGAGTGCACGGAACATAGCCGTGCATGAATGAAATATATACATATATTCACTTAAATCTAGGTGTGTGTTGGTGTGTATGTACATAGGTGAGTAGTGTCCTTATTCTAATCCCACATGTACGAGAAGTACGTATAGGGCTTCGTGATCGCTGGGGATTCGACCCAGTATGTGTCGGAGAGCTCCTCGCCCTCGTAATACGGGGTGAAGTCCTCCCCCTCGTGTGTGGAGATCGCGCGTGTGCGCGGCATGCTGCATCCTTCTTCCCTCTCGTACCTTTGTCTCCTTCTGTAAGGACGGCGAGTCGGCGGGTGGCCCGTGTGCAGGGGCTCCGGATACGGATGCTGGGGATGATGAGTTGGACGTCGGAGGGTGGCAGGCGGTACGCCTGACGTTACATATGTATACCTCGCATACACTTCAAATGAATGTAAATGCGACACTTCCTTGCTAGGAAATAACGTTTGCAGATGTCTACGTATCGTAGCAATAGAGTTCTTATGCTTCTTATATCGCAAGATCGAATCTCAGATCTATGTTTCACGATAAGATATAATATTCATTGCGAAGTGTTATGTATACCTCGCATACACTTCAAATGAATGTAAATGCGACACTTCCTTGCTAGGAAATAGCGTTTGCAGATTTCTGCGTATCGTAGCATTAGATTTCTATTGCATCTCAAAATGCGCTATCGCATCTCATTTCTATGTTTCATGAAAAGATATAATATTTATTGCGAAGTATCATGTATACCTCGCATACTCTTCAAATGAATGTAAATGCGACACTTCCTTGCTAGGAAGTAGCGTTTGCAGATGTCTACGTATCGTGGCAATAGAGTTCTGATGCTTCTCAAAACGCGATATCGCATTTCATTTCTATGTTTCATAATAAGATATAATATGCATTGCGAAGAGTCATGTATTCCTCGTCTTCACTTCAAATGAATGTAGATGCGACACGTACTTGCTATGAAATAGCGTTTGTAGATGTATATGTATCGTAGCAATGAAGTTCTAAAGCTTCTTAAAACGCGACATCACATCACATTTCTATGTTTCATGATAAGATATAATATTCATTGCGAAGTTTCACGTATTCCTCGTATTCACTTCAAATGAATGTAAATGCGGCACCTCCTTCCTAGGAAACAGCGTTTGCAGATGTCTACGTATCGTAGCAAGCATGTTATAATGCTTCTTAGAACGAGATATCGCATCCCATTTCTATGTTTCATGACAACATATAATATTCATTGCGAAGTGTTATGTATACCTCGCATACACTTCAAATGAATGTAAATGCGACACTTCCTTGCTAGGAAATAACGTTTGCAGATGTCTACGTATCGTAGCAATAGAGTTCTTATGCTTCTTATATCGCAAGATCGAATCTCAGATCTATGTTTCACGATAAGATATAATATTCATTGCGAAGTGTTATGTATACCTCGCATACACTTCAAATGAATGTAAATGCGACACTTCCTTGCTAGGAAATAGCGTTTGCAGATTTCTGCGTATCGTAGCATTAGATTTCTATTGCATCTCAAAATGCGCTATCGCATCTCATTTCTATGTTTCATGAAAAGATATAATATTTATTGCGAAGTATCATGTATACCTCGCATACTCTTCAAATGAATGTAAATGCGACACTTCCTTGCTAGGAAGTAGCGTTTGCAGATGTCTACGTATCGTGGCAATAGAGTTCTGATGCTTCTCAAAACGCGATATCGCATTTCATTTCTATGTTTCATAATAAGATATAATATGCATTGCGAAGAGTCATGTATTCCTCGTCTTCACTTCAAATGAATGTAGATGCGACACGTACTTGCTATGAAATAGCGTTTGTAGATGTATATGTATCGTAGCAATGAAGTTCTAAAGCTTCTTAAAACGCGACATCACATCACATTTCTATGTTTCATGATAAGATATAATATTCATTGCGAAGTTTCACGTATTCCTCGTATTCACTTCAAATGAATGTAAATGCGGCACCTCCTTCCTAGGAAACAGCGTTTGCAGATGTCTACGTATCGTAGCAAGCATGTTATAATGCTTCTTAGAACGAGATATCGCATCCCATTTCTATGTTTCATGACAACATATAATATTCATTGCGAAGTGTTATGTATACCTCGCATACACTTTAAATGAATGTAAATGCGACACTTCCTTGCTAGGAAATAGCGTTTGCAGATGTCTACGTATCGTAGCAATAAAGTTCTAATGCACCTTATATCGCGATATCGCATCTCATTTCTATGTTTCATAATAAGATATAATATTCATTGCGAAGTGTCATGTATATCTCGGATTCACATCAGAAGAATGTAAATGCGACACTTCCTTGCTAGGAAGTAGCGTTTGCAGACGTCTGCGTATCGAAGCAATAGAGTTCTTATTCATCTTAAAACACGATATCGCATCTCATTCCTATGATTCATGATAAGATATAATATTCATTATGGAGTGTTATGTATACCTCGTATTCACCTCAAAAGAATGTAAATGCGACACTTCCTTGCTAGGAAATAGCGTTTGCAGATGTCTACGTAAGAAGCAATTGAGTTCTAGTGCTTATCAAAACGCGATATCGCATCTCATTCCTATGTTTCATGATAAGATGTAATATTCATTGCGAAGTGTCTTGTATACCTCGCATACACTTCAAGTGGATGTAAATGCGACACTTCCTTGCTAGGAAATAGCGTTGGCAGATGGCTAGGTATTGAAGCAATCGAGATCTACTGCTTCTTAAATCGCCATATCGCATCTCATTTCTATGCTTCATGATAGGATATAACATTCATTGTGCAGTGTTATGCATACCTCGTATCACATCAAAAGTATGTAAATGCGACACTTCCATGCTAGGAAATAGCGTTTGCAGATATCTACGTATCGTAGCATTAGAGTTCTAATGCTTCTCAAAACGGGATATTGCATCTCATTTCTATGTTTCATGGTAAGATGTTATATTCATTGTGAAGTGTTATTTATACCTCGTATTCACTTCAAAAGAATGTAAATGCGACACTTCCTTGCTAGGAAATAGCGTTTGCAGAAGTCTACGTATCGTAGCAATAGGGTTCTAATGCTTCTTAAATATCGATATCCCATCCCATTTCTATGTCTCATGACAAGATATAATATTCATTGCGAAGTGTCATGTGTTCGTCGCATACACTTCAAATGAATGTAAATGCGACTCTCCCCTTGCTAGGAAGTAGCGTTTGCAGATGTCTACGAATCGGAGCAACAGTGTCCTAATGCTTCTTAAAACGCGATATCGCTCCTCATTTCTATAATTCATGGTAGGATGTTATATTCATTGCGAAATGTCTTGTATACCTCGCATACACTGCAAATGAATGTAAATGCAACACTTCCTTGCTAGGAAATAGCGTTGGCAGATATCTACGTATCGTAGCATTAGAGTTCTAATGCTTCCCAAAACGCGATATTGCATCTCATTTCTATCTGTCATGATAAGATATAATATCCATTACATCCTTCCTTTCTAGGACACTTCCTTTCTAGGAAATTACGTTTCCAGATGTCTGCGTATCGAAGCAATAGAGTTCCAATGCTTCTTAAAACGCGATATCGCATCACATTCCTATGTTTCATGATAGGATGTTATATTCATTGCGAAATGTCTTGTATACCTCGCATACACTTCAAATGAATATAAATGAGACACTTCATTGCTAGGAAATAGCGTTTGCAGATGTCTACGTATCGAGGCAATAGTGTTCTACTGCTTCTTAAAACGGGATAACGCACCTCATTTCTATGTATCCTGATAAGATATAATATTCATTGCGATGTGTTACGTATACCTCGTCTACTCTTCAAAAGAATGTAAGTGCCACAATTTCTTGCTAGGAAATAGCGTTTCGATATGTCTACGTATCGAGGCAATATAGTTCTAATGCTTCTTAAAACGCCATATCGCATCTCAGTTCTATGTTTCATGATAATATATAATATTCATGCGACGTGTTATGTATACCCCGTCTACACTTCAAAAGAATGTAAATGCCACACATCCTTTCTAGAGAATGCGTTTCCAGATGTCTACATATCGAAGCAATGAAGTTCTATTGTTCCTTAGGACGCGAAATCGCATCTCATTCCTATGTACCATGATAAGATATAATATTCATTGTGGTGTGTTATGTATGAAGCGTATTTACTTCAAAAGAATGCAACTGCGGCACTTCCTTCCTAGGAAATAGCGTTTGCAGACATCTACGTATCGAAGCAGTAGAGTTCTAATGCTTCTCAGAACGCGATAACGCATCTCAATTCTATTTTTCATGATAAGATTTACTATTCATTGTGGTGTGATATGTATACCTGGTATTCACTTCTAAACAATGCGAATGCGACACTTCCTTGCTAGGAAATAGTGTTTGCAGATGTCTACGTATCGTAGTAACTTAGTTCTAACGCTTGCAAAAATTCGATATCGCATCTCTTTTCTATGTTTCGTGATAAGATATAATATTATTGCGTAGTGTCATGTATATCTCGTACTCACTTCAAAAGAATGTAACTGCGGCACTTACTTGCTAGGATATAGCGTTTCCAGATGTCTACGTATCGAAACAATAGAGTTCTAATGCTTCTTCAAACGAGATGTCGCATCTCATTTCTATGTTTCACGATAAGATATAATATTAATAGCAAAGTGTTATGCATTGCTCTTCAAACTATCGAATGAATGTAAATGCGACACTTCCTTGCTAGGAAATAGCGTTGGCAGATGTCTACGTATCGAAGCAATAGAATTCTAATGCTTCGTAAATCGCCATATCGCATCTCTTTTCTATGGTCTATGATAAGATATAATATTCATTGTGAAGAGTTATGTGTACCTCGTATTCACTTCAAATGAATGTAAATGCGGCACTTCCTTCCTAGGAAATAGCGTTTGCAGATGTCTACGTATCGTAGCAAGTGTGTTATAATGCTACTTAAAACGAGATATCGCATCTCAGTTCTATGTTTCATGAGAACATATAATATTCATTGCGAAGTATTATGTATACCTCGCATACACTTCAAATGAATGTAAATGCGACACTTCCTTGAAGGGAAATAGCGTGTTGCAGATGTCTACGTATCGAAGCAGTAGAGTTCTAGTGCATCTTAAAACTTGATATCGCATCACATTTCTATGTCTTATGATAAGATATAATATGTATTGCGAAGTGTTATGTGTTTCTCGTCTACACTTCAATTGAATGTAAATGCGACACTTCCTTTCTAGGAAAATACGTTTCCAGATGTCTACGTATCGAAGCAGTAGAGTACTAATGCCTCTTAAAACGCGATATCGCATCTCATTGCTACGTTGCATGATAAGATATAATAATCATAGCGAAGTGTCATGTATACCTCGCATAAACTTCAAATGAATGTAAATGCGACACATCCTTGCTAGGATATAGCGCTTGCAGATGTCTACGTATCGATGCAATAGGGTTCTAATGCTTCTTATATCGTCATATCGCATCTCATTTCTATGTTACATGATAAGATATAATATTCATTGCGAAGTTTCATGTATTCCTCGTATTCACTTCAAATGAATGTAAATACGAGACTTCCTTTCTAGGAAATAGCGTTTACAGATGTCTACGTATCGAAGCAAAAGTGTTCTAATGCTTCTTAAAACGAGATATTGCATCTCATTCCTATGTTTCATGGTAAGATATATTATTCATTGCGAAGTATCACATATACATCGGATACACTTCAAATGAATGTAAATGCGACACTTCCTTGCTGGAAATAGCGTTTGGAGATGTCTACGTATCATAGCAATAGAGTTCTGATGCTTCTTAAAACGCGATATCGCATCTCATTTCTATGTTTCGTGATAAGATATAATATTCATTGCGAAGTTTCAAGTATTCCTCGTATTCACTTCAAATGAATGTAAATGCGACACTTCCTTTCTAGGAAATAGCGTTTGCAGATGTCTACGTATCGAAGCAAAAGAGTTCTAATGCTTCTTAAAACGAGATATCGCATCTCATTCCTATGTTTCATGGTAGGATATAATATTCATTGTGAAGTGACATGCATACCTCGTATTCACTTCAAAAGAATGTAAATGCGACACTTTCTTGTTAGGAAGTAGCGTTTGCAGGTGTCAAGATATCGAAGCAATAGCGTTGCAATGCTTCTTAAATCGAGATATCGCATCTCCTTTCTATGTTTCATGATAAGATATAATATTCATTGTGGAGTGTTATGTATACCTCGTATTCACTTCAAATGAATGTAAATGCAACACTTCCTTGCTAGGAAATAGCGTCTGCAGATGTCTACGTATTGAAGCAATAGAGTTCCAATGCTTCGTAAAACGCGATATCACATCTCATTTCTATGTATCATGATAAGATATAATATTCATTGTGCAGTGTTATCAATACCTCGTATTCACTTCAAAAGAATTATAATGCGTCAATTCCTTGCTAGGATATATCATTTGCAGATGTCTACGTATCGAACCAATAGAATTATAATGCTTCTTAAACCGTCATAACGCATCTCATTTCTATGATTCATGATAAGATATCATATTCATTGCGAAGTGTCATGTATACCTCGTATTCCTTTCAATAGAATGTAAATGCGACACTTCCTTACTAGGAAATAACGTTTGCAGATGTCTACGTATCGTAGCAATAGAGTTCTAATGCTTCTTATATCGCCAGATCGCATCTCATATATATGTTTCACGATAGGATATAATATTCATTGCGAAGTGATATGTATACCTCGCATACACTTCAAATGAATGTAAATGCGACAGTTCCTTGCTAGGAAGTAGCGATTGCAGATGACTACATATCGAAGCAATAGAGTTCTAATGCTTCTTGAAACGGGATATCGCATCTCATTTCCATGTTTCATGATAAGATATAGTATTAATTGCGAAGTGTCATGTATACCTCGCATTCACTTCAAAAGATGTAAATGCGACACTTCCTTGCTAGGAAATAGAGTTTGCAGATGTCTACGTATCGTAGCAATAGAGTTCTTATGCTTCTTATATCGCGAGATCGCATCTCATATCTATGTTTCACGACAAGATATAATATGATTGCGAAGTGTTATGTATACCTCGCATACACTTCAAATGAATGTAAATGCGACACTTCCTTGCTAGGAAATAGCGATTGCAGATGTCTACGTTTCGAAGAAATAGAGTTCTAATGCTTCTTGAAACGGGATATCGCATCTCATTTCTATGTTTCATGATAAGATATAATATTAATTGCGAAGTGTCATGTATACCTTGTATTCACTTCAGAAGAATGTAAATGTTACTCTTTCCTGCTAGGAAATAGCGTTTGCAGATGTCTACGTATCGTAGCAAGCGTGTCATAATGATTCATAAAACGATATATCGCACCTCATTTCTATGTTTCGTGATAACATATAATATTCATTGCGAAGTGTTATGTACACCTTGCATACACTTCAAATGAATGTAAATGCGACAGTTCCTTGCTAGGACGTAGCGATTGCAGATGTCTACGTATCGAAGCAATAGAGTTCTAATGCTTCTTGAACCGGGATATCGCATCTCATGTCTATGTTTCATGATAAGATATAATATAAATTGCGAAGTGTCATGTATACCTCGCATTCACTTCAAAAGAATGTAAATGCGACACTTCCTTGCTAGGAAATAACGTTTGCAGATGTCTACGTATCGTAGCAATAGAGTTCTTATGCTTCTCATATCGCAAGATCGAATCTCATATCTATGTTTCACGATAAGATATAATATTCATTGTGGAGTGTTATGTATACCTCGCATACACTTCAAATGAATGTAAATGCGACAATGCCTTGCTAGGAAATAGCGTTTGCAGACGTCTACGTATCGAAGCAATAGAGTTCTAATGCTTCTTGAAACGGAATATCGCATCTCATTTCTATGCTTCATGACAAGAAATAATATTCATTGCGAAGTTTCATGTATTCCTCGTATTCACTTCAAATGAATGAAAATGCGACACTTCCTTGCTAGGAAATAGAGTTTGCAGATGTCTACGTATCGTAGCATGCGTGTTATAATGCTTCTTAAAACCAGATATCGCATCTCATTTCTATGTTTCTTGATAGGATATAATGTTAATTGCGAAGTGTCATGTATACCTTGTATTCACTTCAGAAGAATGTAAATGCGACACTTCCTTGCTAGCAAATAGAGTTTGCAGATGTCTACGTATCGTAGCAATAGAGTTGTAATGCTCCTTGAAATGGGATATCGCATCTCATATCTATGTTTCATGATAAGATATATTATTCATTGCGAAGATTCACGTATACCTTGTATTCACTTCAGAGGAATGTAAATGCTACTCTTCCCTGCTAGGAAATAGCGTTTGCAGATGTCTACGTATCGTAGCAAGCGTGTCATAATGATTCATAAAACGATATATCGCACCTCATTTCTATGTTTCATGATAACATATAATATTCATTGCGAAGTGTTATGTATACCTTGCATACACTTCAAATGAATGTAAATGCGACACTTCCTTGCTAGGAAATAGCGTTGGCAGATGTCTACGTATCGTAGCAATAGAGTTCTTATGCTCCTTATATCGCAAGATCGAATCTCAGATCTATGTTTCACGATAAGATATAATATTCATTGTGGAGTGTTATGTATACATCGTATTCGCCTCAAAAGAATGTAAATGCGACACTTCCTTGCTAGGAAATAGCGTTTGCAGATGTCTACGTATCGTAGCAATAGAGTTCTTATGCTTCTTATATCGCGAGATCGCATCTCATATCTATGTTTCACGACAAGATATAATATTGATTGCGAAGTGATATGTATACCTCGCATACACTTCAAATGAATGTAAATGCGACAGTTCCTTGCTAGGAAATAGCGTTTGCAGACGTCTACGTATCGAAGAAATAGAGTTCTAATGCTTCTTGAAACGGAATATCGCATCTCATTTCTATGCTTCACGATAAGAAATAATATTCATTGCGAAGTTTCATGTATTCCTCGTATTCACTTCAAATGAATGTAAATGCGACACTTCCTTGCTAGGAAATAGAGTTTGCAGATGTCTACGTATCGTAGCAAGCGTGTTATAATGCTTCTTAAAACCAGATATCGCATCTCATTTCTATGTTTCTTGATAGGATATAATATTAATTGCGAAGTGTCACGTATACATCGCATGCACTTCAAATGAATGTAAATGCGACACTTCCTTGCTAGCAAATAACGTTTGCAGATGTCTACGTATCGTAGCAAGCATGTTATAATGCTTCTTAAAACGAGATATCGCATCTCATTTCTATGTTTCATGACAACATATAATATTCATTGCGAAGTGTTATGTATACCTCGCATACACTTTAAATGAATGTAAATGCGACACTTCCTTGCTAGGAAATAGCGTTTGCAGATGTCTACGTATCGTAGCAATAAAGTTCTAATGCACCTTATATCGCGATATCGCATCTCATTTCTATGTTTCATAATAAGATATAATATTCATTGCGAAGTGTCATGTATATCTCGGATTCACATCAGAAGAATATAATGCGACACTTCCTTGCTAGGAAGTAGCGTTTGCAGACGTCTGCGTATCGAAGCAATAGAGTTCTTATTCATCTTAAAACACGATATCGCATCTCATTCCTATGATTCATGATATGATATAATATTCATTATGGAGTGTTATGTATACCTCGTATTCACCTCAAAAGAATGTAAATGCGACACTTCCTTGCTAGGAAATAGCGTTTGCAGATGTCTACGTAAGAAGCAATTGAGTTCTGGTGCTTATCAAAACGCGATATCGCATCTCATTCCTATGTTTCATGATAAGATGTAATATTCATTGCGAAGTGTCTTGTATACCTCGCATACACTTCAAATGGATGTAAATGCGACACTTCCTTGCTAGGAAATAGCGTTGGCAGATGGCCAGGTATTGAAGCAATCGAGATCTACTGCTTCTTAAATCGCCATATCGCATCTCATTTCTATGCTTCATGATAAGATATAACATTCATTGTGCAGTGTTATGCATACCTCGTATCACATCAAAAGTATGTAAATGCGACACTTCCATGCTAGGAAATAGCGTTTGCAGATATCTACGTATCGTAGCATTAGAGTTCTAATGCTTCTCAAAACGGGATATTGCATCTCATTTCTATGTTTCATGGTAAGATGTTATATTCATTGTGAAGTGTTATTTATACCTCGTATTCACTTCAAAAGAATGTAAATGCGACACTTCCTTGCTAGGAAATAGCGTTTGCAGAAGTCTACGTATCGTAGCAATAGGGTTCTAATGCTTCTTAAATATCGATATCCCATCCCATCTCTATGTCTCATGACAAGGTATAATATTCATTGCGAAGTGTCATGTGTACCTCGCATACACTTCAAATGAATGTAAATGCGACTCTCCCCTTGCTAGGAAGTAGCGTTTGCAGATGTCTACGAATCGGAGCAACAGTGTCCTAATGCTTCTTAAAACGCGATATCGCTCCTCATTTCTATAATTCATGGTAGGATGTTATATTCATTGCGAAATGTCTTGTATACCTCGCATACACTGCAAATGAATGTAAATGCAACACTTCCTTGCTAGGAAATAGCGTTGGCAGATATCTACGTATCGTAGCATTGGAGTTCTAATGCTTCCCAAAACGCGATATTGCATCTCATTTCTATCTGTCATGATAAGATATAATATCCATTACGAAGTGTTATGTATTCCTCTTCTACACTTCAAATCAATGTAAATGCGACACTTCCTTTCTAGGAAATTACGTTTCCAGATGTCTGCGTATCGAAGCAATAGAGTACTAATGCTTCTTAAATCGCGATATCGCATCTCATTCCTATGTTTCATGATCAGATATAATATTCATTGTGGAGTGCTATGTATGAAGCGTATATACTTCAAAAGAATGTAAATGCGGCACTTCCTTGCTAGGAAATAGCGTTTGCAGCTGTCTACGAATCGTAGCATAGGAATTCTAATGCTGCTTAAAACGCGAAATAGATCCTCATTTATATGTTTCATGATAACATATAATATTCATTGTGGAGTGTTATGAATACCTCGTATTCACTTCAAAGGAATGTAAATGCGAAACTTCCATGCTAGAAAGTAGCGTCTGCAGATGTCTACTAATCACAGCATAGGAATTCTAATGCTTCTTAAAACGCGAAATCGATCCTCATTTCTATGTTTCATGATAACATATAATATTCATTGTGGAGTGTTATGAATACTTCGTATTCACTTCAACGGAATGTAAATGCGAAACTTCCTTGCTAGGAAATATGGTCTGCAGATGTCTACGTATCGTAGCATTATATTACTAATGCTTTTCAAAACGCGATATCGCATCCCATTTCTATGTTTCATGATAAGATATAATATTCATTGTCGAGTGTTATGTATATCTCGTATTCACTTCAAAAGATTGTAAATAACATACTTCCTTGCTAGGAGATAGCGTTTCCAAATGTCTATTTATCGAAGCCATAGAATTTTAACGCTTTTTAGAACGCGATGTCGCATCTCATTTCTATATTTCATGATAAGATACAATATTCATTGCGAAGTGTTATGTATTCCTCTTCTACATTTCAAATGAATGTAAATGCGACACTTCCTTGCTGGGAAATAGCGTTTGCAGATATCTACGTATCGAAGCAATAGAGTTCCAATGCGTCTTAAAACGAGATATCGCATCTCACTTCCATTTTTCATGATAAGATAAAATATTCATTGTGGAGTGTCATGTATACCTCGCATAAACTTCAGATGAATGTAAATGCGGCACTTCCTTGCTGGGAAATAACGTTTGCGGATGTCTACGTGTCGTAGCAATGGGGTACTAATGCTTCTTAAATATCGATATCCCATCCCATTTCTATGTCTCATGACAAGATATAATATTCATTGCGAAGTGTCATGTGTACCTCACATACACTTCAAAAGAATGTAAATGCGACTCTCCCCTTGCTAGGAAGTAGCGTTTGCAGATGTCTACGAATCGGAGCAACAGTGTCCTAATGCTTCTTAAAACGCGATATCGCTCCTCATTTCTAAAATTCATGGTAGGATGTTATATTCATTGCGAAATGTCTTGTATACCTCGCATACACTGCAAATGAATGTAAATGCAACACTTCCTTGCTAGGAAATAGCGTTGGCAGATATCTACGTATCGTAGCATTAGAGTTCTAATGCTTCCCAAAACGCGATATTGCATTTCATTTCTATCTGTCATGATAAGATATAATATCCATTACGAAGTGTTATGTATTCCTCTTCTACACTTCAAATTAATGTAAATGCGACACTTCCTTTCTAGGAAATTACGTTTCCAGATGTCTACGTATCGAAGCAATAGAGTACTAATGCTTCTTAAATCGCGATATCGCATCTCATTCCTATGTTTCATGATCAGATACAATATTCATTGTGGAGTGTTATGTATGAAGCGTATATACTTCAAAAGAATGTAAATGCGGCACTTCCTTGCTAGGAAATAGCGTTTGCAGCTGTCTACGAATCGTAGCATAGGAATTTTAATGCTGCTTAAAACGCGAAATCGATCCTCATTTATATGTTTCATGATAACATATAATATTCATTGTGGAGTGTTATGAATACCTCGTATTCACTTCAAAGGAATGTAAATGCGAAGCTTCCTTGCTAGTGTAACGTCAGGCGTACCGCCTGCCACCCTCCGGCGTCCACCTCATCATCCCCAGCATCCGTATCCGGAGCCCCTGCACACGGGCCACCCGCCGACTCGCCGTCCCTACAGAAGGAGACAAAGGTACGAGAGGGAAGAAGGATGCAGCATGCCGCGCCCACGCGCGATCTCCACACACGAGGGGGAGGACTTCACCCCGTATTACGAGGGCGAGGAGCTTTCCGACACATACTGGGTCGAATCCCCAGCGATCACGAAGCCCTATACGTACTTCTCGTACATGTGGGATTAGAATAAGCACACTACTCATATATGTACATACACACCAACACACACCTAGATTTAAGTGAATATATGTATATATTTCATTCATGCACGGCTATGTTCCGTGCACTCGCGCGCACACTCGACGCTCGCGGCTCACGCTTAACGCGGGCCGCGCCCCACTCCGAACGACCGCCCCACCACGAGGGCCGAGCGGCCGCCCTACTCCGACCGTCCGCCCCACCGCGAGGGCCCAGCGACTTGCGCGCCGCGCGACCCGAGGAGGTCGCGGACGCGAGATCCGAGAGTCAGTTCCTAACTCACCTCCGAACCGGAGAGTTCCAATCTCACCTCCGAACGGGAGAGTTGGTATCTCATCTCCGATCTGGAGAGTTCGTATCTCATCTCCGAACCGAGGAGTTCTAATCCAGCATCCGAACGATGCACTTCCGATCCGAGCAATAGGCTCATTCGCAACGAGCAATTAGCTCTAATGCATTCGTCTCTATCCATACTCCCATAGCGGAGTCCATTCGATACTTTATACTATTTCTAATTCTCATTGTAATCGCTAGTCAGTAACTTAGAATTTAGTCAAGTGTATCTAGTATAGTGAAATCATAGAATATAGTTTATTTTTACCAGATTCAAAGTATCTTTATTCGAGTTCAAATACAATTCCTTAATTCTAATCCACGGGTACGCTCGCGATTATTCTAATTCTATATCTCATCTACGATAGTCTTGAGGCTCGACGACTAGAGCGAACCAGCGCTTAGTTGCTCCATCCTCACTTCTACCGTATACAGAATATCTTGCGCCCAGGTTGATCCCGGTAAGCTAGAGCGAACCAACGCTTAGCCGCGCCGTACTCGACCGAAGTTCAAGTATTCTCGACGAGCCTTGCACCTCCGACAAAGCGTACACGACGCGCGGGGAGGAGAGAGTTTATTCGTCGTCTCGCTCGGGAATACGTGGGTGATGCACCAGAATATTCAATTTCCTGCGTTCGAGTCCTGGTTCCTGTGAAGGAGGTTTCCTTCGCCGCATGACCCGTACCTCCGTTCCAGCCGTACGCCGCCGCCATCCCGGTTGCGGATCCAAGGCGCTCCAGGTACCTGGAAAGAGAAATCAGACAGCGGAATCAAGCCTTCGCAAGGTAAGTTTAGTGTTGATTACCGTTTTATCGAGTCCGAAACGCCAACGAACCCGGTCCGGACGCAATTCGCGTTATTTTCGGGAACGGTTACGACTTTGTGCCACCGTTGCGAGCGCAACCGCACCTCGGGACGTGACAGTATCGTAGCAATAGAGTTCTAATGCTTCCCAAAACGCGATATCGCATCTCATTTCTATGTTTCATGATAAGATATAATATTCATTGCGAAGGTGTCTTGAATACATCGCATACACTTCAAATGTATGTAGAGTGAAACTCCCTTGCTAGGAAATAGCGTTTGCAGATGTCTACGTAACGTAGCATTAGAGTTCTAATGCTTCTTAAATCGCGATTTCGCATCACATTTCTATGTTTCATGATAAGATATAATATTCATTGTGGGGTATTGTGTATACCTCGTATTCACTTCAAAAGAATGTAAATGCGACACTTCTTTGCAGGGAAATAGCGTAGGCAGATGTCTACGTAACGAAGCAATAGAATTCTAATGCTTCTTAAAACGGGATATCGTATCTCATTTCTATGTTTCGTGATAAGGAATAATATTCATTTCGAAATGTCATGTATACCTCGTATTCACTTGAAAAGAATGAAAATGCGACACTTCCCTGCTAGGAAATAGCGTTTGCAGATGTCTACGTATGGAAGCAATAGTGTTCTAATGCTGCTTAAAACGGGATACCGTATTTCATTTCTATGTTTCATGATAAGATATAATATTCATTGCGAAGTTACATGTATACCTCGTATTCACTTCAAACGAATGTAAATGCGACACTTCCTTGCTAGGAAATAGCGTTTGCAGATGTCAACGTATCGAAACAAAAGTGTTCTAATGCTTCTTAAAACTAGATGTCGCATCGCATTTCTATGTTTCATGATAAGATATAATGTTCATTGCGAAGTGTCACGTACACCTCGTATTCACTTCATAAGAATGTAAATGCGACACTTCCATTCTAGGAAATAGAGTTTCCAGATGTTTCCGTATCTAAGCAATAGAGCTCTAATGCTTCTTAAAACGAGATGTCGCATCATATTTCTATGTTTCATGATAAGATACAATAATCATTGCGAAGTTTTATGTATACCTCGTCTACGCTTCAAAACATTGTAAATGCCTCACTTCCTTGCTAGGAAATTGTGTTTCCAGATGTCTAGGTATGGAAGCAATTGAGTTCTAATGTTTCTTAAAACATGATATCGTTTCACATTTGTATGTTTCATGATAAGATATAATTGTCATTTAGAAGTGTTGTGCACACCAAGTCTACACTTCAAATAAATGTAAATGTCACAAGTCCTTGCTAGGAAATAGCGTTTCCAGATGTCTATGTATCGAAGCAATATAGTTGTAATGCTTCTTAAAACGCGATATCGCATCTCAGGTATATGTTGCATGATAAGATATAATATTCATTGCGAAGTGTTATGCATACCTCGTCCACAGTTCAAGAGAATGTAAATGCCACACTTCCTTGCCTGGAAAGAGCGCTTCCAGATGTCTACGTATCGAAGCAATAGGGTTCTAATGCTTCTCAAAAAGCGATATCTCATTTCTTTTCTATGTTTCATGATAAGATATAATATTCTCTTAGAAGCGTCATGTATACCACGTATTCACTTCAAAAGAACGTAAACGCGACACTTCCATGCTAGGATACAGCTTTTGCAGATGTCTCCGTATCGAAGCAATAGAGTTCTAATGGTTCTTAGATCGCGAAATCGCATCCTATTTCTATGTTTCGTGATAAGATATAATATTCATTGTGGAGTGTTATGTCTACCTCGCATTCACTTCAAAAGAATGTAAATGCGACACTTCCTTGCTAGGAAGTAGCGTTTACAGATGTCTACGTATTGTAGCAACGGAGTTCTAATGCTTCTTAAATCGCCATATCGCATCTCATTTCTGTGTTTCATGATAAGATATAATATACATTGTGGAGTGTTATGTATACCTCGTATTCAGTTCAGAAGAATGTAAATGCGACACTTCCTTGCTAGGAAATAGGGTCTGCATATGTCTACGTATCGTAGCAATGGAGTACTAATGCTTCTTAAAACGCTATGTCGCACCTCATTCATATGTGTCATGATTAGATATAATATTCACTGCGAAGGATCATGTATACCTCGTATTCACTTCAAAAGAATGCAAATGCGACACTTCCTTACTAGGAAGTAGCGTTTGCGGATGTCTCCGTATCGAAGGAATAGAGATCTAATGCTTCTTAAATCGCGATGCCGCATTTCATATCTATGTTTCATGATAAGATATAATATTCATTGAAAAGTGTCATGCATACCTCGTGTTCACTTCAAAAGAATGTAAATGCGACACTTCCTTGCCAGGAAATAGCGTTTGCAGATGTCTACGTATCGTAGCAATAGGGTTCTAATGCTTATTAAAACGCGATATCGCATCACATGTCTATGTTTCATGATAAGATATAATATTCGTTACGAACTGTTAGGTATCCCTCGACTACACTTCAAAAGAATGTAAACTCTACACTTCCTTGCTAGGAAATAGCGTTTCCAGATGTCTACGCATCGAAGCAATAGTGTTCTACTGCTTCTCAATTCGCGATATCGCATCTCATTCCTATTTTTCATGACAAGTTATAATATTCATTGTGCAGTGTTATGTATATCTCGTCTACACTTCAAATGAATGTAAATGCGAAACTTGCTTGGAGGGAAATAGTGTTTGCAGATGTCTACGTCTAGAAGCATTAGAGTTCTAATGCTTCTTAAATCGCCATATCGCATCCCATTTCTATGTTTCACGATAAGATATAATATACATAGTGCACTGTTATGTATACCTCGTATTTACTTCAAAAGAATGTAAATGCGACATTTCGTTGCTAGGAAGTAGCGTTTGCAGATGTCTACGTATCGAAGCAATAGAGTTCTAATGCTTCTTAAAACGAGATATAGCAACTCATTTCTACGTTTCATCATAAGATATAACATTCATTGCAAAGTGTCTTGTATACCACGCATACACTTCAAACGAAATAAAAGGCGACACTTCATTGCTAGGAAATAGCGTTGGCAGATGTCTGCATATCCAAGCAATAGTGTTCTAATGTTTCGTAAATCGCGATATCGCATCACACTTCTACGTTTCGTGATAAGATATAATATTCATTGTGCAGTGTTATGTATTCCTCGCCTACACTTCAAATGAATGTAACTGCGACACATCCCTTCTAGAAAATAGCTTTTGCAGATGTCTACGTATGGAAGCAATAGAGATCTAATGCTTCTTAAATCGTGATATCGCATCCCATTTCTATGTTTCATGATAAGATATAATGTCCATTGTGGAGTGTTATGTATACCTCGTACTCACTTCAAAAGAATGTAAATGCGACACTTCATTGCTAGGAAATAGCGTTTGCAGATGTCCACGTATCGTAGCAATAGAGTACTAATTCTTCTTCAACCGCGATATCGCATCACATTTCTATGTTTCATGATAGGATATAATATTCATTGCGAAGTGTCATGTATACATCGTATTCACATAAAAGGAATGTGTATGGGATACTTCCTTGCTAGGAAATAGCGTTTGCAGATGGCTACGTATCGAAGCAATAGAGTCCAAATGCTTCTTAAATCGCGATATCGCATCTCATTTCTTTGTTTCATGATAAGATATAATATTCATTGTGCAGTGTTATGTATACCTCGTAATCACTTCAAAAGAATGATAATGCGTCACTTCCTTGCTAGGCAATAGCGTTTGCAGATGTCTATGTATCGTAGCAATAGGGTTCTAATTCTTCGTAAAACGCGATATCGCATCTCATTTCTATGTTTCATGATACGATATAATATTCATTGTGGAGTGTTATGTATACCTCGTATTCGCTTCAAAAGAATGTAAATGCAACACTTCCTTGCTAGGAAATAGCGTTTGCAGACGTCTACGTATCGTAGCATTAGAGTTCTAATGCTTCTTAAATCGCGATATCGCTTCTCATTTCTATGTTTCATGATAAGATATAATATTTATTGTGCAGTGATATGTATATCTCGTCTACACTTCAAAAAAATGTAAATGCGACACTTCCTTTCTAGGAAATAGCGTCTGCAGATGTCTACGTATCGTAGCATTAGAGATCTAATGCTACTCAAAACGCGATAATGTATCTCATTCCTACGTTTCATGATAAGATATAATATTCATTGCGAAGTGTCTTGTATACCTCGCATACACTTCAAATGAATGTAAATGCGACAATTCCTTTCTAGGAAATAGCGTTTGCAGATGACTACGTATCGAAACAGTAGAGTTCTAATGCTTCTTGAAACGGGATATCGCATCTCATTTCTATGCTTCATGGCAAGATATATTATTCATTGCGAAGTGTCACGAATACCTCGCATACACTTCAAGTGAATGTAAATCCGACACTTCCTTGCTAGGAAATAGCGTTTGCAGATGTCTACGTATCGTAGCAATAAAGTTCTAATGCATCTTATATCGCGATATCGCATCTCATTTGTATGTTTCATGATGAGATACAATATTCATTGCGAAGTGTCATGTATACCTCGTATTCACTCCAAAGCAATGTAAATGCGTAACTTGCTTGCTAGGAGATAGCGTTTGCAGATGTCTACGTATCGAAGCAATAGATTTCTAATGCTTCTAAAATCGCGATATCGCATCTCATTTCTATGTTTCACTATAAGATATATTATTCATTGTGCAGTGATATGTATACATCGTATTCACTTCAAGAGAATGTAAATGCGACACTTCCTTGCTAGGAAATAACGTTGGCAGGTGTCTACGTATCGAAGCAACAGGGATCTACTGCTTCTTAAATCGTCATATCGCATCTCATTTCTATGTTTCATGATAAGATATAATATTCATTGTGGAGTGTTATCATAACCTCGTATTCACTTCAAAAGAATGTAAATGCGACACTCCCTTGCTCGCAAATAGCGTTTGCAGATGTGTACATATCGAAGCAATAGAGTCCTAATGCTGCTTAAATCGCGATATCGCATCTCATTTCTATGTTTCATTATAAGATATAATATTCATTGCGGAGTGCTGTCATAACCTGGTATTCGCTTCAAAAGAATGTAAATGCGACACTTCCTTGCTAGGAAATAGCGTCCGCAGATGTCTACGTATCGTAGCATTGGAGTTCTAATGCTTCTTAAATCGCGATATCGCATCTCATTTCTATGTTTCATGATAAGATATAATATTCATTGTGCAGTGATATGTATATCTCGTCTACACTTCAAAAGAATGTAAATGCGACACTTCCTTGCTAGGAAATGGCATCTGCAGATGTCTACGTACCGTAGAAATAGAGTTCTAATTCTTCTTAAAACGCGATATCGCATCTCATTTGTATGTTTCATGATAAGATACAATATTCGTTGCGAAGTGTCATGTATACCTCGTATTCACTTCAAAACAATGTAAATGCTACACTTCCTTGCTAGGAAATAGCGTTGGCAGATGTCTACGTATCGTAGCATTAGAGTTCTAATGCTTCTTAAATCGCGAAATCGCATCTCATTTCTATGTTTCATGATAAGATATAACATTCATTGTGCAGTGATATGTATATCTCGTCTACACTTCAAAGAATGTAAATGCGACACTTCCTTGCTAGGAAATAGCATCTGCAGATGCCTACGTACCGTAGAAATAGAGTTCTAATTCTTCTTAAAACGCGATATCGCATCTCATTTGTATGTTTCATGATAAGATACAATATTCATTGCGAAGTGTCATGTATACCTCGTATTCACTTCAAAACAATGTAAATGCTACACTTCCTTGCTAGGGAATAGCGTTTGCAGATGTCTACGTATCGAAGCAATAGAGTCCTAATGCTGCTTAAATCGCCATATCGCATCTCATTTCTATGTTTCACTATAAGTGTACAATATTCATTGTGGAGTGTTGTCATAACCTCGTCTTCACTTCAAAAGAATGGAAATGCGACACTCCCTTGCTAGGAAATAGCGTTTACAGATGTCTACGTATCGTAGCAAGCGTGTTATACTGCTTCTTAAAACAAGATATCGCATCTCATTTCTATGTTTCATGATAACATATAATATTCATTGCGAAGTGTTATGTATACCTCGCATACACTTCAAATGAATGTAAATGCGACACTTCCTTCTGGCAAATAACGTTTGCAGATATCTACGTATCGTAGCAATAGAGTTCTAATGCTGCTTAAAACACGATATCGCATCTCATTTGTATGTTTTATGATAAGATATAATATTCATTGCGAAGTGTCCTGTATACCTCGCATACACTTCATACGAATTTAAATGCGACACTTCATTGCTAGGAAATAGCTTTTGCAGATGTCTACGTATCGTAGCATTAGAGTTCTAAAGGATCTCAAAACGCGATATCGCATCACATTTCTATGTTTCATGATAAGATATAATATTAACATTGCAAAGATTCAAGTATTGCTCGTATTCACTTCAAATGAATGTAAATGCGACACTTCATTGCTAGGAAATAGCGTTTCCAGATGTCTAGGTGTCGAAACAATGGAGTTCTAATGCTTCTTAAAACGAGATGTCGCATCTCATTTCTATGTTTCATGATAAGAAATAATATTCATTGCGAAGCGTTATGTATACCTCGGATACACTACAAATGAATGTAAATGCGACACTTCCTTGCTAGGAAGTAGCATTTCCAGATGTCTAGGTATCGAAACAATAGAGTTCTAATGCTTCTTAAAACGAGATATCGCAACTCATTTCTATGTTTCCAGATAAGATATAATATTCATTGTGGAACGCTATGTATACCTCGTAGTCGCTTCAAAAGAAGGTAATTGCGATATTTCCTTGCTAGGAAGTAGCGTCTGTAGATATCTACGTATCGAAGCAATTGAGTTCTAATGCTTCTTAAAACGCGATATCGCATTTCATTTCTATGTTTCATGTAAGATAAAATAATCATTGCGAAGTGTCACTTATACCTCACATACACTTCAAATGAATGTAAACGCGACACTTCCTTGCTAGGAAATAGCGTTGGCAGATGTCTACGTTTCGAAGAAATAGAGATTTACTGCTTCTTAAATCGCCATATCGCATCTCATTTCAATTTTTCATGATAAGATATAATATTCATTGCGGAGTGTTATCATAACCTTGTATTCACTTCAAAAGAATTAAAATGCGACACTCCCTTGCTAGGGAATGGCGTTTGCAGATGACTACGAATCGCAGCATTAGTGTTCTAATGCTACTTAAAACTCGATATCGCATCTCACTTCTATGCTTCATGATAAGATATAATATTCGTTCCGAAGTGTTATGTATTCCCCGTCTACACTTCAAATGAATGTAAATGTGACACTTACTTTCCTGGAAGTAGCGTCTCCAGATGTCTACGTATCGAAACAATAGAGTTCTATTGCTTCAAAAACGAGATGCCGCATCTCATTTCTATGTTTCATGATAAGATACAATATTCATTGCGAAGTGTCATGTATACCTGGTACTCACTTCAAAAGAATGTAAATGCGACACTTCCTTGATAGGAAATAGCGTTTGCAGATGTCTACGTATCCTAGCAATAGTGTTCTAATGCGTCTTAAAACGCGATATCGCATCACATTTCTATGTTTCATGATAAGAGATAATATTCATAGTGCAATGTTATGTATACATCTCATTCACTTCAAAAGAATTTAAATGCGACATTTCCTTGCTAGGAAATGGAGTTTGCAGATGTCTACGTATCGTAGCATTAGAGTTTTAATGCATCTTAATACGAGATATCGCATCTCATTTCTATGTTTCATGATAAGGTATAATATTTATAGCGAAGTGTCATGTGTACCTCGTATTCACTTCAAAAGTGTTAAAATGCACCACTTCCATGCTAGGAAGTTGCGTTTGCAGATGTCTACGTATCGAAGCAATAGAGTTCAAATGCATCTTAAAACGAGATATCGCATCTCATTTCTGTTTTTCATGATAAGATATAATATTCATTGCGGAGTGTTATGTATACCTCGCATACAATTCAAAAGAATGTAAATGCGACTCTTCCTTGCTAGGAAATAGCGTTTGCAGATGTCTGAGTATCGAAGAAATAGAGTTCTAATGCTTCTTAAAACGCGATATCGCATCTCATTTCGATGTCGCATGATAAGATATAATATCCATTACGAAGTGTTATGTATTCCTCGTCTACACTTCAAATGAATGTAAATGCGACACTACCTTTCTAGGAAATTACGTTTCCAGATGTTTACGTATCGAAGCAATAGAGTTCTAATGCTTCTTAAACCGTGATATCGCATCTCATTTCTATGTTTCATGATAAGATATAATATTCATTGTGCAGTGTTATGTATACCTCGTATTCACTTCAATTGAATGTAAATGCGACACTTCCTTGCTAGGAAGTAGTGTCTACAGATGTCTACGTATCGAAGCAATAGAGTTCTAGTTCTTCTTAAAACGAGATATCGCAACTCATTTCTATATTTCATGATAAGATATAATATTCATAGTGCAATGTTATGTATACATCTCATTCACTTCAAAAGAATTTAAATGCGACATTTCCTTGGTAGGAAATGGCGTTTCCAGATGTTTACGTATCGAAGCAATAGAGTTCTAATGCTTCTTAAATCGTCATATCGCATCTCATTTCTATGTTTCATGATAAGGTACAATATTCATTGTGCAGTGTTATGTATACCTCGTATTCACTTCAATTAAATGTAAATGCGACACTTCCCTGCTAGGAAATAGCGTTTCCAGATGTCTACACATCGAAGCAAGAGAGTTCTAATGCTTCTTGAAACGCGATATCGCATCTCATTTCTATGTTTCATGATAAGATATAATATTCATTGCGAAGTGGCATGTATACCTCGCATAAACTTCAAATGAATGTAAATGCGACACTTCCTTTCTAGGAAATAGCGTCTGCAGATGTCTACGTATCGTAGCATTAGAGATCTAATGCTACTCAAAACGCGATAACGTATCTCATTCCTACGTTTCATGATAAGATATAATATTCATTGCGAAGTGCCTTGTATACCTCGCATACACTTCAAATGAATGTAACTGCGACACTTCTTTGCTAGGATATAGCGATGGCGGATATCTACGTATCGAAGCAATAGAGTTCTGATGCTTATCAAAACGCAATATGGCATCTCATTCCTATGTATCACGATAAGATAAAAAATTCATTACGAAGTATCATATATACCTCATATTCACTTCAAAAGAATGTAAATGCGACACTTCCTTGCTAGGATATTGCGTTTGCAGATGTCTCCGTATCGAAGCAACAGATTTCTAATGCTTTTTACATCGCGATATCGCGTCTCATTTTTATGTCTCATGACAAGATATAATATTCATTGCGAAGTGTCATGTGTACCTCGCATAAACTTCAAATGAATGTAAATGCGACTCTTCCTTGCTAGGAAATAGCGTTGGCAGATGTCTACGTATCAAAGCAATAGTATTCTAATGCTTCTTAAAACGAGATATCGCATCTCAATTCTATGTTGCTTGATAAGATATAATTATCACTGCGTAGTGTCATGTATACCTCGTATTCACTTCAAAAGGATGTATATGCGACACTCCCTTGCTAGGAAGTATCGTCTGCAGATGTCTATGAATCGATGCAACAGTGTTCTAATGCTTCTTAAATGGAGATATCGCATCTCATTTCTATGTTTCATGATAAGATATAGCATTCATTGTGAAGTGTTATATATACCTCGTATTCACTTCAAAAGAATGTAAATGCGACACTTCCTTGCTAGGAAGTAGCCTTTGCAGATGTCTACGTATCGAAGCAATAGAGTTCTATAGCTTCTTAAAACGCGATATCACATCACACTTCTATGTTTCATGATAAGATATAATATTCATTGCGAAGTTTCATGTATTCCTCCTACTCACTTCAAATGAATGTAAATGCAGCACTTCCTTCCTAGGAAATAGCGTTTGCAGATGTCTACGTATTGTAGCAAGCGTGTTATAATCCTTCTTAAAACGGGACATCGCATCTCATTTCTATGTTTCATGATAACATATAATATTCATTGCGGAGTGTTATGTATACCTCGCATACACTTCAAATGAATGTAAATGCGACACTTCCTTGCTAGGAAATAGCGTTTGCAGACGTCTACGTATCGCAACAATAGAGTCCTAATGCTTCTTAAAACGCGATATCGCACCTCGTTTCTATGTTTCATGATAGGATATAATATTCATTGCGAAGTGCCACTTATACCTCGCAGGCACTTCAAATGTATGTAAATGCGGCACTTCATTGCTAGGAAATAGCGTTTGTAGATGTCTCCGTATCGAAGCAATAGGGTTATAATGCTTCTTAAATCGCGATATCGCATTTCATCTCTAGGTTTCATGATAGGATATAATATTCATTGCGAAGTGCCACTTATACCTCGCATACACTTCAAATGAATGTAAATGCGACACTTCCTTGCTACGAAATGGCGATGTGAGATGTCTACGTATCGGAGCAACAGAGTTCTAATGCTTCCTAAAACGAGATATCGCATCTCATTTCTATGTTTCATGATAACATATAATATTCATTGTGGAGTGATATGTATACATCGTATTCACTTCAGAAGAATGTAAATGCGACACCTCCTTGCTAGGAAATAGCGTTTGCAGATGTCTACGTACCGTAGCAATTGAGTTTTAATGTTTCGTAAAACGAGATATCGCACCTCATCTCTGTTTCAGGATAAGATATAATATTCATGGCGATGTGTCATGTATACCTCGTATTCACTTCAAATGAATGTAAATGCGACACTTTCCGGCAAGAAAATAGCGATTGTAGATGTCTACGTATCGAAGCAATAGAGTTCTAACGCTTCTTAAAACGCGATATCGTATCTCATTTCTATGTTTCTTGATGATATATAATATTCATTGCGAAGTGTCACTTTTACCTCGCATACACTTCAAATGAATGTAAATGCGATACTTCCTTGCTAGGAAATAGCGATTGTTGATGTCTACGTATCGAAGCAATATAGTTCTAATGCTTCTTAAATCTCCATATCGCATTACACTTCTATGTTTTATGATAAGATATAATATTGACTGCGAAGTGTCATGTATACCTCGTATTCACTTCAAAAGAATGTAAATAGGACACTTCCATGCTAGGAAATAGCGTTTGCAGATGTCTTCGCATCGTAGCAATAGAGTTCTAATGCTTCTTAAGTCGCGAAATCGCATCTTATTTCTATGTTTCGTGATGATATGATATTCATCGCGAAGTGTCATGTAAACCTCGTATTCGCTTCAGAAGAATGTAAATGCGACACTTCCTTGCTAGGAAATAGCGTTTGCATTTGTCTACGTATAGAAACAATAGGGTTCTAATGCTTCTTCAAACGAGACTTCGCATCTCATTTCTATGTTTCATGATGAGATATAATATTCATTGCGAAGAGTCATGTATACCTAGTATTCACATCAAAGGAATGTAAATGCGACACTTCCTTGCTAGGAACTAGCGTTTGCAGATGTCTACTTATTGTAGCAAAAAGTGTACTAATGCTTCTTAAATCGCGATATCGCATCTCATTTCTATGTTTCATGATAAGATATAATGTTCATTGCGAAGTGTCATGTATACCACGTATTAAATTCAAAAGAATGTAAATGCTCCACTTCCTTCCAAGGAAATAGCGTTTGCAGATGTCTACGTCTCGAAGCAATAGAGTTCTAATGCTACTTAAATCGCGATATCGCATCTCATCTCTATGTTTCATGATAGGATATAATATGCATTGCGTAGTGTCATGTATACCTCGTATTCAGTTCAAAATAGTGTAAATGCGACACGTCCTTGCTAGGAAGTAGCGTCTGCAGATATCTACGTATCGTAACAGTAGAGTTCTAATGCTTCTTAGAACGAGATATCGCAACTCATTTCTATGTTTGATGATAAGGTATAATATTCGTTGCGAAGTGTTATGTATTCCTCGTCTACACTTCAAAAGAATGTAAATGCGACACTTCCTTGCCAGGAAGTAGCGTTTGCAGATGTCTACATATCGAAGCAATAGATTTCTAATGCTTCTTAAAACGGGATATCGCATCTCATATCTATGTCTCACGATAAGATATTATGTTCATTGCGAAGTGTTATGTATTCCTTATCTACGCTTCAAATGAATGTAAATTCGACACTTCCTTTGTAGGAAATAGCGTTTCCAGATGTCTACGTACCGAAGCAATAGAGTTCTAATGCTTCTTGAATCGCCATATCGCATCTCATTTCTATGTTTTATGATAAGATATACTATTCATTGCGGAGTTTCATGTATGCCTCGTATTCTCTTCAGAAGAATGTAAATACGACACTTCCTTGCTAGGAAATTGCGTTTGCCGATGTCTACGTATCGTAGCAATTGAGTTCTAATGCTTCTCAAAACGCGATTTAGCATGTAATTTCTATGAATCAAGATAAGATGTAATATTCATTGCGAAGTTTCTTGTATAACTCGCATACACTTCAAATTAATGTAAATCCGAAACTTCCTAGCTAGGAAATAGCGATGTCAGATGTCTACGTATCGAAGCAACAGAGTTCTATTGCCTCTTAAATCGCCATATCGCATCTCATTTCTATGTTTCATGATAAGATATAATATTCGTTCTGGAGTGTTATGTATATCTCGTATTCACTTCTAAACATTGAAAATGCGACATTTCCTTGCTAGGAGTTAGCGTCTGCAGATGTCTACGTATCGTAGCAATAGAGTTCTAATGCTTCTTAAAACGCGACATCGCATCTCATTTCTATGTTTCATGATAAGATACAATATTAATTGCCAAGTGTCATGTATACCTCGTATTCACTTCAAAAGATTGTAAATGCTACACTTCCTTGCTAGGATGTAGCGTTTGCAGGTGTCTACGTTTCGAAGCAATAGAATTCTAATGCTGCTTAATTCGCGATATCGCATCTCATTTCCATGTTTCATGATAAGATATAATATTCATTGCGAAGTGTCATGTATACCTAGTATTCACTTCAAAACAATGTGAATGCGACACTTCCTTGCTAGGAAATAGCGTTCGCAGATGTCTGCGTATCGTAGCAATAGAATTCTACTGCTTCTTAAAACGCCATATCGCATCTCATTTCTATGTTTCATGATAAGATATAATATTTATTGCCAAGTGTCATGTATACCTCGTATTCACATAAAAAGATTGTAAATGACCGACGCTTCTTTTCTAGGAAATAACCGTTTGCAGATGTCTCCGTATCGTAGCAATAGTGTTCTAGTGCTTTTTAAAACGCGATATCGCCTCTCATTTCTATGTTTCATTATAAGATATAATATGCTCTGCGTAGTGTTATGTATACCTAGTCTACACTTTCAAAAGAATGTAAGTGGCACACTTCCTTCCTAGGAAATAGCGTTGGCAGATGTCTACGTATCGGTGCAAAAGAGATCTACTGCTTCTCAAAACGCGATATCGCATCCCATTTGTATGTTTCATGTTAAGATATAATATTCATTGCGAATTGTAATGTATACCACGCATACACTTCAAATGAATGTAAATGCGACACTTCCTTGCTAGGAAATAGCGTTTGCAGATGTCTACGTACCGTAGCATTAGAGTTCTATGCATCTTAAAACACGATATAGTATCTCATTCCTATGCCTCGTGATAAGATATAATATTCATTGTGGAGTGTTATGTATACTTCGTATTCACTTCAAAAGAATGTAAATGCGACACTTCCTTGCTAGGACAAAGCCTTTGCAGATGCCTACGTATCATAGCAATAGAGTTCTAATGCTTCTTAAAACGCGATATCGAATCTGATTTCTATGTTTCATGATAAGATATAATATTCATTAGGAAGTGTCATGTATACCTCGCAAACACTTCAAATGAATATAAATGCGACTCTTCCTTGCTAGGAAATAGCATTTGCAGATGCCTGCGTATCGTAGCAATAGAGTTCTACTGCTTCTTAAATCGCCATATCGCATCTCATTTCTATGTTTCATGATAAGATATAATATTCATTGTGCAGTGATATGTATATCTCGTCTACACTTCGAAAGAATGTAAATGCGACACTTCCTTGCTAGGAAGTAGCGTCTGCAGATGTCTACGTATCGTAGCATTAGAGTTCTAATGCTTCTCAAAACGCGATATCGCATCTCATTTCTATGTCTCATGATAAGATATAATATTCAATGCGAAGTGTCTTGTATACGTCGCATACACTTCAAATGAATGTAAATGCGACACTTCCTTGCTAGGAAATAGCGTTGTCAGATGTCTACGTATCGAAGCAATAGAGTTCCAATGCTTCTTAAATCGCGATATCGCATCTCATTTCTATGTTTCATGATAAGATATAATATTCATTGTGCAGTGTTATGTATACCAAGTATTGGCTTCAAAAGTATGTAAATGCGACACTTTCTTGCTAGGAGATAGTATTGGCAGGTGTCTACGTATCGAAGCAGTAGAGTTCAAATGCTGCTTAAATCGCGATATCGCCCCTCATTTCTATGTTTCATGATGAGATATAATATTCATTGTGGAGTGTCATGTATACATCGCATACACTTCAAATGAATGTAAATGCGACACCTCCTTGCTAGGAAATAGCGTTTGCAGATGTCTACGTATCGCAGAAACAGTGCTCTAATGCTTCTCAAAACACGATATCGCATCTGATTTCTACGTTTCATTATAAAATATAATATTCAATGCGAAGTTTTATGTATTCCTCTTCAGCACATCAAATGAATATAAATGCGAAACTTCCTTCCTAGGAAATAGCATTGCAGGTGTCTACGTATCGTAGCACTAGAGTTCTAATGCTTCTCAAAACGCGATATCGCATTTCATTTCTATGTTTCATGGTAAGATTTAATACATATTGCGAAGTGTCTTGTATATCTCGCATACACTTCAAACGAATTTAAATGCGACACTTCCTTTCTAGGAAACAGCGTTTGCAGATGTCAACGTATCGAAGCAATAAAGTTCTAATGCTTCTTAAAACGGGATACCGCATCTCTTTTCTATGTTTCATAAAAGGATATAATATTAATTGCGAAGTGTCATGTATACCTTGTATTCACTTCAAAAGAATGTAAATGCGACACTTCCTTGATATTAAGTAGCGGTTGCAGATGTCTACGTATCGCAGCAATAGATTCCTGATGCCTTTTAAATCGCGATATCGCATCTCATTTATATGTTTCATGACAAAATATAATATTGATTGTGGTGTTTTATATATACCTCGTATTCACTTCAAAAGAATGTAAATGCGAAACTTCCTTGCTAGGAAATAGAGCTTCCAGATGTCTACGAATCGAAACAATAGAGTTCTAATGCATCTTAAAACGAGATGTCGCATCATATTTCTATGTTTCATGATAAGAGATAATATTCATTGCGAAGCGTCATGTGAACCTCGTATTCACATCAAAAGAATGTGAATGCGACACTTCCTGGCTAGGAAACAGCGTTTGCAGATATCTACGTGTCGTAGCAATGAAGATCTAATGCTTCCTAAACCGCGATATCGCAACTCATTTCTATGTTTGATTGTAAGATAAAATAATCATTGCGAAGTGTCACTTATACCTCGTATTCACATCAAAAGAATGTAAATGCGACACTTCCTTGCTAGGAAATAACGTCTGCAGATGTCTACGTATCGTAGCATTAGAGTTCTAATGCTACTAAAAACGCGATATCGCATCTCATTTCTATGTCTCATGATAAGCTATAATATTCATTGCGAAGAGTCATGAATACCTCGTATTCACCTCAAAAGAATGTAAATGCAACACTTCCTTGCTAGGAAATAACGTCTGCAGATGTCTACGTATCGAAGCAATAGGGTTCTAATGCTTTTTAAATCGCGATACCGCATCTCATTTCTATGTTTCATGATAAGATATAATATTCATTGTGGTGTGTTATGTATACCTCGTATTCACATCAAAGGAATGTATATGCGACACTTCCTTTCCTGGAAACTACTTTTCCAGATGTCTACGTATCGAAGCAATAGAGATCTAATGCTTCTTAAAACGCGATATCGCATCTAATTTCTATGTTTAATGATAAGATATAATATTCATTGCGAAGTGTCATGTATACCTCGTTTTCACTTCAAGAGAATGTAAATGCGACACTTCCTTGCTAGGATACAGCGTTTCCAGATGTCTACGTATGAAACAATAGTGTTCTAATGCTTCTTAAAACGAGATGTCGCATCTCATTTCTATGATTCGTGATAAGATACAATATTAATTGGCAAGTGTCATGCATAATTCGTATTCACATCACAAGATTGTAAATGCTACACTTCCTTGCTAGGAAATAGCGTCTGCAGATGTCTACGTATCGTAGCATTAGAGATCTAATGCTACTCAAAACGCGATAACGCATCTCATTCCTACGTTTCATGATAAGATATAATATTCATTGCGAAGTGTCATGATTACCTCGTATTACTTTCAAGAGAATGTAAATGTGACACTTCCTTGCTGGGAAGTTACGTTTGCAGATGTCTACGTATCGAAGCAATAGAGTTCTAATGCTTCTTAAATAGCCATATCGCATCTCATTTCTGTGGTTCATGATAAGATATAATATTCGATGTGGAGTGTTATGTATACCTCGTATTCACTTCAAAAGAATATGAATGCGACGCTTCCTTTCTAGGAAATAGCGTTTGCAGATGTCTACGTATCGTAGCAGTAGCGTTCTAACGCTTCTTAAAAAGCGATATCGCATCTCATTTCTATGTTTGTGATAAGATATAATATTCATAGCGAAGTGTCACGTATGCCTCGTATTCACTTCAAAAGTATGAAATTGCGACACTTCCTTGCTAGGAAATAGCGTTTGCAGATGCCTACGTATCGTAGAAATAGAGTTCTAATTCTTCTTAAAACGCGATATAGCATCTCATTTCTATGTTTCATGATAAGATATAATATTCATTGCGAACTGTCTTGTATACCTCGCATGCACTTCAAAAGAATGTAAATGCGACACTTCCTTGCTAGGTAATAGCGTTTGCAGATGTCTACGTATCGTAGCATTAGATTTCTAATGCTTCTTAAATCGCCATATCGCATCTCATTTCTATGTTTCATGATAAGATATAATATTCATTGTGCAGTGTTACGTATACCTCGTATTCAATTCAAAAGAATGTAAATGCGACACTTCCTTGCTAGGAAAAAGCGTTTGCAGACGCCTATGTATCATAGCAATAGAGTTATAATGCTTTTTAAAACGCGATATGGCTCCTCATTTCTATGTTTCATGATAAGATGCAATTTTCATTGTTGAGTGTTATGTATACCTCGTACTCACATCAGGAGAATGTAAATGCCACACTTCCTTGCTAGGAAATAGAGTTTGCAGATGTCTACGTATCGAAGCAATAGCGTACTATTGCTTATCAAAACGCGATATCGCGTCTCATTTCTATGTTTCATGTTAAGATAAAAAATTCAGTGCGAATTGTCATGCATACCTCGTATTCACTTCAAGAGAATGTAAATGCGACACTTCCTTTCTAGGAAATAGCGGTTGCAGATGTCTACGTATCGTAGCATTAGAGTTCTAATGCTTCTCAAAACGCGATATCGCATCTCATTTCTATGTATCATGATAAGATGTAATATTCATTCCGGAGTGTTATGTATACCTCGTACTTACTTCAAAAGAATGATAATGCGACACTTCCTTGCTAGGAAATAGCGTGGGCAGATGTCTACGTATCGAAGCAGTAGAGTCCTAATGCTTCTTAATTCGCGATACCGCATCTCATTTCTATGCTTCATGATAAGATATAATATTCTTTGTGGGGTGTTATGTATACCATGTATTCACTTCAGAAGAATGTAATTGCGACCCTTCCTTGCAAGGAAATAGCGTTTGCAGATGTCTACGCATCGTAGCAATAGACTGCTAATGCTCCTTAAAACGCGATATCGCATCTAATTTCTATGTTTCATGATGGGATATAATATTCGTTGCGAAATGTCACTTATACCTCGCATACACTTCAAATGAATGTAAATGCGACAGTTCCTTCCTAGGATATAGCGTTTGCAGGTGTCTACGTACAAAAGCAATAGAGTTTTAATGCTTCTTAAAACGGGATATCGCATCTCATTTCTATGCTTCATGATAAGATATAATATTCATTGCGAAGTGTCATGTATACGTTGTATTCACTTCAAAGGAATGTAAATGCGACACTTCCTTGCTAGGAAATAGCGTTTGCAGATGCCTACGTATCGAAGCAATAGAATTCTAATGCTTCTTAAATCGCGATATCGCATCTCATTTCTATGTTTCGTGACAAGATATAATATTCATTGTGGATTGCTATGTATACCTCGTATTCGCTTCTAAAGAATGTAAATGCGACACTTCATGCTAGAAAATTACGTTTCCAGATGTCTACGTTTCGAAGCAATAGAGTTCTAATGCCCCTTAAATCCCTATATCGCTTCTCATTTCTATGTTTCATGATAAGATATAAAACTCATTGTGCAGTGTTATATATACCTCGTATTCACTTAAAATGAATGTAAATGCGACTCTTCCTTGCTAGAAAATGGCGTTTGCTGATGTCTACGTATTGTAGCAATAGAGCTCTAGTGCTCCTTGAAACGCGATATCGCTCCTTCCCGATATTCCAATGTTTCATGATAAGATATAATATTCATTGTAGAGTGTTATGTATACCTCGTATTCACTTCAAAGGAATGTAAATGCGATACTTCCTTGCTAGGAAATAGCATTTGCACATGTCTACGTTTCGTAGCATAAGGGTTCTAATGCTCCTCAAAACACGATGTCACATCTCATTTCTATGTTTCATGATATGATATAATATTCATTGCGAAGTGTCATGTATACCTCGCACACGCTTCAAATGAATGTAAACCCGACACTTCCTTCCTAGAAAATTACGTTCCTAGATGTCTACGCTTCGAAGCAATAGAGTTCTAATGCTTCTTGAAACGCAATATCGCATCTCATTTCTATGCTTCATGATAAGCTGTAATACTCATTGCGAAGTGTTACGTATACCTGGTATACAATTCAATGAATGTAAGTGCGACACTTCCTTGCTAGGAAGTAGCGCTTGCAGTTGTCTACGTATCGAAGAAATAGAGTTTTATGCTTTTTAAATCCGGATATCGCATCTCATTTCTATGTGTCGTGATAAGGTGTAATATTCAATGATGCAGTTTTATGTATACCTCGTCTTCACTTCAATAGAATGTAAATGTGACACTTCCTTATTAGGAAATAACGTTTGCAGGTGTCTAGGTATCATAGCAATAGAGTCCTACCGCTTCATAAAACGCGATATCGCATCTCATTTCTATGTTTCGTGATAAGGTATAACATTCAATGTGGAGTGTTATGTATAACTCGTATTCACTTCAAAAGAATATAAATGCGACAATTCCTTGCTATTAATTAGCACTTGTAGATGTCTACGTATCGTAGCAATAGAGTTCTAATGCTTCTCAAAACGCGATATCGCATCTGATTTCTATATTTCATGATAAGATATAATATTCATTGTGGTGTGTTATGTATACCTCGTATTCACTTCAAAATTATATAAATGCGACACTTCCATGCTAGAAAATAGCGTTTGCAGATGTCTACGTGTCGTAGCAATAGAGTCCTATTGCTTCTTAAAACGCGATCGCATCTCACTTCTATGTTTCATGATAAGATATAATATTCTTTGCGAAGTTTCATGCATACCTCGTATTCACTTCAAAAGCATGTAAATACGACACTTCCTTGCTAGGAAATAGCGTTTGCAGATGTCAAGGTATCGAAGCAATAGCGTTCTAATGCTTCTTAAAACGAGATATCGCATCTCATTTCTATGTTTCATGATATGATATAATATTCATTGCGAATTGTCATGTATACCTCGCACACACTTCAAATGAATGTAAACCCGACACTTCCTCCCTAGAGAAATACGTTTCCAGATGTCTACGTATCGAAGCAATAGAGTTCTAATGCTTCTTAAAACGGGATATCGCTTCTCATTTCTATGCTTCATGATAAGATATAATATTCTTTGTGGAGTGTTATGTATACCATGTATTCACTTCAGAAGAATGTAATTGCGACCCTTCCTTGCAAGGAAATAGCGTTTGCAGATGTCTACGCATCGTAGCAATAGACTGCTAATGCTCCTTAAAACGCGATATCGCATCTAATTTCTATGTTTCATGATGGGATATAATATTCGTTGCGAAATGTCACTTATACCTCGCTTACACTTCAAATGAATGTAAATGCGACAGTTCCTTCCTAGGATATAGCGTTTGCAGGTGTCTACGTACCGAAGCAATAGAGTTCTAATGCCCCTTAAATCGCTATATCGCTTCTCATTTCTATGTTTCATGATAAGATATAATACTCATTGTGCAGTGTTATATATACCTCGTATTCACTTAAAATGAATGTAAATGCGACACTTCCTTGCTAGAAAATGGCGTTTGCTGATGTCTACGTATCGTAGCAATAGAGCTCTAGTGCTCCTTGAAACGCGATATCGCTCCTTCCCGATATTCCAATGTTTCATGATAAGATATAATATTGATTGTAGAGTGTTATGTATATCTCGTATTCACTTCAAAGGAATGTAAATGCGATACTTCCTTGCTAGGAAATAGCATTTGCACATGTCTACATTTCGTAGCATAAGGGTTCTAATGCTCCTCAAAACACGATGTCACATCTCATTTCTATGTTTCATGATATGATATAATATTCATTGTGGAGTGTTATGTATACCTTGTATTCACCTCAAAAGAATCTAAATATGACACTTCCTTGCTAGGAGATGGCGTTTGCCGATGTCTACGTATCGAAGCAATAGAGTTCTAATGCTTCTTAAAACGGGATATCGCATCTCATTTCTATGCTTCATGATCAGATATAATATTCATTGCGAAGTGTCATGTATACGTTGTATTCACTTCAAAGGAATGTAAATGCGACACTTCCTTGCTAGGAAATAGTGTTTGCAGATGCCTACGTATCGAAGCAATAGAATTCTAATGCTTCTTAAATCGCGATATCGCATCTCATTTCTATGTTTCGTGACAAGATATAATATTCATTGTGGATTGCTATGTATACCTCGTATTCGCTTCTAAAGAATGTAAATGCGACACTTCCTTGCTAGGAAATTTTACGTTTCCAAATGTCTACGTACCGAAGCAATAGAGTTCTAATGCCCCTTAAATCGCTATATCGCTTCTCATTTCTATGTTTCATGATAAGATATAATACTCATTGTGCAGTGTTATATATACCTCGTATTCACTTAAAATGAATGTAAATGCGACTCTTCCTTGCTAGAAAATGGCGTTTGCTGATGTCTACGTATCGTATCAATAGAGCTCTAGTGCTCCTTGAAACGCGATATCGCTCCTTCCCGATATTCCAATGTTTCATGATAAGATATAATATTCATTGTAGAGTGTTATGTATACCTCGTATTCACTTCAAAGGATTAAATGCGATACTTCCTTCCTAGCAAATATCGTTTCCAGATGTCTACGTATCGAAACAATACAGTTCTATTGCTTCTTAAAACGAGATGTCGCATCTCATTTCTAAGTCTCATGATAAGATATAATATTAATTGCGAAGTGTCATGTATACTTCGTATTCATTTAAAAAGAATGTAAATGCGACACTTCATTGCTAGGAAGTAGCGTTTGCTAATGTCTACTTACCGGAGCAATAGAGTTCTAATGCTTCTTAAATCGCGATATTGCATCTCATTTCCATGCTTCATGATAAGGTATAATATTCATTGCGAAGTGTCACTTATACCTCGCATACACTTCAAATGAGTGTGAATGCGACACTTCCTTGCTAGGATATTGCGTTGGCAGATGTCTACGTTTCGAAGCAATAGAGTTCCAATGCTTCATGAAAACGAGATATCGCATCTCATTTCTATGTTTCATGATAAGATATAATATTCATAGTGGAGTGTCATGTATACCTCGCATACTACTCAAATGAATGTAAATGCGACACTTCCTTGCTAGAAAATAGCGTTTCCAGATGTCTACGTATCGAAGCAATAGAGTTCTAATGCTTCTTAAAACGAGTTATCGCATCTCATTTCTATGTTTCATGATAAGATATAATATTCATTACGAAGTGTCTTGTATACCTCGCATACACTTCAAATGAATGTAAATGCGACACTTTCTTGCTAGGAAATAGCGTTGGCAGATGTCTACGTTTCGAAGAAATAGAGATTTACTGCTTCTTAAATCGCCATATCGCATCTCATTTCAATGTTTCATGATAAGATATAATATTCATTGCGGAGTGTTATCATAACCTTGTATTCACTTCAAAAGAATTTAAATGCGACACTCCCTTGCTAGGAAATAGCATTTGCAGATGACTACGTATCGTAGCATTAGTGTTCTAATGCTTCTCAAAACGCGATATCGCATCCCATTTCTATGTTTCATGATAAGATATAATATTCATTGCGAAGTGTCATGTATACCTCGTATTCACTTCAAAGGAATGTAAATGCGACACTTCCTTGATAGGAAGTAGCGTTTGCAGATGTCTAGGTATCGAAGCAATAGAGTTCTAATGCTGCATAAATCGCGATATCGCAGCTCATTTCTATGTTTCATGATATGATATAATATTCATTGCGAAGTGTCTTGTATACCTCGCACACACTTCAAATGAATGATAATGCGCCACTTCCTTTTTAGGAAATAGCGTTTGCAGATGTCTATTTATCGTAGCAATAGAGTTCTAATGCTGCTTAAATCACGATATCGCACCTCATTTCTATGTATCATGATAAGATATAATATTCTTTGTGCAGTGTTATGTATACCTAGCATACACTTCAAATGAATGTAAATGCGACACTTCCTTGCTAGGAAATTACGTTTCCAGATGTCTACGTACCGAAGCAATAGAGTTCTAATGCGCCTTAAATCGCTATATCGCTTCTCATTTCTATGTTTCATGATAAGATATAATACTCATTGTGCAGTGTTATATATACCTCGTATTCACTTAAAATGAATGTAAATGCGACACTTCCTTGCTAGAAAATGGCGTTTGCTGATGTCTACGTATCGTAGCAATAGAGCTCTAGTGCTCCTTGAAACGCGATATCGCTCCTTCCCGATATTCCAATGTTTCATGATAAGATATAATATTGATTGTAGAGTGTTATGTATATCTCGTATTCACTTCAAAGGAATGTAAATGCGATACTTCCTTGCTAGGAAATAGAATTTGCACATGTCTACATTTCGTAGCATAAGGGTTCTAATGCTCCTCAAAACACGATGTCACATCTCATTTCTATGTTTCATGATATGATATAATATTCATTGTGAAGTGTTATGTATACCTTGTATTCACCTCAAAAGAATCTAAATATGACACTTCCTTGCTAGGAGATGGCGTTTGCCGATGTCTACGTATCGAAGCAATAGAGTTCTAATGCTTCTTAAAACGGGATATCGCATCTCATTTCTATGTTTCATGATAAGTTATAATATTCATTGCGAAGTGTCACGTTTATCTCGTATTCAATCCAAAAGAATGTGTTTGCGACTCTTCTATGCTACGAAATAGCGTTTGCAGGTGTCTACGTATCGTAGCAATAGAGTTCTAATGCTTCTTGAATCGCCATATCGCATCTTATTTCTATGTTTCATGATAATATATAATATTCATTGTGCAGTATTATGTATATCTCGTCTACACTTCAAATGAATGTAAATGCGACACTTCCTTGCTAGGAAATAGCGTTTGCAGATGTCTGCGTATCGTAGCATTAGAGTCCTACTGCTTCTCAAAACGCGATATCGCATCTCATTTCTATGTGTCATGATAAGATATAATATTCATTGTGGAGTGTTATGTATACCTCGAATTCACTACAAAAGCATGTAAATGCGACACTTCCTCGCTAGGAAATAGCGTCCGCAGATATCTACGTATCGTAGCAATAGAGTTCTACTGCTCCTTAAAAGGCGATATCGCATCTCATTTCTATGTTTCATGATTAGATATAATATTCATTGCGAAGTGTCATGTATACCTCGCATACAATTCAAATTAATGCAAATGCGACACTTCCTTTCTAGGTAATAGCGTTTGAAAGATGTCTACGTATCAAAGCAAGAGAGTTCTAATGCTTCTTAAAACGCGATATAGCATCTCAATTCTATGTTTCATGATAATATATGATATTCATTATGGTGTGTGATGTATACCTCGTATTCACTTCCATTGCATGTAAATGCGGCACTTCCTTGCTAAGAAGTAGCGTTTCCAGATGTATACGTATCGAAGCAGTTGTTCTAATGCTTCTTAAACCGGGATATCGCATTTCACTTCTATGTTTCATGATAAGACTTAATATTAATTGCGGTGTGTCATGATTACCTCCTATTCACTTAAAAGATTGTAAATTCGACACTTCCTTGCTAGGAAGTAGGGCTTGCAGATGTCTACGTATCGTAGCAATGGAGTTCTAATGCTTTTTACATCGCGATATCGCATCTCATTTCTGTGTTTCATGATAAGATATAATATTCATTGTGGAGTGTTATTTATACCCCGTATTCACTTCAAAAGAATGTATATGCGACGTGTCCTTGCTAGGAAATAGCGTTTGCAGATGTCTACGAATCGTACCAATAGAAATCTACTGCTCTTTACATCTCGATACCGCATCTCATTTCTATGTTTCATGATAAGATATATTATTCATTGTGGAGTGCTATTTATACCTCGTATTCACTTCAAAAGAATGTAAATGCGACACTTCCATGCTAGGAAACAGCGTTTCCAGATATCTACGTATCGTAGCAGTGGAGTTCTAATTCTTCTTAAAACGCGATGTCGCATCTCACATCTATGATTCATGATAAGATACAATATTCATTGCGAAGTGTCATGTATACCTCGTACTCACTTCAAAAGAGTGTGAATGCGGCTCTTCCTTGCTAGGAAATAGCGTTAGCAGATGTCTACGTATCGAAGCTATAGGGTTCTAGTACTTCTTAAAACGAGTTGTCGCTTCTCATTTCTATGTTTCATGATAAGATATAATATTCATTGCGAAGTATCACTTATACCTCTCATGCTCTCCGAATGAATGTAAATGCGGCACTTCCTTGCTATAGGGAATAGCGTTTGCAGATGTCTGCGTATCGTAGCAATAGAGTTCTAATGCTTCTTGAATCGCCATATCGCATCTCATTTCTATGCTTCATGATAATATATAATATTCATTGTGCAGTATTATGTATATCTCGTCTACACTTCAAATGAATGTAAATGCCACTCTTCCTTGCCAGGAAATGCGTTTCCATATGTCTACGTAACGAAATAATAGAGTTCTAATGCTCCTTGAGACGCGATATCGCATCTCATTTCCATGTTTCATGATAAGATATAATATATATTGCGAAGTATTATGTATACCTCGTCTGCACTTCAAAAGAAGGTAAATGCCACACTTCATTGCTAGGAAATAGCGTTTCCAGATGCCTACGTACCGAAGCAATAAAGTTCCATTGCTTCTTAAAACGCGATATCGCATCGCCGTTCTATGTTTCATGATAAGATATAATATCCTTTGCGAAGTGTTATGCATACCTCGTCTACACTTCAAAAGAATGTAAACACCACACTTCCTTGCCAGGAAATAGCGTTTCCAGATGTCTACGAATCGAAGCAATATAGTACTAATGATTCTTAGGACCCGTTATCGAATCTCGTTTATATGTTTCATGATCAGATACAATATTCATTGCGAAGTGTTACGTATATCTCGTCTGCACGTCAAAGGAATGAAAATGCCACACTTGCTTGCTAGGAATTAGCGTTTCCAGATATCAACGAATCGAAGCAGTAGAGTTCTATTGCTCCTTAAAACGCGATATCGCATCTCATTTCTGAGTTTCATTGTAAGATATAATATTCATTATGTAGTGTTAGGTATACCTCGCCTACACTTCAAATGAATGTAAATGCCACACCTCCTTGCTAGTGAATAACGTTTCCAGATGTCTACGTATCCGAGCAATAGAGTTCTAATGCTTCTTAGAGCACGATATATCATCTCATTTCTATGTTTCATTATAACATACAATATTCAATGCGTAGTGTTATGTGTACCTCGTCTACACTTCAAATGAATGTAAATGTCACACTTCCTTCCTTGGAAGTATTTCATCCAGATGTCTACGTATCGAAGCAATAGAGTTCTAATGCTTCTTTTAACGTGGTATCGCATCTCGATACTATGTCCATGATAAGATATAATATTCATTGCGAAGTGTTATTGACACATCGTCTACACTTTAGAAGAATGTAAATGCCACACATCCTTGCTAGGAAATGCGTTTCCAGATGTTTACGTATCGAAGCAGTAGATTTCTAATGCATCGTAAATCGCGGTATCGCATCTCATTTCTATGTTTCATGATAAGATATAATATTCATTGCGAAGTGTCACTTATACCTCTCATACACTTCAGAAGAATGTAAATGCGACACTTCCTTGCTAGGAAATAACGTTTGCAGATGTCTACCTATCGTAGCAATAGAGTTCTGATGCTTCTTAAAACGCGATATCACATCACATTTTTATGTTTCATGATAAGATATAATATTCATTGCGAAGTTTCATGTATTCCTCGTATTCACTTCAAATGAATGTAAATGCGACACTTCCTTGCTAGGAAAGGGCGTTTGCAGATATCTACGTATCGTAGCAATCATGTTATAATGCTTCTTATAACGAGATATCGCATCTCATTTCTATGTTTCGTGATAACATATAATATTCATTGCGAAGTGTTATGTATACCTCGCATACACTTCAAATGAATGTAAATGCGACACTTCCTTGCTAGGAAGTAGCGATTGCAGATGTCTACGTATAGAAGCAATAATGTTCTAATGCTTCTTGAAACGGGATATCGCATCTCGTTCCTATGTTTCATGATAAGAGATAGTATTCATTGCGAAGTATCACTTATACCTCGCATACACTTCAGAAGAATGTAAATGCGACACTTCCTTGCTAGGAAACAGCGTCTGCAGATGCCTACGTATCGTAGCAATAGAGTACTAATGCCTCTTAATTCGCGATATCGCCTCTCATTTATATGTTTCATGACAAGATTTAATATTAATTGCGGAGTGTCATGTTTACCTCGTATTCACTTAAAAGAATGTAAATGCGACACTTCCTTGCTAGGAAGTAGCGTTTGCAGATGTCTACGTATCGAAGCAATAGAGTTCAAATGCTTCTTGAAACGGGATATCGCATCTCATTTCTATGCTTCATGATTAGATATAATATTAATTGCGAAGTGTTATATATTTCTCGCCTACACTTCAAATGAATGTAACTGTGACGCTTCCTTGCTAGGAAATAGCGTTTGCAGATGTCTACGTATCGTAGCAATAGAGTTCTAATGCTTCTTAAATCGCGATGTCGCATCTCATTTCTATGTTTCATGATAAGATATAATATTCATTGCGAAGTGTCACTTATACCTCCCATACACTTCAAATGAATGTAAATGCGACACTTCCATGCTAGGAAATAGCGTTTGCAGATGTCTACGTATCGTAGCAATAAAGTTATAGTGCATCTTAAATCGTCATATCGCATCTCATTTCTATGTTTCATGATAAGATATAATACTCATTGCGAATTATCATGTATACCTCGTATTCCTTTCAAAAGAATGTAAATGCGACACTTCCTTGCAAGGGAGTAGCGTTTGCAGATGTCTACGTTTCGTAGCAATGGAGTTCTAATGATTCTTAAATCGCGATATCGCATCTCATTTCTATGTTTCATGATAAGATATAATATTCATTGTGGAGTGTTATTATAACCTCGTATTCACTTCAAAAGAATGTAATTGCAACACTTCCTTGCCATTAAATACCATTTGCAGATGTCTACGTGTTAGCAATAGAGTTCTAATGCATCTTAATTAGCGATATCGCATCTCATTTCTATGTTTCATGATAAGATATAATATTCATTGCGAAGTGTAATGTATACCTCGCATGCACTACAAATGAATGTAAATCCGACACTTCCTTGCTAGGAAATAGCGTTTGCAGATGACTATGTATCGTAGCATTAGAATTCTAATGCTTTTCAAAACGCGATATCGCATCTCATTTCTATGTTTCATGATAAGATATAATATTCATTGCGAAGTGACATGTATACCTAGCATACACTTCAAATGAATGTAAATGCGACACTTCCTTGCTAGGAAATTACGTTTCCAGATGTCTACGTACCGAAGCAATAGAGTTCTAATGCCCCTTAAATCGCGATATAGCATCTCATTTCTATGCTTCATGATAAGATACAATATTCATTGCGAAGTGTCATTTATACCTTGCATACACTTCAAATGAATGTAAATGCGACACTTCCTTGCTAGGAAATTAAGATTCCAGATGTCTACGTACCGAAGCAATAGATTTCTAATGCCCCTTAAATCGCTATATCGCATATCATTTCTATGCTTCATGATAAGATATATTATTCATTGCGCAGTGTTACGTATATCTCGTCTACACTTCAAATGAATGTAAATGCGACACTTCCTTTCCAGGAAATTACATTTCCAGATGTCTTCGTATCGAAGCAATAAAATTCTATTGCTTCTTAAAACAAGATGTCGCATCTCGTTTTTATGTTTGATGATAAGATATAATATCCTTTGCGACGTATCATGTATACCTCGTGTTTGCTTTAAAAGAATGTAAATGCGACTCTTCCGTGCTAGGAAATAGCGTTTGCAGATGTCTAGGTATCGAAGCAATAGTGTTCTAATGTTTCTTAAAATGGAATACCGCATCTCATTTCTATGTTTCATGATAAGATATAATATTCATTGTGCAGTGTCACGTATACCTCGTACTCTCTTCAAACGAAGGTAAATGCGCCACATTCTTGCTAGGAAATAGCGTTTCCAGATGTCTGTGTATCGAAACAATAGAGTTCAAATGCTCCTTAAAACGAGATGTCGCATCTCATTTCTATGTTTCATGATAAGATATAATATTCATTGCGAAGTGCCATGTATACCGCGTATTCACATCAAAAGAATGTAAATGCGACTCTTCCATGCTAGGAAATAGCGTTTCCAGATGTCTACGTATCGGAGCAATAGAGTTCCAACGCTTCTTAAAACGCGATATCGCATCTCATTTCTATGTTTCATGATAAGATATAATATTCATTGTGGAGTGTTATGTATACCTCGTCTTCACTTCAAGAGAATGTAAATGCGACACATCCCTGCTTTAAAATAGCGTTTGCAGATGTATACGTATCGAAGCAATAGAGTTGTAATGCTTCTTAAAACGGGATACCGCATCTCATTTCTATGTTTCATTATAAGGTATAATATTCATTGCGAGGTGTCACTTATACCTCGCATACACTTCAAATGAATGTAAATACGACACTTCCTAGCTAGGAAATAGCGTTTGCAGATGCATACGAATCGAAGCAATAGATTTCTAATGCTTCTAAAACCGCGATTAGGCATCTCATTTCTATGTTTCATGATAAGATATAATATTCATTGTGCAGTGTTATGTATACGTCGTACTCACCTCAAGAGAATGTAAATGCGACACTTCCTTGCTAGGAAATAGCGTTTGCAGATGTCTACGTATCGAAGCAATAGGGTTCTAATGCTTCTTAAAAAGAGATATCGCATCTCATTCCTATGTACCATGATAAGATGTAATATTCATTGCGAAGTGTCATGTATACCTCGCATACACTTCAAATGAATGAAAATGCGGCACTTCCTTGCTAGGAAATAGCTCTTGCAGATGTCTGCGTATCGTAGCATTAGAGTTCTAATGCTTCTCAAAACGCGATATCGCATCTCATTTCTATGTTTCATGATACGATATAATATTCAGAACGAAGTGTCATGTATACCTCGCATTCCTTTCAAAAGAATGTAAATGCGACACTTCCTTGCTAGGAAGTAGCGTTTGCAGATGTCTACATACCGTAGCATTAGAGTTCTAATCTTCCTTAAATCGCGATATCGCATCTCATTTCTCTGCTTCATGATAAGATATAATATTCATTGTGCAGCGATATGTATATCTCGTCTACGAAGTAGCGTTTGCACAAGCCTACGTAAGATATTATATTCATTGTGCAGTGATATGTATATCTCGTCTAGGAAGTAGCGTTTGCACATGTCCACGTATCGAAGAAATAGAGTTCTAATGCCCCTTAAATCGCGATATCGCATGCCATTTCTATGTTTCGTGATGAGGTATAATATTCATCGTGGAGTGTTATGTATACCTCGTATTCACTTAAAAAGACTGTAAATGCGACACCTCCCTGCTGGGAAATAGAGTTTGCAGAAGTCTACGTATCGTAGCAATAGAGTTCTAATGCTCCTTAAGACGAGACTTCGCATCTCATTTCTATGTGTCATGATAAGATATAATATTCATTGCGAAGTGTCATGGATACCTTGTATTCACTTCAAAAGAATGTAAATGCGACACTTCCCTGCTATTAGATAGCGATGGCAGATGTCTACGTATCGTAGCAATAGATTTCTAATGCTGTTTAAATCGCGGTATCGCATCTCATTTCTACGATTCAAGATAAGATATAATATTCATTGTGGAGTGTTATGTATACCTCGTATTGACTTCAAAAGAATGTAACTGCGACACTTCCTTCCTAGGAAATAGCGTTTGCAGATATCTACGTAGCGAAGGAATGGTGTTCTAACGCTTCTTGAAACGCGATATCGCATCTCATTTCTATGTTTCCTGGTAAGACATAATTTTCATTGTTTAGTGCTATGTGTACCTTGCATTCACTTCGAAAGAATGTGTATGCGACACTTCCTTGCTAGGAAATAGCGTTTGCAGATGTCTACGTATCGTAGCAATAGAATTCTAATGCTTCTTAAAACGCGATATCGCATCTCATTTCTATGTTCCATGATAAGATATAACATTCATTGCGAAGTGTCATGTATACTTGCTATTCACCTCAAAAGAATGTAAATGCGACACTTCCTTGGTAGGAAAAAGCGTTTGCAGATGTCTACGTATCGTAGCAGTAGAGTCCTATTGCTTCTTAAAACGTGATGTCGCATCTCATTTCTATGTTTCTTGATAAGATATAATATTCATTGCAAAGTGTCATGTATACCTCGTATTCGCTTCAAAAGAATGTGTATGCGACACTACCTTGCTAGGAAATAGCGTTTGCAGATGTCCCCGTATCGAAGCAATAGAGTCTAATGCTTCTTAAAACGAGATGTCGCATCTGATTTCTATGTTTCATGATAAGATATAATATTAATTGCGAAGTATCATGTATACCTCGAATTCACTTCAAAAGAATGTAAATGCGACACTTCCTCGCTAGGAAATAGCGTTTGCAGATGTCTACGTATCGTAGCATTGGAGCCCTAATGCTTCTTAAATCGCGATATCGCATCTCATTTCTATGTTTCATGATAAGATATAATATTCATTGCGAAGTGTCTTGTATACCTCGTATTCACTTCAAATGAATGTAAATGCGACACATCCTTCCCAGGAAATAGCGTTTACAGATGTCTCCGTATCGAAGAAATAGAGTTCTAATGCTTCTTAAATCGCGATATCGCATCTCATTTCTGTGTTTCATGATAAGATATAATATTCATTGCTAAGTGTCATTTATACAATGTATTCACTTCAGAAGAATGTAAATGCGACACTTCCTTCCTAGGAAAAAGAGTCTGCAGATATCTGCGTATTATAGAAATTGAGTTCTATTGTTCCTTAAAACGAGATATCGCATCTCATTTCTATGTTTTAGGATAGGATATAATACTCATTGCGGAGTGTCATGTATACTTCGTATTCACTTCAAAAGAATGTAAATGCGACACTTCCTTGTTAGGAAATAGCGTTGGCAGATGTCTACGTATCGAAGCAAGAGAGTTCTAATGCTTCTTAAAACGAGATATCGCATCTCATTTCTATGTTTTATGATAAGATATAATATTCATTCTGGAGTGTTATGTATACCTCGTATTGACTTCAACAGAATGTAACTGCGACACTTCCTTCCTAGGAAATAGCGTTTGCAGATGTCTACGTATCGAAGCAATAGATTTCAAATGCATCTAAAATCGCGATATCGCATCTCATGACTATGTTTCATGATAAGATATAATATTCACTGCGAAGTGTCATGTATACCTCGTATTCACTTCAAGAGAATGTAAATGCTACACTTTGCTGCTAGGAAATAGCGTTTGCAGATGTCTACGTATCGAAGCAATAGAGATCTAATGCTTCCTAAATCGCGATATCGCATCTCATTTCTGTGTTTCATGAAAAGATATAATATTTATTGTGCAGTGTTATGTATATCTCGTAATCGCTTCAAAAGAATGTAAATGCGCCACTTCCTTGCTAGGAAATTGCGTTTGCTGATGTCTACGTATCGTAGCATTAGAGTTCTAATGCCTCTTAAATCGCGATATCGCATCTCATTTCTATGTTTCATGATAAGATATAATATTCATTGTGCAGTGATATCTTTATCCCGTCTACACTTCAAAAGAATGTAAATGCGACACTCCCTTTCTAGAAAATAGCGCCTGCAGATTTCTACGTATCGTAGAAATGGAGATCTAATTCTTCTTAAAACGCGAGATAGCATCCCATTTCTATGTTTCATGATAAGATATAATATTCGATGTGGAGTGTTATGTATACCTCGTATTCAATACAAAAGAATATGAATGCGACGCTTCCTTGCTAGGAAATAGCGTTTGCAGATGTCTACGTATCGTAGCAGTAGCGTTCTAACGCTTCTTAGAAAGCGATATCGCATCTCATTTCTATGTTTCATGATAAGGTATAACATTCATTCTGGAGTGTTATGTATACATAGTATTCACATCAAAAGAATGTAAATGCGACACTTCCTTGCTAGGAATTAGCTTTTGCAGATATCTACGTATCGTAGCAATAGAGTTCTAAGGCTTCTTAAAACGCGATATCGCATCTCATTTCTATGTTTCATGATAAGATATAATGTTGATTGCGAAGTGTCATGTATACCTCGTGTTCACTTCAAAAGAATGTAGTGCGACACTTCCTTGCTAGGAAATAGCGTTTGCAGATGTCTACGTATCGTAGCATTAGGGTTCTAATGCTTCTTAGATCCCGATATCGCATCTCAATTTTGTTTCATGATAAGATATAATATTCATTGTGGAGTGATATGTATATATCGTCTACACTTCAAAAGAATGTAAATGCGACACTTCCTTGCTAGGAAATAGCGTCTGCAGATTTCTACGTGTCGTAGAAATAGAGTTCTAATTCTTCTTAAATCGCGATATCGCATCTCATTTGTATGTTTCATGATAAGATACAATATTGATTGCGAAGTGTCATGTATACCTCGTATTCACTTCAAAAGAATGTAAATGCGACACTTCCTTGCTAGGAAATAGCGTTTGCAGATGTCTACGTATCGTAGCATTAGGGTTCTAATGCTTCTTAGATCGCGATATCGCATCCCATTTCTATGTTTCATGATAAGATATATTATTCATTGTGCAGTGTTATGTATATCTCGTAATCGCTTCAAAAGAATGTAAATGCGACACTTCCTTGCTAGGAAATAGCGTTTGCTGATGTCTACGTATCGTAGCATTAGAGTACTAATGCCTCTTAAATCGCGATATCGCATCTCATTTCTACGTTTCATGATAAGATATAATATTCATTTTGCAGTGATACGTATATCCCGTCTACACTTCAAAAGAATGTAAATGCGACACTCCCTTTCTAGCAAATAGCGTCTGCAGATTTCTACGTATCGTAGAAATGGAGATCTAATTCTTCTTAAAACGCGAGATAGCATCTCATTTCTATGTTTCATGATAAGATATAATATTCGATGTGGAGTGTTATGTATACCTCGTATTCATTACAAAAGAATATGAATGCGACGCTTCCTTGCTAGGAAATAGCGTTTGCAGATGTTTACGTATCGTAGCAGTAGCGTTCTAACGCTTCTTAAAAAGCGATATCGCATCTCATTTCTATGTTTCGTGATAAGAAATAATATTCATTGCGAAGTGTCACGTATGCCTCGTATTCACTTCAAAGGAATGTAATTGCGAGACTTCCTTGCTAGGAAATAGCGTTTGCAGATGTCTACATATCGTAGCAATAGTGTTCTAATGCCTTTTAATTCGCGATATCACATCTCATTTCTGTGTTTCATGATAAGATATAATATTCATTGTGGAGTGTTATGTATACCTCGTATTCACTTCAAGAGAATGTAAATGCGACACCTCCTTGCTATTAAATAGCGTTTGCAGATGTCTACGTATCGTAGCAATAGATTTCTAATGCCTCTTAAATCGCGGTATCGCATCTCATTTCTACGTTTCAAGATAAGATATAATATTCATTGTGGAGTGTTATGTATACCTCGCATTCACATCAAATGAATGTAAATGCGACTCTTCGTTTCTAGGTAATCGCGTTTCCAGAGGTCTGCGTATAGAAACAATAGAGTTCTAATGCTTCTTAAAACGAGATATCGCATCTCATTGCTATGTTTCATGATAAGATATAATATTCATTGCGAAGTGCCGTTCATTCCTCGAATTGACATCAAAAGAACGTAAATACGACACTTCCTCGCTAGGAAGTAGCGTTCGCATATGTCTACGTATCGAAGCTATAGAGTTCCAATGCTTCTTAAATCGCGATATCGCATCTCATTTCTTTGTTTCATGATAAGATATAATATTCATTGCGAAGTGTTATGTATTCCTCGCCTACACTTCAATTATATGTAAATGCGACACCTCCCTTCTAGGAAATCACGTTTCCAGATGTCTACGTATCGAAGCAATAGATTTCTAATGCTTCTTAAAACGCGATATCGCATATCATTTCTATGTCTCATGATAAATATATAATATTCATTGCGAAGTGTCATGTATACCTCATATTCACTGCAAAAGAATGTAAATGCGGAACTTCCTTGCTATTAAATAGCGTTTGCAGATGTCTACGTATCGTAGCAATAGAGATCTAATGCTTCTTAAAACGTGATATCGCATCTCATTTCTATGTTTCATGATAAGATATAATATTCCTTGCGAAGTGTGTGCTATACCTCGCATACGCTTCGAATGAATGTAGATGCGACACTTTTTTGCTAGGAAATAGCGTTGGCAGATGTCTACGTATCGAAGCAATAGAGTTCTAATGCTTCTTAAAACGAGATATCGCATCTCATTTCCATGTTTCATGATAAGATATAATATTCGTTGCGAAGTGTCATGTATACCTCGTATTCACTTCAAAAGAATATAAATGCGACACTTCCTTCCTAGGAAATATCGTTGGCAGATGTCTACGTATCGTAGCAATAGAGTTCTAATGCTTCTTAAAACGCGATATCGCATCTCATTTCTATGTTTAATGACAAGATATAATATTCATTGCGAAGTGTTATGTATTCCTCGTGTACACTTCAAATGAATGTGAATGCGACACTTCCTTTCTAGGAAATAGCGCTTGCATATTTCTACGTATCGAAGCAATGGAGTTCTAGTGCTTCTTGAAACGCGATATCGCATCTCATTTCCATGATTCGTGATAAGATATAATATTCATTATGGAGTGTCATGTATACCTCGCATACGCATCAAATGAATGTAAATGCGACACTTCCTTGCTAGGAAATAGCGCTTGCAGATGTCTACGTATAGAAGCAATAGGATTCTAGTGCTTCTTAAAACGTGATATCGCATCACATCTCTTTGTGTCATGATAAGATATAATATTCATTGCGAAGTGTTATGTATACCTCGTATTCACTTCAAAAGAATGTAAATGCGACACTTCCTTGCTAGGAAAAAGCACCTCCAGATGTCTACGAATCGTAACAATAGAGATCTAATGCTTCTTACAACGCGATATCGCATCTCTTTCCTATGTCGCATGATAAGATATATTATTCTTTGCGAAGTGTTATGTATTTCTCGTCTACACTTCAAGTGAATGTAAATGCGACACTTCCTCTCTAGGAAATTTCGTTTCCAGATATCTACGTATCGAAGCAATAGAGTTCTAATGCTTCTTATGACGCGACATCGCATCTCATTTCTATGTTTCACGATAAGATATAATATTTAATGTGGAGTGTTATGTATACCTCGTCTTCATTTCAAAACAATGTAAATGCGACACTTCCTTGCTAGGAAATCGCGTTCGCAGATGTCTACTTATCGTAGCATTAGAGTTCTAACGGTTCCTAAAACGCGATATCGCGTCTCATTTCTATGTCTCATGATAAGATATAATATTCATTGCGAAGTGTCATGTATACCTCGTACTCACTTCAAAAGAATGTAAATGCGACACTTCCTTCCTAGGAAATAGCGTTGGCAGATGTCTACGTATCGAAGCAATAGGGTTCTAATGCTTTTTAAATCGCCAAATCGCATCGCATTCCTATGTTTCATGATAATATATAATACTCTTTGTGGAGTGTTATGTATACCTCCTATTCACTTCAAAGGAATGTAAATGCGACACTTCCTTGCTAGGAAATAGCGTCGGCAGATATCTACGTACCGTAGCAATGGAGTTCTAATCCTTCTTAAAACGCGATATCGCATCTCACTTCCATGTTTCATGATAAGATATAACATTCATTGCGAAGTGTCATGTATACCTCGTATTCACTTCAGAAGAATGTAAATGCGACACTTCATTGCTAGGAAATAGCTTTTCCAGATGTCTGCGAATCGAAGCAATAGAGTTCTACTGCTTCTTAAAATGAGATGTCGCATCACATTTCTATGTTTCATCATAAGATATAACGTTCATTGCGAAGTGTCATGTATACCTCGTATTCACTTCAGAAGAATGTAAATGCGACACTATCTTGCTAGGAAATAGAGTTGGCAGATTTCTACGTATCGTAGGAATAGAGTTCTAATGCTTCTCAAAACGCGATATCGCATCTCATTTCTATGTTTCGTGATGAGGTATAATATTAATTGTGGAATGTTATGTATTCCTCGTTTTCACTTCAAAAGAATGTAAATGCGACACTTCCTTGCTATTAAATAGCTTTTGCAGATTTCAACGTATCGAAGTAATAGTATTCTAATGCTTCTCATATCGCTTTAACGCATGTCATTACTAAGTTTCGAGAGAAGGTATAATATTCATCGTGGAGTGTCATGTATACCTCGTATTCACTTCAAATGAGTGTAAATGCGACTCCTCCTAGCTAGGAAATAGCGTTTGCAGATTTCTACGTATCGTAGGAATAGAGTTCTAATGCTTCTCAAAACGCGATATAGCATCTCATTTCTATGTTGCATGATAAGGTATAATATTCATAGCGACGTGTCATGTATACCTCATATTCACTTCAAATGAATGTAAATGCCACACTTCCTTGCTAGGAGATAGCGTTTGCAGATGTCTACGTATCGAAGCAATAGGGTTCTAATGCTTCTTAAATAGCCATATCGCATCTCATTTCTGTGTTTCATGATAAGAAATAATATTCATTGTGGAGTGTTATGTATTCCTCGTATTCTCTTCAGAGGAATGTAAAGGCGACACTTCCTTGCTAGGAAATGCGGATTGCAGATGTCTACGTATCGTAGCTATAGAGATCTGATGCTTCTTAAAACGCGATATTGCATCTCATTTCTATGTTTCATGATGAGATATAATATTCATCGTGGAGTGTTATGTATACCTCGTAATCAGTTCAGAAGAATGTAAATGCGACACTTCCTTGCTAAGAAGTAGCGTTTGCAGATGTCTACGTATCGATGCAATAGAGTTCTAACGCTTCTTAAATCGCTATTTCGCATATCATTTCTATGTTTCATGATAAGATATGATATTCATTGCGAAGTGTCTTGTATACCTCGCATACACAGCAAATGAATTTAAATGCGACACTTCATTGCTAGGAAATAGAATTGGCAGATGTCTACGTATCGAAGCAATAGAGTTCTAATGCTTCTTAAATCGCCATATCGCATCTCCTTCCTATGTCTCATGATTAGATATAATATTCACTGCGAAGGTTCATGTATACCTCGTATTCACTTCAAAAGAATGCAAATGCGACACTTCCCTGCTCGGAAATAGCGTTGGCAGATGTCTACGTATCGAACCAGTAGAGTTCTAATGCTTCTAAAACCAAATATCGCATCTCATTTCTATGTTTCATGATAGGATATAATATTCATTGCGAAGTGTCATGTATACCTGGAATACACTTCAAATGAATGCAAATGCGACACTTCCTTGCTAGGAAATAGCGTTAACAGATGTCTACGTATCGAAGCAGTAGAGTTCTAGTGCTTCTTAAACCAAATATCGCATCTCATTTCTATGTTTCGTGATAAGATATGATATTCATTGCAAAGTGTCTTGCATACCTCGCATACACATCAAATGAATGCAAATGCGACACTTCCTTGTTAGGAAGTAGCGTTTGCAGATGTCTACGTATCGAAGCAATAGATTTCTAATGCTTCTTAAATTGCCATATCGCATCTCATTTCTATATTTTGTGATAAGATATAATATTCATTGCGAAGTGTCATGTATACCACGCATACACTTCAAACGAATGTAAATGCGACACTTCCATGCTAGGAAGTACCGATGGCAGATTTCTACGTATCGAAGCAATGCCGTTCTAATGCTTCTTAAAACGCGATATCGCTTCTCATTACTATGTTTCACGATAAGATATAATACACATTGGGCAGTGTTATGTATCACTCGTGTTCACTTCAAATGTAGGTAAATGCGACACATCCTTGCTAGGAAACAGCGTATGCAGATGTCTACCTATCGAAGCAATAGAGTTCTAACGCTTCTTAAAACACGATATCGCATCTCATTTCTACGTTTCATTATAAGATACAATATTCATTGCGGAGTGTCATGTATACCTTGTATTCCTTTCAAAAGATTGTAACTGCGGCACTTCCTTGCTAGGAAGTAGCGTTTGCAGATGTCTACGTATCGTAGCAATGGAGTTCTAATGCTTCTCAAAACGAGATATCGCATCTCATTTCTATGTTTCATGATAAGATATACTATTCATTGTGCATTGTTATGTATACCTCGTATTCGCTTCAAAAGAGTGTAAGTGCGACACTTACTTGCTTGGAAATAGCGTTGGCAGATGTCTACGCATCGTAGTACTAGAGATCTAAAGTTCGTTAAAACGCGATATCGACTAATTTCTATGTTTCATGATAAGATATAATATTCATTGCGAGGTGTCATGCATACCTCGGATACACATCAAACGAATGTAAATGCGACACTTCCTTGCTAGGAAATAGCGTTTGCAGATGTCTACATATCGTAGCAAAGGAGTTCTAGTGCTTCTTAAAACGCGAAATCGATCCTCATTCCTGTGTTTCATGATAAGATATAATATTAATTGTGGAGTGTTATGCATACCTCGTATTCACTTCAAATGAATGTAAATGCCTACCTGTCGAAGCAATAGAGTTCTAATTCTTCTTAAATCGCAATATCGCATCTCATTCTTATCTTTCATGATAAGATATAATATTCATTGCGAAGTGTCATGTATACTTAGTATTCGCTTCAAAAGAAAGTAAATGCGACACTTCCACGCTAGGAAATAGCGCTTGCAGATGTCTACGTATCCAAGCAATAGCTTTCTAATGCTTCTGAAAACGCGATAACGCATCTCATTTCCATGTTTCATGGTTAGATATAATATTAATTACGAAGTGTCATGTGTACCTCGTATTCACTTCAAATGAATGTAAATGCGACACTTCCTTGTTAGGAAGTAGCGTTTGCAGATGTCTACGTATCGAAGCAATAGATTTCTAATGCTTCTTAAATTGCGATATCGCATCTCATTTCTATATTTTGTGATAAGATATAATATTCATTGTGGAGTGTTATGTATGAAGCGTATTTACTTCAAAAGAATGTAAATGCGGCACTGCCTTCCTAGGAAATAGCGTTTGCAGATGTCTACGTATAGTAGCAATAGTGTTCTAAAGCTTCTTAGAACGCGATATCGCATCTCATTTCTATGCTTCATGATAAGATACAATGTTAATTGCCAAGTGTTATGTTTTCCTCGTCTACACTTCAAACGAATGAAAATGCGATACATCCTTTCTAGGAAATAGCGTTTCCGGATGTTTACGTATCGAGGCAATTGAGTTCTAATGTTGCTTAAACCACAATATCGCATCTCATTTCTATGTTTCACGATAAGATATTATATTCATTGTGGAGTGTTATGTATACCTCGTATTCACTTCAAATGAATATAAATGCGACACTTTCTTTCTACGAAATAGCGTTTGCAGATGTCTACGTATCGTAGCAATAGTGTTCTAGTGCTACTTAAATCGCGATATAGCATCTCATTTCTATGCTTCATGATAAGACGTAGTATTCATTGCGAAGTGTTACGTATACCTCGTATACACTTCAAATGAATGTAAATGCGACACTTCCTTGCTAGGAAGTAGCGTCTGCAGATGTCTACGTATCGAAGCAATAGAGTCCTAATGCTTTTTAAACCGCGATATTGCATCTCATTTCTATGTTTCATGATAAGATATAATATTCATTGCGAAGTGTCATGTATACCACGCATACACTTCAAACGAATGTAAATGCGACACTTCCATGCTAGGAAGTACCGATGGCAGATTTCTACGTATCGAAGCAATGCCGTTCTAATGCTTCTTAAAACGCGATATCGCTTCTCATTACTATGTTTCACGATAAGATATAATACACATTGGGCAGTGTTATGTATCACTCGTGTTCACTTCAAATGTAGGTAAATGCGACACATCCTTGCTAGGAAACAGCGTATGCAGATGTCTACCTATCGACGCAATAGAGTTCTAACGCTTCTTAAAACACGATATCGCATCTCATTTCTACGTTTCATTATAAGATACAATATTCATTGCGGAGTGTCATGTATACCTTGTATTCCTTTCAAAAGATTGTAACTGCGGCACTTCCTTGCTAGGAAGTAGCGTTTGCAGATGTCTACGTATCGTAGCAATGGAGTTCTAATGCTTCTCAAAACGAGATATCGCATCTCATTTCTATGTTTCATGATAAGATATACTATTCATTGTGCATTGTTATGTATACCTCGTATTCGCTTCAAAAGAGTGTAAGTGCGACACTTACTTGCTTGGAAATAGCGTTGGCAGATGTCTACGCATCGTAGTACTAGAGATCTAAAGTTCGTTAAAACGCGATATCGACTAATTTCTATGTTTCATGATAAGATATAATATTCATTGCGAGGTGTCATGCATACCTCGGATACACATCAAACGAATGTAAATGCGACACTTCCTTGCTAGGAAATAGCGTTTGCAGATGTCTACATATCGTAGCAAAGGAGTTCTAGTGCTTCTTAAAACGCGAAATCGATCCTCATTCCTGTGTTTCATGATAAGATATAATATTAATTGTGGAGTGTTATGCATACCTCGTATTCACTTCAAATGAATGTAAATGCCTACCTGTCGAAGCTATAGAGTTCTAATTCTTCTTAAATCGCAATATCGCATCTCATTCTTATCTTTCATGATAAGATATAATATTCATTGCGAAGTGTCATGTATACTTAGTATTCGCTTCAAAAGAAAGTAAATGCGACACTTCCACGCTAGGAAATAGCGCTTGCAGATGTCTACGTATCCAAGCAATAGCTTTCTAATGCTTCTGAAAACGCGATAACGCATCTCATTTCCATGTTTCATGGTTAGATATAATATTAATTACGAAGTGTCATGTGTACCTCGTATTCACTTCAAATGAATGTAAATGCGACACTTCCTTGCTAGGAAATAGCGTTTGCAGATGTCTACGTATCGAAGCAATAGATTTCTAGTGCCCTTTCAAATCGCGATATCGCATCTCATTTCTATGTTTCATGACAAGATATAGTATTCATTGTGGAGTGTTATGTATACCTCGTATTCGCTTCAGAAGAATGTAAATGCGACACTTCCATGCTAGGAAATAGCGTTTGCAGATTTCTACGTATCGTCGCAATAGATTTCAAATGCTTCTTAAAACGCCATAGCGCATCTCATTTCTATGTTTCATGATAAGATATAATATTCATTGCGAAGTGTCTTGTATACCTCGCATACACTTCAAATGAATTGAAATGCGACACTTCATTGCTAGGAAATAGCGTTGGCAGATGTCTACGTATCGAAGCAATAGAGTTCTAATGCTCCTTGAATCGCCATATCGCATCCCATTTCTGTGTTTCATGATAAGTTATAATATTCATTGCGAAGTGTCATGTTTACCTCGTATTCAATCCAAAAGAATGTGTTTACGACACTTGCATGCTACGAAATAGCGTTTGCAGATGCCTACGTATCGAAGCAAAAGAGTTCTAATGCTTCTTAGAACGAGATACCGCATCTCATTCCTATGTTTCATGGTACGATATAATATTTATTGTGAAGTGTCACGTATACATCGCATACACTTCAAATGAATGTAAATGCGACACTTCCTTGCTAGGAAATAGCGTTTGCAGACGTCTACGTATCGAACCAATAGAGTTCTAATGCTTCTTGAAACGGAATATCGCATCTCATTTCTATGCTTCATGATAAGAAATAATATTCATTGCGAAGTTTCATGTATTCCTCGTATTCACTTCAGAAGAATGTAAATGCGACACTTCCTTGCTAGCAAATAGAGTTTGCAGATGTCTACGTATCGTAGCAATAGAGTTGTAATGCTCCTTGAAATGGGATATCGCATCTCATATCTATGTTTCATGATAAGATATATTATTCATTGCGAAGATTCACGTATACCTTGTATTCACTTCAGAGGAATGCAAATGCTACTCTTCCCTGCTAGGAAATAGCGTTTGCAGATGTCTACGTATCGAAGCAATAAGGTTCTAATGCATCTTATATCGCGATGTCGCATCTCATTTCTGTGTTTCACGATAATATATAATATTCATTGTGCAATGTTATGTATACCTCGCATTCACTTCAAAAGAATATAAATGCGACACTTCCTTGCTAGTAAATAGCGATTGCAGATGTCTACGTTTCGAAGCAATAGAGTTCTAATGCTTCTTGAAACGGGATATCGCATCTCATTTCTATGTTTCATGATAAGATATAATATTAATTGCGAAGTGTCATGTATACCTTGTATTCACTTCAGAAGAATGTAAATGCGACACTTCCTTGCTAGCAAATAACGTTTGCAGATGTCTACGTATCGTAGCAATAGAGTTCTAATGCTTCTTAAAACGCGATATCACATCACATTTCTATGTTTCATGATAAGATATAATATTCATTGCGAAGCGTCATGTATACCTTGTATTCACTTCAGAGGTATGTAAATGTTACTCTTCCCTGCTAGGAAATAGCGTTTGCAGATGTCTACGTATCGTAGCAAGCGTGTCATAATGATTCTTAAAACGAGATATCGGATCTCATTTCTATGTTTCATGATAACATATAATATTCATTGCGAAGTGTTATGTATACCTCGCATACACTTCAAATGAATGTAAATGCGACACTTCCTTGCTAGGAAATAGCGTTTGCAGATGTCTACGTATCGTAGCAATAGAGTTCTAATGCTCCTTATATCGCGAGATCGCATCTCATATCTATGTTTCACGATAAGATATAATATTCATTGCGAAGTGTTATGTATACCTCGCACACACTTCAAATGAATGCAAATGCGACACTTCCTTGCTGGGAAATAGCGTTTGCAGATTTCTGCGTATCGTAGCATTAGATTTCTATTGCATCTCAAAACGCGATATCGCATCTCATTTCTATGTTTCATGATAAGATATAATATTTATTGTGAAGTGTCACGTATACATCGCATACACTTCAAATGAATGTAAATGCGACACTTCCTTGCTAGGAAATAGCGTTTGCAGACGTCTGCGTATCGAAGCAATAGAGTTCTAATGCTTCTTGAAACGGAATATCGCATCTCATTTCTATGCTTCATGATAAGAAATAATATTCATTGCGAAGTTTCATGTGTACCTTGTATTCACTTCTGAGGAATGTAAATGTAACTCTTCCCTGCTAGGAAATAGCGTTTGCAGATGTCTACGTATCGTAGCAAGCGTGTCATAATGATTCTTAAAACGAGATATCGCATCTCATTTCTATGTTTCATGATAACATATAATATTCATTGTGAAGTGTTATGTATGCCTCGCGTACACTTCAAATGAATGTAAATGCGACAGTTCCTTGCTAGGAAGTAGCGATTGCAGATGTCTACGTATCGAAGCAATAGAGTTCTAATGCTCCTTGAAACGGGATATCGCAGCTCATTTCCATGTTTCATGATAAGATATAATATTAATTGCGAAGTATCATGTATACCTCGCATTCACTTCAAAAGAATGTAAATGCGACACTTCCTTGCTAGGAAATAGCGTTTGCAGATGTCTACGTATCGTAGCAATAGAGTTCTAATGCTCCTTATATCGCGAGATCGCATCTCATATCTATGTTTCACGATAAGATATAATATTCATTGCGAAGTGTTATGTATACCTCGCATACACTTCAAATGAATGTAAATGCGACACTTCCTTGCTAGGAAATGGCGTTTGCAGATGTCTACGTATCCAAGCAAAAGTGTTCTAATGTTTCTCAAAACGCGATACCAAATCTCATTACTATGTTTCATGGTAAGATAAAATATTAATTGCGAAGAGTCATGTATACCTTGTATTCACTTCAGTGGAATGTAAATGCGACTCTTCCCTGCTAGGAAATAGCGTTTGCAGATGTCTACGTATCGTAGCAATAGAGTTCTTATGCTTCTTATATCGCAAGATCGAATCTCAGATATATGTTTCACGATTAGATATAATATTCATTGTGGAGTGTTATGTATACCTCGTATTCACCTCAAAAGAATGTAAATGCGACACTTCCTTGCTAGGAAATAGCGTTTGCAGATTTCTGCGTATCGTAGCATTAGATTTCTATTGCATCTCAAAACGCGATATCGCATCTCATTTCTATGTTTCATGAAAAGATATAATATTTATTGCGAAGTGTCACGTATACATCGCATACACTTCAAATGAATGTAAATGCGACAGTTCCTTGCTAGGAAATAGCGTTTGCAGATTTCTGCGTATCGTAGCATTAGATTTCTATTGCATCTCAAAACGCGATATCGCATCTCATTTCTATGTTTCATGATAAGATATAATATAAATTGCGAAGTGTCATGTATACCTCGCATTCGCTTCAAAAGAATGTAATTGCGACACTTCCTTGCTAGGAAATAGCGTTTGCAGATGTCTACGTATCGTAGCAATAGAGTTCTTATGCTTCTCATATCGCAAGATCGAATCTCATATCTATGTTTCACGGTAAGATATAATATTCATTGTGGAGTGTTATGTATACCTCGTATTCACCTCAGAAGAATGTAAATGCGACACTTCCTTGCTAGGAAATAGCGTTTGCAGATTTCTGCGTATCGTAGCATTAGATTTCTGTTGCATCTCAAAACGCGATATCGCATCTCATTCCTATGTTTCATGATAAGATATAATATTTATTGTGAAGTGTCACGTATACATCGCACACACTTCAAATGAATGTAAATGCGACACTTCCTTGCTAGGAAATAGCGTTTGCAGACGTCTGCGTATCGAAGCAATAGAGTTCTAATGCTTCTTGAAACGGAATATCGCATCTCATTTCTATGCTTCAGGATAAGAAATAATATTCATTGCGAAGTTTCATGTATACCTTGTATTCACTTCAGAGGAATGTAAATGTTACTCTTCCCTGCTAGGAAATAGCGTTTGCAGATGTCTACGTATCGTAGCAAGCGTGTCATAATGATTCTTAAAACGAGATATCGCATCTCATTTCTATGTTTCATGATAACATATAATATTCATTGCGAAGTGTTATGTATACCTCGCGTACACTTCAAATGAATGTAAATGCGACACTTCCTTGCTAGGAAGTAACGTTTGCAGATGTCTACGTATCGTAGCAATAGAGTTCTAATGCTTCTTATATCGCGAGATCGCATCTTATATCTATGTTTCACGATAAGATATAATATTCATTGCGAAGTGTTATGTATACCTCGCATACACTTCAAATGAATGTAAATGCGACAGTTCCTTGCTAGGAAGTAGCGATTGCAGATGTCTACGTATCGATGCAATAGAGTTCTAATGCTCCTTGAAACGGGATATCGCAGCTCATTTCCATGTTTCATGATAAGATATAATATTAATTGCGAAGTATCATGTATACCTCGCATTCACTTCAAAAGAATGTAAATGCGACACTTCCTTGCTAGGAAATAGCGATTGCAGATGTCTACGTTTCGAAGCAATAGAGTTCTAATGCTTCTTGAAACGGGATATCGCATCTCATTTCTATGTTTCATGATAAGATATAATATTAATTGCGTCGTGTCATGTATACCTTGTATTCACTTCAGAAGAATGTAAATGCGACACTTCCTTGCTAGCAAATAACGTTTGCAGATGTCTACGTATCGTAGCAATGGAGTTCTAGTGCTTCTTAAAACGCGATATCACATCACATTTCTATGTTTCATGATAAGATATAATATTCATTGCGAAGTTTCATGTATACCTTATATTCACTTCAGAGGAATGTAAATGTTACTCTTCCCTGCTAGGAAATAGCGTTTGCAGATGTCTACGTATCGTAGCAAGTGTGTCATAATGATTCTTAAAACGAGATATCGCATCTCATTTCTATGTTTCATGATCACATATAATATTCATTGCGAAGTGTTATGTATACCTCGCATACACTTCAAAGGAATGTAAATGCGACACTTCCTTGCTGGGAAATAGCGATTGCAAATGTCTACGTATCGAAGCAATAGAGTTCTAATGCTTCTTGAAACGCGATATCACATCACATTTCCATGTTTCATGATAAGATATAATATTCATTGCGAAGTTTCATGTATACCTTGTATTCACTTCAGTGGAATGTAAATGCGACTCTTCCCTGCTAGGAAATAGCGTTTGCAGATGTCTACGTATCGTAGCAATAGAGTTCTTATGCTTCTTATATCGCAAGATCGAATCTCAGATCTATGTTTCACGATAAGATATAATATTCATTGTGGAGTGTTATGTATACCTCGTGTTCACCTCAAAAGTATGTAAATGCGACACTTCCTTGCTAGGAAATAGCGTTTGCAGACGTCTACGTATCGAAGCAATAGAGTTCTAATGCTTCTTGAAACGGAATATCGCATCTCATTTCTATGCTTCACGATAAGAAATAATATTCATTGCGAAGTTTCATGTATTCCTCGTATTCACTTCAAATGAATGTAAATGCGACACTTCCTTGCTAGGAAATAGAGTTTGCAGATATCTACGTATCGTAGCAAGCGTGTTATAATGATTCTTAAAACGAGATATCGCATCTCATTCCTATGTTTCATGATAAGATATAATATTTATTGCGAAGTGTCATGTATACCTCGCATTCACTTCAAAAGAATGTAAATCCGACACTTCCTTGCTAGGAAATAGCGTTTGCAGATGTCTACGTATCGTAGCAATAGAGTTCTTATGCTTCTTATATCGCAAGATCGAATCTCAGATCTATGTTTCACGATAAGATATAATATTCATTGTGGAGTGTTATGTACACCTCGTATTCACCTCAAAAGAATGTAAATGCGACACTTCCTTGCTAGGAAATAGCGTTTGCAGATTTCTGCGTATCGTAGCATTAGATTTCTATTGCATCTCCAAACGCGATATCGCATCTCATTTCTATGTTTCATGAAAAGATATAATATTTATTGCGAAGTGTCACGTATACATCGCATACACTTCAAAAGAATGTTAATGCGACACTTCCTTGCTAGGAAATAGCGTTTGCAGACGTCTACGTATCGAAGCAATAGAGTTCTAATGCTTCTTGAAACGGAATATCGCATCTCATTTCTATGCTTCACGATAAGAAATAATTTTCATTGCGAAGTGTCACGTATACATCGCATACACTTCAAATGAATGTAAATGCGACACTTCCTTGCTAGCAAATAACGTTTGCAGATGTCTACGTATCGTAGCAATAGAGTTCTAATGATTCTTAAAACGAGATATCGCATCTCATTTCTATGTTTCATGATAACATATAATATTGATTGCGAAGTGTTATGTATACCTCGCCTACACCTCAAATGAATGTAAATGCGACACTTCCTTGCTAGGAAATAACGTTTGCAGATGTCTACGTATCGTAGCAAGCGTATTATAATGATTCTTAAAACGAGATATCGCATCTCATTTCTATGTTTCATGATAACATATAATATTCATTGCGAAGTGTTATGTATACCTCGCATACACTTCAAATGAATGTAAATGCGACACTTCCTTGCTAGCAAATAACGTTTGCAGATGTCTACGTATCGTAGCAATAGAGTTCTAATGCTTCTTATATCGCGAGATCGCATCTCATATCTATGTTTCACGATAAGATATAATATTCATTGCGAAGTGTTATGTATACCTCGCATACACTTCAAATGAATGTAAATGCGACAGATCCTTGCTAGGAAATAGCGTTTGCAGATGTCTACGTATCGTAGCAATAGAGTTCTTATGATTCTTAAAACGAGATATCGCATCTCATTTCTATGTTTCATGATAACATATAATATTGATTGCGAAGTGTTATGTATACCTCGCATACACCTCAAATGAATGTAAATGCGACACTTCCTTGCTAGGAAATAACGTTTGCAGATGTCTACGTATCGTAGCAAGCGTGTTATAATGATTCTTAAAACGAGATATCGCATCTCATTTCTATGTTTCATGATAACATATAATATTCATTGCGAAGTGTTATGTATACCTCGCATACACTTCAAATGAATGTAAATGCGACACTTCCTTGCTAGCAAATAACGTTTGCAGATGTCTACGTATCGTAGCAATAGAGTTCTAATGCTTCTTATATCGCGAGATCGCATCTCATATCTATGTTTCACGATAAGATATAATATTCATTGCGAAGTGTTATGTATACCTCGCATACACTTCAAATGAATGTAAATGCGACAGTTCCTTGCTAGGAAATAGCGTTTGCAGATGTCTACGTATCGTAGCAATAGAGTTCTTATGCTTCTTATATCGCAAGATCGAATCTCAGATCTATGTTTCACGATAAGATATAATATTCATTGTGGAGTGTTATGTATACCTCGTATTCACCTCAAAAGAATGTAAATGCGACACTTCCTTGCTAGGAAATAGCGTTTGCAGATTTCTGCGTATCGTAGCATTAGATTTCTATTGCATCTCAAAACGCGATATCGCATCACATTTCTATGTTTCATGAAAAGATATATTATTTATTGCGAAGTGTCACGTATACATCGCATACACTTCAAATGAATGTAAATGCGACAGTTCCTTGCTAGGAAATAGCGTTTACAGACGTCTACGTATCGAAGCAATAGAGTTCTAATGCTTCTTGAAACGGAATATCGCATCTCATTTCTATGCTTCACGATAAGAAATAATTTTCATTGCGAAGTTTCATGTATTCCTCGTATTCACTTCAAATGAATGTAAATGCGACACTTCCTTGCTAGGAAATAGAGTTTGCAGATGTCTACGTATCGTAGCAAGCGTGTTATAATGATTCTTGAAACGAGATATCGCATCTCATTTCTATGTTTCATGATAACATATAATATTCATTGCGATGTGTTATGTATACCTCGCATACACTTCAAATGAATGTAAATGCGACACTTCCTTGCTAGGAAATAACGTTTGCAGATGTCTACGTATCGTAGCAATAGAGTTCTAATGCTTCTTATATCGCGAGATCGCATCTCATATCTATGTTTCGCGATAAGATATAATATTCATTGCGAAGTGTTATGTATACCTCGCATACACTTCAAATGAATGTAAATGCGACAGTTCCTTGCTAGGAAATAGCGTTTGCAGATGTCTACGTATCGTAGCAATAGAGTTCTTATGCTTCTTATATCGCAAGATCGAATCTCAGATCTATGTTTCACGATAAGATATAATATTCATTGTGGAGTGTTATGTATACCTCGTATTCACCTCAAAAGAATGTAAATGCGACACTTCCTTGCTAGGAAATAGCGTTTGCAGATTTCTGCGTATCGTAGCATTAGATTTCTATTGCATCTCAAAACGCGATATCGCATCTCATTTCTATGTTTCATGAAAAGATATAATATTTATTGCGAAGTGTCACGTATACATCGCATACACTTCAAATGAATGTAAATGCGACAGTTCCTTGCTAGGAAATAGCGTTTACAGACGTCTACGTATCGAAGCAATAGAGTTCTAATGCTTCTTGAAACGGAATATCGCATCTCATTTCTATGCTTCACGATAAGAAATAATTTTCATTGCGAAGTTTCATGTATTCCTCGTATTCACTTCAAATGAATGTAAATGCGACACTTCCTTGCTAGGAAATAGAGTTTGCAGATGTCTACGTATCGTAGCAAGCGTGTTATAATGATTCTTGAAACGAGATATCGCATCTCATTTCTATGTTTCATGATAACATATAATATTCATTGCGAAGTGTTATGTATACCTCGCATACACTTCAAATGAATGTAAATGCGACACTTCCTTGCTAGGAAATAACGTTTGCAGATGTCTACGTATCGTAGCAATAGAGTTCTAATGCTTCTTATATCGCGAGATCGCATCTCATATCTATGTTTCGCGATAAGATATAATATTCATTGCGAAGTGTTATGTATACCTCGCATACACTTCAAATGAATGTAAATGCGACAGTTCCTTGCCAGGAAGTAGCGATTGCAGATGTCTACGTATCGAAGCAATAGAGTTCTTATGCTTCTTATATCGCAAGATCGAATCTCAGATCTATGTTTCACGATAAGATATAATATTCATTGTGGAGTGTTATATATACCTCGTATTCACCTCAAAAGAATGTAAATGCGACACATCCTTGCTAGGAAATAGCGTTTGCAGATTTCTGCGTATCGTAGCATTAGATTTCTATTGCATCTCCAAACGCGATATCGCATCTCATTTCTATGTTTCATGAAAAGATATAATATTTATTGCGAAGTGTCACGTATACATCGCATACACTTCAAATGAATGTAAATGCGACAGTTCCTTGCTAGGATATAGCGTTTGCAGACGTCTACGTATCGAAGCAATAGAGTTCTAATGCTTCTTGAAACGGAATATCGCATCTCATTTCTATGCTTCACAATAAGAAATAATATTCATTGCGAATTTTCATGTATTCCTCGTATTCACTTCAAATGAATGTAAATGCGACACTTCCTTGCTAGGAAATAGAGTTTGCAGATGTCTACGTATCGTAGCAAGCGTGTTATAATGCTTCTTAAAACGAGATATCGCACCTCATTCCTATGTTTCGTGACAACATATAATATTCATTGCGAAGTGTTATGTATACCTCGCATACACTTCAAAGGGATGTTAATGCGACACTTCCTTGCTAGGAAATAGCGTTTGCAGGCGTCTACGTATCGAAGCAATAGAGTTCCAATGCTTCTTGAAACGGAATATCGCATCTCATTTCTATGCTTCACGATAAGAAATGATTTTCATTGCGAAGTGTCACGTATACATCGCATACACTTTAAATGAATGTAAATGCGACACTTCCTTGCTAGCAAATAACGTTTGCAGATGTCTACGTATCGTAGCAATAGATTTCTAATGCTTCTTATATCGCGAGATCGCATCTCATATCTATGTTTCACGATAAGATATAATATTCATTGCGAAGTGTTATGTATACCTCGCATACACTTCAAATGAATGTAAATGCGACAGTTCCTTGCTAGGAAATATCGTTTGCAGATGTCTACGTATCGTAGCAATAGAGTTCTTATGCTTCTTATATCGCAAGATCGAATCTCAGATCTATGTTTCACGATAAGATATAATATTCATTGTGGAGTGTTATGTATACCTCGTATTCACCTCAAAAGTATGTAAATGCGACACTTCCTTGCTAGGAAATAGCGTTTGCAGACGTCTACGTATCGAAGCAATAGAGTTCTAATGCTTCTTGAAACGGAATATCGCATCTCATTTCTATGCTTCACGATAAGAAATAATATTCATTGCGAAGTTTCATGTATTCCTCGTATTCACTTCAAATGAATGTAAATGCGACACTTCCTTGCTAGGAAATAGAGTCTGCATATGTCTACGTATCGAAGCAAGCGTGTAATAATGCTTCTTAAAACGAGATATCGCATCTCATTCCTATGTTTCATGATAACATATAATATTCATTGCGAAGTGTTATGTATACCTCGCATACACTTCAAATGAATGTAAATGCGACACTTCCTTGCTAGGAAATAACGTTTGCAGATGTCTAAGTATCGTAGCAATAGAGTTCTTATGCTTCTTATATCGCAAGATCGAATCTCAGATCTATGTTTCACGATAAGATATAATATTCATTGTGGAGTGTTATGTATACCTCGTATTCACCTCAAAAGAATGTAAATGCGACACTTCCTTGCTAGGAAATAGCGTTTGCAGATTTCTGCGTATCGTAGCATTAGATTTTTATTGCATCTCCAAACGCGATATCGCATCTCATTTCTATGTTTCATGAAAAGATATAATATTTATTGCGAAGTGTCACGTATACATCGCATACACTTCAAATGAATGTAAATGCGACACTTCCTTGCTAGCAAATAACGTTTGCAGATGTCTACGTATCGTAGCAATAGAGTTCTAATGCTTCTTAAAACGCGATATCATATCACATTTCTATGTTTCATGATAAGTAATAATATTCATTGCGAAGTTTAATGTATTCCTCATATTCACTTCAAATGAATGTAAATGCGATACTTCCTTGCTAGGAAATAGTGTTTGCAGATGTCTACGTATCGTAGCAAGCGTGTTATAATGCTTCTTAAAACGAGATATCGCATCTCATATCTATGTTTCATGACAACATATAATATTCATTGCAAAGTGTTATGTATACCTCGCATACACTTCAAATGAATGTAAATGCGACACTTCCTTGCTAGTAAATAGCGTTTGCAGATTTCTGCGTATCGTAGCATTATATTTCTATTGCACCTCAAAACGCGATATCGCATCTCATATCTATGTTTCACGATAAGATATAATATTCATTGTGGAGTGTTATGTATACCTCGTATTCACCTCAAAAGAATGTAAATGCGACAGTTCCTTGCTAGGAAGTAGCGATTGCAGATGTCTACGTATCGAAGCAATAGAGTTCTAGTGCTTATTGTACCGGGATATCGCATCTCATTTCTATGTTTCATGATAAGATATAATATAAATTGCGAAGTGTCATGTATACCTCGCATTCACTTCAAAAGAATGTAAATGCGACACTTCCTTGCTAGGAAATAGCGTTTGCAGACGTCTACGTATCGAAGCAATAGAGTTCTAATGCTTCTTGGAACGGAATATCGCATCTCATTTCTATGCTTCACTATAAGAAATAATATTCATTGCGAAGTTTCATGTATTCCTCGTATTCACTTCAAATGAATGTAAATGCGACACTTCCTTGCTAGGAAATAACGTTTGCAGATGTCTACGTATCGTAGCAATAGATTTCTAATGCTTCGTAAAACGCGATATCGCATCTCATTTCTATGTTTTAGGATAAGATATAATATTCATTGCGCAGTGTCATGTACACTTCGTATTCACTCCAAAAGAATGTAAATGTGACACTTCCTTCTTTGGAAATAGCGTTTGCAGATGTCTACGTATCGAAGCAATAGAGTTCTAATGCTTCTTGAAACGGAATATCGCATTTCATTTCTATGTTTCATGATAAGATATAATATTCATTGTGGAGTGTCATGTATACTTCGCATACACTTCAAATGAATATAAATGCGACACTTCCTTGCTAGGAAATAGCGTTTGCAGATGTCTACGAATCGTAGCATAGGAATTCTAATGCTTCTTAAAACGCGAAATCGATCCTCATTTCTATGTTTCATGATAACATATAATATTCATTGTGGAGTGTTATGAATACCTCGTATTCACTTCAAAGGAATGTAAATGCGAAACTTCCTTGCTAGGAAATATGGTCTGCAGATGTCTACGTATCGTAGCATTATATTACTAATGCTTTTCAAAACGCGATATCGCATCCCATTTCTATGTTTCATGATAAGATATAATATTCATTGTCCAGTGTTACGTATACCTCGTATTCACTTCAAAAGATTGTAAATAACATACTTCCTTGCTAGGAGATAGCGTTTCCAAATGTCTATTTATCGAAGCCATAGAATTTTAACGCTTCTTAGAACGCGATGTCGCATCTCATTTCTATATTTCATGATAAGATACAACATTCATTGCGAAGTGTTATGTATTCCTCTTCTACATTTCAAATGAATGTAAATGCGACACTTCCTTGCTGGGAAATAGCGTTTGCAGATATCTACGTATCGACGCAATAGAGTTCTATTGCGTCTTAAAACGAGATATCGCATCTCACGTCCATTTTTCATGATAAGATAAAATATTCATCGCGAAGTGTCATGTATACCTCGCATACACTTCAAATGAATATAAATGCGACACTTCCTTGCTATGAAATAGCGTTTGCATATGTCTACGTATCTAAGCAATAGATTTCTATTGCTTCTTAAATCGCGATATCGCATCTCATTTCTATGTTTCATGATAACATATAATATTAATTGGAAGTGTCTTGTATATCTCGTATTCACTTCAAATGAATGTAAATGCGACTCTTCCTTGCTAGGAAGTATCGTTTGCAGATATCTACGTATCGAAGCACTAGAGTTCTAATGCTTCTCGAAACGCGATATCGCATCTCATTTCTATGTTTCATGATAAGATATGATATTCATTGTGGAGTGTTATGTATACCTCGTATTCACTTCAAAAGAATGTAAATGCGACACTCCCTTGCTAGGAAATAGCGTCTCCAGATGTGTACTTATCGAAGTAATATAATTCTAATGCTTCTTGAATCGTGATACCGCATCTCATTTTGATGTTTCACGATAAGATATAATATTCATTGCGAAGTGTTATGTATATCTCGTACTCACTTGAAAAGAATGTATGTGCGACACATCCTTGCTAGGAAAGAGCATTTGCAGATGTCTACGTATCGAAGCAATAGAATTCCAATGTTTCTTGAAACGCGATATCGCATCGCACATCTATGTTTCACGATAAGATATAATATTCATTGCGAAGTGTTACGCACACCTCGTATACACTTCAAATTAATGTAAATGCGACACTTCCTTGCTAGGAAATAGCGACTGCAGATGTCTAAATATCGAAGCAATAGAGTTCTAATGCTGCTCAAAACGTGATATCGCATCACATTTCTAAGTTTCACGATAAGATATAATATTCATTGCGAAGTTACATGTATATCTCGTATGCACTTCAAACGAATGTAAATGCGACACTTCCTTGCCAGGAAATAGCGTTTGCAGATGTCTCCGTATCGAAGCAGTAGAGTTCTAATGCTTCTTATAACGCGATATCGCATCTCATTTCTATGTCTCATGATAAGATATAATATTCATTGCGAAGTGTCATGTATACTTCGAATTCACATCAAAAGAATGTAAATGCGACACTCCCTTGCTAGGAAATAGCGTCTCCAGATGTGTACGTATCGATGTAATATAATTCTAATGCTTCTTGAATCGTGATATCGCATCTCATTTCGATGTTTCACGATAAGATATAATATTCATTGCGAAGTGCAATGTATACCTCGTATTCACTTCAAAAGAATGTAAATGCGACACTTCCTTGCTAGGAAATAGCGTCTGCAGATGTCTACGTATCGAAGCAATAGAGTTCTTATGCTTCTTAAATCGCCATATCGCATCTCTTTTCTATGGTCTATGATAAGATATAATATTCATTGCGAAGTGCAATGTATACCTCGTATTCACTTCAAAAGAATGTAAATGCGACACTTCCTTGCTAGGAAATAGCGTCTGCAGATGTCTACGTATCGTAGCAATAGTGTTCTAATGCTTCTTAAAACGCGATATCGCATGTCATTTCTATGTTACATTATAAGATATAATATTCATTGCGAAGTGTCATGTATACCTCGCATACACTTCAAATGAATGCAAATGCGTCACTTCCTTGCTAGGAAATAGCGTCTGCAGATAGCTACGTAGTAATCGATTTCTAATGCACCTTAAAACGCGATATCGCATCTCATTTATATGTTTCATGATAATATATAATATTCATTGTGGAGTGTCATGTATACCTCCCATACACTTCAAATGAATGTAAATTCGACACTTCCTTGCTAGGAAGCAGCGTTTGCAGATGTCTACGTATCGAAGCAATAGTGTTCTATTGCTTCTTAAATCGCCATAACGCATCTTATTTCTATGTTTTATGATAGGATATAATATTCATTGCGGTGTATCATGTATACCACGTTTTCTCTTCAAAAGAATGTAAATGCGACACTTCCTTGCTAGGAAGTAGCGAATGCAGATATCTACATATCGTAGCAATAGTGTTCTAATGCTTCTTAAAACACGATATCGCATCTCATTTCTATGTTTCATGATAAGATATAATATTCATTGTGGAGTGTTATGTATACCTCGTATTCACATTGAAGGAGTCTAAACGCGACACTTCCTTTCTAGGAAATAGCGTTTCCAGATGTCTACGTATCGAAGCAATAGTATTCTAATGTATCTTAAAACGTGATATCGCATCTCATTTCTATGTTTCATGATAAGATATAATATTCATTGTGCTGTGTTATGTATATCTCGTCTACACTTCAAATGAATGTAAATGAGACACTTCCTTTCTAGGAAATCACGTTTCCAGACTTCTACGTGTCAAAGCAATAGAGTTCTAATGCTTCTTAAAACGGGATATCGCTCCTCATTTCTATGTTTCGTGATAAGATACAATTTTCATTGTGCAGTGTTATGTATACCTCGTATTCACTACAAAAGAATGTAAATGCGGCACATCCTTGCTAGGAAATAGCGTTTGCAGATGTCTACTTATCGAAGCAATAGAGTGTTTAATGCTTCTTAAATAGCGATACCGCATCTCATTTCTATGTTTCATGTTAAGATATAATATTCATTGCGAAGTGTCATGTATACCTCGCATACACTTCAGATGAATGTAAATCCGACACTTCCTTTCTAGGAAACAGCGTTTCCAGATCTCTACGTATCGAAGGAATAGAGTTCTAATGCTTCTTAAAACGCGATATCGCATCTCATTTCTATGTTTCATGATAAGATATAATATCCATTGCAAACTGTTGTATATACCTCGTATACACTTCAAATGAATGTCAGTGCGACACATCCTTGCTATTAAATAGCGTTTGCAGACGCCTACGTATCGTAGCAATAGATTACTAATGCTTCTTAAATCGCGATATCGCATCTCATTTCTATGTTTCATGATAAGATATAATATTCACTGTAGCGTGATATGTATACCTCGTATTCACTTCAAAAGAATGTAAATGCGACACTTCCTTGCTAGGAAATAGCGTCTGCAGATGTCTACGTATCGTAGCAATAGGGTTCGAATGCTTCTTAAAACGAGATATAGCATCTCATTTCTATGTTTCATTATAAGATATAATATTCATTGCGAAGTGTCATGTATACCTTGCATACACTTCAAATGAATGTAAAGGCGACACTTCCTTGCTAAGAAATAGCGTTGGCAGATGTCTACGTATCGAAGCAACAGGGTTCTAGTGTTTATAAAACGAGATATCGCACCTCATTTCTGTTTTAGGATAAGATATAATATTCATTGCGGAGTGTCATGTATACTTCGTATTCACTTCAAATGAGTGTAAATGCGACAGTTCCTTGCTAGGAATTAGCGTTTGCAAATGTCTACGTATCGAAGCAATAGAGTTCTAATCCTTCTTAAATCGCGATATCGCAGCGCATTTCTATGTTTCATGATAAGATATAATATTCATTGTGGAGTGTTGTGTATACCTCGTCTACACCTCTAAAGAATGTAAATGCCACACATCCCTGCTAGGGAATAGCGTTTCCAGATGTCCACGATTCGAAGCAATAGATTTCTAATGCTTCATAAAACGCGATATCGCACCTCATTTCTATGTTTCGTGATAAGGTATAATATTCATTGCGAAGTGTCATGTATACCTCGTATTCACTTCAAAGTAATGTAAATGCGATACTTCCTTGCTAGGTAATAGCGTTTCCAGATGTCTACGTATAGAAACAATAGGGTACTAATGCTTAATAAAACGAGACTTCGCATCTCATTTCTATGTTTCATGATGAGATATAAAATTCATTGCGAAGTGTCATGTATACCTCGTATTCCGTTAAAGGAATGTAAATGCGACACTTCCTTCCTAGGAAATAGTGTTTGCAGATGTCTACGTATCGAAGCAATAGAGTTCTAATGCTTCTTAAAACGCGATATCGCATCTCATTTCTATGTTTCGTGATAAGATATAATATTCATTGTGGAGTGTTATGTCTACATCGTATTCTCCTCAAAAGAATGGAAATGCGACACTTCCTTGGTAGGAAATAGCGTTTACCGATGTCTAGGTATCGTAGCAGTGGATTTCTGATGCTTCTTAAATCGCGATATCGCATCTCATTTCTATGTCTCATGATAAGGTATAATATTCATTGCGAAGTGTCATGTATACCTCATACCCACTTCAAAAGAATGTAAATGCGACACTTCCTTGCTAGGAAATAGCGTCTGCAGATGTCCACGTATCGTAGAAATAGAGTTCTAATTCTTCTTAAAACGCGATATAGCATCTCATTTCTATGTTTCATTATAAGATATAATATTCATTGCGAAGTGTTGTGTATTCCTCGTCTGCAATTCAAATGAAAGTAAATGCAACACTCCCTTTCTAGGAAATTACGTTTCCAGATATCTGCGTATCGAAGCAATAGTGTTCTAATGCTTCTTAAATCGCGATATCGCATCTCATTTCTATGTTTCATGATAAGATATAATATTCATTGCGAAGTGTTATGTATTCCTCGTCTACACTACAAATGAATGTAAATGCGACACTTCCTTGCTAGGAAATAGCGTTTCCAGATGTCTACGCATCGAAGCAATAGAGTTCTAATGCTTCTTGAAACGCGATATCGCTTCTCATTTCTATGTTTCATGATAAGATATAATATTCATTGCGAAGTGTCATTTATACCTCCCATACACTTCAAGTGAATGTAAATGCGACACATCCTTGCTAGGAAATAGCGTTTGCAGATGTCTACGTATCGAAGCAACAGAGTTCTAATGCTCCTTAAAACGAGATAACGCATCACAACTCTATGTTTTATGATAAGATATAATATTAATTGCGGGGCGTCACTTGTACCTCGTATTCACTTCAAAAGAATGCAAATGCAACAGTTCCTTGCTGGGAAATAGCGTTTGCAGATGTCTACGTACCGAAGCAATAGATATCTAATCCTTCATGAGACGCGATATCGCATCTCATTTCTATGTTTCGTGATAAGATATAATATTCATTGTGGAGTGTTATGTATACCTCGTATTCACTTCGAAAGAATTTGAATGCGACACTTACTTGCTAGGAAATAGCGTTTCCAGATGTCTACGTATCGTAGCAAGAGTGTTCTAAAGATTCTCAATACGCGATATCGCATACAACTTCTATGTTTCATGATAAGATATAATGTTAATAGCAAAGTGTTATGCATTGCTTTTGTACACTTCAAATGAATGTAAATGTGACACTTCCTTGCTAGGAAGTAGCGTTTGCGTATGTCTACGCATCGAAGCAATAGGGTTCTAATGCTTCTTAAATCGCGATATCGCATCTCATTTCTATGTTTCATGAAAAGCTATAATACTCATTGCGAAGTGTCATGTATACCCCGCATACACTTCAAATGAATGTAAATGCGACACTTCCTTGCTAGGAAATAGCGTTTGCAGATGTCTACGTATAGAAACAATAGGGTTCTAATGCTTCTTAAAACGAGACTTCGCATCTCTGTTCTATGTTTCATGATGAGATATAATATTCATTGCGAAGTGTCATGTATACCTCGTATTCACTTCAAATGAATGTAAATGCGACACTTGCTTGCTAGGAAATAGCGTTTGCAGATGTCTACGTATCGAAGCAATAGAATTTTAGTGCTCCTTAAATCGCGATATCGCATCTCATTTCTATGTTTCATGATAAGATATAATATTCATTGTGCAGTGTTATGTATACCGCGTATTCACTTCACTAGAATGTAAATGCGACACTTCCTTGCTAGGAAATAGCGATTGTAGATGCCTACGTATCGAAGCAATAGAGACCTACTGCTTCTTGAATCGCCATATCGCATGTCATTTCTATGTTCCATGATAAGATATAATATTCGTTGTGGAATGTTATGTATACCTCGTATTCGCTTCAAAAGAATGTAAATGCGACACTTCCTTCCTAGGAAATAGCGTTGGTAAATGTCTACGCATCGAAGCAATAGAGGTCTACTGCTTCTTGAATCGCCATATCGTATCTGATTTCTATTTTTCATGATAAGATATAATATTCATTGTGCAGTGTTATGTGTATCTCGTCTACACTTCAAAAGAATGTACATACGACACTTCTTTGCTAGGAAATAGCGTCTGCAGATGTCTATGTATCGTAGCAATAGAGTTCGAATTCTTCTTAAAACGCGATATCGCATCTCATTTCTATGATTCATGATAAGATACAATATTAATTGCCAAGTGTCATGTATACCTCGTATTCATAACAAAAGAATGTAAATGCTACACTTCCTGGCTAGGAAATAGCGTTTGCAGATGTCTACGCATCGAAGCAATGGTGTTCTAATGCTTCTTAACACATTGAGGACGGGGCGCTGCGCGTTCAACACGCCCTCATGGATCGCAGATTTTCGAACGCTCCAAAAACATGCTTGGCATGTGACAGGAAGTGGATACGCATTTTACTTAATTTGCAATTATAAATAATTTATAATTTATATTTTTAATTTACAATTATAAATAATTGTATACATATAGTTCATATATCTGTATATCTGTTTTCGTTACATCTATGCGTCATTTCGCTGCTTTTATAGAGGGCTAATTCATAAAATAAATTTTTGTTATCAAGTATCAGTAACAGGTTGATTGAAAATATAGATAGTACTCAAAAAACTGTTACCTTCCAATTTTAAAACACGAAGTTTGAAATTCTAAAATGCAGATCAATGAAACACTTTATAAGATACGATACGTACGACGATCCGCACAGATCAGCCGGCAATGGCTATTGTCACGTCACGAGTCGTGAAAACTTATCGTTTACCGGGAGCGACACGCAGCCTGGAACGGTTCGGCTCGCGGAATTGCGACGAAGACCGGGTTCTTTCTGGCTCGCGAAACACGTATCAAAAGGCACGAACGCGGATAAGAAAATATGACCTTACCTTTGATGTCTTGACAGCTGCTAATATTTAGTACCCTTGTTGCAGGTATCGTCGTCGGCTCGGATCGCCCTCAGGTATAATCCCTGCGTACGGTCGGTGAGGCGTGATTGTCAGCGGGACGAGTACCCAGGTGGGCTGACCTCGGGGATGGATCGGCTCGGTCAAGCGGATCGGCGATGGATGCGGCTGTGCGGGACGGCTGTCCGATCGGCGTGCGGCGGAAGACGAGACGTTGCAGTGGTATATGCACACGGCTGTACCAACGTATCCGCGTACAAATGAACGCAAGAAGTTCTTCCTTCCCGCGCGACGAGTTCGTTTAGCTGTACCGGAATGACGCATTCGAGTCGGTTTCCAAAAGTCCAGATACGGGTCCACTAAGCGTCGGTCCGCTCTAGTTTACCGGTTCAGAAATATGGAAAATCGACGAGTGTCCTTGCTCTAGCCTCGCTGTGGGTCGATGCAGCTAAGAGGCGGTCGGCTATAACTGATCGATTACCAAGTTTGACTAAAGTTCGGAGCTTGTGAATGTTCTTGAAAACGCGTGAACTCGTGGAAGACTTCGCAATGAATGAATTTATAATAATAATAAGGCAAGGAATATTTAGAATGATGAGAATTGTAGTACTGGTAAAAATAAAGTATATTCTAAATAAAACTAAGCTTACACTGATACTTCCCTATGCTAAAGTTGACTAAGTACTAGGATACGATAATTAGAGTTTAGAATAAGGACTTGAATTGAATTAGAGTTTAAGTTGAAATAGTAAGATTGGATTATGATAAAGGAGTGCTCGCTTGGAGCGAATGGCTCGAACTAGAGATTGGATTTGAAGGAGGTACGCTCGCTTGGAGCGGATGACTCGTATTGACTATCAGCTCGCGGGCCCGCGACCTCCTCGGATCGCGGGGCGCGCGAGTCGCACGTCCCCAGAGTGGGGCGGACGCTCGGCCCACGGAGTGGGGTGGACAGTCGTGGTAGGGCGCGCGCGTTCGGCGTGAGCCGCGCACGTCGGGCGCTTCGCTTACTTCTTATTACGATTAATTATGATCTTAAAAATTAGAATAACACATGAAACGCCTTATGCTAGGTTTGTGTGTGTTGTGTCGTGTGCGTACATGGAGTGTCGTGTGCTTAAGTTCTAGGATTCGCTTAATTATAATTATAATGGTATGCAAAGTATGGGTACGGGACGTTACGGCAGGCGACCCTTCCTGATACGTGGAATGGTCCTCGTGCGGAGGCTGTGGCTCGGTCGTGCTCCAGCTGTCTGGAAGGCACGCGTCGTAGCGCGGTCGTGTGGCCCAACTCCTGGTTGCGGGGGTGGCTGCCTTAGCTCGGCGATCGTACACTCGGTAAGCTCGTCTTTGTGGTGGCGACAGGCGATGCGTGTGGCTCTGCCGGGCGGTGAAGGAGGTACCGCGAGGTTCGGAGGACGTTACACAATAATGACTGTTTTTTCTTAAATTTAAGGAATGATTCAGTTGTTTCGCTTTGGTTTCGGAATGCTAGAGATTTCGATACCATCGTAACGTAACAGAAACATTTGCAGCTCCTTGCTCAGTTGCCGACTGAATAAAAAAAACGTGAAAACGAGATATATCGTGACCCGGTCGCAACGTTTAGCTTTCTAAAAACGAGATACCTCGTCACCCGTCCGCAATGTGTTAAAACGCGATATCGCATCTCATTTCTATGTTTCATGTTAAGATATAATATTCATTGCGTAGTGTCATGTATATCTCGCATACACTTCAAAAGAACGAAAATGAGACACTTCCTTGCTAGGAAGTAGCGTTTGCAGATGTCTACGTATCGAAGCAATAGAGTTCTAATGCTTCTTAAATCGCGATATCGCATCACATTTCTAGGATTCATGATAAGATACAATATTCATTGTGCAGTGTTATGCATACCTCGTATTCGCTTCAAATGAATATAACTGCGACACATCCCTTCTAGAAAATAGCTTTTGCAGATGTCTACGTATGGAAGCAATAGAGATCTAATGCTTCTTAAATCGTGATATCGCATCCCATTTCTATGTTTCATGATAAGATATAATGTCCATTGTGGAGTGTTATGTATACCTCGTACTCACTTCAGAAGAATGTAAATGCGACACTTCATTGCTAGGAAATAGCGTTTGCAGATGTCCACATATCGTAGCAATAGAGTACTAATTCTTCTTAGACCGCGATATCGCATCACATTTCTATGTTTCATGATAGGATATAATATTCATTGCGAAGTGTCATGTATACATCGTATTCACATAAAAGGAATGTGTATGAGATACTTCCTTGCTAGGAAATAGCGTTTGCAGATCTCTACGTATCGAAGCAGTAAAGTTCTAGTGCTTCTTAAAACGGAATATCGCATCTCATTTCAATGTTTCACTATAAGATATAATATTATTATATATCGCATTTCATCTCTATGTTTCGTGATAAGGTATAATACTCATTGTGGAGTGTTATGTATACCCCGTATTCACTTCAAATGAATGTAAATGCGGCACTTCATTGCTAGGAAATAGCGTTTGCAGATGACTACGTATCGCGGAAATAGTGTTCTAATGCTTCTTAAAACGCGATATCGCATCCCACTTCTATGTTTCATGATAAGATAAAATAATCATTACGAAGTGTCACTTATACCTCGCATACACTTCAAATGAATGTAAATGCGACACTTCCTTGCTAGGAAATAGCGTTTGCAGATGACTATGTATAGTATTAGTAGAGTTCTGGTGCTTCTTAAAACAAGATTTCGCAGCTCATTTCTATGTTTCATGATCAGATATAATATTCATTGCGAAGTGTCATGTATACCTCGTATTCACTTCAAAAGAATGTAAATGCGGCACTTCCTTGCTAGGAAATAGCGTTTGCAGATGTCTACGTATCGTAGCATTGGAGTTCTAATGCTTCTCAAAACGCGATATCGCATCACATTTCTATGTTTCATGATAAGATATAATATTCATTGCGAAGTGTCTTGTATACCTCGCATACACTTCAAATGAATGTAAATGCGACAAATCCTTGCTAGGAAATAGCGTTTGCAGATGTCTACGTATCGAGCAATAGGGTTCTAATGCTTCTGAAATCGCAATATCGCATCTCATTTCTATGTTTCATGATAAGATATAATATACATCGTCCAGTGTTATGTATACCTCGTATACGCTTCAAATGAATGTAAATGCGACACTTCCTTGCTAGGAAGTAGCGTTTGCAATTGTCTACGTAAGAAGCAATAGAGTTCTAGGGCTTCTCAAAACGCGATATCGCATCACATTTCTATGTTTCATGATAAGATATAATATTCATTGTGCAGTGCTATGTATATCTCGTCTATACTTCAAATGAATGTAACTGCGGCACTTCCTTGCTAGGATATAGCGATGGAAAATGTCTACGTATCGAAGCAACAGAGTTAAAATGCTTCTTAAAACGAGATATCGCATCTCATATCTATGTTTCATGATAAGCTATAATATTCATTGCTAAGTGTTGTGTATTCCTCGTCTACAAATCAAATGAGTGTAGCAACAGAGTTCTAATGCTTCATAAAACGGGATATCGCATTCCATTTCTATGTTTCATGGTAAGATATAATATTTATTGCAAAGTGTCATGTATACCTCGTATTCACTTCAAAAGTATGTAAATGCGACACATCTTTGCTAGGAAATAGCGTTGGCAGATGTCTACGTATCGAAGCAGTAGAGTTCCGATGCTCCTTAAAACGCGATATCGCATTTCATTTCAATGTTTCATGATAAGATATAATATTCATTGTGCACTGTTATGTACACCTCGTATTCACTTCAAAGGAATGTAAATGCGACAATTCCTTGCTAGGAAATAGCGTTTGCAGATGTCTACGTATCGCAGCAATAGAGTTTTAATGCCCCTTAAATCGCGATATCGCATCTCACTTCTTTGTGTCATGTTAAGATATAATATTCATTACCAAGTGTCACTTATACCTCGCATACACTTCAAATGAATGTAAATGCGACACTTCCTTGCCAGGAAATAGCGTTTGCAGATCTCAACGTATCGAAGCAATACAGTTCTAATAATTCTTAAAACGGGATATCGAATCTCATTTCTATGTTTCATGATAAAATATAATATTCATTGCGAAGTGTTATGTATACCTCGCATTCACTTGTAATGAATGTAAATGCGACACTTCCTTGTTAGGAAATAACGTTTACAGATGTCTACGTATCGAGGCACTAGAGTTCTAATACTCCTTAAAACGCGATATCGCATCTCATTTCTATGTTTCATGACAAGATACAATATTCATTGCGGAGTGTCATGTATAACTCGTATTCACTTCAAATGAATGTCAATGCGACAATTCCTTCCTAGGAAATAGCGTTTTCAGATGTCTACGTATCGAAGCAATAGTATATTATAATAATCGCGATATCGCATCTCATTTCTATGTTCCATGAAATGATATAATATTCATTGCGAAGTGTCTTGTGTACCACGCATACACTTCAAACGTATTAAAAGGCGACACTTCATTGCTAGGTAATAGCGTTTGCAGATGTCTACGTATCGAAGCAATAGATTTTCAATGCTTCTTAAAACGCGAAATCGCTCCCCATTTTTATGCTTCATGAAAAGATATAATATTCATTGTGGAGTGTTATGTATACCTCGTATTCACTTCAAAAGAATGTAAATGCAATACTTCCTTGCTAGGAAATAGCGTCTGCAGATGTCTACATATCGTTGCAATAGATATCTAATGATTCTTAAAACGCGATATCGCATCTAATTTGTATGTTTCATTATAAGATATGTTATTCATTGCGAAGAGTCTTGTACACAACGCATAAACTTCAAACGAATTTAATGGCGACACTTCATTCCTAGGAAATAGCGTTGGCAGATGTCCAAGTATCGAAGCAATAGTGTTCTAATGTTTCTTAAAACGAGATATCGCACCTCATATCTGTATTAGGATAGGATATAATATTCATTGCGAAGTGTCATGTATACCTTGCATACACTTCAAATGAATGTAAATGCGACACTTCCTTGCTAGGAAGTAGCGTTTGCAGATATCTACGTATCGTAGCATTAGGGTTCTAATGCTTCTCAAAACGCGATATCGCATCTCACTTCTATGTCTCATGATAAGATATAATATTCATTGTGGAGTGTTATCATAACCTCGTATTCACTTCTAAAGAATGTAAATGCGACACTCCCTTGCTAGAAAATAGCGTTTGCAGATGTCTACGTATCGTAGCATTAGAGTTCTAATGCTTCTCAAAACGCGAAATGGCATCTCATTTCTATGTTTCATGATAATATATAATAATCATTGCGAAGTGTCATGCATACCTCGCAGACACTACAAATGAATGTAAATGCGACACTCCCCTGCTAGGAAATAGCGTTTGCGGATGTTTAGGTATCGAAGCAATAGAATTCTATTGCTGCTTATATCGTGATATCGCATCTCATTTCTATGTTTCACTATAAGATATATTATTCACTGTGCAGTGATATGTATACCTCGTATTCACTTTAAGAGAATGTAAATGCGACACTTCCTTGCTAGGAAATAACGTTAGCAGATGTCTACGTATCGAAGCAATAGGGATCTACTGCTTCTTAAATCGTCATATCGCATCTCATTTCTATGTTTCATGGTAAGATATAATATTCATTGTGGAGTGTTATCATAACCTCGTATTCACTTCAAAAGAATGTAAATGCGACACTCCCTTGCTAGCAAATAGCGTTTGCAGATGTCTACGTGTCGAAGCAATAGATTTCTAATGCTTCTAAAATCGCGATATCGCATCTCATTTCTATGTTTCATAATAAGATATAATATTTATTGTGCAGTGTTATGTATATCTCGTCTATACTTCAAAAGAATGTAAATGCGATACTTCCTTGCTAGGAAATAGCGTCTGCAGATGTCTACGTATCGTAGCATTAGAGTTCTAATTCCTCTTAAGACGCGATATCGCATCTCATGTCTATGTTTCATGATAAGATACAATATTAATTGCCAAGTGTCATGTATACCTCGTATTCACTTCAGAACAATGTAAATGCTACACTTCCTTGCTAGGAAATAGCGTTTGCAGGTGCCTACGTATCGAAGCAATAGAATTCTAAAGCTGCTTAAATCGCGATATCGCATCCCATTTCTATGTTTCATGATAAGATATAATATTCATTGTGCAGTGTTATGTAAGCCTCGTATTCGCTTCAAAAGAATGTAAATGCGACACTTCCTTGCTAGGAAATAGCGTTTGCAGGTGTCTACGTATCGAAGCAATAGAGTCCTAATGTTGCTTAAATCGCGATATCGCATCTCATTTCTATGTTTCATTATAAGATATAATATTCATTGCGGAGTGCTGTCATAACCTGGTATTCACTTCAAAAGAATGTAAGTGCGACACTCCCTTTCTAGGAAATAGCGTTTGCAGATGTCTACGTATCGTAGCATTGGTGTTCTATTGCTTATCAAAACGCGATATCGCATCTCATTTCTATGTTTCATGATAAGATATAATATTCATTGTGGAGTGTTATGTATACCTCGTATTCGCTTCAAAAGAATGTAAATGCAACACTTCCTTGCTAGGAAATATCGTTTGCAGACGTCTACGTATCGTAGCATTAGAGTTCTAATGCTTCTTAAATCGCGATATCGCTTCTCATTTCTATGTTTCATGATAAGATATAATATTCATTGTGCAGTGATATGTATATCTCGTCTACACTTCAAAAAACTGTAAATGCGACACTTCCTTGCTAGGAAATAGCGTCTACAGATGTCTACGTATCGTAGCATTAGAGATCTAATGCTACTCAAAACGCGATAACGTATCTCATTCCTACGTTTCATGATAAGATATAATATTCATTGCGAAGTGTCTTGTATACCTCGCATACACTTCAAATGAATGTAAATGCGACACTTCCTTGCTAGGAAATAGCGTTGGCAGATGTCTACGTATCGAAGCAATAGAGATCTACTGCTTCTTAAATCGCAATATCGCATCTCATTTCTATATTTCATGATAAGATATAATATTCATTGTGCAGTGATATGTATATATCGTCTACACTTCAAAAAAATGTAAATGCGACACTTCCTTGCTAGGAAATAGCGTCTGCAGATGTCTACGTATCGTAGCATTAGAGATCTAATGCTACTCAGAACGCGATAACGCATCTCATTCCTACGTTTCATGATAAGATATAATATTCATTGCCAAGTGTCTTGTATACCTCGCATACACTTCAAATGAATGTAAATGCGACACTTCCTTGCTAGGAAATAGCGTTGGCAGATGTCTACGTATCGAAGCAATAGAGATCTACTTCTTCTTAAATCGCAATATCGAATCTCATTTCTATGTTTCATGATAAGATATAATATTCATTACGAAGTGTCATGTATACCTCGTATTACATTCAAGAGAATGTAAATGCGACACTTCCTTGCTGGGAAGTTACGTTTGCAGATGCCTACGTATCGAAGCAATAGAGTTCTAATGCTTCTTAAATAGCCATATCGCATCTCATTTCTATGTTTCACTATAAGTATATAATATTCATTGTGAAGTGTTGTCATAACCTCGTCTTCACTTCAGAAGAATGGAAATGCGACACTCCCTTGCTAGGAAATAGCGTTTGCAGATGTCTACGTATCGTAACAATAAAGTTCTAATGCTTCTAAAATCGCGATATCGCATCTCATTTCTATGTTTCACTATAAGATATAATATTCATTGTGCAGTGATATGTATATCTCGTCTACACTTCAAAAAAATGTAAATGCGACACTTCCTTGCTAGGAAGTAGCGTCTGCAGATGTCTACGTATCGTAGCATTAGAGTTCCAATTCCTCTTAAGACGCGATATCGCATCTCGTTTCTATGTTTCATGATAAGATACAATATTAACTGCCAAGTGTCATGTATACCTCGTATTCACTTCAGAACAATGTAAATGCTACACTTCCTTGCTAGGAAATAGCGTTTGCAGGTGCCTACGTATCGAAGCAATAGAATTCTAATGCTGCTTAAATCGCGATATCGCATCCCATTTCTATGTATCATGATAAGATGTAATATTCATTGTGCAGTGTTATGTATACCTCGCATTCAGTTCAAATGATTGTAAATGCGACACTTGCTTGCTAGGATATAGCGATGGCAGATGTCTTCGTAGCGAAGCAACAAAGTTCTAATGCTTCTTAAAACGAGATATCGCATCACATTTCTATGTTTTACGATAAGATATAATATTCATTGCGAAGTGTCACGTATACCTCGTATTCACTTCAAAATAATGTAAATGCGACACTTCCTTGCTAGGAAATAGCGTTTGCAGATGTCTACGTATCGTAGCATTGGAGTTCTAATGCTTCACAAAACGCGATATCGCATCTCATCTCTATGTTTCATGATAAGATATAATATTCATTGCGAAATGTCCTGTATACCTCGCATACACTTCAGATGAATGTAAATGCGACTCTTCCTTGCTAGGAAGTAGCGTTTGCGGATGTCTACGTATCGAGGCAATAGTGTGCTAATGCTTCTTAAAGCGCCATATTGCACCACATTTCTATGTTTCATGAGAAGATATAATATTCATTGCCAAGTGTCACGTATACCTCGTATTCCTTTCAAAAAAATGTAAGTGCGACACTTCCATGCTAACAAGTAGCGTTTGCAGATGTCTACGTATCGAGCAATAGGATTCTAATGCTTCTGAAATCGCAATATCGCATCTTATTTCCATGTTTCATGATAAGATACAATATTCATTGCGAAGTGTCATGTATACCTCGTATTCACTTCAAAACAATGTAAATGCGACACTTCCTTGCTAGGAAATAGCGCTTGCAGATGTGTACGTATCGTAGCTATAGAGATCTAGTGCTTCATAAAACGCGATATCGCGCCTCACGTCTATGTTTCATGATAAGATATAATATTTATTGCGAAGTGACACTTATACCTCGCATAAACTTAAAATGAATATAAATGCGACACTTCGTTGCTAGGAAATAGCGATTGCAGATAACTACGTATCGTAGCATTAGTGTTCTAATGCTTCTCAAAACGCGATATCGCATCCCATTTCTATGTTCCATGATAAGATATAATATTCATTGCGAAGTGTCATGTATACCTCGTATTCTCTTCAAAGGAATGTAAATGCGACACTTCCTTGATAGGAAGTAGCGTTTGCAAATGTCTCGGTATCGAAGGAATGGGGTTCTAACGCTTCTTAAAACGCAATATCGCATCTCATTTCTATGCTTCATGATAATATATGATATTTATTGCGAAGTCTCATGTATACCTCGTATTCACATAAAAAGAATGTAAATGACCGACACTTCTTTGCTAGGAAATATTCGTTTGCAGATATCTCCGTATCGTAGCAATAGAGATCTAATGCTTCTTAAAACGCGATATCGCATCTCATTCCTATGTTTCATGATAAGATATAATATTCACTGCGAAGTGTCATGTATACATCGCATACACATCAAATGAATGTAAATGCGACACTTCCTTGCTAGGAAATAGCGTTTGCAGAAGTCTCCGTATAGTAGCAATAGAGTTCTAATGCTTCTTAAATCGCGATTTAGCAAGTCATTTCTACGTTTCATGATAAGATATAATATTCATTGTGCAGTGCTATGTATATCTCGTCTACTCTTCAAATGAATGTAAATGCGACACTTCCCTCCTAGGAACTAGCGTTTGCAGATGTCTACGTATCGAGGCAATAGTGTGCTAATGCTTCTTAAAGCGCCATATCGCACCACATTTCTATGTTTCATGAGAAGATATAATATTCATTGCCAAGTGTCATGTATACCTCGTATTCCTTTCAAAAAAATGTAAGTGCGACACTTCCATGCTAACAAGTAGCGTTTGCAGATGTCTACGTATCGTAGCAGTAGATTTCTAATGCTTCTAAAATCGCGATATCGCATCTCATTTCTATGTTTCATGATAAGATATAATATTTATTGTGCAGTGTTATGTATACCTCGTATCGCTTCAAAAGAATGTAAATGCGACACTTCCTAGCTAGAAAATAGCGTTTGCAGATGTCTACGTATCGTAGCATTAGTGTTCTAATGCTTCTCAAAACGCGATATCGCATCTCATTTCTATGTTTCATGATAAGATATAATATTCATTGCGAAGTGTCTTATATACCTCGCATACACTTCAAATGAATGTTAATGCGACACTTCCTTGCTAGGAAATAGCGTTGGCAGATGTCTACGTATCGAAGCAATAGAGATCTACTGCTCCTTTAATAGCGATATCGCATCTCATTTCTATGTTTCATGATAAGATATAATATTCGATGTGGAGTGTTATGCATATCTCATATTCACTTTCAAAAGAATATGAATGCGACGCTTCCTTGCTAGGAAATAGCGTTTCCAGATATCTACGTATCGTAGCAATATAGGTCTATTGCTTCTTAAAACGCGATATCGCATCTCATTTCTATGTCTCATGATAAGATATAATATTCATTGCGAATAGTCATGTATACCTCATATTCACTGCAAAAGAATGTAAATTCGGTACTTCCTTGCTAGGAAGTAGCGTTTGCAGATATCTACGTATCGTAGCATTAGAGTTCTAATGCTTCTTAAATCGCGATATCGCATCTCATTTCTATGTTTCATGATAAGATATATTATTCATTGCGAAGTGTCTTGTATACCTCGCATACACGTCAAATGAATGTAAATGCGACACTTCCTTGCTAGGAAATAGCGTTGGCAGATGTCTACGTATCGAGGCAATAGAGATCTACTGCCTCTTTAATAGCGATGTCGCATCTCATTTCTATGTTTCATGATAAGATATAATATTCATTGTGGAGTGTTATGTATACCTCGTACTCACTTCAGGAGAATGCTAATGCATCACTTCCTTGCTAGGAAATAGCATTTGCAGATGTCTATGTACCGTAGCAATAGAGTTCTAACTCTTCTTAAAACGCGATATCGCATCTCATTTGTATGTTTCATGATAAGATACAATATTCGTTGCGAACTGTCATGTATACCTCGTATTCACATCAAAACATTGTAAATGCGACACTTCCTTGCTAGGAAATAGCGTTTGCAGATGTCTACGTATCGAAGAAATAGAGATCTACTGCTTCTTAAATAGCCATATCGCATCTCATTTCTATGTTTCATGATACGATATAATATTCATTGTGCAGTGATATGTTTAACTCGTCTACACATCAAAAGAATGTAAATGCGACACTCCCTTGCTAGGAAATAGCGTTTGCAGATGTCTACGTATCGAAGCAATAGTTTTCTAATGCTGCTTAAGTCGCGATATGGCATCTCATTTATATGTTTCATGGTAAGAAATAATATTCATTGTGCAGTGTCATGTATACCTCGTATTCGCTTCAAAAGAATGTAAATGCGACACTTCCTAGCTAGAAAATAGCGTTTGCAGATGTCTACGTATCGTAGCATTAGTGTTCTAATGCTTCTCAAAACGCGATATCGCATCTCATTTCTATGTTTCATGATAAGATACAATATTCATTGCGAAGTGTCTTGTATACCTCGCACACACTTCAAATGGATGTAAATGCGACACTTTCTTGCTAGTAAATGGCGTTTGCAGATGTCTACGCTTCGAAGCAATAGAGTTCTAATGCTCTTTGAAACGCGATATCGCATCTCATATCTATGCTTCATGATAAGCTATAATACTCATTGCGAAGTGTTACGTATACCTGGTATACAATTCAATGAATGTAAGTGCGACACTTCCTTGCTAGGAAGTAGCGCTTGCAGTTGTCTACGTATCGAAGAAATAGTGTTTTATGCTTTTTAAATCCGGATATCGCATCTCATTTCTATGTGTCGTGATAAGATACAATATTCATTGCGAAGTGTCGTGTATACCTCGTATTCGCTTCAAATGAATGTAAATGCGACACTTCCTTGCTATTAAATAGCGTTTGCAGATGTCTACGTATCGTAGCAATAGTGTTCTAATGCTCTTTAATTCGCGATATCGCATCTCATTTCTATGTGTCGTGATAAGGTGTAATATTCATTGATGCAGTTTTATGTATACCTCGTCTTCACTTCAATAGAATGTAAATGTGACACTTCCTTATTAGGAAATAACGTTTGCAGGTGTCTAGGTATCATAGCAATAGAGTCTTACCGCTTCATAAAACGCGATATCGCATCTCATTTCTATGTTTCGTGATAAGGTATAACATTCATTGTGGAGTGTTATGTATAACTCGTATTCACTTCTAAAGAATATAAATGCGACACTTCCTTGCTATTAATTAGCACTTGTAGATGTCTACATATCGTAGCAATAGAGTTCTAATGCTTCTCAAAACGCGATATCGCATCTGATTTCTATATTTCATGATAAGATATAATATTCATTGTGGTGTGTTATGTATACCTCGTATTCACTTCAAAATAATATAAATGCGACACTTCCATGCTAGGAAATAGCGTTAGCAGATGTCTACGTGTCGTAGCAATAGAGTCCTATTGCTCCTTAAAACGCGATATCGCATCTCACTTCTATGTTTCATGATAAGATATAATATTCTTTGCGAAGTTTCATGCATACCTCGTATTCACTTCAAAAGCATGTAAATACGACACTTCCTTGCTAGGAAATAGCGTTTGCAGATGTCTACGTATTGTAGCAATAGAGTTATAATGCTTCTTAAATCGCGATATCGCATCTCATTCCTATGATTCAAGATAAGATGTAATATTCATGGCGAATTGTCATGTATACCCCGTATTCACTTCAAAAGAATGTGAATGCGACGCTTCCTTGCTAGGAAATAGCGTTAGCAGATGTCAAGGTATCGAAGCAATAGCGTTCTAATGCTTCTTAAAACGTGATATCGCATCTCATTTCTATGTCTCATGATAAGATATAATATTCATTGCGAATAGTCATGTATACCTCATATTCACTGCAAAAGAATGTAAATTCGGTACTTCCTTGCTAGGAAGTAGCGTTTGCAGATATCTACGTATCGTAGCATTAGAGTTCTAATGCTTCTTAAATCGCGATATCGCATCTCATTTCTATGTTTCATGATAAGATATATTATTCATTGCGAAGTGTCTTGTATACCTCGCATACACGTCAAATGAATGTAAATGCGACACTTCCTTGCTAGGAAATAGCGTTGGCAGATGTCTACGTATCGAGGCAATAGAGATCTACTGCCTCTTTAATAGCGATGTCGCATCTCATTTCTATGTTTCATGATAAGATATAATATTCATTGTGGAGTGTTATGTATACCTCGTACTCACTTCAGGAGAATGCTAATGCATCACTTCCTTGCTAGGAAATAGCATTTGCAGATGTCTATGTACCGTAGCAATAGAGTTCTAACTCTTCTTAAAACGCGATATCGCATCTCATTTGTATGTTTCATGATAAGATACAATATTCGTTGCGAACTGTCATGTATACCTCGTATTCACATCAAAACATTGTAAATGCGACACTTCCTTGCTAGGAAATAGCGTTTGCAGATGTCTACGTATCGAAGAAATAGAGATCTACTGCTTCTTAAATAGCCATATCGCATCTCATTTCTATGTTTCATGATACGATATAATATTCATTGTGCAGTGATATGTTTAACTCGTCTACACATCAAAAGAATGTAAATGCGACACTCCCTTGCTAGGAAATAGCGTTTGCAGATGTCTACGTATCGAAGCAATAGTTTTCTAATGCTGCTTAAGTCGCGATATGGCATCTCATTTATATGTTTCATGGTAAGAAATAATATTCATTGTGCAGTGTCATGTATACCTCGTATTCGCTTCAAAAGAATGTAAATGCGACACTTCCTAGCTAGAAAATAGCGTTTGCAGATGTCTACGTATCGTAGCATTAGTGTTCTAATGCTTCTCAAAACGCGATATCGCATCTCATTTCTATGTTTCATGATAAGATACAATATTCATTGCGAAGTGTCTTGTATACCTCGCACACACTTCAAATGGATGTAAATGCGACACTTTCTTGCTAGTAAATGGCGTTTGCAGATGTCTACGCTTCGAAGCAATAGAGTTCTAATGCTCTTTGAAACGCGATATCGCATCTCATATCTATGCTTCATGATAAGCTATAATACTCATTGCGAAGTGTTACGTATACCTGGTATACAATTCAATGAATGTAAGTGCGACACTTCCTTGCTAGGAAGTAGCGCTTGCAGTTGTCTACGTATCGAAGAAATAGTGTTTTATGCTTTTTAAATCCGGATATCGCATCTCATTTCTATGTGTCGTGATAAGATACAATATTCATTGCGAAGTGTCGTGTATACCTCGTATTCGCTTCAAATGAATGTAAATGCGACACTTCCTTGCTATTAAATAGCGTTTGCAGATGTCTACGTATCGTAGCAATAGTGTTCTAATGCTCTTTAATTCGCGATATCGCATCTCATTTCTATGTGTCGTGATAAGGTGTAATATTCATTGATGCAGTTTTATGTATACCTCGTCTTCACTTCAATAGAATGTAAATGTGACACTTCCTTATTAGGAAATAACGTTTGCAGGTGTCTAGGTATCATAGCAATAGAGTCTTACCGCTTCATAAAACGCGATATCGCATCTCATTTCTATGTTTCGTGATAAGGTATAACATTCATTGTGGAGTGTTATGTATAACTCGTATTCACTTCTAAAGAATATAAATGCGACACTTCCTTGCTATTAATTAGCACTTGTAGATGTCTACATATCGTAGCAATAGAGTTCTAATGCTTCTCAAAACGCGATATCGCATCTGATTTCTATATTTCATGATAAGATATAATATTCATTGTGGTGTGTTATGTATACCTCGTATTCACTTCAAAATAATATAAATGCGACACTTCCATGCTAGGAAATAGCGTTAGCAGATGTCTACGTGTCGTAGCAATAGAGTCCTATTGCTCCTTAAAACGCGATATCGCATCTCACTTCTATGTTTCATGATAAGATATAATATTCTTTGCGAAGTTTCATGCATACCTCGTATTCACTTCAAAAGCATGTAAATACGACACTTCCTTGCTAGGAAATAGCGTTTGCAGATGTCTACGTATTGTAGCAATAGAGTTATAATGCTTCTTAAATCGCGATATCGCATCTCATTCCTATGATTCAAGATAAGATGTAATATTCATGGCGAATTGTCATGTATACCCCGTATTCACTTCAAAAGAATGTGAATGCGACGCTTCCTTGCTAGGAAATAGCGTTAGCAGATGTCAAGGTATCGAAGCAATAGCGTTCTAATGCTTCTTAAAACGTGATATCGCATCTCATTTCTATGTCTCATGATAAGATATAATATTCATTGCGAATAGTCATGTATACCTCATATTCACTGCAAAAGAATGTAAATTCGGTACTTCCTTGCTAGGAAGTAGCGTTTGCAGATATCTACGTATCGTAGCATTAGAGTTCTAATGCTTCTTAAATCGCGATATCGCATCTCATTTCTATGTTTCATGATAAGATATATTATTCATTGCGAAGTGTCTTGTATACCTCGCATACACGTCAAATGAATGTAAATGCGACACTTCCTTGCTAGGAAATAGCGTTGGCAGATGTCTACGTATCGAGGCAATAGAGATCTACTGCCTCTTTAATAGCGATGTCGCATCTCATTTCTATGTTTCATGATAAGATATAATATTCATTGTGGAGTGTTATGTATACCTCGTACTCACTTCAGAAGAATGCTAATGCATCACTTCCTTGCTAGGAAATAGCATTTGCAGATGTCTATGTACCGTAGCAATAGAGTTCTAACTCTTCTTAAAACGCGATATCGCATCTCATTTGTATGTTTCATGATAAGATATAATATTCATTGCGAAGTGTCTTGTATACCTCGCATACACTTCAAATGAATGTAAATGCGACACTTCCTTGCTAGTAAATGGCGTTTGCAGATGTCTACGCTTCGAAGCAATAGAGTTCTAATGCTTCTTAAATCGCGATATCGCATCACATTTCTAGGATTCATGATAAGATACAATATTCATTGTGCAGTGTTATGCATACCTCGTATTCGCTTCAAATGAATATAACTGCGACACATCCCTTCTAGAAAATAGCTTTTGCAGATGTCTACGTATGGAAGCAATAGAGATCTAATGCTTCTTAAATCGTGATATCGCATCCCATTTCTATGTTTCATGATAAGATATAATGTCCATTGTGGAGTGTTATGTATACCTCGTACTCACTTCAGAAGAATGTAAATGCGACACTTCATTGCTAGGAAATAGCGTTTGCAGATGTCCACATATCGTAGCAATAGAGTACTAATTCTTCTTAGACCGCGATATCGCATCACATTTCTATGTTTCATGATAGGATATAATATTCATTGCGAAGTGTCATGTATACATCGTATTCACATAAAAGGAATGTGTATGAGATACTTCCTTGCTAGGAAATAGCGTTTGCAGATCTCTACGTATCGAAGCAGTAAAGTTCTAGTGCTTCTTAAAACGGAATATCGCATCTCATTTCAATGTTTCACTATAAGATATAATATTATTATATATCGCATTTCATCTCTATGTTTCGTGATAAGGTGTAATACTCATTGTGGAGTGTTATGTATACCCCGTATTCACTTCAAATGAATGTAAATGCGGCACTTCATTGCTAGGAAATAGCGTTTGCAGATGACTACGTATCGCGGAAATAGTGTTCTAATGCTTCTTAAAACGCGATATCGCATCCCACTTCTATGTTTCATGATAAGATAAAATAATCATTACGAAGTGTCACTTATACCTCGCATACACTTCAAATGAATGTAAATGCGACACTTCCTTGCTAGGAAATAGCGTTTGCAGATGACTATGTATAGTATTAGTAGAGTTCTGGTGCTTCTTAAAACAAGATTTCGCAGCTCATTTCTATGTTTCATGATCAGATATAATATTCATTGCGAAGTGTCATGTATACCTCGTATTCACTTCAAAAGAATGTAAATGCGGCACTTCCTTGCTAGGAAATAGCGTTTGCAGATGTCTACGTATCGTAGCATTGGAGTTCTAATGCTTCTCAAAACGCGATATCGCATCACATTTCTATGTTTCATGATAAGATATAATATTCATTGCGAAGTGTCTTGTATACCTCGCATACACTTCAAATGAATGTAAATGCGACAAATCCTTGCTAGGAAATAGCGTTTGCAGATGTCTACGTATCGAGCAATAGGGTTCTAATGCTTCTGAAATCGCAATATCGCATCTCATTTCTATGTTTCATGATAAGATATAATATACATCGTCCAGTGTTATGTATACCTCGTATACGCTTCAAATGAATGTAAATGCGACACTTCCTTGCTAGGAAGTAGCGTTTGCAATTGTCTACGTAAGAAGCAATAGAGTTCTAGGGCTTCTCAAAACGCGATATCGCATCACATTTCTATGTTTCATGATAAGATATAATATTCATTGTGCAGTGCTATGTATATCTCGTCTATACTTCAAATGAATGTAACTGCGGCACTTCCTTGCTAGGATATAGCGATGGAAAATGTCTACGTATCGAAGCAACAGAGTTAAAATGCTTCTTAAAACGAGATATCGCATCTCATATCTATGTTTCATGATAAGCTATAATATTCATTGCTAAGTGTTGTGTATTCCTCGTCTACAAATCAAATGAGTGTAGCAACAGAGTTCTAATGCTTCATAAAACGGGATATCGCATTCCATTTCTATGTTTCATGGTAAGATATAATATTTATTGCAAAGTGTCATGTATACCTCGTATTCACTTCAAAAGTATGTAAATGCGACACATCTTTGCTAGGAAATAGCGTTGGCAGATGTCTACGTATCGAAGCAGTAGAGTTCCGATGCTCCTTAAAACGCGATATCGCATTTCATTTCAATGTTTCATGATAAGATATAATATTCATTGTGCACTGTTATGTACACCTCGTATTCACTTCAAAGGAATGTAAATGCGACAATTCCTTGCTAGGAAATAGCGTTTGCAGATGTCTACGTATCGCAGCAATAGAGTTTTAATGCCCCTTAAATCGCGATATCGCATCTCACTTCTTTGTGTCATGTTAAGATATAATATTCATTACCAAGTGTCACTTATACCTCGCATACACTTCAAATGAATGTAAATGCGACACTTCCTTGCCAGGAAATAGCGTTTGCAGATCTCAACGTATCGAAGCAATACAGTTCTAATAATTCTTAAAACGGGATATCGAATCTCATTTCTATGTTTCATGATAAAATATAATATTCATTGCGAAGTGTTATGTATACCTCGCATTCACTTGTAATGAATGTAAATGCGACACTTCCTTGTTAGGAAATAACGTTTACAGATGTCTACGTATCGAGGCACTAGAGTTCTAATACTCCTTAAAACGCGATATCGCATCTCATTTCTATGTTTCATGATAAGATATAATATTCATTGCGGAGTGTCATGTATAACTCGTATTCACTTCAAATGAATGTCAATGCGACAATTCCTTCCTAGGAAATAGCGTTTTCAGATGTCTACGTATCGAAGCAATAGTATATTATAATAATCGCGATATCGCATCTCATTTCTATGTTCCATGAAATGATATAATATTCATTGCGAAGTGTCTTGTGTACCACGCATACACTTCAAACGTATTAAAAGGCGACACTTCATTGCTAGGTAATAGCGTTTGCAGATGTCTACGTATCGAAGCAATAGATTTTCAATGCTTCTTAAAACGCGAAATCGCTCCCCATTTTTATGCTTCATGAAAAGATATAATATTCATTGTGGAGTGTTATGTATACCTCGTATTCACTTCAAAAGAATGTAAATGCAATACTTCCTTGCTAGGAAATAGCGTCTGCAGATGTCTACATATCGTTGCAATAGATATCTAATGATTCTTAAAACGCGATATCGCATCTAATTTGTATGTTTCATTATAAGATATGTTATTCATTGCGAAGAGTCTTGTACACAACGCATAAACTTCAAACGAATTTAATGGCGACACTTCATTCCTAGGAAATAGCGTTGGCAGATGTCCAAGTATCGAAGCAATAGTGTTCTAATGTTTCTTAAAACGAGATATCGCACCTCATATCTGTATTAGGATAGGATATAATATTCATTGCGAAGTGTCATGTATACCTTGCATACACTTCAAATGAATGTAAATGCGACACTTCCTTGCTAGGAAGTAGCGTTTGCAGATGTCTACGTATCGTAGCATTAGAGTTCTAATGCTTCTCAAAACGCGATATGGCATCTCATTTCTATGTTTCATGATAATATATAATAATCATTGCGAAGTGTCATGCATACCTCGCAGACACTACAAATGAATGTAAATGCGACACTCCCCTGCTAGGAAATAGCGTTTGCGGATGTTTAGGTATCGAAGCAATAGAATTCTATTGCTGCTTATATCGTGATATCGCATCTCATTTCTATGTTTCACTATAAGATATATTATTCACTGTGCAGTGATATGTATACCTCGTATTCACTTCAAGAGAATGTAAATGCGACACTTCCTTGCTAGGAAATAACGTTAGCAGATGTCTACGTATCGAAGCAATAGGGATCTACTGCTTCTTAAATCGTCATATCGCATCTCATTTCTATGTTTCATGGTAAGATATAATATTCATTGTGGAGTGTTATCATAACCTCGTATTCACTTCAAAAGAATGTAAATGCGACACTCCCTTGCTAGCAAATAGCGTTTGCAGATGTCTACGTGTCGAAGCAATAGATTTCTAATGCTTCTAAAATCGCGATATCGCATCTCATTTCTATGTTTCATAATAAGATATAATATTTATTGTGCAGTGTTATGTATATCTCGTCTATACTTCAAAAGAATGTAAATGCGATACTTCCTTGCTAGGAAATAGCGTCTGCAGATGTCTACGTATCGTAGCATTAGAGTTCTAATTCCTCTTAAGACGCGATATCGCATCTCATGTCTATGTTTCATGATAAGATACAATATTAATTGCCAAGTGTCATGTATACCTCGTATTCACTTCAGAACAATGTAAATGCTACACTTCCTTGCTAGGAAATAGCGTTTGCAGGTGCCTACGTATCGAAGCAATAGAATTCTAAAGCTGCTTAAATCGCGATATCGCATCCCATTTCTATGTTTCATGATAAGATATAATATTCATTGTGCAGTGTTATGTAAGCCTCGTATTCGCTTCAAAAGAATGTAAATGCGACACTTCCTTGCTAGGAAATAGCGTTTGCAGGTGTCTACGTATCGAAGCAATAGAGTCCTAATGTTGCTTAAATCGCGATATCGCATCTCATTTCTATGTTTCATTATAAGATATAATATTCATTGCGGAGTGCTGTCATAACCTGGTATTCACTTCAAAAGAATGTAAGTGCGACACTCCCTTTCTAGGAAATAGCGTTTGCAGATGTCTACGTATCGTAGCATTGGTGTTCTATTGCTTATCAAAACGCGATATCGCATCTCATTTCTATGTTTCATGATAAGATATAATATTCATTGTGGAGTGTTATGTATACCTCGTATTCGCTTCAAAAGAATGTAAATGCAACACTTCCTTGCTAGGAAATATCGTTTGCAGACGTCTACGTATCGTAGCATTAGAGTTCTAATGCTTCTTAAATCGCGATATCGCTTCTCATTTCTATGTTTCATGATAAGATATAATATTCATTGTGCAGTGATATGTATATCTCGTCTACACTTCAAAAAACTGTAAATGCGACACTTCCTTGCTAGGAAATAGCGTCTACAGATGTCTACGTATCGTAGCATTAGAGATCTAATGCTACTCAAAACGCGATAACGTATCTCATTCCTACGTTTCATGATAAGATATAATATTCATTGCGAAGTGTCTTGTATACCTCGCATACACTTCAAATGAATGTAAATGCGACACTTCCTTGCTAGGAAATAGCGTTGGCAGATGTCTACGTATCGAAGCAATAGAGATCTACTGCTTCTTAAATCGCAATATCGCATCTCATTTCTATATTTCATGATAAGATATAATATTCATTGTGCAGTGATATGTATATATCGTCTACACTTCAAAAAAATGTAAATGCGACACTTCCTTGCTAGGAAATAGCGTCTGCAGATGTCTACGTATCGTAGCATTAGAGATCTAATGCTACTCAGAACGCGATAACGCATCTCATTCCTACGTTTCATGATAAGATATAATATTCATTGCCAAGTGTCTTGTATACCTCGCATACACTTCAAATGAATGTAAATGCGACACTTCCTTGCTAGGAAATAGCGTTGGCAGATGTCTACGTATCGAAGCAATAGAGATCTACTTCTTCTTAAATCGCAATATCGAATCTCATTTCTATGTTTCATGATAAGATATAATATTCATTACGAAGTGTCATGTATACCTCGTATTACATTCAAGAGAATGTAAATGCGACACTTCCTTGCTGGGAAGTTACGTTTGCAGATGCCTACGTATCGAAGCAATAGAGTTCTAATGCTTCTTAAATAGCCATATCGCATCTCATTTCTATGTTTCACTATAAGTATATAATATTCATTGTGAAGTGTTGTCATAACCTCGTCTTCACTTCAGAAGAATGGAAATGCGACACTCCCTTGCTAGGAAATAGCGTTTGCAGATGTCTACGTATCGTAACAATAAAGTTCTAATGCTTCTAAAATCGCGATATCGCATCTCATTTCTATGTTTCACTATAAGATATAATATTCATTGTGCAGTGATATGTATATCTCGTCTACACTTCAAAAAAATGTAAATGCGACACTTCCTTGCTAGGAAGTAGCGTCTGCAGATGTCTACGTATCGTAGCATTAGAGTTCCAATTCCTCTTAAGACGCGATATCGCATCTCGTTACTATGTTTCATGATAAGATACAATATTAACTGCCAAGTGTCATGTATACCTCGTATTCACTTCAGAACAATGTAAATGCTACACTTCCTTGCTAGGAAATAGCGTTTGCAGGTGCCTACGTATCGAAGCAATAGAATTCTAATGCTGCTTAAATCGCGATATCGCATCCCATTTCTATGTATCATGATAAGATGTAATATTCATTGTGCAGTGTTATGTATACCTCGCATTCAGTTCAAATGATTGTAAATGCGACACTTGCTTGCTAGGATATAGCGATGGCAGATGTCTTCGTATCGAAGCAACAAAGTTCTAATGCTTCTTAAAACGAGATATCGCATCACATTTCTATGTTTTACGATAAGATATAATATTCATTGCGAAGTGTCACGTATACCTCGTATTCACTTCAAAATAATGTAAATGCGACACTTCCTTGCTAGGAAATAGCGTTTGCAGATGTCTACGTATCGTAGCATTGGAGTTCTAATGCTTCACAAAACGCGATATCGCATCTCATCTCTATGTTTCATGATAAGATATAATATTCATTGCGAAATGTCCTGTATACCTCGCATACACTTCAGATGAATGTAAATGCGACTCTTCCTTGCTAGGAAATAGCGTTTGCAGATGTCTACGTATCGAGGCAATAGTGTGCTAATGCTTCTTAAAGCGCCATATTGCACCACATTTCTATGTTTCATGAGAAGATATAATATTCATTGCCAAGTGTCACGTATACCTCGTATTCCTTTCAAAAAAATGTAAGTGCGACACTTCCATGCTAACAAGTAGCGTTTGCAGATGTCTACGTATCGAGCAATAGGATTCTAATGCTTCTGAAATCGCAATATCGCATCTTATTTCCATGTTTCATGATAAGATACAATATTCATTGCGAAGTGTCATGTATACCTCGTATTCACTTCAAAACAATGTAAATGCGACACTTCCTTGCTAGGAAATAGCGCTTGCAGATGTGTACGTATCGTAGCTATAGAGATCTAGTGCTTCATAAAACGCGATATCGCGCCTCACGTCTATGTTTCATGATAAGATATAATATTTATTGCGAAGTGACACTTATACCTCGCATAAACTTAAAATGAATATAAATGCGACACTTCGTTGCTAGGAAATAGCGATTGCAGATAACTACGTATCGTAGCATTAGTGTTCTAATGCTTCTCAAAACGCGATATCGCATCCCATTTCTATGTTCCATGATAAGATATAATATTCATTGCGAAGTGTCATGTATACCTCGTATTCTCTTCAAAGGAATGTAAATGCGACACTTCCTTGATAGGAAGTAGCGTTTGCAAATGTCTCGGTATCGAAGGAATGGGGTTCTAACGCTTCTTAAAACGCAATATCGCATCTCATTTCTATGCTTCATGATAATATATGATATTTATTGCGAAGTCTCATGTATACCTCGTATTCACATAAAAAGAATGTAAATGACCGACACTTCTTTGCTAGGAAATATTCGTTTGCAGATATCTCCGTATCGTAGCAATAGAGATCTAATGCTTCTTAAAACGCGATATCGCATCTCATTCCTATGTTTCATGATAAGATATAATATTCACTGCGAAGTGTCATGTATACATCGCATACACATCAAATGAATGTAAATGCGACACTTCCTTGCTAGGAAATAGCGTTTGCAGAAGTCTCCGTATAGTAGCAATAGAGTTCTAATGCTTCTTAAATCGCGATTTAGCAAGTCACTTCTACGTTTCATGATAAGATATAATATTCATTGTGCAGTGCTATGTATATCTCGTCTACTCTTCAAATGAATGTAAATGCGACACTTCCCTCCTAGGAACTAGCGTTTGCAGATGTCTACGTATCGAGGCAATAGTGTGCTAATGCTTCTTAAAGCGCCATATCGCACCACATTTCTATGTTTCATGAGAAGATATAATATTCATTGCCAAGTGTCATGTATACCTCGTATTCCTTTCAAAAAAATGTAAGTGCGACACTTCCATGCTAACAAGTAGCGTTTGCAGATGTCTACGTATCGTAGCAGTAGATTTCTAATGCTTCTAAAATCGCGATATCGCATCTCATTTCTATGTTTCATGATAAGATATAATATTTATTGTGCAGTGTTATGTATACCTCGTATCGCTTCAAAAGAATGTAAATGCGACACTTCCTAGCTAGAAAATAGCGTTTGCAGATGTCTACGTATCGTAGCATTAGTGTTCTAATGCTTCTCAAAACGCGATATCGCATCTCATTTCTATGTTTCATGATAAGATATAATATTCATTGCGAAGTGTCTTATATACCTCGCATACACTTCAAATGAATGTTAATGCGACACTTCCTTGCTAGGAAATAGCGTTGGCAGATGTCTACGTATCGAAGCAATAGAGATCTACTGCTCCTTTAATAGCGATATCGCATCTCATTTCTATGTTTCATGATAAGATATAATATTCGATGTGGAGTGTTATGCATATCTCATATTCACTTTCAAAAGAATATGAATGCGACGCTTCCTTGCTAGGAAATAGCGTTTCCAGATATCTACGTATCGTAGCAATATAGGTCTATTGCTTCTTAAAACGCGATATCGCATCTCATTTCTATGTCTCATGATAAGATATAATATTCATTGCGAATAGTCATGTATACCTCATATTCACTGCAAAAGAATGTAAATTCGGTACTTCCTTGCTAGGAAGTAGCGTTTGCAGATATCTACGTATCGTAGCATTAGAGTTCTAATGCTTCTTAAATCGCGATATCGCATCTCATTTCTATGTTTCATGATAAGATATATTATTCATTGCGAAGTGTCTTGTATACCTCGCATACACGTCAAATGAATGTAAATGCGACACTTCCTTGCTAGGAAATAGCGTTGGCAGATGTCTACGTATCGAGGCAATAGAGATCTACTGCCTCTTTAATAGCGATGTCGCATCTCATTTCTATGTTTCATGATAAGATATAATATTCATTGTGGAGTGTTATGTATACCTCGTACTCACTTCAGGAGAATGCTAATGCATCACTTCCTTGCTAGGAAATAGCATTTGCAGATGTCTATGTACCGTAGCAATAGAGTTCTAACTCTTCTTAAAACGCGATATCGCATCTCATTTCTATGTTTCATGATAAGATTTAATATTCATTGCGAAGTGTCTTGTATACCTCGCACACACTTCAAATGGATGTAAATGCGACACTTTCTTGCTAGTAAATGGCGTTTGCAGATGTCTACGCTTCGAAGCAATAGAGTTCTAATGCTCCTTGAAACGCGATATCGCATCTCATATCTATGCTTCATGATAAGCTATAATACTCATTGCGAAGTGTTACGTATACCTGGTATACAATTCAATGAATGTAAGTGCGACACTTCCTTGCTAGGAAGTAGCGCTTGCAGTTGTCTACGTATCGAAGAAATAGTGTTTTATGCTTTTTAAATCCGGATATCGCATCTCATTTCTATGTGTCGTGATAAGATACAATATTCATTGCGAAGTGTCGTGTATACCTCGTATTCGCTTCAAATGAATGTAAATGCGACACTTCCTTGCTATTAAATAGCGTTTGCAGATGTCTACGTATCGTAGCAATAGTGTTCTAATGCTCTTTAATTCGCGATATCGCATCTCATTTCTATGTGTCGTGATAAGGTGTAATATTCATTGATGCAGTTTTATGTATACCTCGTCTTCACTTCAATAGAATGTAAATGTGACACTTCCTTATTAGGAAATAACGTTTGCAGGTGTCTAGGTATCATAGCAATAGAGTCTTACCGCTTCATAAAACGCGATATCGCATCTCATTTCTATGTTTCGTGATAAGGTATAACATTCATTGTGGAGTGTTATGTATAACTCGTATTCACTTCTAAAGAATATAAATGCGACACTTCCTTGCTATTAATTAGCACTTGTAGATGTCTACATATCGTAGCAATAGAGTTCTAATGCTTCTCAAAACGCGATATCGCATCTGATTTCTATATTTCATGATAAGATATAATATTCATTGTGGTGTGTTATGTATACCTCGTATTCACTTCAAAATAATATAAATGCGACACTTCCATGCTAGGAAATAGCGTTAGCAGATGTCTACGTGTCGTAGCAATAGAGTCCTATTGCTCCTTAAAACGCGATATCGCATCTCACTTCTATGTTTCATGATAAGATATAATATTCTTTGCGAAGTTTCATGCATACCTCGTATTCACTTCAAAAGCATGTAAATACGACACTTCCTTGCTAGGAAATAGCGTTTGCAGATGTCTACGTATTGTAGCAATAGAGTTATAATGCTTCTTAAATCGCGATATCGCATCTCATTCCTATGATTCAAGATAAGATGTAATATTCATGGCGAATTGTCATGTATACCCCGTATTCACTTCAAAAGAATGTGAATGCGACGCTTCCTTGCTAGGAAATAGCGTTAGCAGATGTCAAGGTATCGAAGCAATAGCGTTCTAATGCTTCTTAAAACGAGATATCGCATCTCATTTCTATGTCTCATGATAAGATATAATATTCATTGCGAATAGTCATGTATACCTCATATTCACTGCAAAAGAATGTAAATTCGGTACTTCCTTGCTAGGAAGTAGCGTTTGCAGATATCTACGTATCGTAGCATTAGAGTTCTAATGCTTCTTAAATCGCGATATCGCATCTCATTTCTATGTTTCATGATAAGATATATTATTCATTGCGAAGTGTCTTGTATACCTCGCATACACGTCAAATGAATGTAAATGCGACACTTCCTTGCTAGGAAATAGCGTTGGCAGATGTCTACGTATCGAGGCAATAGAGATCTACTGCCTCTTTAATAGCGATGTCGCATCTCATTTCTATGTTTCATGATAAGATATAATATTCATTGTGGAGTGTTATGTATACCTCGTACTCACTTCAGAAGAATGCTAATGCATCACTTCCTTGCTAGGAAATAGCATTTGCAGATGTCTATGTACCGTAGCAATAGAGTTCTAACTCTTCTTAAAACGCGATATCGCATCTCATTTGTATGTTTCATGATAAGATACAATATTCGTTGCGAACTGTCATGTATACCTCGTATTCACATCAAAATATTGTAAATGCGACACTTCCTTGCTAGGAAATAGTGTTGGCAGATGTCTACGTATCGATGCAATAGAGATCTACTGCTTCTTTACTCGCGATATCGCATCTCATTTCTATGTTTCATGATAAGATATATTATTCATTGCGAGGGGTCTTGTATACCTCGCATACACTTCAAATGAATGTAAATGCGACACTTCCTTGCTATGAAATAGCGTTGGCAGATGTCTACGTATCGAAGAAATAGAGATCTACTGCTTCTTAAATCGCCATATCGCATCTCATTTCTATGTTTCATGATACGATATAATATTCATTGTGCAGTGATATGTTTAAATCGTCCACACTTCAAAAGAATGTAAATGCGACACTCCCTTGCTAGGAAATAGCGTTTGCAGATGTCAAGGTATCGAAGCAATAGCGTTCTAATGCTTCTTAAAACGAGATATCGCATCTCATTTCTATGTTTCATGATATGATATAATATTCATTGCGAATTGTCATGTATACCTCGCACACACTTCAAATGAATGTAAACCCTACACTTCCTTCCTAGAGAATTACGTTTCCAGATGTCTACGTATCGAAGCAATAGAGTTCTAATGCTTCTTAAAACGGGATATCGCTTCTCATTTCTATGCTTCATGATAAGATATAATATTCTTTGTGGAGTGTTATGTATACCATGTATTCACTTCAGAAGAATGTAATTGCGACCCTTCCTTGCAAGGAAATAGCGTTTGCAGATGTCTACGCATCGTAGAAATAGACTGCTAATGCTCCTTAAAACGCGATATCGCATCTCATTTCTACGTTTCATGATAAGATATAATATTCACTGCGAAGTGTCACTTATACCTCGCATACACTTCAAATGAATGTAAATGCGACACTTCCTTCCTAGGAAATAGTGTTTGCAGATGTCTACGTATCGTAGCAGTAGATTTCTAATGCTTCTAAAATCGCGATATCGCATCTCATTTCTATGTTTCATGATAAGATATAATATTTATTGTGCAGTGTTATGTATACCTCGTATCGCTTCAAAAGAATGTAAATGCGACACTTCCTTGCTAGAAAATAGCGTTTGCAGATGTCTACGTATCGTAGCATTAGTGTTCTAATGCTTCTCAAAACGCGATATCGCATCTCATTTCTATGTTTCATGATAAGATATAATATTCATTGCGAAGTGTCTTGTATACCTCGCATACACTTCAAATGAATGTAAATGCGACACTTCCTTGCTAGGAAATAGCGTTGGCAGATGTCTACGTATCGAAGCAATAGAGATCTACTGCTCCTTTAATAGCGATATCGCATCTCATTTCGATGTTTCATGATAAGATATAATATTCATTGCAAATAGTCATGTATACCTCATATTCACTGCAAAAGAATGTAAATTCGGTACTTCCTTGCTAGGAAGTAGTGTTTGCAGATATCTACGTATCGTAGCATTAGAGTTCTAATGCTTCTTAAATCGCGATATCGCATCTCATTTCTATGTTTCATGATAAGATACATTATTCATTGCGAAGTGTCTTGTATACCTCGTATACACGTCAAATGAATGTAAATGCAACACTTCCTTGCTAGGAAATAGCGTTGGCAGATGTCTACGTATCGAGGCAATAGAGATCTACTGCTTCTTTAATAGCGATGTCGCATATCATTTATAAGTTTCATGGTAAGAAATAATATTCATTGTGCAGTGTCATGTATACCTCGTATTCGCTTCAAAAGAATGTAAATGCGACACTTCCTTGCTAGGAAATAGCGTTTGCAGTTGTCTATGTATCGTAGCATTAGAGTTCTAATTCTTCTTAAAACGCGATATCGCATCTCATTTGTACGTTTCATGATAAGATATAATATTCATTGCGAAGTGTCTTGTATACCTCGCATACACTTCAAATGAATGTAAATGCGACACTTCCTTGCTAGTAAATGGCGTTTGCAGATGTCTACGCTTCGAAGCAATAGAGTTCTAATGCTCCTTGAAACGCGGTATCGCATCTCATATCTATGCTTCATGATAAGCTATAATACTCATTGCGAAGTGTTACGTATACCTGGTATACAATTCAATGAATGTAAGTGCGACACTTCCTTGCTAGGAAGTAGCGCTTTCAGTTGTCTACGTATCGAAGAAATAGAGTTTTATGCTTTTTAAATCCGGATATCGCATCTTATTTCTATGTTTCATGATAAGATATAATATTAACATTGCGAAGTTTCATGTATTGCTCGTATTCACTTCAAATGAATGTAAATGCGACGCTTCCTTCCTTGGAAATAGCGTTTCCAGATGTCTAGGTGTCGAAACAATGGAGTTCTACTGCTTCTTAAAACGCGATATCGCATTACATTTCTACGTTTCATGATAAGATATAATATTCACTTCGACATGTCATGTACACCTCGTATTCATTTCAAAAGCATGTAAGTACGACACTTCCTTGCTATGAAGTAGCGTTTTCAGATGTTTCCGTATCGAAGCAATATAGTTCTAATGTTTCCTAAATCGCGACTTCGCATCTCATTTCTATGTTTCGTGATAAGATATAATATTCATTGTGGAGCGCTATGTATACCTCGTAGTCGCTTCAAAAGAAGGTAATTGCGATATTTCCTTGCTAGGAAGTAGCATCTGTAGATATCTACGTATCGAAGCAATTGAGTTCTAATGCTTCTTAAAACGCGATATCGCATCCCATTTCTACGTTTCATGATAAGATATAATATTCATTGTGGAGTGTTATGTATACCTCATATTCGCTTCAAAAGAATGTAAATGCGACACTTCCTCGCAATTAAATTGAGTTCGCAGATGTCTCCGTATCGAAGCAATAGAGTTGTAATGCTTCTTAAAACGCGATATCGCATCTCATTTCTATGTTTCAAGATAAGATACAACATTCATTGCGAAATGTCACTTATACCTCGAATAAACTTCAAATGAATGTAAATGCGACACCTCCTTGCTAGGAAATAGTGTCTCCAGATGTCTACGTATCGAAGCAATAGAGTTCTAATGCTTTTTACATCGCGATATCGCATCTCATTTCTGTGTTTCATGATAAGATATAATATTCATTGTGGAGTGTTATTTATACCTCGTATTCACTTCAAAAGAATGTATATGCGACATGTCCTTGCTAGGAAATAGCGTTTGCAGATGTCTACGAATCGTACCAATAGAAATCTAATGCTTTTTACATCTCGATACCGCATCTCATTTCTATGTTTCATGATAAGATATAATACTCATTGCGAAGAGTTACGCATACCTCGTATACACTTCAAATGAATGAAAGTGCGAGACTTCCTTGCTAGGAAGGAGCGTTTGCAGATGTCTATGTATCGTTGCAATAGCGTTCTAATGCCTCTCAAAACGCAATATCGCATCTCATTTCTATGTTACATGATAAGAAATAATATTCATTGCGAAGTGTCTCATAAACCTCGCATACACTTCAAATGAATGTAAATGCGCCACTACCTTGCTGGGAAATAGCGTTACCAGATGTCTACGTATCGAAACAATAGAGTTCTAATGCCTCTTAAAAAGGGATACCGCATCTCATTGCTATGCTTCATGATAAGATATAATATTCATTGCGAAGTGTCATGTATACCACGTATTCACTTCAAAGAATGTAAATGCGACACTTCCTTGCTAGGAAATAGCATTTCCAGATATCTACGTATCGTAGCAGTAGAGCTCTAATGCTTCTTAAAACGCGATATCGCAACTCATTTCTATGTTTCATAATAAGATATAATATTCATTACGAAGTGTCACTTATACCTCGTATAAACTTCAACTGAATGTAAATGCGACTCTTCATTGCTAGGAAATAGCATTTGCAGATGTCTACGCATCGTAGAAATAGACTGCTAATGCTCCTTAAAACGCGATATCGCATCTCATTTCTACGTTTCATGATAAGATATAATATTCACTGCGAAGTGTCACTTATACCTCGCATACACTTCAAATGAATGTAAATGCGACACTTCCTTCCTAGGAAATAGTGTTTGCAGATGTCTACGTATCGTAGCAGTAGATTTCTAATGCTTCTAAAATCGCGATATCGCATCTCATTTCTATGTTTCATGATAAGATATAATATTTATTGTGCAGTGTTATGTATACCTCGTATCGCTTCAAAAGAATGTAAATGCGACACTTCCTTGCTAGAAAATAGCGTTTGCAGATGTCTACGTATCGTAGCATTAGTGTTCTAATGCTTCTCAAAACGCGATATCGCATCTCATTTCTATGTTTCATGATAAGATATAATATTCATTGCGAAGTGTCTTGTATACCTCGCATACACTTCAAATGAATGTAAATGCGACACTTCCTTGCTAGGAAATAGCGTTGGCAGATGTCTACGTATCGAAGCAATAGAGATCTACTGCTCCTTTAATAGCGATATCGCATCTCATTTCGATGTTTCATGATAAGATATAATATTCATTGCAAATAGTCATGTATACCTCATATTCACTGCAAAAGAATGTAAATTCGGTACTTCCTTGCTAGGAAGTAGTGTTTGCAGATATCTACGTATCGTAGCATTAGAGTTCTAATGCTTCTTAAATCGCGATATCGCATCTCATTTCTATGTTTCATGATAAGATACATTATTCATTGCGAAGTGTCTTGTATACCTCGTATACACGTCAAATGAATGTAAATGCAACACTTCCTTGCTAGGAAATAGCGTTGGCAGATGTCTACGTATCGAGGCAATAGAGATCTACTGCTTCTTTAATAGCGATGTCGCATATCATTTATAAGTTTCATGGTAAGAAATAATATTCATTGTGCAGTGTCATGTATACCTCGTATTCGCTTCAAAAGAATGTAAATGCGACACTTCCTTGCTAGGAAATAGCGTTTGCAGTTGTCTATGTATCGTAGCATTAGAGTTCTAATTCTTCTTAAAACGCGATATCGCATCTCATTTGTACGTTTCATGATAAGATATAATATTCATTGCGAAGTGTCTTGTATACCTCGCATACACTTCAAATGAATGTAAATGCGACACTTCCTTGCTAGTAAATGGCGTTTGCAGATGTCTACGCTTCGAAGCAATAGAGTTCTAATGCTCCTTGAAACGCGGTATCGCATCTCATATCTATGCTTCATGATAAGCTATAATACTCATTGCGAAGTGTTACGTATACCTGGTATACAATTCAATGAATGTAAGTGCGACACTTCCTTGCTAGGAAGTAGCGCTTTCAGTTGTCTACGTATCGAAGAAATAGAGTTTTATGCTTTTTAAATCCGGATATCGCATCTTATTTCTATGTTTCATGATAAGATATAATATTAACATTGCGAAGTTTCATGTATTGCTCGTATTCACTTCAAATGAATGTAAATGCGACGCTTCCTTCCTTGGAAATAGCGTTTCCAGATGTCTAGGTGTCGAAACAATGGAGTTCTACTGCTTCTTAAAACGCGATATCGCATTACATTTCTACGTTTCATGATAAGATATAATATTCACTTCGACATGTCATGTACACCTCGTATTCATTTCAAAAGCATGTAAGTACGACACTTCCTTGCTATGAAGTAGCGTTTTCAGATGTTTCCGTATCGAAGCAATATAGTTCTAATGTTTCCTAAATCGCGACTTCGCATCTCATTTCTATGTTTCGTGATAAGATATAATATTCATTGTGGAGCGCTATGTATACCTCGTAGTCGCTTCAAAAGAAGGTAATTGCGATATTTCCTTGCTAGGAAGTAGCATCTGTAGATATCTACGTATCGAAGCAATTGAGTTCTAATGCTTCTTAAAACGCGATATCGCATCCCATTTCTACGTTTCATGATAAGATATAATATTCATTGTGGAGTGTTATGTATACCTCATATTCGCTTCAAAAGAATGTAAATGCGACACTTCCTCGCAATTAAATTGAGTTCGCAGATGTCTCCGTATCGAAGCAATAGAGTTGTAATGCTTCTTAAAACGCGATATCGCATCTCATTTCTATGTTTCAAGATAAGATACAACATTCATTGCGAAATGTCACTTATACCTCGAATAAACTTCAAATGAATGTAAATGCGACACCTCCTTGCTAGGAAATAGTGTCTCCAGATGTCTACGTATCGAAGCAATAGAGTTCTAATGCTTTTTACATCGCGATATCGCATCTCATTTCTGTGTTTCATGATAAGATATAATATTCATTGTGGAGTGTTATTTATACCTCGTATTCACTTCAAAAGAATGTATATGCGACATGTCCTTGCTAGGAAATAGCGTTTGCAGATGTCTACGAATCGTACCAATAGAAATCTAATGCTTTTTACATCTCGATACCGCATCTCATTTCTATGTTTCATGATAAGATATAATACTCATTGCGAAGAGTTACGCATACCTCGTATACACTTCAAATGAATGAAAGTGCGAGACTTCCTTGCTAGGAAGGAGCGTTTGCAGATGTCTATGTATCGTTGCAATAGCGTTCTAATGCCTCTCAAAACGCAATATCGCATCTCATTTCTATGTTACATGATAAGAAATAATATTCATTGCGAAGTGTCTCATAAACCTCGCATACACTTCAAATGAATGTAAATGCGCCACTACCTTGCTGGGAAATAGCGTTACCAGATGTCTACGTATCGAAACAATAGAGTTCTAATGCCTCTTAAAAAGGGATACCGCATCTCATTGCTATGCTTCATGATAAGATATAATATTCATTGCGAAGTGTCATGTATACCACGTATTCACTTCAAAGAATGTAAATGCGACACTTCCTTGCTAGGAAATAGCATTTCCAGATATCTACGTATCGTAGCAGTAGAGCTCTAATGCTTCTTAAAACGCGATATCGCAACTCATTTCTATGTTTCATAATAAGATATAATATTCATTACGAAGTGTCACTTATACCTCGTATAAACTTCAACTGAATGTAAATGCGACTCTTCATTGCTAGGAAATAGCATTTGCAGATGTCTACGTATCGAAGCAATGGAGTTCTAATGCTTCTTAAAACGCGTCATCACATCTCATTCCTATGTTTCACGATACGATATAATATTCTTTGCGAAGTGTTATGTATACCTCGTCTGCACTTCAAAAGAATGTAAATGCCACACATTATTGCTAGGAAATAGCGTTTCCAGATGCCTACGTACCGAAGCAATAAAGTTCCAATGCTTCTTAAAACGCGATATCGCATCTCATTTCTATGTTTCATGATAACATATAATATTCATTGTGCAGTGATATGTATATCTCGTCTACACTTCAAAAGAATGACAATGCGTCACTTCCTTGCTAGGAAATAGCGTTTGCATATGTCTATGTATCGTAGCAACAAGGTTCTAATACTTCATAAAACGCGATATCGCATCTCATTTCTATGTTTCATGATAAGATACAATATTCATTGCGAAGTGTTATTATAACCTCATATTCACTTCAAAAGAATGTAAATGCGACACTCCCTTGCTAGGAAATAGCGTTGGCAGATGTTTACGTATTGAAGCAATAGAGATCTATTGCTTCTTAAATAGCGATATCGCATCTAATTTCTATGTTTCATGATAAGATATAATATTCATTGAGGAGTGTCATGTATACCTCGCATTCACTTCAAAAGAATGTAAATGCGACACTTCCTTACTAGGAAGTAGCGTTTGCAGATGTCTAGGTATCGAACCAACAGTGTTCTAATGCTGCTTAAATCGCGATATCGCATCTCATTTCTACGTTTCATGATAAGATACAATATTCATTGCGAAGTGTTATTATAACCTCATATTCACTTCAAAAGAAAGTAAATGCGACACTCCCTTGCTAGGAAATAGCGTTGGCAGATGTTTACGTATTGAAGCTATAGAGATCTATTGCTTCTTAAATAGCGATATCGCATCTCATTTCTATGTTTCATGATGAGATACAATATTCATTCTGGAGTGATATGTATACCTCGTATTCAGCTCAAAAGAATGTAAATGCGACACTTCCTTACTAGGAAGTAGCGTTTGCAGATGTCTTCGTATCGAAGCAATAGAGTTCTAATGCTTCTTAAAACGCTACATCGCATAGCATTTCTATGTTTCATGATAAGATATAATATTCATTGCGTCGTGTCACCTATACCTCGTATTCACTTCAAAAGAATGTAAGTGCGACACTTCCTTGCTAGGAAATAGCGTCTGCAGATATCTACGTACCGTAGCATTAGAGTTCTAATGCTTCTTAAATAGCCATATCGCATCTCATTTCTATGTATCATGATAATATATAATATTCCTTGTGCAGTGTTATGTATACTTCGCATACACTTCAAATGATTGTAAATGCGACACTTCCTTGCTAGGATATAGCGATGGCAAATGTCTACGTATCGAAGCAACAGAGTTCTAATGCTTCTTAAAACGAGACATCGCATCTCATTTCTACGTTTTACGATAAGACATAATATTCATTGCGGTGTGTCACGTATTCCTCGTATTCACTTCAAAAGAATGGAAATGCGACACTTCCTTGCTAGGAAATAGCGTTTGCAGATGTCTCCGTATCGAAGCAATAGGGTTCTAATGCTTCTTAAATCGCGATAACGCAACTCATTTCTATGTTTCATGATAAGATATAATATTCATTGCAAAGTGTCACTTATACCTCGTATTCACTTCAAAAGAATGCCAATGCGACACTTCCTCGTTAGGATATAGCGATTGCAGATGTCTCCCTATAGACGCAATTGATTTCTAATGCTTCTTAATTCGGGATAACACATCACATGTCTATGTTTTGTTATAAGGTATAATATTCAATGTGGAGTGTTGTGTATACTTCGTATTCACTTCAAAAGAATGTAAATGCGGCACACCCTTGCTAGGAAATAGTGTTTCCGGATATCTACGTATCGTAGCAATAGAGATCTAATGTTTCTTAAAACGCGATATCGCATCTCATTCCTATGTTACATGATAACATATAATATTCATTGCGAAGTGTTATGTATACCTCGCATACACTTCAAATGAATGTAAATGCGATACTTCCTTGCTAGGAAATAGCGTTTGCAGACGTCTACGTATCGCAACAATAGAGTCCTAATGCTTCTTAAAACGCGATATCGCATCTCGTTTCTATGTTTCATGATAGGATATAATATTCATTGCGAAGTGCCACTTATACCTCGCAGGCACTTCAAATGAATGTAAATGCGGCACTTCATTGCTAGGAAATAGCGTTTGTAGATGTCTCCGCATCGAAGCAATATGGTTATAATGCTTCTTAAATCGCGATATCGCATTTCATCTCTAGGTTTCATGATAGGATATAATATTCATTGCGAAGTGCCACTTATACCTCGCATACACTTCAAATGAATGTAAATGCGACACTTCCTTGCTAAGAAATTGCGTTTGCAGATGTCTACGTATCGTATCATTAGAGTTCTACAGCTTCTCAAAACGCGATATCGCATCTCATTTCTATGCCTCATGATAAGAAATAATATTCATTGCGAAGTGTCTTGTATACCTCGCATACACTTCAACTGAATGTAAATGCGACACTTCCTTGCTAGGAAATAGCGTTTGCAGAAATGTACGTATCGAAGCAATGGTGTTCTAACGCTTCTTAAATCGCGATATCGCATCACATTTCTATGTTTCATGGTAAGATATAATTTTCATTGTTTAGTGTTATGTGTACCTCGTATTCACTTCAAAAGAATGTAAATGCGACACTTCCTTGCTCTTAGATTGCGTTTGCAGATGTCTACGTATCGTAGCAATAGAGTTCTAATGCTTCTTAATTCGCGATATCGCATCTCATATCTATGTTTCATGATAAGATATAATATTCATTGCAATGTGTTATGTATACCTCGCATACACATCAAATGAATATAAATGCGACATTTCCTTGCTAGGAAATAGCGTTTGCAGATGTCTACGTATCGTATCATTAGAGTTCTACAGCTTCTCAAAACGCGATATCGCATCTCATTTCTATGCCTCATGATGAGATATAATATTCATTGCGAAGGGTCTTGTATACCTCGCATACACTTCAAATGAATGTAAATGCGACACTTCCTTGCATTAAGTAGCGATGGCAGATGTCTACGTATCGAAGCAATAGAGATCTACTGCTTCTTAAAACGCGATATCGCATCCCATTTCTAGGTTTCATCATAAGATATAATATTCATTGCGAAGTGTCACTTACACCTCGCATACACATCAAATGAATGTAAATGCGACACTCCCTTGCTGGGAAATAGCGTTTGCAGATGTCTACGTATCGTAGAAATTTAGTTCTAATGCTTCTTAAAACGCGATGTCGCATCTCATTTCTATATTCCATGATAAGATATAGTATTCATTGCGAAGTGTCACGTATGTCTCGTATTCACTTCAAAAGAATGTAAATGCGACACTTCCTTGCTAGGAAGTAGCGTTTGCAAATGTCTTCGTATCGACGAAGTAGAGTCCTAAAGCTTCTTAAAATTTAAAATAGAGTTCTAATGCCATTTAAATCACGATATCGCATCTCATTTCTATGTATCATGATAAGATATAATATTCATTGTGGAGTGTTATTGTAACCTCGTATTCGCTTCAAAAGAATGTAAATGCGACACTCCCTTGCTAGGAAATAGCGTTTGCAGATGTCTACGTATCGTAGCATTAGAGTTCTGATTCTTCTTAAAACGCGATATCGCATCTCATTTCTATGTTTCATGATAACATATAATATTCATTGTGCAGTGATATGTATATCTCGTCTACACTTCAAAAGAATGACAATGCGTCACTTCCTTGCTAGGAAATAGCGTTTGCATATGTCTATGTATCGTAGCAACAAGGTTCTAATACTTCATAAAACGCGATATCGCATGTCATTTCTATGTTTCATGATAAGATACAATATTCATTGCGAAGTGTTATTATAACCTCATATTCACTTCAAAAGAATGTAAATGCGACACTCCCTTGCTAGGAAATAGCGTTGGCAGATGTTTACGTATTGAAGCAATAGAGATCTATTGCTTCTTAAATAGCGATATCGCATCTAATTTCTATGTTTCATGATAAGATATAATATTCATTGAGGAGTGTCATGTATACCTCGCATTCACTTCAAAAGAATGTAAATGCGACACTTCCTTACTAGGAAGTAGCGTTTGCAGATGTCTACGTATCGTAGCATTAGAGTTCTGATTCTTCTTAAAACGCGATATCGCATCTCATTTCTATGTTTCATGATAACATATAATATTCATTGTGCAGTGATATGTATATCTCGTCTACACGTCAAAAGAATGACAATGCGTCACTTCCTTGCTAGGAAATAGCGTTTGCATATGTCTATGTATCGTAGCAACAAGGTTCTAATACTTCATAAAACGCGATATCGCATGTCATTTCTATGTTTCATGATAAGATACAATATTCATTGCGAAGTGTTATTATAACCTCATATTCACTTCAAAAGAATGTAAATGCGACACTCCCTTGCTAGGAAATAGCGTTGGCAGATGTTTACGTATTGAAGCAATAGAGATCTATTGCTTCTTAAATAGCGATATCGCATCTAATTTCTATGTTTCATGATAAGATATAATATTCATTGAGGAGTGTCATGTATACCTCGCATTCACTTCAAAAGAATGTAAATGCGACACTTCCTTACTAGGAAGTAGCGTTTGCAGATGTCTAGGTATCGAACCAACAGTGTTCTAATGCTGCTTAAATCGCGATATCGCATCTCATTTCTACGTTTCATGATAAGATACAATATTCATTGCGAAGTGTTATTATAACCTCATATTCACTTCAAAAGAATGTAAATGCGACACTCCCTTGCTAGGAAATAGCGTTGGCAGATGTTTACGTATTGAAGCTATAGAGATCTATTGCTTCTTAAATAGCGATATCGCATCTCATTTCTATGTTTCATGATGAGATACAATATTCATTCTGGAGTGATATGTATACCTCGTATTCAGCTCAAGAGAATGTAAATGCGACACTTCCTTACTAGGAAGTAGCGTTTGCAGATGTCTTCGTATCGAAGCAATAGAGTTCTAATGCTTCTTAAAACGCTACATCGCACAGCATTTCTATGTTTCATGATAAGATATAATATTCATTGCGTCGTGTCACCTATACCTCGTATTCACTTCAAAAGAATGTAAGTGCGACACTTCCTTGCTAGGAAATAGCGTCTGCAGATATCTACGTACCGTAGCATTAGAGTTCTAATGCTTCTTAAATAGCCATATCGCATCTCATTTCTATGTATCATGATAATATATAATATTCCTTGTGCAGTGTTATGTATACTTCGCATACACTTCAAATGATTGTAAATGCGACACTTCCTTGCTAGGATATAGCGATGGCAAATGTCTACGTATCGAAGCAACAGAGTTCTAATGCTTCTTAAAACGAGACATCGCATCTCATTTCTATGCCTCATGATAAGAAATAATATTCATTGCGAAGTGTCTTGTATACCTCGCATACACTTCAACTGAATGTAAATGCGACACTTCCTTGCTAGGAAATAGCGTTTGCAGAAATGTACGTATCGAAGCAATGGTGTTCTAACGCTTCTTAAATCGCGATATCGCATCACATTTCTATGTTTCATGGTAAGATATAATTTTCATTGTTTAGTGTTATGTGTACCTCGTATTCACTTCAAAAGAATGTAAATGCGACACTTCCTTGCTCTTAGATTGCGTTTGCAGATGTCTACGTATCGTAGCAATAGAGTTCTAATGCTTCTTAATTCGCGATATCGCATCTCATATCTATGTTTCATGATAAGATATAATATTCATTGCAATGTGTCATGTATACCTCGCATACACATCAAATGAATATAAATGCGACAATTCCTTGCTAGGAAATAGCGTTTGCAGATGTCTACGTATCGTATCATTAGAGTTCTACAGCTTCTCAAAACGCGATATCGCATCTCATTTCTATGCCTCATGATGAGATATAATATTCATTGCGAAGGGTCTTGTATACCTCGCATACACTTCAAATGAATGTAAATGCGACACTTCCTTGCATTAAATAGCGATGGCAGATGTCTACGTATCGAAGCAATAGAGATCTACTGCTTCTTAAAACGCGATATCGCATCCCATTTCTAGGTTTCATCATAAGATATAATATTCATTGCGAAGTGTCACTTACACCTCGCATACACATCAAATGAATGTAAATGCGACACTCCCTTGCTGGGAAATAGCGTTTGCAGATGTCTACGTATCGTAGAAATTTAGTTCTAATGCTTCTTAAAACGCGATGTCGCATCTCATTTCTATATTCCATGATAAGATATAGTATTCATTGCGAAGTGTCACGTATGTCTCGTATTCACTTCAAAAGAATGTAAATGCGACACTTCCTTGCTAGGAAGTAGCGTTTGCAAATGTCTTCGTATCGACGAAGTAGAGTCCTAAAGCTTCTTAAAATTTAAAATAGAGTTCTAATGCCATTTAAATCACGATATCGCATCTCATTTCTATGTATCATGATAAGATATAATATTCATTGTGGAGTGTTATTGTAACCTCGTATTCGCTTCAAAAGAATGTAAATGCGACACTCCCTTGCTAGGAAATAGCGTTTGCATATGTCTATGTATCGTAGCAACAAGGTTCTAATACTTCATAAAACGCGATATCGCATCTCATTTCTATGTTTCATGATAAGATACAATATTCATTGCGAAGTGTTATTATAACCTCATATTCACTTCAAAAGAATGTAAATGCGACACTCCCTTGCTAGGAAATAGCGTTGGCAGATGTTTACGTATTGAAGCTATAAAGATCTATTGCTTCTTAAATAGCGATATCGCATCTCATTTCTATGTTTCATGATGAGATACAATATTCATTCTGGAGTGATATGTATACCTCGTATTCAGCTCAAAGAATGTAAATGCGACACTTCCTTACTAGGAAGTAGCGTTTGCAGATGTCTTCGTATCGAAGCAATAGAGTTCTAATGCTTCTTAAAACGCTACATCGCATAGCATTTCTATGTTTCATGATAAGATATAATATTCATTGCGTCGTGTCACCTATACCTCGTATTCACTTCAAAAGAATGTAAGTGCGACACTTCCTTGCTAGGAAATAGCGTCTGCAGATATCTACGTACCGTAGCATTAGAGTTCTAATGCTTCTTAAATAGCCATATCGCATCTCATTTCTATGTATCATGATAATATATAATATTCCTTGTGCAGTGTTATGTATACTTCGCATACACTTCAAATGATTGTAAATGCGACACTTCCTTGCTAGGATATAGCGATGGCAAATGTCTACGTATCGAAGCAACAGAGTTCTAATGCTTCTTAAAACGAGACATCGCATCTCATTTCTACGTTTTACGATAAGACATAATATTCATTGCGGTGTGTCACGTATTCCTCGTATTCACTTCAAAAGAATGGAAATGCGACACTTCCTTGCTAGGAAATAGCGTTTGCAGATGTCTCCGTATCGAAGCAATAGGGTTCTAATGCTTCTTAAATCGCGATAACGCAACTCATTTCTATGTTTCATGATAAGATATAATATTCATTGCAAAGTGTCACTTATACCTCGTATTCACTTCAAAAGAATGCCAATGCGACACTTCCTCGTTAGGATATAGCGATTGCAGATGTCTCCCTATAGAAGCAATTGATTTCTAATGCTTCTTAAATCGGGATAACACATCACATGTCTATGTTTTGTTATAAGGTATAATATTCAATGTGGAGTGTTGTGTATACTTCGTATTCACTTCAAAAGAATGTAAATGCGGCACACCCTTGCTAGGAAATAGTGTTTCCGGATATCTACGTATCGTAGCAATAGAGATCTAATGTTTCTTAAAACGCGATATCGCATCTCATTTCTATGTTACATGATAACATATAATATTCATTGCGAAGTGTTATGTATACCTCGCATACACTTCAAATGAATGTAAATGCGACACTTCCTTGCTAGGAAATAGCGTTTGCAGACGTCTACGTATCGCAACAATAGAGTCCTAATGCTTCTTATAACGCGATATCGCATCTCGTTTCTATGTTTCATGATAGGATATAATATTCATTGCGAAGTGCCACTTATACCTCGCAGGCACTTCAAATGAATGTGAATGCGGCACTTCATTGCTAGGAAATAGCGTTTGTAGATGTCTCCGCATCGAAGCAATATGGTTATAATGCTTCTTAAATCGCGATATCGCATTTCATCTCTAGGTTTCATGATAGGATATAATATTCATTGCGAAGTGCCACTTATACCTCGCATACACTTCAAATGAATGTAAATGCGACACTTCCTTGCTAAGAAATTGCGTTTGCAGATGTCTACGTATCGTATCATTAGAGTTCTACAGCTTCTCAAAACGCGATATCGCATCTCATTTCTATGCCTCATGATAAGAAATAATATTCATTGCGAAGTGTCTTGTATACCTCGCATACACTTCAACTGAATGTAAATGCGACACTTCCTTGCTAGGAAGTAGCGTTTGCAGATGCCTACGTATCGAAGCAAAAGAGTACTAATGCTTCTTAAAACGAGATATCGCATCTCATTTCTATGTTTTATGATAAGATATAATATTCATTGTGCAGTGTTATGTATACCTCGTATCCACTGCAATAGAATGTAAATGCGACACTTCCTTGCTTGGAAATAGCGTTTGCAGATATCTACGTTTCGTAGCATTAGATTTCTAATCCTTCTTAGAACGCGATATCGCATCTCATTTCTATGAATCATGATAAGATGTAATATTCATTGCGAAGTGTCTTGTATACCACCCATACACTTCAAATGAATGTAATTGCGACACTTCCTTGCTACGAAATAGCGATGTGAGATGTCTACGTATCGAAGCAACAGAGTTCTAATGCTTCCTAAAACGAGATATCGCATCTCAATTCTATGTTTCATGATAAGATATAATATTCATTGCGAAGTGTCATTTATTCCTCGTATTCACTTAAATTGAATGTAAATGCGACACTTCCTTGCTAGGAAATGTCCTTTGCAGATGTCTCCGTATCGAAGCATTAGAGTTCTAATGCTTCTTAAATCGCGATATCGCATCTCATACCTATGTTTCGTGATAAGGTATAATATTCATTGTGGAGTGTTATGTATACCCCGTATTCACTTCAAAAGAATGTAAATGCTACACTTCCTTGCTAGGAAATACAGTTTGCAATTGTCTCCGTATCGAAGCAATAGAGATCTAATGCTTCATAAATCGCGTTATGGCATCTTATTTCTATGTTTCGTGATGATATGATATTCATCGCGAAGTGGCATGTAAACCTCGTATTTACTTCAAAAGAATGTAAATGCGACACTTCCTTGCTAGGAAATAGCGTTCCCAGATGTCTACGTATAGAAACAATAGGGTTCTAATGCTTCTTAAAACGAGACTTCGCATCTCATTTCTATGTTTCATGATGACATATCATATTCATTGCGAAGTGTCATGAATACCTCGCATACACTTCAAATGAATGTAAATGCGACACTTCCTTGTTAGGAAATAGCGTCTGCAGATGTGTACGTATCGTAGCAATAGAATTCTAATGCTTCTTAAAACGAGATATCGCAGCTCAATTCTATGTTGCCTGATAAGGTATAATTATCATTGCGTAGTGTCATGTATACCTCGTATTCACTTCAAAAGGATGTATATGCGACACTCCCTTGCTAGAAAGTAGCGTCTGCAGATGTCTACGAATCGTAGCAACAGTGTTCTAATGCTTCTTAAATCAAGATGTCGCATCTCATTTCTATGCATCATGATAAGATATAATATTCATTGTGCAGTGTTATGTATACCTCGTATTCACTTCAAAAGAATGTAAATGCGACACTTCCTTGCTAGGAAATGGCGTTTGCAGATATCTACGTATCGTAGCATTAGAGTACTAATGCTTCTCAAAACGCGATATTGCATCTCATTTCTATGTTTCATGGTAAGATGTAATATTCATTGCGAAATGTCTTGTATACCTCGTATTCACTTCAAATGAATGTAAGTACGACACTTCCTTGCTAAGAAATAGCGTTGGCAGATGTCTACGCATCTAAGCAATAGAGTTCTAATGCTTCTTAGAACGAGATATCGGATCTCATTCCTACGTTTCATGATATGATATAATATTCTTTGCGATTGGTTATGTATATCTCGTCTGCAGTTAAAAAGAATGTAAATGCGACTCTTCCTTCTAGGAAATAGCGTTTGCAAATGTCTAGGTATCGTAGCAATAGAGTTCTAATGCTTCTTAAAAAGCGATATCGCTCCTCATTTCTATAATTCATGTTAAGATATAATATTCATTGTGAAGTGTTATGTATACCTCGAATTCACTTCAAAAGAATGTAAATGCGACACTTCCTTGCTAGTGTCACGTCCGGCGAAAGAATTTTTCGTTTATCCGGAGGCTTCACGACAGGAGCCTATTTATACGGTTTTCGCTCCGCGGGAACGCGTTACGACCGGGTCCGATATTTTTGGCTTACGCGACGCGGTAAAAACACTCGCGATATGATGGAAAAGCCTTACCTTTCGCTGGCTTCAGTCTCGATACGCAGGTAGAATGTGCGTCGGGGGTCGTTGGTAGGTATCGATACAGCGATCTGTCGGTTGATGTTGACGGTGACTTTGATTAACTTCCAGCATAACGGGAAACAGCGGTCTGGATGCAGAGTAGATTCAGCGGAGACTGTGGATATTGCAGAGACGTTGGCTGCAGAGGCAGGCAAATCGGCGTTGATCGGCGTTTCGGAAAACTGTGACGGAACCGGAATGATGACGACAGGTTGCTGCGGTACGAGGACTCGGAGTGTATCTCCCAGGTATTCTCGAGCAAGTGAACGAATAAAATTCTTACGACCCGCGCGTCGTGTTCTTCGCGAACCGGATCCACGTTTCATTCACCCAGTTTTTCTGTACTTTCAGGCAATGTTCAGAAGGATAAGCGGCGGTCCGCTCTATCGCAACGTCGCAAAGCTGAGTTCTATACTCCTTCAAGGTGAACAAACGCAACCCAATTGTTGGAAGGAACACGTCGTAGAATTTGTAGTTTAAGAATAATGTTTTAACGTAAGAACTAGTATATTAAGTTTAAATTTAGTAATTATTGGAATAGGAACTAGTAGAACTGGTAAAAGAACTTGTAGATTGGATTTAGTAACTAAAGTAAAATATATTCTAAGCTAAAATGTACAAAAGTGAAATTATTCTATGTTAGAACTAGTAAAATGGAAATAGCAACGAGTAACCTAGACCCCACATTGAGGCGGCTTGAGATGGAAGATCGATGTTAACTCTAGAAGCCCGAGGACTCGAATGTGTCTCTCGAGGCGCGTCTGGGACCTCCTCGGTTCGCGAGGCGCTACGGTCGCAGGCGCTCGTGGTAGGGTGCGCGCGGTCCAGCGAGTGGGGACTCGCGGCGCGTGGTGGGGCTAGCGGCTCGTGCCGATAGCCTGGGCACATCTAGCGTCTAATCTTAGGAATAAGAACTTAGAATTACATGTGTGTTGTGGTGTGTTACAATTCGTGTCGAGTACTTATATCTATGAGTATTATAGACTTATTCTAGAAATAGTACGTAGGTTCAGGCAACGTAGATTCCCTGAACTGGAAAAGTCCCCTTTGCGGCGACGGACTGCGGCTTCTTCTCTCTGTTGGGCGGAATTCCTGATGAGAGGGCGATAGGGTTGCTCGTAGATGCGAGGGAGACAGCGGACCTTGCAGGTACGTCTGAGTGCGTGCGGTCGTGCGCGCGCGAATCTGCTGATTGCCGATAATTCAGGCAAGTATTGCAGGTTGCCTGTGTCCAGGGGTCGATGCTGGAGGTTACGAGGATGCTGACGTATGTAATGGGTGGCAGGCGCTACGCCTGACGTCACACTAGGAAATAGCGCTGGCAGATGTCTACGTATCGAAGCATTAGAGTTTTAACGCATCTTAAATCGCGATATCGCATATCATTTCTATGTTTCATGATAAGATATAATATTCATTGTGCAGTGTTATGTATACCTCGTATTCACTTCAAAAGAATGTAAATGCGACACTTCCTTGCTAGGAAATATCGTTTGCAGATGTCTACGTATCGTAGCATTAGAGTTCTAATGCTTCTCAAAACGCAATATCGCATCTCATTCCTATGTTTCATGATAAGATATAATATTCATTGCAGAGTGTCATGTATACTTCGTATTCACATCAAAAGAATGTAAATGCGACACTTCCTTGCTAGGAAGTAGCATTTGCGGATGTCTACGTCTCGAAGCATTAGAGTTCTAATGCTTCTCAAAACGCGATATCGCAGCACATTTCTATGTCTCATGGTAAGATATAATATTCACTGCGAAGTGTTATGTATACCTCGTATTCACTTCAAAAGAATGTAAATGCGACACTTCCTTGCTAGGAAATAGCGTTCCCAGATGTCTACGTATAGAAACAATAGGGTTCTAATGCTTCTTAAAACGAGACTTCGCATCTCATTTCTATGTTTCATGATTAGATATAATACTCATTGTGGAGTTTCTTGTACACCTCGTATTCACATCAAAGGAATGACAATGCGACACTTCCTTGCTAGGAACTAGCGTCTGCAGATGTCTACTTATCGTAGCAAATAGAGTTCTAATGCTTCTTAAAACGCGATATCGCATCTCATTTCTATGTATCACGATAAGATATAATATTCATTGCGAAGGTTCATGTATTCCTCGTATTCACTTCAGAAGAATATAAATGCGACACTTCTTTGCTAGGAAGTAGCGTTTGCAGATGTCTACGTATAGTAGCAATAGATTTCTAATGCCTTTTAAATCGCAATATCGCATCTCATTTCTATGTTTCATGATGAGATATAACATTCAATGTGGAGTGTTATGTATTCCTCGTATTCACTTCAAAAGTATGTAAATGCGACACATCCTTCCTTGGAAATAGCGTTTGCAGATGTCTCCGTACCGAAGCAATAGTTTTCTAATGCTTCTTATATCGTGATATCGCATCTCATTCCTATATTTCATGACATGATATAATATTCATTCTGGAGTGTTATGGATATCTCGTATTCACTTCAAAAGAATGTAAGTGCGACTCTTCCTTCCTATTAAATAGCTTTTGCAGATGTCTAAGTGTCGTAGCAACAGAGTTCTTATTCTTTTTAGATCGCGATATAGCACCTCATTTCTATGTTTCATGATAAGATATATTATTCATTGTGCAGTGTTATGTATACCTCGTATTCACTTCAAAATAATGAAAATGTGACACTTCCTTGCTAGGAAATAGCGTTGGCAGATGTCTACGTATCGAAGCAATAGAGATATTATGCTTCTTGGAAGCGAGATATCGCATCCCATATCTATGTTTCACAATAAGATATAATATTCACTGAGCAGCGTTATGTATACCTCGTATTCACTTCAAGAGAATGTAAATGCGACACTTCCTTGATAGGAAATAGCGTTTGCAGATGTCTACGTATCCTAGCAATAGAGTTCTAATGCTTCTTGAAACGCGATATCGCATCTCATTTCTATGTTTCATGATAAGATGTAATACTCATTGCGAAGTGTTGGGCATTCCTCGTATAAACTTCAAATGAATGTAAGTGCGACACTTCCTTTTAGGATGTAGCGTTTGCAGTTGTCTGCGTATCGTAGTAATGCAGTTCTAATGCTTCTTAAAACGAGATGTCGCATTTCATTTCTATGTTTCGTGATAAGATATAATATCCATTAAGAAGTGTTATGTATTCCTCGTCTACACCTCAAATGAATGTAAATGCGACACTTCCTTGCTAGAAAATAGCGTTTGCAGATGTCTACGTATCGTAGCAATAGAGTTCTGATGCTTATCAAAAGGCGATATCGAATCTCATTTCTATGTTTCATGATAAGATATAATATTCACTTCGAAATGTCATGTATACCTCGCATACACTTCAAATGAATGTAAGTGCGACGCTTCCTTGCTAGGAAATAGCGTTGACAGATGTCTACATATCGAAGCAGTAGAGTTCTAATTCTTCTTAGAACGAGATATCGCAACTTATTTCCATGTTTCATGATAAGATATAATATTCATTGCGAAGTGTCACTAATACCTCGTATTCACTTCGAATGAATGTAAATGCTACACTTCCTTGCTAGGAAATAGGTTTTGCAGATGTCTACACATCGAGGCAATAGAGTTCTAATGCTTCTTAAAACGCGTTATCGCATCTCATTTCTATGTTTCATGATAAGATACAATATTCATTGCGAAGTGTCATGTGTACTTGGCATACACTTCAATTGAATGTAAATGCGACACTTCTTTTCTAGGAAATATCGGTTGCAGATATCTACGTATCGTAGCAATAGAGTTCTAATGCTTCTTCAAACGAGATATCGCATCCCATTTCTATGTTTCATGATAGGATATAATATTCATTGCGAAGGTTTATGTATACCTCGTATTCACTTCAAAAGAATGTAAATGTGACACTTCCTTCCTAGGAAGTAGCGTTTACAGATGTCTAGGTATCGAAGCAGTAGAGTTCTCATGCTTCTTAAATCGCGATATCGCATCTCATTTCTGTGTTTCACGATAAGATATAATATTCACTGTGCAGTGTTATGTATACCTCGTATTCACTTCAATTAAGTGTAAATGCGACACTTCCCTGCTAGGAAATAGCGTTTGCAGATGTCTGCGTATCGTAGCATTAGGGATCTAATGCTTCTCAAAACGCGATATCGCATTTCATTTCTATGTTTCATGATAATATATAATATTCATTGTGCAACGTTATGTGTACCTCGCATTCACTTCAAAATAATGTAAATGCGACACTTTCTTGCTAGGAAATAGCATTTGCAGATGTCTACATATCGAGGCAATAGAGTTCTAATGCTTCTTAAAACGCGTTATCGCATCTCATTTCCATGTTTCATGATAAGATATAATATTCATTGCGAAGTGTCATGTATACCTCGTAATCACTTCAAAAGAATGTAAATGCGATACTTCCTTGCTAGGAAATAGCGTTTGCAAATGTCTACGTACCGAAGCAATAGATATCTGATGCTTCTTAAAACGCGATATCACATCACATTTCTATGTTTCATGATAAGATATAATATTCATTCTGAAGAATCACTTTTACCACGCATACACTTCAAATGAATGTAAATGCGACACTACCTTGCTAGGAAATAGCGTTTGCAGATGTCTACGTATCGTAGCAATTGACTTCTAATGCATCTTAAAACGAGATATCGCAGCTTATTTCAATGTTTCATGATAAGATATAATATTCATTGCGAAGTGTCACTAATACCTCGTATTCACTTCGAATGGATGTAGATGCTACACTTCTTTGCTAGGAAATAGGGTTTGCAGATGTCTACACATCGAGGCAATAGAGTTCTAATGCTTCTTAAAACGCGTTATCGCATCTCATTTCTATGTTTCATGATAAGATACAATATTCATTGCGAAGTGTCATGTGTACTTGGCATACACTTCAATTGAATGTAAATGCGACACTTCTTTTCTAGGAAATAGCGGTTGCAGATATCTACGTATCGTAGCAATAGGGTTCTAATGCTTCTTAAACCCGATATCGCATCTCATTTCTATGTTTCATGATAAGATATAATTTTCATTACGAAGTGTAATATATTCCTCGTCTACACTTCGAATGAATGTAAATGCGGCACTTTCTTGCTAGGAAATAGAGTCTCCAGATGTCTACGTATCGAAGCAATAGTGTTCCAGTGCTTCTTAAAACGGGATATCGCATCTCATTTCTATGCTTCATGATAAGATATAATATTCATTGCGAAGTATTATGTATTCCTCGTTTATACTTCAAATGAATGTAAATGCGACACTTCCATGCTAGGAAATAGCGTTTGCAGATGTCTGCGTATCGTAGCATTAGGGATCTAATGCTTCTCAAAACGCGATATCGCATTTCATTTCTATGTTTCATGATAATATATAATATTCATTGTGCAACGTTATGTGTACCTCGCATTCACTTCAAAATAATGTAAATGCGACACTTTCTTGCTAGGAAATAGCATTTGCAGATGTCTACATATCGAGGCAATAGAGTTCTAATGCTTCTTAAAACGCGTTATCGCATCTCATTTCTATGTTTCATGATAAGATATAATATTCATTGTGCAGTGTTATGTATATCTCATCTACACTTCACATGAATGTAAATGCGACAGTTCCTTGCTAGGAAATAGCGTTTGTAGATGTCTACGTGTTGAAGCAATAGTGTTCTAATGCTTCTTAAAACTCGATATCGCAAATCATATCTATGTTTCATGATAAGATATAATATTAATTGCGAAGTGTCATGTATACCTCGTATTCACATCAAAAGGATGTAAATGCTAATCTTCCTTGCTAGGAAATAGCGTTTGCAGATGTCTACGTATCGAAGCAGTAGAGTCCTAATGCTTATTAAACTGAATATCGCATCTCATTTCTATATTTCATGATAGGATATAATATTCATGGCGAAGTATCATGTGTACCTGGAATACACATCAAATGAATGTAAATGCCACACTTCCTTGCTAGGAAATAGCGTTGGCAGATGTCTACGTCTCGAAGCATTAAAGTTCAAATGCTTCTCAAAACGCGATATCGCAGGTCATTTTTATGTTTCATGATAAGATATAATTTTCATTGTGTAGTGTTATGTATATCTCCTCTACACTTCATGTGAATGTAAATGCGACTCTTCCTTGCTAGGAAATAGCGTTTGCAGATGTAAACGTATCGTATCAATGGAGTTCTAATGCTTCTTAAATCGCGATATCGCACCTCACTTCTACGTTTAATGGTAAGATATAATATTCATTGTGCAGTGTTATGTATATCTCGTCTACACTTCAAATGAATGTAAATGCGACACTTCCATTCTAGGAAATTACGTTTCCAGATGTCTGCGTATCGAAACAATAGAGTTCTAGTGCTTCTTAAAAAGCGATATCGCATCTCATTTCTATGATTCATGATAAGATATAATATCCATTGCGGAGTGTTATATATACCTCGTATTCACTTCAAAAGAATGTAAACGCGACACTTCCTTGCTAGGAAATAGCGTTTGCAGATGTCTACGTCTCGCAGCATTAGAGTTCTAATGCATCTCAAAACGCGATATTGCAGCTCATTTCTATGTTTCATGGTAAGATATAATATTCATTGTGCAGTGTTATGTATATCTCGTCTATACCTCAAATGAATTTAAATGCGACACTTCGTTGCTAGGAAATAGCGTTTGCAGATGTAAACGTATCGTAGCAATAGAGTTCTAATGTTTCTTAATTCGGGATAGCGCATCTCATTTCTATGTTTCATGATAAGATATAATATTCATTGCGGGGTGTCATGTATACCTCGTATTCACTTCATATGAATGTAAATTCGAAACTTTCTTGCTAGGAAATAGCGCTTCCAGATGTCAACGTATCGTAGAAATAGCGTTCTAATTCTTCTTAAAACGCGATATAGCATCTCATTTCTATGTTTCATTATGAGATATAGTATTCATTGCGAAGTGTCATGTATACCTCGTGTTCACTTCAAGAGAATATAAATGCGACACTTCCTTGCTAGGAAATAGCGTTTGCAGATTTCTCCGTATCGAAGGAATAGTGTTCCAATGCTTCGTAAATCGCGATATCGCATATCATTTCTATGTTTGATGATAAGATGAAATAGTCTCTGCGAAGTGTCATGTATACCTCGTATTCACTTCAAAAGAATGTAAATGCGACACTTCCTTGCTAGGAAGTAGCGTTCGCAGATGTCTACGTATCTAAGCAATAGTGTTCTATTGCTTCTTAAATCGCGATATCGCATCTCATTTCTATGTTTCATGATGAGATATAATATTCATTGCGAAGTGTTATGTATACCTCGTATTCCTTTCACAAGAATGTAAATGCAACCCTTCCTTGCTAGGAAATAGCGTTTGCCGGTGTCTACGTATTGTAGCATTAGAGTTCTAATGGTTCTCAAAACGCGATATCGCATCTCCTTCCTATGTCTCATGACAAGATATAATATTCACTGCGAAGTGTTGTGTATTCCTCCTCTACACTTCAAATGAATGTAAATGCGACACTTCCTCGCTAGGAAGTAGCGTTTGCAGATGTCTACGCATCGTAGCAATAGAGTTCTAATGCTTCTCAAAACGCAATATCGCATCTCATTTCTATGTTTCATGATAAGAGATAATATTCACTGCGAAGTGTCATGTATACCGCGTATTCACTTTAAAACAATATAAATGCGGTACTTGTATGCTAGGAAATAGCGTTTGCAGATGTCTGCGTATCGTAGCAAGAGTTCTAATGCTTCTTAAATCGTGATAACGCATCTCACTTCTATGTTTCATGATAAGAGATAATATTCATTGCGAAGTGTCATGTATACCTCGTATTCACTTTAAAAGAATATAAATGCGATACTTGCATGCTAGGAAATATCGTTTGCAGATGTCTGCGTATCGAAGCAATAGTGTTCCAATGCTTCTAAAAACGGGTTACCGCATTTCATTTCTATGTTTCATGATAAGATATAATATTAATTGCGAAGTGTCATGTATACCTCGTATTCACTTCAAAAGAATGTAATGCGACACTTCCTTGCTAGGAAATAGCATTTGCAGATGTCTACGTATCGTAGCAATAGAGTTCTAATGCTTCTTAAAACGCGATATCGCATCACATTTCTATGTTTCGTGATAAGATATAATATTCATTGCGAAGTGTCATGTATACCTCGTATTCCTTTCAAAAGAATATAAATGCGACACTTCTTTGCTAGGAAATAGCGTTTGCAGATGACTACGTATCGAAGCAATAGGGTTTTAATGCTACTTAAAACGTGATATCGCATCTCACTTGTATGTTTCACAGTAAGATATAATATTCATTGCGAAGTGTCATGCATACCTCGTATCCACCTCAAAAGAATGTAAATGCGACACTTCCTTGCTAGGAAATAGCGTTTGCAGATGTCTACGTATCGTAGCATTAGAGTTCTAATGCTTCTTAAAACGAGATATCGTAACTCATTTCTATATTTCATAATAAGATATAATATTCATTGCGAAGTGTCATGTATACCTCGTATTCACTTCAAAAGAGTGTGAATGCGACTCTTCCTTGCTGGGAAGTTGCGTTTCCAGATGTCAAGGTATCGAAACTATAGAGTTCTAATGCATCTTAAAACGAGATGTCGCATCTCATCTCTATGTTTCATGATAAGATATAATATTCATTGCGAATTGTCATGTATACCTCGTATTCACTTCAAAAGAATGTAAATGCCACATTTCATTGCTAGGAAGTAGTGTTTGCAGATGCCTACGTATCGGAGCAATAGAGTTCCAATCTTTTTAAATAGCAATATCGCATCTCATATCTATGCTTCATGATAAGATATAATATTCATTGCGAAGTGTCATGTATACCTCGTATTCACCTCAAAAGAATGTAAATGCGACACTTCCTTGCTAGGGGATATAGCGTTGGCAGGTGTCTACGTATCGAAGCGATAGAGATCTAATGCTTCCTAAAACGAGATGTCGCATCTCATTTCTATGTTTCATGATAAGATATAAAACTCATTGTGGAGTGTTATGTTTACCTTGTACTCACTTCATAAGAATGTAAATGCGACGCTTCCTTGCTAGGAGGTAGCGTTTGCAGATTTCTGCGTATCGAAGCAATAGATTTCTAATGCTTCTTAAATCGCGATATCGCTTCTCATTTCTATGTTTCGTGATAAGGTATAATATTCATTGTGGAGTGTCTTGAATACCTCGCATACACTTCAAATGAATGTAAATGCAAGACTCCCTTGCTAGGAATTAGCGATGGCAGATGTCTACGTATCGAAGAAACAGGGTTCTAATGCTTCCTAAACCCCAAATCGCTCCCCATTTATATGCTTACCGATAAGATATAATATTCATTGTGGAGTGTTATGTATACCTCGAATTCACTTCAAAAGAATGTAATTGCGAAACTGCCTTGCTAGAATATTACGTTTCCAGCTGTCTACGTATCGAAGCAATAGAGTTCTAATGCTTCTGAAAACGCGATATCGCATCTCATTTCTATGTTTCATGATAATATATAATTTTCATTGCGAAGTGTCATGTATACCTCGCAAACACTTCAAATGAATGTAAATGCGACACTTCCTTGCTAGGAAATAGCGTTTGAAGATGTCTTCGTATCGAAGCAATAGAGTTCTAGTGCATCTTAAAACTTGATATCGCATCACATTTCTATGTCTTATGATAAGATATAATATTCATTGCGAAGTGTTATGTGTTTCTCGTCTACACTTCAATTGAATGTAAATGCGACACTTCCTTTCTAGGAAAATACATTTCCAGATGTCTACGTATCGAAGCAATAGAGTTATAATGCCTCTTAAAACGCGATATCGCATCTCATTCCTACGTTGCATGGTAAGATATAATATTCATAGCGAAGTGTTATGTATACCTCGCATAAACTTCAAATAAATGTAAATGCGACACAACCTTGCTAGGATATAGCGCTTGTAGATGTCTACGTATCGATGCAATAGGGTTCTACTGCTTCTTAAATCGCGATATCGCATCTCATTTCTATGTTTCGTGATAAGATATAATATTCATTGCGAAGTGTCGTGTATACCTCGTATTCACTTCAAAAGGATGTAAGTGCGACTCTTGCTTGCAAGGAAGTAGCGTTTGCAGATATCTACGTATCGTTGCAATAGAGTTCTAATGCTTCTAAAATCGCTATATCGCATCTCATTTCTATGTTTCGTATTAAGATATAACATTCATTGCGATGTGTCATGTGTACCTCGCATACGCTTCAAATGAATGTAAATGCGACACTTCCTTGCTAGGAAATAGCGTTTGTAGGTGTCTACGTATCGGAACAATAGAGTTCTAATGCACCTTAAAACGCGATATCGCACCTCATTTATATGTCTCATGATAAGATATAATATTCATTGCGAAGTTTCATGTATTCCTCGTATTCACTTCAAATGAATGTAAATGCGACACTTCCTTGATGGGAAATAGCGTTTGCAGATTTCTACGAATCGAAGCAATAGAATTCTAATGCTTCTTATATCGTCATATCGCATCTCATTCCTATGTTTCATGGTAAGATATATTATTCATTGCGAAGTATCACATATACCTCGTATTCACTTCAAAAGAATGTAAATGCGACGCTTCCTTGCTAGGAAATAGCGCTTGCAGATGTCTACGTATCGAAGCAATAGAGTTGTAATGCTTCTTAAATTGCGATATCGCATCTCATTCATATGTTTCGATATAAGATATAATATTCATTGTGTAGTGTTATGTATACCTCGCATACAATTCAAAAGAATGTAACTGCGACACTTTCTTGCTAGGAAATGGCGTTTGCAGATGTCTACGTATCGTAGCAATAGTGTTCTGATGCTTCCTAAAACGCGATATCGCATCTCATTTCTATGTTTCATGATAAGATATGATATTCATTGCCAAGTGGCATGTATACCTCGCATACACTTCAAATGAATGTAAATGCGACACTTCCTTGCTAGGAAATAGCGTTTGCAGATGTCTACGTATCGTAGAAATAGTGTTCTAACGCCTCATAAGACGCGATATCGCATCCCATTTCTATGTTTCATGATAAGACATGATATTCATTGCCAAGTGTCATGTATTCCTCGGATACACTTCAAATGAATGTAAATGCGACACTTCCTTGCTAGGAAATAGCGTCTGCAGATGTCTACGTATCGAAGCAACAGCGTTGCAATGCTTCTTAAATCGAGATATCGCATCTCCTTTCTATGTTTCATGATAAGATATAATTTTCATTGCGAAGTGTCTCGTACTCACTTCAAAAGAATGTAAATGCGACACTTCCTTGCTAGGACGTTGCGTTTGCAGATGTCTACGTATCGATGCAGTAGAGTTCTAATGCTTCTTAAATCGCGATATCCCATCTCATTTCTATGTTTCATGGTAAGATATAATATTCATTGCGAAGTGGCATGTATACCTCGCATACACATCAAATGAATGTAAATGCGACACTTCCGTGCTAGGAAGTAGTGTCACGTCCTGGCGAACAAATTATTCGTATCCCAGGAGGTTGTATGACACAAGCCTTTTAGTCGAAAATTCGGTCTGGTATAAAACGCCTATCACCGGGTTCGTCGATTCTGGCAAGACGCGGGCACAGTAAACAATCGCGAACGCGTGTAAGGAGGGATTTTACTTACCTTTCGCTGATTTCCCTCTTCTGCTTTCAGATGTGGCGATCGTTGAGTGTCGTTTTCGGGGGAGGAGTCGGCGTACGGCTGGCTGAAATCGGCGTTGTGACGGTGGAGCTGCGATGAATGTCGCCGTCCGTCGATGAACGAAGAATTCTGGCGTTTCACCAACGTATTCCGCACGAGATAATGGATTAAATTCTTCCTCCCGGCGCGAAGAGTTCGTTTATAAACACTCAAGTTGTTGCGAACTTGGAAGAATTTGTATTAAAATATAATTGAATTTAGAAATGGAGTTGGAATGAACTAGAACTTGATGTGGTAGGAAAATAATAAAGTATATTCTAAATCAAAGAGTACAAGAACAATTATTTCTAAGTATTAAGACTATGTTAACTATGAATTAGGAATTAGAACAAAGACTTTAGAACTAGGAACCTTATCGAGGCTGCGCGACGACCCTAAGGCGCGACTTGGAAGAGACTTGGAATTGGAAGTGCCCGAAGGCGAGATAGAACTGTACCGTACTGACGGTACTGACTGACAGTGTCTCCCAAGATGCGTCTGCGACCTCCTCGACTCTCGGAGCGCTTCGGTCGCGTGCGAACGTAGGTGCGAGTATGTGGACGCCCGAGTGGGGTCTCGGCGTTGCGTGGTGGGGTTAGCGGCGCGTGCCGCTGAGGCTGTCGCGATCTCGCGCGTCGCGGCTTATTTAATTAGCGCTCTTATGATTATAGAGATACAAGTAGGAAATTAGAATCTCGTAGAGGTTGATTCACCTGGTACGTCCCTGGAGTGAGCGAGAGGGCGAGTTTCCCTGCAGGTAAGAGTGAGACGGTGGATGGCACCTTGAGTGGGAGCGAGACAGCGCACATGGTCCTCGGTGCGAGCGAGATGACGCACGAGGTCCTCGGTGCGAGTGAGACAGAATGTGTTGCCCTTGGAGCGAGGGAGAAGGCGAACACATCTGCGGGTGCGAGTTAGACGGAGGGTAGGTCCCTTGGAGTGAGAGAGACGGCGAGCACCTCTGCGGGTGCGAGTGAGACGGAGGGTATGTCCCCTGGAGTGAGAGAGACGGCGAGTTGCGCCTGGGTGTTGCAGGTGGTGCAGGCGCGTGAGGGTGGTTGCTGTGGTGCGTTGAGAGGGTGGCAGGCGGCACGCCTGACGTCACAGTAGCGTTTGCAGATATCTACGTATCGAAGCAGTAGAGTTCTAATGCTTCTCAAAACGCGATATCGCATCTCATTTCTTTGTCTCGTGATAAGATATAATATTCATTGCGAAGTGTCATGTATACCTCGTATTCACTTCAAACGAATGTAAATGCCTCACTTCCTTGCTAGGAACCAGCGTTTCCTGATGTCTACGTATCGAAACAATAGTGTTCTAATGCTTCTTAAAACAAGATATCGCAACTCATTACTATGTTTCATGAGAAGATATAATATACATTGTGAAGTGTCATGTATACCTCGTATTCACTCCAAAAAAAAGTGAATGCAACACTTCCTTGCTAGGAAATAGCGTTTGCATATGTCTACGTATCGCAACAATAGTGTTCTAAAGCTTCTTAGAACAAGATATCGCATCTCATTTCTACGTTTCATGATAAGATATTATATTCATTACGAAGTGTCACTTACACCTCGCATACATTTCAAATGAATGTAAATGCGACACTTCCTTGCTAGGAAATAGCGTTTGCAGATGTCTACGTATCGAAGCAATATGGTTCTAATGCTTCTTAAATCGGGATATCGCATCTCATTTTAACGTTTGATGATAAGATATAATATTCATTGCGAACTGTTATGCATTCCTCGTCCACACTTCAAATGATTGTAAGTGCGACACTTCCTTGCAAGGAAGTAGCGTTTACAGATGTCTACATTTCGAAGAAAAGGAGTTCTAATGCTTCTTATATAGCGATATCGCATCGCATTTCTATGTTTCATGATAAGATACAATATTAATTGCCAAGTGTCATGTATACCTCGTATTCGCTTCAAATGAATGTAAATGCGACACTTCCTTGCTAGGAAATAGCGTTGGCAGATGTCTACGTATTGAAGCAATAGAGATCTATTGCTTCTTAAATAGCGATATCGCATCTCATTTCTATGTTTCATGATAAGATATAATATTCATTGTGTAGTGTTATGTATACCTCGCATACAATTCAAAAGAATGTAACTGCGACACTTCCTTGCTAGGAAATGGCGTTTGCAGATGTCTACGTATCGTAGCAATAGTGTTCTGATGCTTCCTAAAACGCGATATCGCATCTCATTTCTATGTTTCATGATAAGACATAATATTCATTGCCAAGTGGCATGTATACCTCGCATACACTTCAAATGAATGTAAATGCGACACTTCCATGCTAGGAAATAGCGTTTGCAGATGTCTAGGTATCGAAGCAATAGGGTTCTAATGTTTCTTAAAACGAGATGTCGCATCTCATTTCTATGTTTCATGATAAGATATAATATTAATTGCGAAGTATCATGTATTCTTCGTATTCACTTCAAGAGAATGTAAATGCGACTCTTCCCTGCTATTAAATAGCGTTTGAAAATGTGTACGCACCGTAGCAACAGAGTTCTAAAGCTTCTAAAAACAAGATATCGCATCTCATTTCTATGTTTCATGATAAGATATAATATTCATTGCGAAGAGTCATGAGTACCTCGTATTCACTTCAAAAGAATGTAAATGCGACACTTCCATGCCAGGAAATAGCGTTTGCAGATGTCTACGTATCGTAGCAATAAAGTTCTAATGCTTCTTAAAACGTGATATCGCACCTCACTTCAATGTTTCATGATAAGAGATAATAATCATCGCGAAGTGTCATGTATACCTCGTATTCATGTCAAAAGAATGTAAATGCGACACTTCCCTGCTAGGAAATAACGTTTGCAGATGTCTACGTATCGTAGCAAGAGTTCTAATCCTTCTTAAAACGTGATAATGCATCTCACTTCTACATTTCATGATAAGAGTTAGTATTCATTGCGAAGTGTCATGTATTCCTCGTATTCACTTCAAAAGAATGTAAATGCGACACATCCTTGCTGGGAAATAACGTCTGCAGATATCTACGTATCGTAGCAATAGAGCTCTAATGCTTCTTAAAACGCGATATCAAATCTCGTATCTATGTTTCATGATAAGATACAATATTCATAGCGGAGTGCCACGTATACCTCGCATACACTTCAACTGAATGTAAATGCGACACTTCCTTGATAGGAAATAGCGTTTGCAGATGTCTACGTCTCGTAGCATTAGAGTCCTAATCCTTCTCAAAACGCGATATCGCATCTCATTTCTATGTTTCATGATAAGATATAATATTCATTGCGAGGTGTCATGCATACCTCGGTTACACCTCAAACGAATGTAAATGCGACACTTCCTTGCTAGGAAATAGCGTTTGCAGATGTCTACGTATCATAGCAAAGGAGATCTAATGCTTCTTAAAACACGAAATCGATCCTCATTCCTGTGTTTCATGATAAGATATAATATTCATTGTGGTGTGTTATGTATACCTCGTATTCACTTCAAATGAATGTAACTGCGACACTTCCTTGCTAGTATATAGCGATGGCAGATGTCTACGTATCGAAGCAATAGAGTTCTAATGCTTCTTAAATCGCCATATCGCATCTCATTTCTGTGTTTCATGATAAGATATAATATTCATTGTGCACTGTTATGTATACCTCGCATACACTTCAAACGAATGTAACTGCGACACTTCCTTGCTAGTATATAGCGATGGCAGATGTCTACGTATCGAAGCAATAGAGTTCTAATGCTTCTTAAATCGCCATATCGCATCTCATTTCCATGTTTCATGATAAGATATAATATTCATTGTGGAGTGTTATGTATACCTTTTATTCACTTCAAAAGAATGTAAATGCGACACTTCCTTGCTAGGAAATAGCGTCCGCAGATATCTACGCATCGTAGCAATAGAGCTCTAATGCTTCTTAAAATGCGATATCGCATCTCATTTCTATGTATCATGATAAGATATAATTTTCATTGCGAAGTGCCTTGAATACCTCGCACACACTTCAAATGAATGTAAATGCAACACCTCCTTGCTAGGAAAGCGATGGCAGATGACTACGTTTCGAAGCAACAGAGTTCTAATGCTTCTTGAAACGAGATATCGCATCTCATTTTAACGTTTTATGATAAGATATAATATTCATTGCGAAGTGTCATGTATACTTCGCATTCACTTCTAAAGAATTGAAATGCTGCACTTCCTTGCTACGAAATAGCGTTTGCAAATGTCTACGTATCGATGCAATAGAGATTTAATGCTCCTCAAGACGCGATATCGCATCTCATTTCTATGTTTCATGATAAGATATAACATTCATTGCGAAGTGTCATGTATACCTTGTATTCACTTCAAAAGAATGTAAATGCGACACTTCCATGCTAGGAAATAGCGTTTGCATATGTCTACGTATCGCAACAATAGTGTTCTAAAGCTTCTTAGAACAAGATATCGCATCTCATTTCTACGTTTCATGATAAGATATTATATTCATTACGAAGTGTCACTTACACCTCGCATACATTTCAAATGAATGTAAATGCGACACTTCCTTGCTAGGAAATAGCGTTTGCAGATGTCTACGTATCGTAGCAATAGAGTTCTAATGCTCCTTAAGACGAGATTTCGCATCTCATTTCTATGTTTCATGATAAGATATAATATTCATTGCGAAGTGTCATGTATACCTTGTATTCACTTCAAAAGAATGTAAATGCGACACTTCCTTGCTATTAGATAGCGATGGCAGATGTCTACGTATCGTAGCAATAGATTTCTAATGCTGTTTAAATCGCGGTATCGCATCTCATTTCTACGATTCAAGATAAGATATAATATTCATTGCGAAGTGTTACGCATTCATCGCATACACTTCAAGTTAATGTAAATGCGACACTATCTAGCTAGGAAACAGCGTTGGCAGATGTCTACGTATCGTAGCAACAGATTTCTAATGCTTCTCAACACCCGATATCGTGTAGCGGCTGGCAGCAGTAACAATAAAGAAATATTCGCTGTAGAAATAGCCAGCACGGTTTATGGTGTGCAGGATAAATAAGCTACCTTTGAGGAAACATTTTAGCTTTTAATATTTTTTAAGTAATAGAAAAATAAATTTTAGTCAACGTCCTCGATAGCACGTCCATAACGCCATAAACCGAGGATTACCGGGGACCTGGGCCCAGCGGCCCATATGGCCATGATCGTTAGGCCCCAGGTAAGCGAACCTCGGGAGATCCCCCTACATTACTGAAAATAAATATTTAGCAACAATTCCCCCGCCAACGTCCGTGTCGCCCTCCTTAAGCAACAAGAAGGGCGGCACCCACAATCAGGTAAGGTGATTGGCTTACCAGAATATGTACGGTGGCCATTCACCGAAACACACGGGTGTAACAAAATGCTTAAAAGCAAAAGTAAAAATGGGCAGAAATTCAATTTTCGTCATTCGACAGTCTACAAGTTACGAGGTACAAATATAGAATTGGAGGAGAGAATCCGAAACATCAAATAAATCTATCGCAGGAACTTGTGGTTCATTTTAATACTCTACACTCCTCACCCCTCCAAAGTGGTGACCCCGACGTCATGTGAACACGCAACCTACTTACAACACAGGAGGACAACGGAAGCAGCTACTCGAACATATTTCGACCTTCGACGACAAGCCTCGCCCCAGGATATCTGGAAAGATGTACTTTCATCAATGGACTTTGGGTTCTTCCGCAGCACGCCGAAATCGTAACCCCTCTCCTAGGGTGGCCACGACGCTTTAACGCCGCGCCCACGACGATCTCGCTAAAGTTCGGCCGCATTCGATGATCATTGGGACCTTACGGCATCATTACGACGCACTTCGTCGGTTACTTACGGACCATCCTAGGACAGCAGAGTATACGACTGCTCAGTGCAGGTTTCTTAAAGCGCGCTCGCCCTTAGGCTCGAGACTTACTTCGCCCTGGCTTGAGCACTGCGCCCTGCCGCGTTCGAAAGAGCAGCATATGGCACAGCGGCTATTACACGACCCAGTAACTAAACATTATCCGAGGTTCTACACAAGTCGTCGCACCGGAGGAACATCACGAAGAACTACGAAAGACGCACGGGCCAAGTATCGTTTATCACTGGCAAGGGAGTGATGTGGCGGCCTTTCGACTATCGCCACTAGAGGGACAGCACAGCCTACAATTTCCTTAAAGTACTCGCTAGCCTCTCCTTTCCAATATATAGAAGTTCTTAACTGTCCCTAATATCCCAGCGTCTAAGGCAGGGTCTGCTAGGAAGCCTTACTGATGAGTCCACTAGCAGGCCCAGGACGAAACGTTCCTCCCCTCTCTTTTCCTTCCTTTCTTTCCTCCTCCTTTATTTTATAGCTACATGAAGCATGCCGCTTCAATCGCATTTCATTTCTATGTTTCATGATAAGATATAATATTCATTGCGAAGTGTCACATATACCTCCCATACACTTCAAGTGAATGTAAATGCGACCCTTCCTTGCTAGGAGATAGTGTTTGCAGATTTCTCCGTAACGGAGCAATAGAGTTCTCATGCTTCTTAAATATCGATATCGCATCTCATTTCAATGTTTCGTGGTAAGGTATAACATTCATTGTGGAGTGTTATGTCTACATCGTATTCACATCAAAAGAATGTAAATGCGACACTTCCTTGCTAGGTAATAGCGTTTCCAGATATCTACGTATCGTAGCAATTGAGTTCAAATGTTTCTTAAAACGCGATATCGCATCTCGCTACTATGTTTCATGATAAGATATAATATTCATTGTGGAGTGTTATGTATACCACGTATTCACTTCAAAAGAATGTAAGTGCGACACTTCCTTGCTGGGAAATAGCTTTTGCAGATGTCTACGTATCGTGGCAATAGAGTTCTAACGCTTCTTTGAACGCGATATCGCCTCTCATTTCTATGTTTCATGATAAGATATAAAATTCATTGCGAAGTGTCATGTATACCTCGAATTCACTTCAAAAGAATGTAAATGCGACACTTCCTTGCTATTAAATAGAGTTTGCAGATGTCTACGTATTGTACCAATAGAGTTCTAATGCTTCTTAAAACGCGATATCGCATCTCATTTCTATGTTTCATGGTGAGATAAAATAATCATTGCGATGTGTCACTTATACCTCATAAACACTTCAAATGAATGTAAATGCGACACTTCCTTGCTAGGAAATAGCGTTCGCAGATGTCTAAGTATCGAAGCAATCCAGTTCCAATGCTTCTTTAATCTGGAAATCGTATCTCATTACAACGTTTCATGATATGATATAATATTCATTGCGAAGTGTTACGCATTCTTCGCATACACTTCAAGTTAATGTAAATGCGACACTATCTTGCTAGGAAACAGCGTTGGCAGATGTCTACGTATCGTAGCAACAGATTTCTAATGCTTCTCAACACCCGATATCGCATTTCATTTCTATGTTTCATGATAAGATATAATATTCATTGCGAAGTGTCACTTATACCTCCCATACACTTCAAGTGAATGTAAATGCGACCCTTCCTTGCTAGGAAATAGCGTTTGCAGATTTCTCCGTAACGGAGCAATAGAGTTCTAATGCTTCTTAAATATCGATATCGCATCTCATTTCAATGTTTCGTGGTAAGGTATAATATTCATTGTGGAGTGTTATGTCTACATCGTATTCACATCAAAAGAATGTAAATGCGACACTTCCTTGCTAGGTAATAGCATTTCCATATATCTACGTATCGTAGCAATTGAGTTCAAATGATTCTTAAAACGCGATATCGCATATCGCTTCTATGTTTCATGATAAGATATAATATTCATTGTGGAGTGTTATGTATACCACGTATTCACTTCAAAAGAATGTAAGTGCGACACTTCCTTGCTGGGAAATAGCTTTTGCAGATGTCTACGTATCGTGGCAATAGAGTTCTAACGCTTCTTAAAACGTGATGTCGCATCTCATTTCTATGTTTCTTGATAAGATATAATATTCATTGCAATGTGTCATGTATACCTCGTATTCACTTCAAAAGAATGTGTATGCGACACTTCCTTGCTAGGAAATAGCGTTTGAAAATGTCTACGCTCCGTAGAAATAGAGTTCTAATGCTTCTTAGAACGAGATGTCGCATCTGCTTTCTATGTTTCATGATAAGATATAATATTCATTGCGAAGAGTCATGAATACCTCGTATTCACTTCAAAGGAATGTAAATGCGACACTTCCTTGCTAGGAAGTAGAGTTTGCAGATGTCTACTTATCGAAGCAATAGATTTCTAATGCTTCTTAAAACGAGATGTCGCATCTCATATCTATGTTTCATGATAAGATATATTATTCATTGCGAAGTGTCATATATTCCTCGTATTCACTTCAAAAGAATGTAAATGCGATACTTCCTTGCTAGGAAGTAGCGTTTGCAGATGACTACGTACCGATGGAATGGAGTTCTAATGTTTCTTAAAACGCGATATCGCATCCCATTTCTATGTTTCATGATAGGATATAATATTCAGTTGGAAGGGTTATGTATACCACGTATTCACTTCAAGCGCATGTAAATGCGACCATTCCTTGCTAGGAAGTAGCGTCTGCAGATGTCTACGTATCGAAGCAATAGAGTTCAAATGCTTCTTCTATCGCGATATCGCATCTCATATCTAAGTTTGATGATAAGATATAATATTCGTTGCGAAGTGTTATGTATTCCTCGTCTATACTTCAAAAGAATGTAAATGCAACACTTCCTTGCTAGGAAATAGCGTTTGCAGATGTCTACGTATCGAAGCAATAGAGTTCTAATGCTTTTTAAACCGCGATATTGCATCTCATTTCTATGTTTCATGATAAGATATAATATTCATTGCGAAGTGTCATGTACACCGCGCATACACTTCAACTGAATGTAAATGCGACACTTCCTTGCTAGGAAATAGAGTTTGCAGATGTCTACGTATCGAAGCAATGGAGTTCTAATGCTTCTTAAATCGCGCTATCTCATCTCATTTCTATGTTTCATGATAAGATATAGTATTCATTGTGCAGTGTTATGCATACCTCGTATTCACTTCAAAAGAATGTAAATGCGACACTTCCTTGCTAGGAAGTAGCGTTTGCAGATGTCTACGTACCGAAGCAATAGAGTTCTAATGCATCTTAAATCGCGATATCGCATCATTTCTATGTCTCACAATAAGGTATAATATTCATTGCGAAGTGTCACTTGTACCTACCATACACTTCAAATGAATGTAAATGCGACGCTTCCTTACTAGGAAGTAGCATTTACAGTTGTCTCCGTATCGAAGCAAGAGAGTTCTTATGCTTCTTAAAACGCGATATCGCATCACATGTCAATGTTTCATGATAAGATATAATATTCAGAACGAAGTGTCATGTGTACCTCGTATTCCTTTCAAAAGAATATAACTGTGACACTACCTTGCTATTAAATAGCGTTTGCAGATGTCTACGTATCGAAGTAATAGAATTCTAATGCTTCTTAAAACGCGATATCGATTCTCATTTCTATGTTTCATGATAAGATATAATATCCATTGCTAAGTGTCATGTATACCTCGTATTCACTTCAAACGAATGTAAATGCGACACTTCCTTGCTAGGAAATAGCGCTTGCAGATATCTACGTATCGAAGCAATAGAGTTCTAATGCTTCTTAAAACAAGATGTCGCATCTCATTTCTATGATCCATGATAAGATATAATATTCATTGCGAAGTGTCAAGTATACCTCGCATACACTTCAATTGAATGTAAATGCGACACTTCCATTATAGGGAATTACGTTTCCAGATGTCTACGTATCGAAGCAATAGGGTTCTAATGCTACTTAAAAGGCGATATCGCATCTCATTTCTATGTTTCATGAAAGGATATAGTATTCATTGCGAAGTGTCATGTATACCTCGTCTACACTTCAAATGAATGTAAATGCGACACTTCCTTGCTAGGAAATAGCGTTTGCAGATGTCTACGTATCGAAGCAACAGGGTACTAATGCTTCTTAAAACGAGATATCGCATCTCATTTCTGTGTTTTATGATTAGATATAATATTCACTGTGCAGTGTTATGTATACCTCGTATTCACCTCAATAGAATGTAAATGCGACACTTTCTTGCTAGGAAATAGCGATGGCAGACGTCTACGTATCGAAGCAACAGAGTTCTAATGCTTCTTAAAAAGCGATATTGCATCTCACTTCTACGTTTCATTATAAGATATAATATTCATTATGCAGTGTTATGTATATCTCGTCTACCCTTCAAATGAATGTAAATGCGACACTTCCTTGTTACGAAATAGCGTCTGCAAATGTCTACGTATCGTAGCAATAGTGTTCTAATGTTCTTAAAACGCGATATCGCATTTCATTTCTATGTTTCATTATAAGATATAATATTCATTGCGAAGTATCATGTATACCTCGCATACACTTCAAACGAATGTAAATGAGACACTTCCTTGCTAGGAAATAGCCATGGCATATGTCTACGTATCGAAGCAACAGAGATCTAATGCTTCTTAAAACGAGATATCCCATCTCATTCATATGTTTTATGATAAGATATAATATTCATTGCGGAATGTCATGTATACTTCGGATTCTCTTCAGAAGAATGTAAATACGACACTTCCTTGCTTGAAAATAGCGTTTACAGATGTCTACGTATCGAAGCAATAGGGTTCTAGTGCTTTTTAAACCGCCAAAACGAATCTCATTTCTATGTTTCATGATAATATATAATATTCATTGTGGAGTGTCATGTATTCCTCGTATTCACTTCAAAAAAATGTAAATGCGACACTTCCTTGCTAGCAAATAGCGTTTGCAGATGTCAACGTATCGAAACTGAAGTGTTCTAATGCTTCTTAAAACTAGATGTCGCAACGCATTTCTATGTTTCACGATAAGATATAATATTCATTGCGAAGTTTTATGTATACCTCGTTTTCACTTCAAAAGAATGTAAATGCGACACTTCCTTGCTAAGAAGTAGCGTTTGCAGATGTCTACGTATCGAAGCAATAGGGATCTAATGCTACTTAAAAGGCGATATCGCATCTCATTTCTATGTTTCATGAAAGGATATAGTATTCATTGCGAAGTGTCATGTATACCTCGTCTACACTTCAAATGAATGTAAATGCGACACTTCCTTGCTAGGAAATAGCGTTTGCAGATGTCTACGTATCGAAGCAACAGGGTACTAATGCTTCTTAAAACGAGATATCGCATCTCATTTCTGTGTTTTATGATTAGATATAATATTCACTGTGCAGTGTTATGTATACCTCGTATTCACCTCAATAGAATGTAAATGCGACACTTTCTTGCTAGGAAATAGCGATGGCAGACGTCTACGTATCGAAGCAACAGAGTTCTAATGCTTCTTAAAAAGCGATTTTGCATCTCACTTCTACGTTTCATTATAAGATATAATATTCATTATGCAGTGTTATGTATATCTCGTCTACCCTTCAAATGAATGTAAATGCGACACTTCCTTGTTACGAAATAGCGTCTGCAAATGTCTACGTATCGTAGCAATAGTGTTCTAATTTTCTTAAAACGCGATATCGCATTTCATTTCTATGTTTCATTATAAGATATAATATTCATTGCGAAGTATCATGTATACCTCGCATACACTTCAAACGAATGTAAATGAGACACTTCCTTGCTAGGAAATAGCCATGGCATATGTCTACGTATCGAAGCAACAGAGATCTAATGCTTCTTAAAACGAGATATCCCATCTCATTCCTATGTTTTATGATAAGAAATAATATTCATTGCGGAATGTCATGTATACTTCGGATTCTCTTCAGAAGAATGTAAATACGACACTTCCTTGCTTGAAAATAGCGTTTACAGATGTCTACGTATCGAAGCAATAGGGTTCTAGTGCTTTTTAAACCGCCAAAACGAATCTCATTTCTATGTTTCATGATAATATATAATATTCATTGTGGAGTGTCATGTATTCCTCGTATTCACTTCAAAAAAATGTAAATGCGACACTTCCTTGCTAGCAAATAGCGTTTGCAGATGTCAACGTATCGAAACTGAAGTGTTCTAATGCTTCTTAAAACTAGATGTCGCAACGCATTTCTATGTTTCACGATAAGATATAATATTCATTGCGAAGTTTTATGTATACCTCGTTTTCACTTCAAAAGAATGTAAATGCGACACTTCCTTGCTAAGAAGTAGCGTTTGCAGATGTCTACGTATCGAAGCAATAGAGTTCTAATGCTTCTTAAATCGCCATATAGCATCTCATTTCTATGTTTCATGATAAGATATAATATTCACTGTGGAGTGTTATGTATACCTCATATTCACTTCAGATGAATGTATATGCGACACTTTCATGCTAGGAAATAGCGTTTGCAGATGTCTACGTATCGTAGCAATAGGGTTCTAATGCTTCTTAAAACGCGATATCGATTCTCATTTTTTGGTTTCATGATAAGATATAATATTCATTGTGGAGTGTTAAGTATACCTCGTATTCACTTCAAAAGAATGTAAGTGCGACACTTCCATGCTAGGAAATAGCGTTTGCAAATGTCTACGTATCGTAGCATTGGAATTCTAATGCTTCCCAAAACGCGATATCGCATCTCATTTCCATGTTTCATGGTTAGATATAATACTAATTGCGAAGTGTCATGTGTACCTCGTATTCACTTGAAGAGAGTGTAAATGCGACACATCCTTGCTAGGAAATAGCGTTTGCAGATGTCTACTTATCGGAGCAATAGAGTTCTAATGCTTCTTAGAACGCGATATCGCATCTCATTTCTGTGTTTCATGATAAGTTATAATATTCATTGCGATGTGTCATGTTTACCTTGTATTCAATCCAAATGTATGTATTTGCGACACTTCCATGCTACGAAATAGCGTTTGCAGGTGTCTACGTATCGTAGCAAAAGAGTCCTTATGCTTCTTAAATCGCGATATCGCATCTAATTTCTATGTTTCGTGAAAAGGTATAATATTCATCGTGGAATGTTATGTATATCTCGCATACACTTCAAATGAATGTAAATGCGACACTTCCTTGCTGGGAAATAGCGATTGCAAATGTCTACGTATCGAAGCAAGCGTGTCATAATGATTCATAAAACGATATATCGCATCTCATTTCTATGTTTCATGATAAGATATAATATCCATTGCTAAGTGTCATGTATACCTCGTATTCACTTCAAACGAATGTAAATGCGACACTTCCTTGCTAGGAAATAGCGCTTGCAGATATCTACGTATCGAAGCAATAGAGTTCTAATGCTTCTTAAAACAAGATGTCGCATCTCATTTCTATGATCCATGATAAGATATAATATTCATTGCGAAGTGTCAAGTATACCTCGCATACACTTCAATTGAATGTAAATGCGACACTTCCATTATAGGGAATTACGTTTCCAGATGTCTACGTATCGAAGCAATAGGGTTCTAATGCTACTTAAAAGGCGATATCGCATCTCATTTCTATGTTTCATGAAAGGATATAGTATTCATTGCGAAGTGTCATGTATACCTCGTCTACACTTCAAATGAATGTAAATGCGACACTTCCTTGCTAGGAAATAGCGTTTGCAGATGTCTACGTATCGAAGCAACAGAGTACTAATGCTTCTTAAAACGAGATATCGCATCTCATTTCTGTGTTTTATGATTAGATATAATATTCACTGTGCGGTGTTATGTATACCTCGTATTCACCTCAATAGAATGTAAATGCGACACTTTCTTGCTAGGAAATAGCGATGGCAGACGTCTACGTATCGAAGCAACAGAGTTCTAATGCTTCTTAAAAAGCGATATTGCATCTCACTTCTACGTTTCATTATAAGATATAATATTCATTATGCAGTGTTATGTATATCTCGTCTACCCTTCAAATGAATGTAAATGCGACACTTCCTTGTTACGAAATAGCGTCTGCAAATGTCTACGTATCGTAGCAATAGTGTTCTAATGTTCTTAAAACGCGATATCGCATTTCATTTCTATGTTTCATTGTAAGATATAATATTCATTGCGAAGTATCATGTATACCTCGCATACACTTCAAACGAATGTAAATGAGACACTTCCTTGCTAGGAAATAGCCATGGCATATGTCTACGTATCGAAGCAACAGAGATCTAATGCTTCTTAAAACGAGATATCCCATCTCATTCCTATGTTTTATGATAAGATATAATATTCATTGCGGAATGTCATGTATACTTCGGATTCTCTTCAGAAGAATGTAAATACGACACTTCCTTGCTTGAAAATAGCGTTTACAGATGTCTACGTATCGAAGCAATAGGGTTCTAGTGCTTTTTAAACCGCCAAAACGAATCTCATTTCTATGTTTCATGATAATATATAATATTCATTGTGGAGTGTCATGTATTCCTCGTATTCACTTCAAAAAAATGTAAATGCGACACTTCCTTGCTAGCAAATAGCGTTTGCAGATGTCAACGTATCGAAACTGAAGTGTTCTAATGCTTCTTAAAACTAGATGTCGCAATGCATTTCTATGTTTCACGATAAGATATAATATTCATTGCGAAGTTTTATGTATACCTCGTTTTCACTTCAAAAGAATGTAAATGCGACACTTCCTTGCTAAGAAGTAGCGTTTGCAGATGTCTACGTATCGAAGCAATAGAGTTCTAATGCTTCTTAAATCGCCATATAGCATCTCATTTCTATGTTTCATGATAAGATATAATATTCACTGTGGAGTGTTATGTATACCTCATATTCACTTCAGATGAATGTATATGCGACACTTTCATGCTAGGAAATAGCGTTTGCAGATGTCTACGTATCGTAGCAATAGGGTTCTAATGCTTCTTATAACGCGATATCGATTCTCATTTTTTGGTTTCATGATAAGATATAATATTCATTGTGGAGTGTTAAGTATACCTCGTATTCACTTCAAAAGAATGTAAGTGCGACACTTCCATGCTAGGAAATAGCGTTTGCAAATGTCTACGTATCGTAGCATTGGAATTCTAATGCTTCCCAAAACGCGATATCGCATCTCATTTCCATGTTTCATGGTTAGATATAATACTAATTGCGAAGTGTCATGTGTACCTCGTATTCACTTGAAGAGAGTGTAAATGCGACACATCCTTGCTAGGAAATAGCGTTTGCAGATGTCTACTTATCGGAGCAATAGAGTTCTAATGCTTCTTAAAACGCGATATCGCATCTCATTTCTGTGTTTCATGATAAGTTATAATATTCATTGCGAAGTGTCATGTTTACCTTGTATTCAATCCAAATGTATGTATTTGCGACACTTCCATGCTACGAAATAGCGTTTGCAGGTGTCTACGCATCGTAGCAAAAGAGTCCTTATGCTTCTTAAATCGCGATATCGCATCTAATTTCTATGTTTCGTGAAAAGGTATAATATTCATCGTGGAATGTTATGTATATCTCGCATACACTTCAAATGAATGTAAATGCGACACTTCCTTGCTGGGAAATAGCGATTGCAAATGTCTACGTATCGAAGCAAGCGTGTCATAATGATTCATAAAACGATATATCGCATCTCATTTCTATGTTTCATGATAACATATAATATTCATTGCGAAATGTTATGTATACCTTGCATACACTTCAAATGAATGTAAATGCGACACTTCCTTGCTAGGAAATAGCGTTTGCAGATGTCTACTTATCGGAGCAATAGAGTTCTAATGCTTCTTGAAACGGAATATCGCATCTCATTTCTATGCTTCATGATAAGAAATAATATTCATTGCGAAGTGTCATGTATATCTTGTATTCACTTCAGAAGAATGTAAATGCGACACTTCCTTGCTAGGAAATAGAGTTTGCAGATGTCTACGTATCGTAGCAATAGAGTTGTAATGCTCCTTGAAATGGGATATCGCATCTCATATCTATGTTTCATGATAAGATATATTATTCATTGCGAAGATTCACGTATACCTTGTATTCACTTCAGAGGAATGTAAATGCTACTCTTCCCTGCTAGGAAATAGCGTTTGCAGATGTCTACGTATCGTAGCAAGCGTGTCATAATGATTCATAAAACGATATATCGCATCTCATTTCTATGTTTCATGATAACATATAATATTCATTGCGAAGTGTTATGTATACCTTGCATACACTTCAAATGAATGTAAATGCGACACTTCCTTGCTGGGAAATAGCGTTTGCAGATGTCTACGTATTGTAGCAATAGAGTTCTAATGCTCCTTATATCGCGAGATCGCATCCCATGTCTATGTTTCACGATAAGATATAATATTCATTGCGAAGTGTTATGTATACCTCGCATACACTACAAATGAATGTAAATGCGACACTTCCTTGCTAGGAAATAGAGTTTGCAGATGTCTACGTATCGAAGCAAGCGTGTCATAATGATTCATAAAACGATATATCGCATCTCATTTCTATGTTTCATGATAACATATAATATTCATTGCGAAATGTTATGTATACCTTGCATACACTTCAAATGAATGTAAATGCGACACTTCCTTGCTAGGAAATAGCGTTTGCAGATGTCTACTTATCGGAGCAATAGAGTTCTAATGCTTCTTGAAACGGAATATCGCATCTCATTTCTATGCTTCATGATAAGAAATAATATTCATTGCGAAGTGTCATGTATATCTTGTATTCACTTCAGAAGAATGTAAATGCGACACTTCCTTGCTAGGAAATAGAGTTTGCAGATGTCTACGTATCGTAGCAATAGAGTTGTAATGCTCCTTGAAATGGGATATCGCATCTCATATCTATGTTTCATGATAAGATATATTATTCATTGCGAAGATTCACGTATACCTTGTATTCACTTCAGAGGAATGTAAATGCTACTCTTCCCTGCTAGGAAATAGCGTTTGCAGATGTCTACGTATCGTAGCAAGCGTGTCATAATGATTCATAAAACGATATATCGCATCTCATTTCTATGTTTCATGATAACATATAATATTCATTGCGAAGTGTTATGTATACCTTGCATACACTTCAAATGAATGTAAATGCGACACTTCCTTGCTGGGAAATAGCGTTTGCAGATGTCTACGTATTGTAGCAATAGAGTTCTAATGCTCCTTATATCGCGAGATCGCATCCCATGTCTATGTTTCACGATAAGATATAATATTCATTGCGAAGTGTTATGTATACCTCGCATACACTACAAATGAATGTAAATGCGACACTTCCTTGCTAGGAAATAGAGTTTGCAGATGTCTACGTATCGTAGCAATAGAGTTGCAATGCTCCTTGAAATGGGATATCGCATCTCATATCTATGTTTCATGATAAGATATAATATTCATTGCGAAGATTCATGTATACCTTGTATTCACTTCAGAGGAATGTAAATGCTACTCTTCCTTGCTAGGAAATAGAGTTTGCAGATGTCTGCGTATCGTAGCAAGCGTGTTATAATGCTCCTAAAAACGATATATCGCATCTCATTTCTATGTTTCGTGACAACATATGATATTCATTGCGAAGTGTTATGTATACCTCGCATACACTTCAAAAGAATGTAAATGCGACACTTCCTTGCTAGGAAATAGCGTTTGCAGATTTCTGCGTATCGTAGCATTATATTTCTATTGCATCTCAAAACGCGATATCGCATCTCATATCTATGTTTGGCGATAAGATATAATATTCATTGCGAAGTGTTATGTATACCTCGCATACCCTTCAAATGAATGTAAATGCGATAGTTCCTTGCTAGGAAATATCGTTTGCAGATGTCTACGTATCGTAGCAATAGATTTCTTATGCTTCTCATATCGCAAGATCGAATCTCATATCTATGTTTCACGATAAGATATAATATTCATTGTGGAGTGTTATGTATACCTCGTATTCACCACAAAAGAATGTAAATGCGACACTTCCTTGCTAGGATATAGCGATGTCAGATGTCTACGTATTGTAGCATTAGATTTCTGTTGCATCTCAAAACGCGATATCGCATTACATTTCTATGTTTCATGATAAGATATAATATTTATTGTGAAGTGTCACGTATACATCGCATACACTTCAAATGAATGCAAATGCGACACTTCCTTGCTAGGAAATAGCGTTTGCAGATGTCTACGTATCGAAGCAAAAGAGTTCTAATGCTTCTTAGAACGAGATACCGCATCTCATTCCTATGTTTCACGGTACGATATATTATTCATTGCGAAGTATCACGTATACCTCGCATACACTTCAAAAGAATGTTAATGCGACACTTCCTTGCTAGGAAATAGCGTTTGCAGATTTCTGCGTATCGTAGCATTATATTTCTATTGCATCTCAATACGCGATATCGCATCTCATATCTATGTTTCACGATAAGATATAATATTCATTGCGAAGTGTTCTGTATACCTCGCATACACTTCAAATGAATGTAAATGCGACAGTTCCTTGCTAGGAAGTAGCGATTGCAAATGTCTACGTATCGAAGCAATAGAGTTCTAATGCTTCTTGAACCGGGATATCGCATCTCATTTCTATGTTTAATGATAAGATATAATATAAATTGCGAAGTGTCATGTATACCTCGCATTCACTTCAAAAGAATGTAAATGCGACACTTCCTTGCTAGGAAATAGCGTTTGCAGATGTCTACGTATCGTAGCAATGGAGCTCTTATGCTTCTCATATCGCAAGATCGAATCCCATATCTATGTTTCACGATAAGATATAATATTCATTGTGGAGTGTTATGTATACCTTGTATTCACCTCAAAAGAATGTAAATGCGACACTTCCTTGCTAGGAAATAGCGTTTGCAGATTTCTGCGTATCGTAGCATTAGATTTCTGTTGCATCTCAAAACGCGATATCGCATTACATTTCTATGTTTCATGATAAGATATAATATTTATTGCGAAGTGTCACGTATACATCGCATACACTTCAAATGAATGTAAATGCGACACTTCCTTGCTAGGAAATAGCGTTTGCAGATGTCTACGTATCGAAGCAAAATAGTTCTAATGCTTCTTAGCACGAGATACCGCATCTCATTCCTATGTTTCATGGTACGATATATTATTCATTGCGAAGTATCACGTATACCTCGCATACACTTCAAATGAATGTAAATGCGACAATTCCTTGCTAGGAAATAGAGTTTGCAGATGTCTACGTATCGTAGCAAGCGTGTCATCATGATTCATAAAGCGATATATCGCATCTCATTTCTATGTTTCATGATAACATATAATATTCATTGCGAAGTGTTATGTATACCTCGCATACATTTCAAATGAATGTAAATGCGACACTTCCTTGCTAGGAAATAGTGTTTGCAGATGGCTACGTATCGTAGCAATAGAGTTCTAATGCTCCTTATATCGCGAGATCGCATCTCATATCTATGTTTCACGATAAGATATAATATTCATTGCGAAGTGTTATGTATACCTCGTATACACTTCAAATGAATGTAAATGCGACACTTCCTTGCTGGGAAAAAGCGATTGCAAATGTCTACGTATCGAAGCAATAGAGTTCTAATGCTTCTTGAAACGCGATATCACATCACATTTCTATGTATCATGATAAGATATAATATTCATTGCGAAGTTTCATGTATACCTTGTATTCACTTCAGTGGAATGTAAATGCGACTCTTCCCTGCTAGGAAATAGCGTTTGCAGATATCTACGTATCGTAGCAATAGAGTTCTAATGCTTCTTAAAACGCGATATTACATCACATTTCTATGTTTCATGATAAGATCTAATACTCATTGCGAAGTTTCATGTATACCTTGTATTCACTTCAGAGGAATGTAAATGTTACTCTTCCCTGCTAGGAAATAGCGTTTGCAGATGTCTACGTATCGTAGCAAGCGTGTCATAATGATTCTTAAAACGAGATATCGCATCTCATTTCTATGTTTCATGATAACATATAATATTCATTGCGAAGTGTTATGTATACCTCGCATACACTTCAAATGAATGTAAATGCGACACTTCCTTCCTAGGAAATAACGTTTGCAGATGTCTACGTATCGTAGCAATAGAGTTCTTATGCTTCTCATATCGCAAGATCGAATCTCATATCTATGTTTCACGATAAGATATAATATTCATTGTGGAGTGTTATGTATACCTCGTATTTACCTCAAAAGAATGTAAATGCGACACTTCCTTGCTAGGAAATAGCGTTTGCAGATTTCTGCGTATGGTAGCATTAGATTTCTGTTGCATCTCAAAACGCGATATCGCATTACATTTCTATGTTTCATGATAAGATATAATATTTATTGCGATGTGTCACGTATACATCGCATACACTTCAAATGAATGTAAATGCAACACTTCTTTGCTAGGAAATAGCGTTTGCAGATGTCTACGTATCGAAGCAAAAGCGTTCTAATGCTTCTTAGAACGCGAGATCGCATCTCATATCTATGTTTCACGATAAGATATAATATTCATTGCGAAGTGTTATGTATACCTCGCATACACTTCAAATGAATGTAAATGCGACACTTCCTTGCTGGGAAATAGCGATTGCAAATGTCTACGTATCGAAGCAATAGAGTTCTAATGCTTCTTGAAATGCGATATCACATCACATTTCTATGTTTCATGATAAGATATAATATTCATTGCGAAGTTTCATGTATACCTTGTATTCACTTCAGTGGAATGTAAATGCGACTCTTCCCTGCTAGGAAATAGCGTTTGCAGATGTCTACGTATCGTAGCAATAGAGTTCTAATGCTTGTTAAAACGAGATATCGCATGTCATTTCTATGCTTAGCGATAAGATATAATATTCATTGTGGAGTGTCACGTATACCCCGTATTCACTTCAAAAGAATGTAAATGCGACACTTCCTTGCTAGGAAAAAGCGTTTAAAAGATGTCTACCTTTCGAAGCAATAGAGTTGTAGTGACTCTTATATCGCGATGTCGCATCTCATTTCTATGTTTCATGATAGGATATAATATTCATTGCGAAGTGCCACTTATACCTGGCATACACTTCAAATGAATATAAATGAGACACTTCATTGCTAGAAAATAGCGTTTGCAGATGTCTACGTATCGAGGCAATAGTGTTCTACTGCTTCTTAAAACGGGATAACGCACCTCATTTCTATGTATCATGATAAAATATAATATTCATTGCGAAGTGTAACGTATACCTCGTCTACTCTTCAAAAGAATGTAAGTGCCACAATTTCTTGCTAGGAAATAGCGTTTCCATATATCTACGTATCGAGGCAATATAGTTCTAATGCTTCTTAAAACGCCATATCGCATCTCAGTTTTATGTTTCATGATAAGATATAATATTCATGCGACGTGTTATGTATACCTCGTCTACACTTCAAAAGAATGTAAATGCCACACATCCTTTCTAGAGAATGCGTTTCCAGATGTCTACATATCGAAGCAATGAAGTTCTATTGTTCCTTAGGACGCGATATCGCATCTCATTCCTATGTACCATGATAAGATATAATATTCATTGCGAAGTGTCATGTATTCCTCGTATTCACTTCAAATGAATGTAAATGCGACACTTCATTGCTAGGAAATAGCGATTGCAGATGTCTACGTATTGAAGCAATAGAGTTCTAACGCTTTTTGAAACGGGATATCGCATCCCATTTCTATGTTTCATGATAAGATATAATATTAATTGCCAAGTGTTATGTTTACCTTGTATTCACTTCAGAAGAATGTAAATGCGACACTTCCTTGCTAGGAAATAGCGTTTGCAGATGTCTACGTATCAAAGCAAAAGAGTTCTAATGCTTGTTAAAACGAGATATCGCATGTCATTTCTATGCTTAGCGATAAGATATAATATTCATTGTGGAGTGTCACGTATACCCCGTATTCACTTCAAAAGAATGTAAATGCGACACTTCCTTGCTAGGAAAAAGCGTTTAAAAGATGTCTACCTTTCGAAGCAATAGAGTTGTAGTGACTCTTATATCGCGATGTCGCATCTCATTTCTATGTTTCATGATAGGATATAATATTCATTGCGAAGTGCCACTTATACCTGGCATACACTTCAAATGAATATAAATGAGACACTTCATTGCTAGAAAATAGCGTTTGCAGATGTCTACGTATCGAGGCAATAGTGTTCTACTGCTTCTTAAAACGGGATAACGCACCTCATTTCTATGTATCATGATAAAATATAATATTCATTGCGAAGTGTAACGTATACCTCGTCTACTCTTCAAAAGAATGTAAGTGCCACAATTTCTTGCTAGGAAATAGCGTTTCCATATATCTACGTATCGAGGCAATATAGTTCTAATGCTTCTTAAAACGCCATATCGCATCTCAGTTTTATGTTTCATGATAAGATATAATATTCATGCGACGTGTTATGTATACCTCGTCTACACTTCAAAAGAATGTAAATGCCACACATCCTTTCTAGAGAATGCGTTTCCAGATGTCTACATATCGAAGCAATGAAGTTCTATTGTTCCTTAGGACGCGATATCGCATCTCATTCCTATGTACCATGATAAGATATAATATTCATTGCGAAGTGTCATGTATACCCCGCATACACTTCAAATGAATGTAAATGCGGCACTTCCTTGCTAGGAAACAGCGCTTGCAGATGTCTGCGTATTGTAGCATTAGAGTTCTAATGCTTCTCAAAACGCCATATCGCATCTCATTTCTATGTTTCATGATAAGATATAATTTTCATTGCGATGTGTCATGTATACCTCGCATACACTTCAAGTGAATGTAAATGTGACACTTTCTTGCTAGGAAATAGCGTTTGCAGATGTCTACGTATCGTAGCATTAGAGTTCTAATGCTTCTCAAAACGCGATAACGCATCTCAATTATATTTTTCATGATAAGATGTAATATTCATTGTGGATTGTTATGTATACCTCGTGTTCACTTCAAAAGAATGTAAATGCGACACTTCCTTCCTATGAAATAGCGTCTGCAGATATCTACGTATCATGGCATTAGAGTTCTAGTGCTTCTTAAAACGCGATATCGCCACTCATTTCTATGTTTCATGATAAGATACAATATACATTGCGAAGTGACATGCATACCTCGTATTCACTTCAAAAGAATGTAAATGCGACACTTCCTTCCTAGGAAGTAGCGTTTTCAGATGTCTACGTATCGATGCAATAGAGCTCTAATGCTTCTCAAAACGCGATATCGCATCTCATTTCTATGTTTCATGATAAGATATAATATTCATTTCGAAGTGTCATGTATGCATCGCATGCAGTTCAAATGAATGTAAATGCGACACTTCCTTGCTTGGAAATAGCGTTTGCAGATGTCTACGTATCGTAGCATTAGATTTCTAATGATTCACAAAACGGGATATCGCATCACATTTCTATGTTTCATGACAAGATATAATATTCCTTGCGAAGTGTCACGTATACCTCGCATACACTTCAAATGAATGTAAATGCGACACTTCCTTCCTAGGAAGTAGCGTTTTCAGATGTCTACGTATCGAAGCAATAGAGTTCTAACGTTCCTTAAATCGCAATATCGCATCTCATTTGTATGTTCCATGATAAGATATAATATTCATTGCGAAGTGTATTGTATTCCTCGCATATACTTCAAATGAATGTAAATGCGACACTTCCTTGCTAAGAACTAGCGTTTGCAGATGTCTACGTATCGAAGCAATAGAGTTCTAATGCTTCTTGAATCGCGATATCGCATCTCACTTCTACGTTTCATGATAAGATATTATATTCATTGTGCAGTGTTATGTATATCTCGCCTACACTTCAGATGAATGTAAATGCGACACTTCCTTGCTAGGAACTAGCGTTTACAGATGTCTACGTATCGAAGCTATAGAGTTCTGATGCTTCTTAAATTGCGATATCGCATCTCATTTCTATGTTTCGTGATAAGATATAATATTCATTGCGAAGTGTTATGTATACCTCGCATACACTTCAAATGAATGTAAATGCGACAGTTCCTTGCTAGGAAATAGCGTTTGCAGATGTCTACGTATCGTAGCAATAGAGTTCTTATGCTTCGTATATCGCAAGATCGAATCTCAGATCTATGTTTCACGATAAGATATAATATTCATTGTGGAGTGCCATGTATACCACGTACTCACTTCAAAAGAATGTAAATGCGACACTTCCTTGCTAGGAAGTATCGTTTGCAGATATCTCCGTATCGAAGCACTAGATTCCTAATGCTTCTTAAAACGATATATCGCATCTCATTTCTACGCTTTATGATAAGATATAATATTCACTGCGGAGTGTCATGTATACCTCGTATTTACTTCAAACGAATGTAATGGCGGCACTTCCTTGCTAAGAAATAGCGTCGGCAGATGTCTACGTATCGTAGCAATGGTGTTCTAATGCTTCTTAAAACGCGATATCGCATCTCATTTCTATGTTTCATAATAAGATATAATATTCAATGCGAATTGTCATGTATACCTCGCATACACTTCAACTGAATGTAAATGCGACACTTCCGTGCTAGGAAATAGCGATGGCAGATGTCTACGTTTCGAAGCAATAGAGTTCTAACGCTTTTTGAAACGGGATATCGCATCCCATTTCTATGTTTCATGATAAGATATAATATTAATTGCGAAGTGTCATGTATACGTTGTAATCACTGCAGAAAAATGTAATTCCGACACTTCCTTGCTAGGAAAAAGCGTTTGCAGATGTCTACGTATAGTAGCAATAGAGTTCTAATGCTTCCTAAAACGCGATATCACATCACATTTCCATGTTTCATGATGAGATATAACTTTCATTGCGAAGTTTCATGTATTCCTCGTATTCACTTCAAATGAATGTAAATGCGACACTTCATTGCTAGGAAATAGCGATTGCAGATGTCTACGTATTGAAGCAATAGAGTTCTAACGCTTTTTGAAACGGGATATCGCATCCCATTTCTATGTTTCATGATAAGATATAATATTAATTGCCAAGTGTTATGTTTACCTTGTATTCACTTCAGAAGAATGTAAATGCGACACTTCCTTGCTAGGAAATAGCGTTTGCAGATATCTACGTATCGTAGCAAGCTTGTTATAATGCTTCTTATATCGAGATAACGCATCTCATTTCTATGTTTCATGATAACATATAATATTCATTGCGAAGTGTCACGTATACATCGCATACACTTCAAATGAACGTAAATGCGACACTTCATTACTAGGAAATAGCGTTTGCAGATGTCTACGTATCAAAGCAAAAGAGTTCTAATGCTTGTTAAAACGAGATATCGCATGTCATTTCTATGTTTAGCGATAAGATATAATATTCATTGTGGAGTGTCACGTATACCCCGTATTCACTTCAAAAGAATGTAAATGCGACACTTCCTTGCTAGGAAAAAGCGTTTAAAAGATGTCTACCTTTCGAAGCAATAGAGTTGTAGTGACTCTTATATCGCGATGTCGCATCTCATTTCTATGTTTCATGATAGGATATAATATTCATTGCGAAGTGCCACTTATACCTGGCATACACTTCAAATGAATATAAATGAGACACTTCATTGCTAGAAAATAGCGTTTGCAGATGTCTACGTATCGAGGCAATAGTGTTTTACTGCTTCTTAAAACGGGATAACGCACCTCATTTCTATGTATCATGATAAAATATAATATTCATTGCGAAGTGTAACGTATACCTCGTCTACTCTTCAAAAGAATGTAAGTGCCACAATTTCTTGCTAGGAAATAGCGTTTCCATATATCTACGTATCGAGGCAATATAGTTCTAATGCTTCTTAAAACGCCATATCGCATCTCAGTTTTATGTTTCATGATAAGATATAATATTCATGCGACGTGTTATGTATACCTCGTCTACACTTCAAAAGAATGTAAATGCCACACATCCTTTCTAGAGAATGCGTTTCCAGATGTCTACATATCGAAGCAATGAAGTTCTATTGTTCCTTAGGACGCGATATCGCATCTCATTCCTATGTACCATGATAAGATATAATATTCATTGCGAAGTGTCATGTATACCCCGCATACACTTCAAATGAATGTAAATGCGGCACTTCCTTGCTAGGAAACAGCGCTTGCAGATGTCTGCGTATTGTAGCATTAGAGTTCTAATGCTTCTCAAAACGCCATATCGCATCTCATTTCTATGTTTCATGATAAGATATAATTTTCATTGCGATGTGTCATGTATACCTCGCATACACTTCAAGTGAATGTAAATGTGACACTTTCTTGCTAGGAAATAGCGTTTGCAGATGTCTACGTATCGTAGCATTAGAGTTCTAATGCTTCTCAAAACGCGATAACGCATCTCAATTATATTTTTCATGATAAGATGTAATATTCATTGTGGATTGTTATGTATACCTCGTGTTCACTTCAAAAGAATGTAAATGCGACACTTCCTTCCTATGAAATAGCGTCTGCAGATATCTACGTATCATGGCATTAGAGTTCTAGTGCTTCTTAAAACGCGATATCGCCACTCATTTCTATGTTTCATGATAAGATACAATATACATTGCGAAGTGACATGCATACCTCGTATTCACTTCAAAAGAATGTAAATGCGACACTTCCTTCCTAGGAAGTAGCGTTTTCAGATGTCTACGTATCGATGCAATAGAGCTCTAATGCTTCTCAAAACGCGATATCGCATCTCATTTCTATGTTTCATGATAAGATATAATATTCATTTCGAAGTGTCATGTATGCATCGCATGCAGTTCAAATGAATGTAAATGCGACACTTCCTTGCTTGGAAATAGCGTTTGCAGATGTCTACGTATCGTAGCATTAGATTTCTAATGATTCACAAAACGGGATATCGCATCACATTTCTATGTTTCATGACAAGATATAATATTCCTTGCGAAGTGTCACGTATACCTCGCATACACTTCAAATGAATGTAAATGCGACACTTCCTTCCTAGGAAGTAGCGTTTTCAGATGTCTACGTATCGAAGCAATAGAGTTCTAACGCTCCTTAAATCGCAATATCGCATCTCATTTGTATGTTCCATGATAAGATATAATATTCATTGCGAAGTGTATTGTATTCCTCGCATATACTTCAAATGAATGTAAATGCGACACTTCCTTGCTAAGAACTAGCGTTTGCAGATGTCTACGTATCGAAGCAATAGAGTTCTAATGCTTCTTGAATCGCGATATCGCATCTCACTTCTACGTTTCATGATAAGATATTATATTCATTGTGCAGTGTTATGTATATCTCGCCTACACTTCAGATGAATGTAAATGCGACACTTCCTTGCTAGGAACTAGCGTTTACAGATGTCTACGTATCGAAGCTATAGAGTTCTGATGCTTCTTAAATTGCGATATCGCATCTCATTTCTATGTTTCGTGATAAGATATAATATTCATTGCGAAGTGTTATGTATACCTCGCATACACTTCAAATGAATGTAAATGCGACAGTTCCTTGCTAGGAAATAGCGTTTGCAGATGTCTACGTATCGTAGCAATAGAGTTCTTATGCTTCGTATACCGCAAGATCGAATCTCAGATCTATGTTTCACGATAAGATATAATATTCATTGTGGAGTGCCATGTATACCACGTACTCACTTCAAAAGAATGTAAATGCGACACTTCCTTGCTAGGAAGTATCGTTTGCAGATATCTCCGTATCGAAGCACTAGATTCCTAATGCTTCTTAAAACGATATATCGCATCTCATTTCTACGCTTTATGATAAGATATAATATTCACTGCGGAGTGTCATGTATACCTCGTATTTACTTCAAACGAATGTAATGGCGGCACTTCCTTGCTAAGAAATAGCGTCGGCAGATGTCTACGTATCGTAGCAATGGTGTTCTAATGCTTCTTAAAACGCGATATCGCATCTCATTTCTATGTTTCATAATAAGATATAATATTCAATGCGAATTGTCATGTATACCTCGCATACACTTCAACTGAATGTAAATGCGACACTTCCGTGCTAGGAAATAGCGATGGCAGATGTCTACGTTTCGAAGCAAGAGAGATCTAATGCTTCTTAAAACGAGATATCGCATCTCATTTATACGTTTCACGATAAGATATAATATTTCAATGTTTCATGGTAAGCTATAACATTCATTGTGGAGTGTTTTGTATACCTCGCATACACTTCAAATGAATGCAAATGCGACACTTCCTTGCTACGAAATAGCGATTGCAGATGTCTACGTATTGAAGCAATAGAGTTCTAACGCTTTTTGAAACGGGATATCGCATCCCATTTCTATGTTTCATGATAAGATATAATATTAATTGCGAAGTGTCATGTATACGTTGTAATCACTGCAGAAAAATGTAATTCCGACACTTCCTTGCTAGGAAAAAGCGTTTGCAGATGTCTACGTATAGTAGCAATAGAGTTCTAATGCTTCCTAAAACGCGATATCACATCACATTTCTAAGTTTCATGATGAGATATAACATTCATTGCGAAGTTTCATGTATTCCTCGTATTCACTTCAAATGAATGTAAATGCGACACTTCCTTGCTAGGAAATAGCGATTGCAGATGTCTACGTATTGAAGCAATAGAGTTCTAACGCTTTTTGAAACGGGATATTGCATCCCATTTCTATGTTTCATGATAAGATATAATATTAATTGCGAAGTGTCATGTATACCTTGTAATCACTGCAGAAGAATGTAATTGCGACACTTCCTTGCTAGGAAAAAGCGTTTGCAGATGTCTACGTATCGTAGCAATAGAGTTCTACTGCTTCCTAAAACGCGATATCACATCACATTTCCATGTTTCATGATGAGATATAACATTCATTGCGAAGTTTCATGTATTCCTCGTATTCACTTCAAATGAATGTAAATGCGACACTTCATTGCTAGGAAATAGCGATTGCAGATGTCTACGTATTGAAGCAATAGAGTTCTAACGCTTTTTGAAACGGGATATCGCATCCCATTTCTATGTTTCATGATAAGATATAATATTAATTGCCAAGTGTTATGTTTACCTTGTATTCACTTCAGAAGAATGTAAATGCGACACTTCCTTGCTAGGAAATAGCGTTTGCAGATATCTACGTATCGTAGCAAGCTTGTTATAATGCTTCTTATATCGAGATAACGCATCTCATTTCTATGTTTCATGATAACATATAATATTCATTGCGAAGTGTCACGTATACATCGCATACACTTCAAATGAACGTAAATGCGACACTTCATTACTAGGAAATAGCGTTTGCAGATGTCTACGTATCAAAGCAAAAGAGTTCTAATGCTTGTTAAAACGAGATATCGCATGTCATTTCTATGTTTAGCGATAAGATATAATATTCATTGTGGAGTGTCACGTATACCCCGTATTCACTTCAAAAGAATGTAAATGCGACACTTCCTTGCTAGGAAAAAGCGTTTAAAAGATGTCTACCTTTCGAAGCAATAGAGTTGTAGTGACTCTTATATCGCGATGTCGCATCTCATTTCTATGTTTCATGATAGGATATAATATTCATTGCGAAGTGCCACTTATACCTGGCATACACTTCAAATGAATATAAATGAGACACTTCATTGCTAGAAAATAGCGTTTGCAGATGTCTACGTATCGAGGCAATAGTGTTTTACTGCTTCTTAAAACGGGATAACGCACCTCATTTCTATGTATCATGATAAAATATAATATTCATTGCGAAGTGTAACGTATACCTCGTCTACTCTTCAAAAGAATGTAAGTGCCACAATTTCTTGCTAGGAAATAGCGTTTCCATATATCTACGTATCGAGGCAATATAGTTCTAATGCTTCTTAAAACGCCATATCGCATCTCAGTTTTATGTTTCATGATAAGATATAATATTCATGCGACGTGTTATGTATACCTCGTCTACACTTCAAAAGAATGTAAATGCCACACATCCTTTCTAGAGAATGCGTTTCCAGATGTCTACATATCGAAGCAATGAAGTTCTATTGTTCCTTAGGACGCGATATCGCATCTCATTCCTATGTACCATGATAAGATATAATATTCATTGCGAAGTGTTACGTATACCTAGTATTCACCTAAAAAGAGTGCAAATTCAACACTTCCTTGCTAGGATATAGCGTCTGCAGGTGTCTACGTATCGAAGCAATAGAGTTCTTATGCTTCTTAAATCGCGATATGGCATCTCATTTCTATGTTTCATTATAAGATATAATATTCATTGCGCAGTGTCATGTATACCGCGCATACACTTCAAATGAATGTAAATGCGACACTTCGTTGCTAGGATATAGCGATGGCAAATGTCTACGTATCGAAGCAACAGAGTCCTAATGCTTCTTAGAACGCGATATCGCATCTCAATTCTATGAATTATGATAAGATGTAATATTCATTGAGAAGTGTCTTGTATACCTCGCATACACTTCAAATGAATGTAAATGCGACACATCCTTGCTAGGAAATAGCGTTTGCAGATGTCTACGTATCGCAGAAATAGAGTTCTAATGCTTCAGAAGACGCGACATCGCATCTCATTTCTATGATTCATGATAAGATGTAATATTCATTTTGCAGTGTTATGTATACCTCGTTCTCACTTCAAAAGGATGTAAATGCGACACTTCCTTGCTACGAAATAGCGATGGCAGATGTCTACGTATTGAAGCGATAGAGTCCTAATGCTTCCTAAAACGAGATATCGCATCTCATTTCTATGAATCATGATAAGATGTAATATTCATTGCGAAGTGTCTTGAATACCTCGCATACACTTCAAATGAATGTAAATGCGACACTTCCTTGCTTGGAAATAGCGTTTGCAGATGTCTACGTGTCGTGGCAATAGAGTTCTAGTGCTTCTTTAAACGCGATATCGCATCTCATTTCTATGTTTTATGATAAGGGATAATATTCATTGCGTAGTGTCATGTATACTTCGTATTCACCTCAGAAGAATGTAAATGCAACACTTCCATGCTTGGAAATAGCGTTTGCAGATGTCTACGTATCGAAGCAATATAGTTCTAATGCTTCTAAAATCGTCATATAGCATTTCATTCCTATGATTTATGATAAGATATAATATTCATTGTGCAGTGTTATGTATACCGCGTATTCACTTCAATAGAATGTAAATGCGACACTTCCTTGCTAGGAAATAGCGTTTACAGATGTCTACGTATCGTAGCATTAGAGTTCTAATGCTTCCTAAACCGCGAATCGATCCTCATTTCTATGTTTCACGATAAAATATAATATGCAGTGTGGAGTGTTATGTATACCTCGTCTACGCTTCCTAGGAATGTAAATGCGACACTTCCTTGCTAGGAAATAGCGTCTGCAGATGTCTACGTATCGTAGAAATAGAGTTCTAATGCTTCTTAAAACGCGATATCGCATCTCATTTCTATGTTTTAGGATAAGATATAATATTCATTGAGTAGTGTCGTGTATACTTCGTATTCACTTCAAAAGAATGTAAATGCGACACTTCCTTGCTAGGATGTAGCGTTTGCAGATGTCTACGTATCGTAGCAATAGAATACTAATGCTTCATAAATCGCGATATCGCATCTCACTTCTACGTTTCAAGATAAGATATAATATTCTTTGTGCAGTGTTATGTATATCTCGTATTCACTTTAATAGAATGCAAATGCGACAGTTCCTTGCTAGGAAACAGCGTCTGCAGATGTCGACGTATCGTAGCAATAGAGTTCTAATGCTACTTAAAACGCGATATCGCATCCCATTTCTATGTTTCATTATAAGATATAATATTCATTGCGGAGTGTCATGTATACCTTGTATTCTCTTCAAAAGAATGTAAATGCGACACTTCCTTGCTAGAAAATAGCGTCTGCAGATATCTACGTATCGTAGCAATAGAGTTCTAATGCTTCTTAAAACGCGATATCGCATCTCATTTCTATGTTTCATGATAAGATATAATATTCATTGCGCTTGTGTCATGTATACCTTGTATTCACTTCAAAAGAATGTAAATGCGACACTTCCTTGCTAGGAAATAGCGTTTCCAGATGTCTAGGTATCGTAACAATAGAGTTCTAATGCTTCTTAAGGGAAGATGTCGCATCTCATTTCTATGTTTCATGATGAGATATAGTATTCATTGCGAAGTGTCATGTATTTCTCGCATGCACTTCAAATGAATGTAAATGCGACAATTCCTTGGTAGGAAACAGCGTTGGCAGATGTCTACGTATCGAAGCAATTGAGTTCTAATGCTTCTTAAAACGAGATTTCGCATCTCATTTTTATATTTCATGATAAGATATTGTATCCATTGTGGAGTGTAATGTATATCTCGCCTACACTTCAAAAGAATGTAAATGCGACACTTCCTTGCTAGGAAATAGCGTTTGCAGATGTCTACGTATCGTAGCAATTGAGTTTTAATGTTTCTCAAAACGCGATATCGCATCTCATTTCTATGAATCATGATAAGATGTAATATTCATTGCGAAGTTTCTTGTATACCTCGCATACACTTCAAATGAATGTAAGTGTGACACTTCCTTGCTTGGAAATAGCGTTTGCTGATGTCTACGTATCGAAGCAATATAATACATATATAATGTATTATTAGCAAGCAATATATACATATATAATGCTTCTTAAATCGTCATATCGCATCCCATTTCTATGTTTCATTATAAGATATAATATTCATTGTGGAGTGTTGTGTATACCTCGTATTCACTTCAAATGAATGTGAATGCGACACTTACTTGCTAGGAAGTAGCGTCTCCAGATGTCTACGTATCGTAGCAATAGAGTTCTAATGCTTCTTAAATCGCCATATCGCATATCATTTCTATGTTTTATGATAGGATATAATATTCATTGTGCAGTGTTATGTATACCACGTACTTACATCAAAAGAATGTAAATGCGACACATCCTTGCAAGGAAGTAGCGATTGCAGATGTCTACGTATTGTAGCAGTAGCGTTCTAATGCTTCTCAAAACGCGATATCGCATCTCATTTCTATGTTTCATGATAAGAAATAATATTCATTGTGGCGTGTTATGTATACCTCGTATTCACTTCAAAAGTATGTAAATGCGACACATCCTTGGAAGGAAGTAGCGTTGGCAGATGTCTACGTATCGAAGCAATAGTATTCCAATGCTTCTTAAATCGTGATATCGCACCTCAATTCTACGTTATATGATAAGATATAATATTCATTGTGGATTGTTATGTATACCTCGTGTTCACTTCATAAGATTGAAAATGCGACACTTGCTTGCTAGGAATTAGCATTTGCAGATGTCTACGAATCGTAGCAATAGAGTCCTAATGCTTCTTAAAACGCGAAATCGATCCTCATTTATATGCATCATGATAAGATATAATTTTCATTGTGGATTGTTATGTATACCTCGTATTCACTTCAAAAGATAGTAAATGCGACACTTCCTTGCTAGGTAATAGCGGCTGCAGATGTCTACGTATCGAAGCAATAGATTTCTAATGCTTCTTAAGACGCGAAATCGGTCCACATTTCTATGTTTCATGATAAGATATAATATTCATTGTGGAGTGCTATGTATACCTCGTATTCACTTCAAAAGAACGTAAATGTGACAATTCCTTGCTAGGAACTAGCGATAGCAGATGTCTACGTATCGTAGTAATGGGGTTCTAGTGCTTCCCAAAACGCGATGTAGCATCTCATTTCGATGTCTCACTATAAGATATAATATTCATTGCGCGGTGTTATGTATACCTCGTATTCACTTCAAAAGAATGTAAATGCGACACTTCCTTGCTAGGATATAGCGATGGCAGATGTCTGCGTATCGAAGAAACAGAGGTCCACTGCTTCTTAAAACGAGGTTTCGCATTACATTTCTATGTTTTACGATAAGATATAATATTCATTGTGGAGTGTCATGTATACCTTGTATTCCTTTCAAAAGAATGTAAATGCGACACATCCTTGCATAGAAGTAGCATCCGCAGATGTCTGCGCATCGTAGAAATAGTGTTCTAATGCTTCTTAAAACGCGATATCGTATCTCACTTCTACGTTTCAAGATAAGATATAATATTCTTTGTGCAGTGTTATGTATATCTCGTATTCACTTCAATAGAATGCAAATGCGACAGTTCCTTGCTAGGAAACAGCGTCTGCAGATGTCGACGTATCGTAGCAATAGAGTTCTAATGCTACTTAAAACGCGATATCGCATCCCATTTCTATGTTTCATTATAAGATATAATATTCATTGCGGAGTGTCATGTATACCTTGTATTCTCTTCAAAAGAATGTAAATGCGACACTTCCTTGCTAGGAAATAGCGTCTGCAGATATCTACGTATCGTAGCAATAGAGTTCTAATGCTTCTTAAAACGCGATATCGCATCTCATTTCTATGTTTCATGATAAGATATAATATTCATTGCGCTTGTGTCATGTATACCTTGTATTCACTTCAAAAGAATGTAAATGCGACACTTCCTTGCTAGGAAATAGCGTTTCCAGATGTCTAGGTATCGAAACAATAGAGTTCTAATGCTTCTTAAAGGAAGATGTCGCATCTCATTTCTATGTTTCATGATGAGATATAGTATTCATTGCGAAGTGTCATGTATTTCTCGCATGCACTTCAAATGAATGTAAATGCGACAATTCCTTGGTAGGAAATAGCGTTGGCAGATGTCTACGTATCGAAGCAATTGAGTTCTAATGCTTCTTAAAACGAGATTTCGCATCTCATTTTTATATTTCATGATAAGATATAGTATCCATTGTGGAGTGTAATGTATATCTCGCCTACACTTCAAAAGAATGTAAATGCGACACTTCCTTGCTAGGAAATAGCGTTTGCAGATGTCTACGTATCGTAGCAATTGAGTTCTAATGTTTCTCAAAACGCGATATCGCATCTCATTTCTATGAATCATGATAAGATGTAATATTCATTGCGAAGTTTCTTGTATACCTCGCATACACTTCAAATGAATGTAAGTGTGACACTTCCTTGCTTGGAAATAGCGTTTGCTGATGTCTACATATCGAAGCAATATAATACATATATAATGTATTATTAGCAAGCAATATATACATGTATAATGCTTCTTAAATCGTCATATCGCATCCCATTTCTATGTTTCATTATAAGATATAATATTCATTGTGGAGTGTTGTGTATACCTCGTATTCACTTCAAATGAATGTGAATGCGACACTTACTTGCTAGGAAGTAGCGTCTCCAGATGTCTACGTATCGTAGCAATAGAGTTCTAATGCTTCTTAAATCGCCATATCGCATATCATTTCTATGTTTTATGATAAGATATAATATTCATTGTGCAGTGTTATGTATACCACGTACTTACATCAAAAGAATGTAAATGCGACACATCCTTGCAAGGAAGTAGCGATTGCAGATGTCTACGTATTGTAGCAGTAGCGTTCTAATGCTTCTCAAAACGCGATATCGCATCTCATTTCTATGTTTCATGATAAGAAATAATATTCATTGTGGCGTGTTATGTATACCTCGTATTCACTTCAAAAGTATCTAAATGCGACACATCCTTGGAAGGAAGTAGCGTTGGCAGATGTCTACGTATCGAAGCAATAGTATTCCAATGCTTCTTAAATCGCGATATCGCACCTCAATTCTACGTTATATGATAAGATATAATATTCATTGTGGATTGTTATGTATACCTCGTGTTCACTTCATAAGATTGAAAATGCGACACTTGCTTGCTAGGAATTAGCATTTGCAGATGTCTACGAATCGTAGCAATAGAGTCCTAATGCTTCTTAAAACGCGAAATCGATCCTCATTTATATGCTTCATGATAAGATATAATTTTCATTGTGGATTGTTATGTATACCTCGTATTCACTTCAAAAGATAGTAAATGCGACACTTCCTTGCTAGGTAATAGCGGCTGCAGATGTCTACGTATCGAAGCAATAGATTTCTAATGCTTCTTAAGACGCGAAATCGGTCCACATTTCTACGTTTCATGATAAGATATAATATTCATTGTGGAGTGCTATGTATACCTCGTATTCACTTCAAAAGAACGTAAATGTGACAATTCCTTGCTAGGAACTAGCGATTGCAGATGTCTACGTATCGTAGTAATGGGGTTCTAGTGCTTCCCAAAACGCGATGTAGCATCTCATTTCGATGTCTCACTATAAGATATAATATTCATTGCGCGGTGTTATGTATACCTCGTATTCACTTCAAAAGAATGTAAATGCGACACTTCCTTGCTAGGATATAGCGATGGCAGATATCTGCGTATCGAAGAAACAGAGGTCCACTGCTTCTTAAAACGAGGTTTCGCATTACATTTCTATGTTTTACGATAAGATATAATATTCATTGTGGAGTGTCATGTATACCTTGTATTCCTTTCAAAAGAATGTAAATGCGACACATCCTTGCATAGAAGTAGCATCCGCAGATGTCTACGCATCGTAGAAATAGTGTTCTAATGCTTCTTAAAACGCGATATCGTATCTCATTTCTATGTTTCATGGTAAGATATAATATTCATTGCGAAGTGTCATGTATACCTCGCATACACTTCAACTGAATGTAAATGCGTCACTTCCTTGCTAGAAAGTAGCGTCTGCTGATGTCTACGTATCGTAGCAATAGGGTTCTAATGCTTCTTAAAACGCGATAACGCATCTCTTTTCTATGTTTCATGATAAGATTTAATATTCATTGTGGAGTGTTATGTATACCTCGTCTACACTTCAAATGAAGGTAAATGCGACACTTCTTTACTAGGAAGTAGCGTTTGCAGATGCCTACGTATCGAAGCAGTAGAGTTCTAGTGCTTCCTAAAACGCGACATCGCATCTCTTTTCTATGTCTCATGATAAGATTTAATATTCATCGTGGAATGTTATGTATATCTCGCATACACTTCAAATGAATGTAAATGCGACACTTCTTTACTAGGAAGTAGCGTTTGCAGATGCCTACGTATCGGAGCAATAGAGCTCTAATGCTTCTTAAAACGAGATGTCGCATCTCATTTCTATGATTCACGATAAGATATAATATTCATGGCGAAGTGTCATGTATACCTCGAATTCACTTCAAAAGAATGTAAACGCGACACATCCTTGCAAGGAAATAGCGTTTGCAAATGTCTACGTATCGGAGCAATAGGGTTCTAATGCTTCTTAAAACGCGATATCGCATCTCATTTCTGTGTTTCATGATAAGATATAACATTCATTGTGGAGTGTTATGTATACCTCGTATTCACTTCCAAAGATTGTAAATGCGACACTCCCTTGCTAGGAAGTAGCGTTTGCAGATGGTTACGTATCGAAGCAATAGAGCTCTAATGCTTCTTTAATCGCCATATCGCATCTCATTTCTGTGTTTCATGATAAGATATAATATTCATTGCGAAGTGTTATGTATACCTCGCATACACTTCAAATGAATGTAACTGCGACACTTCCTTGCTAGGAAATTGCGTTTGCAGATGTCTCCGTATCGAAGCAACAGATTTCTAATGCTTCTTAAAACGAGATATCGCATCTCATTTCTATGTTTCATGATAACATGTAATATTCGTTGTGCAGTGTTACGCATACCCCGTATTCACCTCAAAATAATGTAAATGCGACACTTCCCTGCTAGGAAATAGCGTTTGCAGATGTCAAAATATCGAAGCACTAGGGTTCTAATGCTTCTTAAAAAGAGATAACGCATCACAATTCTATGTTTCATAATAAGATTTAATATTCATTGTGGTGTGATACGTATACCTCGTATTCACTTCAAAACAATGCGAATGCAACACTTCCTTGCTAGGAAATAGCGTTTGCAGATGTCTACGTATCGTAGCAATATAGTTCTAATGCTTGTAAAAATTCGATATCGCATCCCATTTCTATGTTTCGTGATAAGATATAATATTCATTGTGGAGTGTTACGTATACCTCGTATTCACGTCAAAGAATGTATATGCGACACTTCCCTGCTAGGAAATAGCGTTCCCAGATGTCTACGTATCGAAACAATAGAGTTCTAATGCTTCTTCAAACGAGACGTCGCATCTCATTTCTATGTTTTATGATAAGGCATAATATTCATTGCGAAGCGTTATGCATACCTCGTATTCACTTCAAAATAATTTGAATACGACACATCCATGCTAGGAAATAGCTTTTGCAGATGTCTACGTATCGAAGCAATAGAGTTCTGGTTCTTCTTAAAACGCAATCTCGCATCTCATACCTATGTCTCATGATAAGATATACTATTCATTGCGAAGTGTCATGTATACCTCGTATTTACTTCAAATGAATGTTAATGCGACACTTGCTTGCTAGGAAATAGCGTTTCCAGATGTCTACGTATCGAGGCAATAGAGTTCTCATGCTTCTTATATCGCGATATCGCATCTCATTTCTATCCTTCATGACAAGATATAATATTCATTGTGCAGTGTTATGTATATCTCGTCTTCACTTCAAATGAATGTAAATGCGACACTTCTATGCTAGGAAATAGCGTTTGCAGATATCTGCTTATCGAATTAATAGAGTTCTAATGCTTCTTAAAACGCGGTATCGCATATCATTTCTATGTCTTGTGACGTGGTGGCGTCACAAGGCTCGCACACCCCTCCCCTGCTTCGGTTAGACTAGCTCACAGATCACCACTCATGCGAGAAATGTGAAATACGCGATCATAGAACCTTTCCCCCCTTCCCCTCCCCGTTCTTTTCTCTCTCTCCGTTCTACGAATAAGACTGGCGAGCTAAAGAAGAAGCAACCCAGAAGACGCCCCTTCGGCGAGTACGAAGACCGCAGGTTTGCGGACGGGCTATGCGCCGAGGTAGAGTGACGAGCTCGACGGTGGAGGAGTCGGGAAGCGAACCAGAAAAAACCCTGAAGCCCGAAGGATAAGATCCAGAGCCCTGCACCTATAAGACCGCTGCCATAGTCCATGGAGACGGACAGGAAAGACCTCGGGTGTGAGAAGGACCTCCACCCCTCCCCTGAGCCCATGGAGATGGAAACTCAAGATGAGCAGCGGAGCTGCAGGTGAGCCGAGGAAGTGCGGCGCGCGACACGCGCCGCAGTTCAAATAATCCAGAGGACCCTCGCTGGACACACCAGAGGGGGCGATCAGGGAAGATCGCCGAAATCCACCGATCGATGCCCCGAACAATCCCCACGCGCATAGCCCTACTCCACCAAGGAACCCTAGGAAGGATCCAAGGGGATCCGAGGACCCCCAGCAAACCTATATAAGTGCTAGCCAGCAGAAAGACATCCTCTTCTTCGCCTCTACTTCTTAGCGACTACTTAGCGACTACTCAGCGAGCAACCGAGCAAGCGATCATACGGAGCGATTCGGAGGAGAGAGAGAGAGATATATATAGACGGACTGAACGAGATCCAGACTTGCTGGAAGCGAGAACGTGAGTCCTTATATGCTAAAGCGTCCCAATTTGTTCCCTGCCGCATTTGTGATATTGCATATTGTAATTTTGTATTGTATAACGGGTGGTGATTCCCGGTCATTCGCGGCGTGGCGTATACCCTTTTGTTATACCGCGTCGAGACAATCTAGAAAGAAGCCGCGAGTTCAGTATCCCGCGACCCTATATTGCGCACTCGGCTAGAAGTAGTCGAGCGAGGGAGTATTTCGAGATTTCGAGGAGTATCATGCACCGGGTTTTCCCGGGTTGCGTGGTCTAATAGTTTTCGCTACTCCTTGAGTAGCTGGCGCCCAAAAAGTTCCCGCCTCGCAGTTACGAAATACTCACTGGATAGAAAATTCTCTGTTTTGTATTTGGCGTTGGCGAATTCATCGATGACCATACCACGTGGATATTTTGTACCCCGATATTCTGTACCCCGGATTAAACCTCCGTATACCCCTTCATTATTGTTTCGATCTCCCCCCTTTCTTGCGGATTGTAACGGGAAAACCCGTCACAATCTCATGATAAGATATAGCATTCATTGTGAAGTGTTATATATACACCTCGTATTCACTTCAAAAGAATGTAAATGCGACACTTCCTTGCTAGGAAGTAGCCTTTGCAGATGTCTACGTATCGAAGCAATAGAGTTCTAAAGCTTCTTAAATCGCGATATCGCATTTCATCTCTAGGTTTCATGATAGGATATAATATTCATTGCGAAGTGCCACTTATACCTCGCATACACTTCAAATGAATGTAAATGCGACACTTCCTTGCTAGGAAATTGCGTTTGCAGATGTCTACGTATCGTATCATTAGAGTTCTACAGCTTCTCAAAACGCGATATCGCATCTCATTTCTATGCCCCATGATAAGATATAATATTCATTGCGAAGTGTCTTGTATACCTCGCATACACTTCAACTGAATGTAAATGCGACACTTCCTTGCTAGGAAATAGCGTTGGAAGATGTCAACGTATCGAAGCCATAGTGTTCTAATGCTTCCCAAATCGCCGTATCGCATCTTATTTCTATGTTTCATGACAAGATATAATATTCATTGTGGAGTGTTTGTATACGTCGTATTCACCTCAACAGAATGTAAATGCGACACTTCCTTGCTAGGAAATTGCGTTTGCAGACGTCTACGTATCGTAGCATTAGGATTCTAATGCTTCCAAGACGCGATATCGCATCTCATTTCTATGTGTCATGATAAGATGTAATATTCATTGCGAAGAGTCATTTATACCTCGCATACACTTCTAATGAATGTAAATGCGACACTTCCTTGCTAGGAAATAGCGTTGGCAGATGTCTACGTATCGAAGCAATTGAGCTCTAATGCTTCCTAAAACGAGATATCGAATCTCATTTCAATGTTTCATGATAAGATATAAAATTCAATATGCAGTGTTATGTATACCTCGTATTCACTACAAATGAATGTAAATGCGACACTTCCTCTCTTGGAAATAGCGTTTGCAGATGTCTACGTATCGTAGCAATAGAGCTTCAACGCTTCTTAAAAGGCGATATTGCATCTCATTTCTATGTTTCATCATAGGATGTTATATTCATCGCGAAGTGTCTCGTATACCTCGCATACACTTCAACTGAATGTAAATGCGACACTTCCTTGCTAGGAAATAGCGTTGGAAGATGTCTACGTATCGAAGCCATAGTGTTCTAATGCTTCCCAAATCGCCGTATCGCATCTTATTTCTATGTTTCATGACAAGATATAGTATTCATTGCGAAGTGTCATGTATACCTCGCATACACATCAAATGAATATAAATGCGGCACTACCTTGCCAGGAAATAGGGATCAGAGATGTCTACGTATCGAAGCAACAGAGTTCTAATGCTTCCTGAAACGAGATATCGCATCTCATTTCTATGTTTTATGATAAGATATAATATTCATTGCGGAGTGTCATGTATACTTCGTATTCACTTCAAAAGAATGTAAATGCGACACTCACTTGCTAGGAAATAGCGTTTGCAGATGCCTACGTATCGAAGCAATAGAGTTCTAATGCTTCTTAATACGAGATATCGCATCTCATTTCTATGTTTTATGATAAGATATAATATTCATTGTGCAGTGTTATGTATACCTCGTATTCACTGCAATAGAATGTAAATGCGACACTTCCTTGCTTGGAAATAGCGTTTGCAGATATCTACGTTTCGTTGCATTAGAATTCTAATCCTTCTTAGAACGCGATATCGCATCTCATTTCTATGAATCATGACAAGATGTAATATTCATTGCGAAGTGTCTTGTATACCTCGCATACACTTCAAGTGAATGTAAGTGCGACACTTCCTTGCTAGGAAATAGCGTCTGCAGATGTTTACGTATCGAAGCAACAGAGTTCTAATGCTTCTTAAAACGAGATATCTCATCTCATTTCTATGTTTTATGATAAGATTTAATATTCATTGCGGAGTGTCATGTATACTTCGTATTCACTTCAAAAGAATGTAAATGCGACACTTCCTTGCTAGGAAATAGCGTCTGTAGATATCTACGTATCGAAGCAACAGAGTTCTAATGCTTCTTAAAACGCCATTTCGCATCTCATTTCTATGATTTATGATAAGATATAATATTCATTACGAAGTGTTACGTATTCCACGTCTACACTTCAAATGAATGTAAATGCGGCACTTCCTTGCTAGGAAATAGCATTTGCAGATGTCCACGTATTGAAGCCATAGTGTTCTAATGCTTCTTAAATCGCGATATCGCATCTCATTTCTGTGTTTCATAATAAGATATAATATTCATTGCGAAGTGACATGCATACCTCATATTCACTTCAAAAGAATGTAAATGCGACTTTTCCTTGCTTGGAAATATCGTTTGCAGATGTCTACGTATCGAAGCAATGGAGTTCTAATGCTTCTTAAAGCGCGATATCGCATCCCATTAATATGTCTCGTGATAAGATATGATATTCATTGCGAAGTATTATGTATTCCTCGTCGACACTTCAAATGAATGTAAATGCGACACTTCCTTGCTAGGAAATAGCGATGTGAGATGTCTACGTATCGAAGCAACAGTGTTCTAATGCTTCCTAAAACGAGATATCGCATCTCATTTCTATGTTTTATGATAAGATATAATATCCATTGCGGTGTGTCATGTATACTTCGTATTCACTTCAAAAGAATGTAAATGCGACACTTCCTTGCTAGGAAGTAGCGTTTGCAGATGCCTACGTATCGAAGCAAAAGAGTACTAATGCTTCTTAAAACGAGATATCGCATCTCATTTCTATGTGTCATGATGAGATATAATATTCATTGCGAAGTGTCATGTATACCACGTATTCAGTTCAAAAGAATGTAAATGCGACACTTCCTTGCTAGGAAATAGCGTTCCCAGATGTCTACGTATAGAAACAATAGGGTTCTAATGCTTCTTAAAACGAGACTTCGCATCTCATTTCTATGTTTCATGATTAGATATAATACTCATTGTGGAGCTTCTTGTACACCTCGTATTCACATCAAAGGAATGACAATGCTTCACTTCCTTGCTAGGAAATAGCGTCTGCAGATGTCTACTTATCGTAGCAAATAGAGTTCTAATGCTTCTTAAAACGCGATATCGCATCTCATTTCTATGTTTCACGATAAGATATAATATTCATTGCGAAGGTTCATGTATTCCTCGTATTCACTTCAGAAGAATGTAAATTCTACACTTCCTTGCTAGGAAGTAGCGTTTGCAGATGTCTACGTATAGTAGCAATATATTTCTAATGCCTTTTAAATCGCGATATCGCATCTCATTTCTATGTTTCATGATGAGACATAACATTCAATGTGGAGTGTTATGTATTCCTCGTATTCACTTTAAAAGCATGTAAATGCGACACATCCTTCCTTGGAAATAGCGTTTGCAGATGTCTCCGTACCGAAGCAATAGTTTTCTAATGCTTCATATATCGTGATATCGCATCTCATTCCTATATTTCATGACATGATATAATATTCATTCTGGAGTGTTATGGATATCTCGTATTCATTTCAAAAGAATGTAAGTGCGACTCTTCGTTCCTATTAAATAGCTTTTGCAGATGTCTAAGTGTCGTAGCAACAGAGTTCTAATGCTTTTTAGATCGCGATATAGCACCTCATTTCTATGTTTCATGATAAGATACATTATTCATTGTGCAGTGCTATGTATACTTCGTATTCACTTCAAAATAATGAAAATGTGACACTTCCTTGCTAGGAAATAGCGTTGGCAGATGTCTACGTATCGAAGCAATAGAGATATTATGCTTCTTGGAAGCGAGATATCGCATCCCATTTCTATGTTTCACAATAAGATATAATATTCACTGAGCAGCGTTATGTATACCTCGTAATCGCTTCAAAAGAATGTAAATGCGCCTCTTCTTTGGCAGGAAATAGCGATTGCAGATGTCTACGTATCGAAGCAATAGATTTCTAGTGCTTCTTAAAACGAGATATCGCATCTAATTTCTATGCTTTATGATAAGATATAATATACATTGCGAAGTGTCATGTATACCTCGTATTCACCTCAAAAGAATGTAAATGCGACACTTCCTTCCTAGGAAATAGCGTTTGCAGATGTCTACGTATCGTAGCAATAGTGTTCTAAAGCTTCTTAAAACGCGATATCGCATCTCATTTCTATGCTTCATGATAAGATACAATATTAATTGCCAAGTGTTATGTATTCCTCGTCTACACTTCAAACGAATGAAAATGCGATACATACTTTCTAGGAAATAGCGTTTCCAGGTGTCTACGTATCGAGGCAATTGAGTTCTAATGCTACTTAAATCACAATATCGCATCACTTTTCTATGTTTCACGATAAGATATAATATTCATTGTGGAGTGTTATGTATACCTCGTATTCACTTCAAATGAATGTAAATGCGACACTTTCTTTCTACGAAATAGCGTTTCCACATGTCTACGTATCGTAGCAATAGAGCTCTAATGTTTCCTAAAACGCGATATCGCATCTCATTTCTATGTTTCATGACAAGACGTAGTATTCATTGCGAAGTGTTGTATATACCTCGCATACACTTCAAAAGAATATAAATGCGATACTTCCTTGCTAGGAAATAGCGTTTGCAGATGTCTACGTATCGCAGCAATAGAGTTCTAATGCTTCTTATATCGCGAGATCGCATCTCAAATCTATGTTTCACGATAGGATATAATATTCATTGCGGAGTGTTATGTATGAAGCGTATTTACTTCAAAAGAATGTAAATGCGGCACTTCCTTCCAGGGAAATAGCGTTTGCAGATGTCTACGTATCGTAGCAATAGGGTTCTAATGCTTCTTAAAACGCGATATCGCATCATTTCTATGTCTCACAATAAGATATAATATTCATTGCGAAGTGTCACTTATGCCTCGCATACACTTCAAATGAATGTAAATGCGACGCTTCCTTACTAGGAAGTAGCATTTGCAGTTGTCTCCGTATCGAAGCAATAGAGTTCTTATGCTTCTTAAAACGCGATATCGCATCTCATTTCTATGTTTCATGATAAGATATAATATTCATTGTGGAGTGTTATGTATACCTCGTATTCACTTCAAAAGAATATGATTGCGACGCTTCCTTTCTAGGAAATAGCGTTTGCAGATGTCTACGTATCGTAGCAGTAGCGTCCTAACGCTTCTTAGAAAGCGATATCGCATCTCATTTCTATGTTTCGTGATAAGATATAATATTCATTGCGAAGTGTTACGTATGCCTCGTATTCACTTCAAAAGAATCTAATTGCGACACTTCCTTGCTAGGAAATAGCGTTTGCAGATGTCTACGTACCGTAGCATTAGAGTTCTATGCATCTTAAAACACGATATCGTATCTCATTCCTATGTCACGTGATAAGATATAATATACATCGTGCAGTGTTATGTATACCTCGTACACACTTCAAATGAATGTAAATGCTACACTTCCTTCCTAGGAAGTAGCGTTTGCAATTGTCTACGTAAGAAGCAATAGAGTTCTAGTGCTTATCAAAACGCGATATCGCATCCCATTTCTATGTTTCATGATAAGATATAATATTCATTGCGACGTGTCATGTATACCTCGCATACACTTCAAATAAATGTAAATGCGATACTTCCTTGCTAGGAAATAGCGTTTGCAGATGTTTACGTATCGTAGCAATAGGGTTGCAATGCTTCTCAAATCGCGGTATCGCATCTAATTTCTATGGTTCTTGATAAGATATAATATTCATTGCGAAGTGTCATGTATACCTCGTATTCATTTCAAAAGAATGTAAATTCGTACTTCCTTGATGGGAAGTAGCGTTTGCGGAAGTCTACGTATCGTAGCAATAGAGTTCTAATGCTTCTTAAAACGCCATATCGCATCTCATTTCTATGTTTCATGATAAGATATAATATTTATTGTGCAGTGTTATGTATATCTCGTCTACACTTCAAAAGAATGTAAATGCGACACTTCCTTGCTAGGAAATAGCGTCTGCAGATGTCTACGTATCGTAGCATTAGAGTTCTAATTCCTCTTAAGACGCGATATCGCATCTCGTGTCTATGTTTCATGATAAGATACAATATTAATTGCCAAGTGTCATGTATACCTCGTATTCACTTCAGAACAATGTAAATGCTACACTTCCTTGCTAGGAAGTACCGTCTGCAGATGTCTACGTATCGTAGCATTAGATTTCCAATTCCTCTTAAGACGCGATATCGCATCTCATTTCTATGTTTCATGATAAGATACAATATTCATTGCGAAGTGTCATGTATACCTCGTATTCACTTCAAAAGAATGTAAGTGCGACACTTCCTTGCTAGGAAATAGCGTTTGCAGATGTCTACGTATCGTAGCATTAGAGATCTAATTCTCCTCAAAACGCGATATCGCATCTCATTTCTATGTTTCATGATAAGATATAATATTCATTGCGAATGGTTATGCATATCTCGCCTACTCTTAAAAAGAATGTAAATGCGACACTTCCTTGCTAGGAAGTAGCGTTTCCTGATGTCCACGTATCGAAGCAATATAGTTCTAATGCTTCTCAAAACGCGATATCGCTTCTCATTTCTATGTTTCATGATAAGATATAATATTCATTGTGGAGTGTTATGTTAACCTCGTATTCACTTCAAAAGAATGTAAATGCGATACTTCCTTGCCAGGAAGTAGCGTTTGCAGATGTCTACGTATCATAGCAACAGAGTTCAAATGCTTCTTAAAACGAGATATCGCATCTCATTTCTATGTTTTATGATAAGATAGAATATTCATTGCGGAATGTCATGTATAGCTCGCATACACTTCGAAAGAATGTAAATACGACACTTACTTGCTAGGAAATAGCTTCTGCAGATGTCTACGTATAGTAGCAATGGAGTTCTAATGCTTCTTAAAACACGATATCGCATCTCATTTCTATGTTTCATTATAAGATATAATATTCATTGCGGAGTGTCGTGCATACCTCGTATTCGTTTCAAAAGATTGTAACTGCGACACTTCCTTGCTAGGAAGTAGCGTTTGCAGATGTCTACGTATCGTAGCAATAAAGTTCTAATGCTCCTTAGAACGCGATATCGCATCTCATTTCTATGTTTCATGATAAGATATAATATTCATTGCGCTTGTGTCATGTATACCTTGTATTCACTTCAAAAGAATGTAAATGCGACACTTCCTTGCTAGGAAATAGCGTTTCCAGATGTCTACGTATCGAAGCAATAGAGTTCTAAAGCTTCTTAAAACGCGATATCACATCACACTTCTATGTTTCATGATAAGATATAATATTCATTGCGAAGTTTCACGTATTCCTCCTATTCACTTCAGATGAATGTAAATGCAGCACTTCCTTCCTAAGAAATAGCGTTTGCAGATGTCTACGTATTGTAGCAAGCGTGTTATAATCCTTCTTAAAACGGGACATCGCATCTCATTTCTATGTTTCATGATAACATATAATATTCTTTGCGAAGTGTTATGTATACCTCGCATACACTTCAAATGAATGTAAATGCGACACTTCCTTGCTAGGAAATAGCGTTTGCAGACGTCTACGTATCGCAACAATAGAGTCCTAATGCTTCTTAAAATGCGATATCGCATCTCATTTCTATGTTTCATGGTAAGATGTAATATTCATTGCGAAATGTCTTGTATACCTCGTATACACTTCAAATGAATGTAAGTACGACACTTCCTTGCTAAGAAATAGCGTTGGCAGATGTCTACGCATCGAAGCAATAGAGTTCTAATGCTTCTTAGAACGAGATATCGGATCTCATTCCTACGTTTCATGATATGATATAGTATTCATTGTGCAGTGTTATGTATATCTCGTCTACACATCAAATGAATGTAAATGCGACACTTCCTTGCTAGGAAATAGCGTTCCCAGATGTCTACGTATAGAAACAATAGGGTTCTAATGCTTCTTAAAACGAGACTTCGCATCTCATTTCTATGTTTCATGATTAGATATAATACCCATTGTGGAGTTTCTTGTACACCTCGTATTCACATCAAAGGAATGACAATGCGACACTTCCTAGCTAGGAACTAGCGTCTGCAGATGTGTACTTATCGTAGCAAATAGAGTTCTAATGCTTCTTAAAACGCGATATCGCATCTCATTTCTATGTTTCACGATAAAATATAATATTCATTGCGAAGGTTCATGTATTCCTCGTATTCACTTCTGAGGAATATAAATGCGACACTTCCTTGCTAGGAAGTAGCGTTTGCAGATGTCTACGTATAGTAGCAATAGATTTCTAATGCCTTTTAAATCGCAATATCGCATCTCATTTCTATGTTTCATGATGAGATATAACATTCAATGTGGAGTGTTATGTATTCTTCGTATTCACTTCAAAAGTATGTAAATGCGACACATCCTTCCTTGGAAATAGCGTTTGCAGATGTCTCCGTACCGAAGCAATAGTTTTCTAATGCTTCTTATATCGTGATATCGCATCTCATTCCTATATTTCATGACATGATATAATATTCATTCTGGAGTGTTATGGATATCTCGTATTCACTTCAAAAGAATGTAAGTGCGACTCTTCCTTCCTATTAAATAGCTTTTGCAGATGTCTAAGTGTCGTAGCAACAGAGTTCTAATGCTTTTTAGATCGCGATATAGCACCTCATTTCTATGTTTCATGATAAGATATAATATTCATTGTGGAGTGATATGTATACCTCGCATTCACTTCAAAAGAATGTAAATGCGAAACTCCATTGCTAGGAAATAGTGTTTGCAGATGTCTACGTATCGAAGCAATGGAGTTCTAATGCTTCTTAAAACGGGATACCGCATCTCATTTCTATGTTTCGTGATAAGATATAATATTCGTTGCGAAGTGTTATGTATTCCCCGTCTACACTTCAAATGAATGTAAATGTGACACTTACTTTCCTGGAAGTAGCGTCTCCAGATGTCTACGTATCGAAACAATAGAGTTCTTATGCTTCTAAAACGAGATGCCGCATCTCATTTCTATGTTTCATGATAAGATATAATATTCATTGCGAAGTGTCGTGTATACCTGGTACTCACTTCAAAAGAATGTAAATGCGACACTTCCTTGATAGGAAATAGCGTTTGCAGATGTCTGTGTATCGAAGAAATAGGGTTCTAATGCTTCTTAAAACGCGATATCGCATCTCATTTCTATATTTCGTGATAAGATATAATATTCATTGTGGATTGCTATGCATACCCCGTATTCGCTTCTAAAGAATGTAAATGCGACACTTCCTTTCTAGGAAATAGCGTTTCAAGATATCTACGTATCGTAGCAATAGAGATCTAATGCTTCCAAAACCGCGATATCGCATCTCATTTCTATGTTTGATGATAAGATGATATAGTCACTGCGAAGTGTCATGTATACCTCGTATTCACTTCAAAAGAATGTAAATGCGACACTTCCTTGCTAGGAAGTAGCGTTTGCAGATGTCTACGTATCGAAGCAATAGGGTTCTAGTGCATCTTAAATCGCGATATCGCATCTCATTTCTATGTTTCATGATAAGTTATAATATTCATTGTGGAGTGTTATTTAAACATCGTATTCACTTCAAAAAATTGTAAATGCGACACTTCCTTTCTTGGAAATATCGTTTCAAGATGTCTACGTATCGAAACAATATAATTTTAATGCTTCTTAAAACGGGACACCGCATCTCATTTCTATGTTTCATGACAAGATATAATATTCATTGCGAACTGTCATGTATACCTCGTATTCACTTAAAGAGAATGTAAATGCGACACTTTCTTGCTAGGAAATAGGGTTTGCAGATTTCTCCGTATCGAAGGAATAGGGTTCCAATGCTTCGTAAATCGCGATATCGCATTTCATTTCTATGTTTCGTGATAAGATATAATATTCATTGTGGAGTGTTATGTATACCTCGTATTCACATTAAAAGAATGTAAATGCGACACTTCCATGATAGGAAATAGCCTTCGCAGATGTCTACATATCGAAGCAATAGAGTTCTAATGCTTCTTAAACCGTCATATCGCATGTCATTTCTATGTTTCATGATAAGATATAATATTCATTGCGAAGTGCTATGTATACCTCGTATTCACTTCAAAAGAATGTAAATGCGACACTTCCTTGCTAGGAAGTAGCGTTCGCAGATGTCTACGTATCTAAGCAATAGTGTTCTAATGGTTCTCAAAACGCGATATCGCATCTCCTTCCTATGTCTCATGACAAGATATAGTATTCACTGCGAAGTGTTGTGTATTCCTCCCCTACACTTCAAATGAATGTAAATGCGACACTTCCTTGCTAGGAAGTAGCGTTTGCAGATGTCTACGCATCGTAGCAATAGAGTTCTAATGCTTATCAAAACGCAATATCGCATCTCATTTCTATGTTTCATGATAAGAGATAATATTCACTGCGAAGTGTCATGTATACCGCGTATTCACTTTAAAACAATGTAAATGCGGTACTTGTATGCTAGGAAATAGCGTTTGCAGATGTCTACGTATCGTAGCAAGAGTTCTAATGCTTCTTAACTCGTGATAACGCATCTCACTTCTATGTTTCATGATAAGAGATAATATTCATTGCGAAGTGTCATGTATACCTCGTATTCACTTTAAAAGAATATAAATGCGATACTTGCATGCTAGGAAATATCGTTTGCAGATGTCTACGTATCGTAGCAAGTGTTCTAACGCTTCTTAAGACGTGATAACGCATCTCACTCCTATGTTTCATGATAAGAGATAATATCCATTGCGAAGTGTCATGTATACCTCGTATTCCTTTCAAAAGAATGTAAATGCGACACTTCTTTGCTAGGAAATAGCGTTTGCAGATGACTACGTATCGAAGCAATAGGGTTTTAATGCTACTTAAAACGTGATATCGCATCACATTTCTATGTTTGATGATAAGATATAATATTCATTGCGAAGTGTCATATATACCTCGCATACACTTCAAATGAATGTAAATGCGACACTTCCTTCGTAGGAAACAGTGTTTGCAGATGTCTGCGTATCATAGCAATAGGGTTCTACTGCTTCTTAAAACGCGATGTCGCATATCATTTCTATGTTTCATGATAAGATATAATAATCATTGCGAAATGTCATGCATACCTCGTATCCACTTCAAAAGAATGTAAATGCGACACTTCCTTGCTAGGAAATAGCGTTAGCAGATGTCTACGTATCGTAGCATTAGAGTTCTAATGCTTCTTAAAACGAGATGTCGCATCTCATCTCTATGTTTCATGATAAGATATAATTTTCATTGTGCAGTGTTATGTATACCTCGCATACACTACAAATGAATATAAATGCGACACTTCCTTGCTAGGAAGTAGCGTCTGCAGATGTCTACGTATCGAAGCGATAGAGTTCTAATGCTTCTTAAATCGCCATGTCGCATCTCATTTCTATGCTTCATGATAAGTTATGATATTCATTGTGGAGTGTTATGTATTCCTCGCATTCACTTCAAAAGAATGTAAATGCGACACTTCCTTCCTAAGAAATAGCATCTGCAGATATCGACGAATCGTAGCAATGGTGTTCTAATGTTTCTTAAAACGAGATATCGCATCTCTTTCTATGTCTTAGGATAAGATATAATATTCATTGCGGAGTGTCATGTATACCTCGTATTCACTTCAAACGAATGTAAATGCGACACTTCCTTGGTAGGAAATAGCGTTGGCAGATGTCTACGTATCGAAGCAATTGAGTTCTAATGCTTCTTAAAACGCGACATCGCATCACATTTCTATGTTTCATGATAGGATATAATATTCATTGCGAAGTGCCACTTATGCCTCGCATACACTTCAAAAGAATGTTAATGCGATACTTCCCTGCTAGGAAATAGCGTCTGCAGATGTCTACGTATCGTAGCAATAGAGTTCTAATTCTTCTTAAAACGCGATATCGCATCTCATACCCATGTATCACTATAAGATATAATAAGCATTGCGAAGTGTCATGTATACCTCGAATTCTCTTCAAAAGATTGTAAATACGACACTTCCTTGCTAGGATATAGCGATGGCAGACGTCTACGTATCGAAGCAACAGAGTTATAATGCTTCTTAAACGAGCTATGGCATCTCATTTCTATGTTTTATGATAAGATATAATTTTCATTGTGCAGTGTTATGTATACCTCGCATACACTACAAATGAATATAAATGCGACACTTCCTTGCTAGGAAGTAGCGTCTGCAGATGTCTACGTATCGAAGCGATAGAGTTCTAATGCTTCTTAAATCGCCATGTCGCATCTCATTTCTATGCTTCATGATAAGTTATGATATTCATTGTGGAGTGTTATGTATTCCTCGCATTCACTTCAAAAGAATGTAAATGCGACACTTCCTTCCTAAGAAATAGCATCTGCAGATATCGACGAATCGTAGCAATGGTGTTCTAATGTTTCTTAAAACGAGATATCGCATCTCTTTCTATGTCTTAGGATAAGATATAATATTCATTGCGGAGTGTCATGTATATTTCGTATTCACTTCTTATGAATGTAAATGCGACACTTCCTTGGTAGGAAATAGCGTTGGCAGATGTCTACGTATCGAAGCAATTGAGTTCTAATGCTTCTTAAAACGCGATATCGCATCACATTTCTATGTTTCATGATAGGATATAATATTCATTGCGAAGTGCCACTTATGCCTCGCATACACTTCAAAAGAATGTTAATGCGACACTTCCCTGCTAGGAAATAGCGTCTGCAGATGTCTACGTATCGTAGCAATAGAGTTCTAATTCTTCTTAAAACGCGATATCGCATCTCATACCCATGTATCACTATAAGATATAATAAGCATTGCGAAGTGTCATGTATACCTCGAATTCTCTTCAAAAGATTGTAAATACGACACTTCCTTGCTAGGAAATAGCGTCTGTAGATGTCTACTTATCGATGCAACAGAGTTCTAATGCTTCTTATAACGCGAAATCGCTCCTCATTGCAATGTTTCATGATAAGATATAATGTTCATTGTGGAGTGTTATGTATACCTCCTATTCGCTTCAAAAGAATGTAAATGCGACACTTCCTTGCTAGGAAATAGCGTCTGCAGATGTCTACGTTTCGTAGCAATAGATTTCTAATGCTTCTTAAGACGCGGAATCGCTCCACATTTCTATGTTTCATGATAAGGTATAATATTCATTGTGGAGTGCTATGTATACCTCGTATTCAGTTCAAAGGAATGTAAATGCGACACTTCCTAGCTAGGCAATAGCGTTTCCAGATGACTAGGTATCGAAACAGTAGAGTTCTAATGCTTCTTAAAACGAGATGTCGCACCTCATTTCTATGTTTCATGATGAGATATAATATTCATTGCGAAGTGCCACTTATGCCTCGCATACACTTGAAATGAATGTAAATGCGACACTTCATTGCTAGGAAACAGCGTTTGCAGATGTCTACGTATCGAAGCAATAGTGTTCTAATGCTTCTTAAAACGGGATACCGCATCTCATTTCTATGTATCATGATAAGATATAATATTCATTGCCAAGTGTCATGTATACCTCGTATTCACTTCAAAAGAATGTAATGCGACACTTCCTTCCTAGGAAATAGCATTTGCAGATTTCTACGTATGGTAGCAATAGAGTTCTAATGCTTCTTAAAACGCGACATCGCATCACATTTCTGTGTTTCATGATAGGATATAATATTCATTGCGAAGTGCCACTTATGCCTCGCATACACTTAAAATGAATGTAAATGCGACCTTTCCTTCCTAGGAAGTAGCGATTGCAGATGTCTACGTATCGAAGCAATAGAGTTCTAGTGCTTCTTAAATCGCCATATCGCATCTCATTTCTATGTTTCTTGATAAGCTATAATATTCATTGTGGAGTGTTATATATACCTCATATTCGCTTCAAAAGAATGTAAATGCGACACTTCCTTGCTAGGATATAGCGATGGCAGATGTCTGTGTATCGAAGAAACAGTGTTCTAATGCTTCTGAAAACGCTATATCACATCTCATTTCTATGTTTCATGATAAGATATAATATTCATTCTGGAGTGTTACGTATACCTCGTATTCACTTCAACAGATTGTAAATGCGACACTTCCTTCCTAGGTAATAGCGACTGCAGATGTTTACGTATCGAAGCAATAGTGTTCTAATGCTTCTTAAAACGCGATACCGCTTCTCAGTTATATGCTTCATGATAAGTTATAATATTCATTGTGGAGTGTTATGTATACCTCGTATTCACTTCAAAAGAATGTAAATGCTACACTTCCTTGCTAGGAAATAGCGTCTGCAGATGTCTACGTATCGTAGAAATAGAGTTCTAATTCTTCTTAAAACGCGATATCGCATCTGATTTGTATGTTTTATGATAAGATACAATATTGAGTGCGAAGTGTCAAGTATACCTCGTACTCACTTCAAAACAATGTAAATGCGACACTTGCTTGCTAGGAAATAGCGTTTGCAGATGTCTACGTATCGAAGCAATAGATTTCAAATCCATCTTAAATCGCGATATCGCATCTCATTTCTATGTTTCATGATAAGATATAATATTCATTGTGCAGTGTTATGTATATCTCGTAATCGCTTCAAAAGAATGTAAATGCGACACTTCCTTTGTAGGAAATAGCGTTTGCTGATGTCTACGTATCGTAGCAATAGAGTTCTAAGGCTTCTTAGAACGCGATATCGCATCTCATTTCTATGTTTCATGATAAGATATAATAGTCATTGTGCAGTGTTTTGTATACCTGGTATTCGCTTCAAAAGAATGTAAATGTGACACTTCCTTGCTAGGAAATAGCGCTTAAAGATGTCTACGTATCGTAGCATTGGAGCCCTAATGCTTCTTAAATCGCGATATCGCATCTCATTTCTATGTTTCATGATAAGATATAATATTCATTGTGCAGTGTTATGTGTACCTCGTATTCACTTCAAAAGAATGATAATGCGCCACTTCCTTGCTAGGAAATAGCGTTTGCAGATGTCTATGTATCGTAGCAATAGGGTTCTAATTCTTCTTAAAACGCGATATGGCATCTCATTTCTATGTTTCATGATAAGATACTATATTCATTGCGAAGTATCATGTATTCCTCGTATTCACTTCAAAACGATGTAAATGCGACACTTCCTTGCTAGGAAATAGCGTTTCCAGATGTCTACGTATCGAAGCAATAGATTTCTAATGCTTCTAAAATCGCGATATCGCATCTCATTTCTATGTTTCATGATAAGATATAATATCTATTGTGCAGTGTTATGTATATCTCGTCTACACTTCAAAAGAATGTAAATGCGACACTTCGTTGCTAGGAAATAGCGTCTGCAGATGTCTACGTATCGTAGAAATAGAGTTCTAATTCTTCTTAAAACGCGATATCGAATCTCATTTGTATGTTTCATGATAAGATACAATATTAATTGCCAAGTGTCATGTATACCTCGTATTCACTTCAAAAGAATGTAAATGCGACACTTCCTTGCTAGGAAATAGCGTCTGCAGATGTCTACGTATCGTAGAAATAGAGTTCTAATTCTTCTTAAAACGCGATATCGCATCTCATTTGTATGTTTCATGATAAGATACAATATTAATTGCCAAGTGTCATGTATACCTCGTATTCACTTCAAAAGAATGTAAATGCTACACTTCCTTGCTAGGAAATAGCGTCTGCAGATGTCTACGTATCGTAGAAATAGAGTTCTAATTCTTCTTAAAACGCGATATCGCATCTCATTTGTATGTTTTATGATAAGATACAATATTGAGTGCGAAGTGTCAAGTATACCTCGTACTCACTTCAAAACAATGTAAATGCGACACTTGCTTGCTAGGAAATAGCGTTTGCAGATGCCTACGTATCGAAGCAATAGATTTCAAATCCATCTTAAATCGCGATATCGCATCTCATTTCTATGTTTCATGATAAGATATAATATTCATTGTGCAGTGTTATGTATATCTCGTAATCGCTTCAAAAGAATGTAAATGCGACACTTCCTTTGTAGGAAATAGCGTTTGCTGATGTCTACGTATCGTAGCAATAGAGTTCTAAGGCTTCTTAGAACGCGATATCGCATCTCATTTCTATGTTTCATGATAAGATATAATATTGATTGCGAAGTGTCAAGTATACCTCGCATTACTTTCAAAAGAGTGTAAATGCGACACTTCCTTGCTAGCAAGTAGCGTTTGCAGATGTCAACGTATCGTAGCAATGGAGTTCTAATGCTTCTTATATCGCGGTATCACATCTCATTTCTATGTTTCGTGATAAGATATAATATTCATTGTGCAGTGTTATATATACCTCGTATTCACTTCAAAAGAATGTAAATGCGGCACTTCCTTGCTAGGAAGTAGCGTTTGCAGATGTCTAAGTACCGAAGCAATAGAGTTCTAATGCATCTTAAATCGCGATATCGCATCTCATTTCTATGTTTCATGATAAGATATAATATTCATTACGAAGTGTAATGAATTCCTTGTCTACACTTCGAATGAATGTAAACGCGACACTTCCTTGCTAGGAAATAGCGTTTCCAGATGTGTACGTATCGAAGCAATAGAGTTCTAATGCACCTTAAATCGCGATATCGCATTTCATTTCTATGTTTCGTGATAAGATATAATATTCATTACGAAGTGTAATGTATTCCTCGTCTCCACTTCGAATGAATGTAAATCCGACACTTCCTTGCTAGGAAATAGCGTTGGCAGATGTCTACGTATCGAAGCAATAGAGTTCTAATGCTGCTTAAATCGCGATATCGCTTCTCATTTCTATGTATCATGATAAGATATAATATTCATTGTGCAGTGTTTTGTATACCTCGTATTCGCTTCAAAAGAATGTAAATGCGACACTTCCTTCCTAGGAAATAGCGTTTGGAGATGTCTACGTATCGAAGCAATAGAGATCTAATGCCTCTTAAATCGCGATATCGCACCTCATTTCTATGTTTCATGATAAGATATAATATTCATTGTGCAGTGTTATGTGTACCTCGTATTCACTTCAAAAGAATGATAGTGCGCCACTTCCTTGCTAGGAAATAGCGTTTGCAGATATCTATGTATCGTAGCAATAGGGTTCTAATTCTTCTTAAAACGCGATATGGCATCTCATTTCTATGTTTCGTGATAAGATACTATATTCATTGCGAAGTATCATGTATTCCTCGTATTCACTTCAAAACGATGTAAATGCGACACTTCCTTGCTAGGAAATAGCGTTTCCAGATGTCTACGTATCGAAGCCATAGATTTCTAATGCTTCTAAAATCTCGATATCGCATCTCATTTCTATGTTTCATGATAAGATATAATATCTATTGTGCAGTGTTATGTATATCTCGTCTACACTTCAAAAGAATGTAAATGCGACACTTCGTTGCTAGGAAATAGCGTCTGCAGATGTCTACGTATCGTAGAAATAGAGTTCTAATTCTTCTTAAAACGCGATATCGAATCTCATTTGTATGTTTCATGATAAGATACAATATTAATTGCCAAGTGTCATGTATACCTCGTATTCACTTCAAAAGAATGTAAATGCGACACTTCCTTGCTAGGAAATAGCGTCTGCAGATGTCTACGTATCGTAGAAATAGAGTTCTAATTCTTCTTAAAACGCGATATCGCATCTCATTTGTATGTTTCATGATAAGATACAATATTAATTGCCAAGTGTCATGTATACCTCGTATTCACTTCAAAAGAATGTAAATGCTACACTTCCTTGCTAGGAAATAGCGTCTGCAGATGTCTACGTATCGTAGAAATAGAGTTCTAATTCTTCTTAAAACGCGATATCGCATCTCATTTGTATGTTTTATGATAAGATACAATATTGAGTGCGAAGTGTCAAGTATACCTCGTACTCACTTCAAAACAATGTAAATGCGACACTTGCTTGCTAGGAAATAGCGTTTGCAGATGCCTACGTATCGAAGCAATAGATTTCAAATCCATCTTAAATCGCGATATCGCATCTCATTTCTATGTTTCATGATAAGATATAATATTCATTGTGCAGTGTTATGTATATCTCGTAATCGCTTCAAAAGAATGTAAATGCGATACTTCCTTTGTAGGAAATAGCGTTTGCTGATGTCTACGTATCGTAGCAATAGAGTTCTAAGGCTTCTTAGAACGCGATATCGCATCTCATTTCTATGTTTCATGATAAGATATAATATTGATTGCGAAGTGTCAAGTATACCTCGCATTACTTTCAAAAGAGTGTAAATGCGACACTTCCTTGCTAGCAAGTAGCGTTTGCAGATGTCAACGTATCGTAGCAATGGAGTTCTAATGCTTCTTATATCGCGGTATCACATCTCATTTCTATGTTTCGTGATAAGATATAATATTCATTGTGCAGTGTTATATATACCTCGTATTCACTTCAAAAGAATGTAAATGCGACACTTCCTTGCTAGGAAGTAGCGTTTGCAGATGTCTAAGTACCGAAGCAATAGAGTTCTAATGCATCTTAAATCGCGATATCGCATCTCATTTCTATGTTTCATGATAAGATATAATATTCATTACGAAGTGTAATGAATTCCTTGTCTACACTTCGAATGAATGTAAACGCGACACTTCCTTGCTAGGAAATAGCGTTTCCAGATGTGTACGTATCGAAGCAATAGAGTTCTAATGCACCTTAAATCGCGATATCGCATTTCATTTCTATGTTTCGTGATAAGATATAATATTCATTACGAAGTGTAATGTATTCCTCGTCTCCACTTCGAATGAATGTAAATCCGACACTTCCTTGCTAGGAAATAGCGTTGGCAGATGTCTACGTATCGAAGCAATAGAGTTCTAATGCTGCTTAAATCGCGATATCGCTTCTCATTTCTATGTATCATGATAAGATATAATATTCATTGTGCAGTGTTTTGTATACCTCGTATTCGCTTGAAAAGAATGTAAATGCGACACTTCCTTCCTAGGAAATAGCGTTTGGAGATGTCTACGTATCGAAGCAATAGAGATCTAATGCCTCTTAAATCGCGATATCGCATCTCATTTCTATGTTTCATGATAAGATATAATATTCATTGCCAAGTGTCATGTATACCTCGTATTCACTTCAAGAGAATGTAAATGCTACACTTCCTTGCTAGGAAATAGCGTCTGCAGATGTCTACGTATCGAAGCAATAGATATCAAATCCATCTTAAATCGCGATATCGCATCTCATTTCTATGTTTCATGATAAGATGTAATATTCATTGTGCAGTGTTATGTATATCTCGTAATCGCTTCAAAAGAATGTAAATGCGACACTTCCTTTGTAGGAAATAGCGTTTGCAGATGTCTACGTATCGAAGCAGTACAGTTCTAATGCTTCTTAAATCGCGATATCGCAACTCATTTCTATGTTTCATGATAAGATATAATATTCATTGTGCAGTGTTATGTATACCTCGTATTCACTTCAAAAGAATGTAAATACGACACTTCCCTGCTAGGAAATAGCGTTTGCAGATGTCTAGGTGTCGAAGCAATAGAATTCTAATCCTTTTTAAATCGTCCTATCGACTTTCGTTTCTATGTTTCATGATAAGATATAATATTCATTGCTAAGTGTCATGTATACATCGTATTCACTACAAAAGAATGAAAATGCGACAATTCCTTGTTAGGAAATGGCTTTTGCTGATGTCTACGTATCAGAGCAATAGAGTTCTAATGCATCTTAAAACGCGATATCGCATCTCATTTCTATGTTTCATGATAAGGTATAACATTCATTCTGGTGTGTTATGTATACCTAGTATTCACATCAAAGGAATGTAAATGCGACACTTCCTTGCTAGGAACTAGCTTTTGCAGATATCTACGTATCGTAGCAATAGAGTTCTAAGGCTTCTTAAAACGCGATATCGCATCTCATTTCTATGTTTCAAGGTAAGATATAATATTGATTGCCAAGTGTCATGTATACCTCGCATTACTTTCAAAAGAGTGTAAATGCGACACTTCCTTGCTAGCAAGTAGCGTTTGCAGATGTCAACGTATCGTAGCAATGGAGTTCTAATGCTTCTTAAATCGCGGTATCACATCTCACTTCTATGTTTCATGATAAGATATAATAATCATTGTGCAGTGTTATATATACCTTGTATTCACTTCAAAAGAATGCAAATGCGACACTTCCTTGCTAGGAAGTAGCGTTTGCAGATGTCTACGTACCGAAGCAATAGAGTTCTAATGCATCTTAAATCGCGATATCGCAACTCATTTCTATGTTTCATGATAAGATATAATATTCATTGTGCAGTGTTATGTATACCTCGTATTCACTTCAAAAGAATGTAAATACGACACTTCCCTGCTAGGAAATAGCATTTGCAGATGTGTACGTATCGAAGCAATAGAGTTCTAATGCTGCTTAAATCGCGATATCGCATCTCATTTCTATGTATCATGATAAGATATAATAGTCATTGTGCAGTGTTTTGTATACCTGGTATTCGCTTCAAAAGAATGTAAATGTGACACTTCCTTGCTAGGAAATAGCGCTTAAAGATGTCTACTTATCGTAGCATTGGAGCCCTAATGCTTCTTAAATAGCGATATCGCATCTCATTTCTATGTTTCATGATAAGATATAATATTCATTGTGCAGTGTTATGTGTACCTCGTATTCACTTCAAAAGAATGATAATGCGCCACTTCCTTGCTAGGAAATAGCGTTTGCAGATGTCTACGTATCGAAGCAATAGAGATCTAATGCCTCTTAAATCGCGATATCGCATCTCATTTCTATGTTTCATGATAAGATATAATATTCATTGCGAAGTGTCATGTATACCTCGTATTCACTTCAAGAGAATGTAAATGCTACACTTCCTTGCTAGGAAATAGCGTCTGCAGATGTCTACGTATCGAAGCAATAGATTTCAAATCCATCTTAAATCGCGATATCGCATCTCATTTCTATGTTTCATGATAAGATGTAATATTCATTGTGCAGTGTTATGTATATCTCGTAATCGCTTCAAAAGAATGTAAATGCGACACTTCCTTTGTAGGAAATAGCGTTTGCTGATGTCTACGTATCGTGGCAATAGAGTTCTAAGGCTTCTTAAAACGCGATATCGCATCTCATTTCTATGTTTCAAGATAAGATATAATATTGATTGCGAAGTGTCATGTATACCTCGCATTACTTTCAAAAGATTGTAAATGCGACACTTCCTTCCTAGCAAGTAGCGTTTGCAGATGTCAACGTACCGAAGCAATAGAGTTCTAATGCATCTTAAATCGCTATATCGCATCTCATTTCTATGTTTCATGATAAGATATAATATTCATTACGAAGTGTAATGAATTCCTTGTCTACACTTCGAATGAATGTAAACGCGACACTTCCCTGCTAGGAAATAGCGTTTGCAGATGTGTACGTATCGTAGCATTGGAGCCCTAATGCTTCTTAAATCGCGATATCGCATCTCATTTCTATGTTTCATGATAAGATATAATATTCATCGCGAAGTGTCATGTATACCTCGTATTCACTTCAAGAGAATGTAAATGCTACACTTCCTTCCTAGGAAATAGCGTTTGCAGATTTCTATGTACCGAAGCAATAGAGTTCTAATGCATCTTAAATCGCGATATCGCATCTCATTTCTATGTTTCATGATAAGATATAATATTCATTACGAAGTGTAATGAATTCCTTGTCTACACTTCGAATGAATGTAAACGCGACACTTCCTTGCTAGGAAATAGCGTTTCCAGATGTGTACGTATCGAAGCAATAGAGTTCTAATGCTGCTTAAATCGCGATATCGCATCTCATTTCTATGTATCATGATAAGATATAATAGTCATTGTGCAGTGTTTTGTATACCTGGTATTCGCTTCAAAAGAATGTAAATGTGACACTTCCTTGCTAGGAAATAGCGCTTAAAGATGTCTACGTATCGTAGCATTGGATCCCTAATGCTTCTTAAATAGCGATATCGCATCTCATTTCTATGTTTCATGATAAGATATAATATTCATTGTGCAGTGTTATGTGTACCTCGTATTCACTTCAAAAGAATGATAATGCGCCACTTCCTTGCTAGGAAATAGCGTCTGCAGATGTCTATGTATCGTAGCAATAGGGTTCTAATTCTTCTTAAAACGCGATATGGCATCTCATTTCTATGTTTCATGATAAGATACTATATTCATTGCGAAGTATCATGTATTCCTCGTATTCACTTCAAAACGATGTAAATGCGACACTTCCTTGCTAGGAAGTAGCGTTTGCAGATGTCTAAGTACCGAAGCAATAGAGTTCTAATGCATCTTAAATCGCGATATCGCATCTCATTTCTATGTTTCATGATAAGATATAATATTCATTACGAAGTGTAATGAATTCCTTGTCTACACTTCGAATGAATGTAAACGCGACACTTCCTTGCTAGGAAATAGCGTTTCCAGATGTGTACGTATCGAAGCAATAGAGTTCTAATGCACCTTAAATCGCGATATCGCATTTCATTTCTATGTTTCGTGATAAGATATAATATTCATTACGAAGTGTAATGTATTCCTCGTCTCCACTTCGAATGAATGTAAATCCGACACTTCCTTGCTAGGAAATAGCGTTGGCAGATGTCTACGTATCGAAGCAATAGAGTTCTAATGCTGCTTAAATCGCGATATCGCTTCTCATTTCTATGTATCATGATAAGATATAATATTCATCGCGAAGTGTCATGTATACCTCGTATTCACTTCAAGAGAATGTAAATGCTACACTTCCTTCCTAGGAAATAGCGTTTGCAGATGTCTACGTATCGAAGCAATAGAGATCTAATGCCTCTTAAATCGCGATATCGCATCTCATTCCTATGTTTCATGATAAGATATAATATTCATTGCGAAGTGTCATGTATACCTCGTATTCACTTCAAGAGAATGTAAATGCTGCACTTCCTTGCTAGGAAATAGCGTCTGCAGATGTCTACGTATCGAAGCAATAGATTTCAAATCCATCTTAAATCGCGATATCGCATCTCATTTCTATGTTTCATGATAAGATGTAATATTCATTGTGCAGTGTTATGTATATCTCGTACTCGCTTCAAAAGAATGTAAATGCGACACTTCCTTTGTAGGAAATAGCGTTTGCTGATGTCTACGTATCGTGGCAATAGAGTTCTAAGGCTTCTTAAAACGCGATATCGCATCTCATTTCTATGTTTCAAGATAAGATATAATATTGATTGCGAAGTGTCATGTATACCTCGCATTACTTTCAAAAGAGTGTAAATGCGACACTTCCTTCCTAGCAAGTAGCGTTTGCAGATGTCAACGTACCGAAGCAATAGAGTTCTAATGCATCTTAAATCGCTATATCGCATCTCATTTCTATGTTTCATGATAAGATATAATATTCATTACGAAGTGTAATGAATGCCTTGTCTACACTTCGAATGAATGTAAACGCGACACTTCCCTGCTAGGAAATAGCGTTTGCAGATGTGTACGTATCGTAGCATTGGAGCCCTAATGCTCCTTAAATCGCGATATCGCATCTCATTTCTATGTTTCATGATAAGATATAATATTCATCGCGAAGTGTCATGTATACCTCGTATTCACTTCAAGAGAATGTAAATGCTACACTTCCTTCCTAGGAAATAGCGTTTGCAGATGTCTAAGTACCGAAGCAATAGAGTTCTAATGCATCTTAAATCGCGATATCGCATCTCATTTCTATGTTTCATGATAAGATATAATATTCATTACGAAGTGTAATGAATTCCTTGTCTACACTTCGAATGAATGTAAACGCGACACTTCCCTGCTAGGAAATAGCGTTTGCAGATGTGTATGTATCGTAGCATTGGAGCCCTAATGCTTCTTAAATCGCGATATCGCATCTCATTTCTATGTTTCATGATAAGATATAATATTCATCGCGAAGTGTCATGTATACCTCGTATTCACTTCAAGAGAATGTAAATGCTACACTTCCTTCCTAAGAAATAGCGTTTGCAGATGTCTATGTATCGAAGCAATAGAGATCTAATGCTTCTTAAATCGCGATATCGCATCTCATTTCTATGTTTCATGAAAAGATATAATATTCATTGTGCAGTGTTATGTGTACCTCGTATTCACTTCAAAAGAATGATAATGCGCCACTTCCTTGCTAGGAAGTAGCGTTTGCAGATGTCTATGTATCGTAACAATAGGGTTCTAATTCTTCTTAAAACGCGATATGGCATCTCATTTCTATGTTTCATGATAGGATACTATATTCATTGCGAAGTATCGTGTATTCCTCGTATTCACTTCCAAACGATGTAAGTGCGACACTTCCTTGCTAGGAAATAGCGTTTGCAGATGCCTACGTATCGAAGCAATAGATTTCAAATCCATCTTAAATCGCGATATCGCATCTCATTTCTATGTTTCATGATAAGATATAATATTCATTGTGCAGTGTTATGTATATCTCGTAATCGCTTCAAAAGAATGTAAATGCGACACTTCCTTTGTAGGAAATAGCGTTTGCTGATGTCTACGTATCGTAGCAATAGAGTTCTAAGGCTTCTTAGAACGCGATATCGCATCTCATTTCTATGTTTCATGATAAGATATAATATTGATTGCGAAGTGTCAAGTATACCTCGCATTACTTTCAAAAGAGTGTAAATGCGACACTTCCTTGCTAGCAAGTAGCGTTTGCAGATGTCAACGTATCGTAGCAATGGAGTTCTAATGCTTCTTATATCGCGGTATCACATCTCATTTCTATGTTTCGTGATAAGATATAATATTCATTGTGCAGTGTTATATATACCTCGTATTCACTTCAAAAGAATGTAAATGCGACACTTCCTTGCTAGGAAGTAGCGTTTGCAGATGTCTAAGTACCGAAGCAATAGAGTTCTAATGCATCTTAAATCGCGATATCGCATCTCATTTCTATGTTTCATGATAAGATATAATATTCATTACGAAGTGTAATGAATTCCTTGTCTACACTTCGAATGAATGTAAACGCGACACTTCCTTGCTAGGAAATAGCGTTTCCAGATGTGTACGTATCGAAGCAATAGAGTTCTAATGCACCTTAAATCGCGATATCGCATTTCATTTCTATGTTTCGTGATAAGATATAATATTCATTACGAAGTGTAATGTATTCCTCGTCTCCACTTCGAATGAATGTAAATCCGACACTTCCTTGCTAGGAAATAGCGTTGGCAGATGTCTACGTATCGAAGCAATAGAGTTCTAATGCTGCTTAAATCGCGATATCGCTTCTCATTTCTATGTATCATGATAAGATATAATATTCATTGTGCAGTGTTTTGTATACCTCGTATTCGCTTGAAAAGAATGTAAATGCGACACTTCCTTCCTAGGAAATAGCGTTTGGAGATGTCTACGTATCGAAGCAATAGAGATCTAATGCCTCTTAAATCGCGATATCGCATCTCATTTCTATGTTTCATGATAAGATATAATATTCATTGCCAAGTGTCATGTATACCTCGTATTCACTTCAAGAGAATGTAAATGCTACACTTCCTTGCTAGGAAATAGCGTCTGCAGATGTCTACGTATCGAAGCAATAGATATCAAATCCATCTTAAATCGCGATATCGCATCTCATTTCTATGTTTCATGATAAGATGTAATATTCATTGTGCAGTGTTATGTATATCTCGTAATCGCTTCAAAAGAATGTAAATGCGACACTTCCTTTGTAGGAAATAGCGTTTGCAGATGTCTACGTATCGAAGCAGTACAGTTCTAATGCTTCTTAAATCGCGATATCGCAACTCATTTCTATGTTTCATGATAAGATATAATATTCATTGTGCAGTGTTATGTATACCTCGTATTCACTTCAAAAGAATGTAAATACGACACTTCCCTGCTAGGAAATAGCGTTTGCAGATGTCTAGGTGTCGAAGCAATAGAATTCTAATCCTTTTTAAATCGTCCTATCGACTTTCGTTTCTATGTTTCATGGTAAGATATAATATTCATTGCTAAGTGTCATGTATACATCGTATTCACTACAAAAGAATGAAAATGCGACAATTCCTTGTTAGGAAATGGCTTTTGCTGATGTCTACGTATCAGAGCAATAGAGTTCTAATGCATCTTAAAACGCGATATCGCATCTCATTTCTATGTTTCATGATAAGGTATAACATTCATTCTGGTGTGTTATGTATACCTAGTATTCACATCAAAGGAATGTAAATGCGACACTTCCTTGCTAGGAACTAGCTTTTGCAGATATCTACGTATCGTAGCAATAGAGTTCTAAGGCTTCTTAAAACGCGATATCGCATCTCATTTCTATGTTTCAAGGTAAGATATAATATTGATTGCCAAGTGTCATGTATACCTCGCATTACTTTCAAAAGAGTGTAAATGCGACACTTCCTTGCTAGCAAGTAGCGTTTGCAGATGTCAACGTATCGTAGCAATGGAGTTCTAATGCTTCTTAAATCGCGGTATCACATCTCACTTCTATGTTTCATGATAAGATATAATAATCATTGTGCAGTGTTATATATACCTTGTATTCACTTCAAAAGAATGCAAATGCGACACTTCCTTGCTAGGAAGTAGCGTTTGCAGATGTCTACGTACCGAAGCAATAGAGTTCTAATGCATCTTAAATCGCGATATCGCAACTCATTTCTATGTTTCATGATAAGATATAATATTCATTGTGCAGTGTTATGTATACCTCGTATTCACTTCAAAAGAATGTAAATACGACACTTCCCTGCTAGGAAATAGCATTTGCAGATGTGTACGTATCGAAGCAATAGAGTTCTAATGCTGCTTAAATCGCGATATCGCATCTCATTTCTATGTATCATGATAAGATATAATAGTCATTGTGCAGTGTTTTGTATACCTGGTATTCGCTTCAAAAGAATGTAAATGTGACACTTCCTTGCTAGGAAATAGCGCTTAAAGATGTCTACTTATCGTAGCATTGGAGCCCTAATGCTTCTTAAATAGCGATATCGCATCTCATTTCTATGTTTCATGATAAGATATAATATTCATTGTGCAGTGTTATGTGTACCTCGTATTCACTTCAAAAGAATGATAATGCGCCACTTCCTTGCTAGGAAATAGCGTTTGCAGATGTCTACGTATCGAAGCAATAGAGATCTAATGCCTCTTAAATCGCGATATCGCATCTCATTTCTATGTTTCATGATAAGATATAATATTCATTGCGAAGTGTCATGTATACCTCGTATTCACTTCAAGAGAATGTAAATGCTACACTTCCTTGCTAGGAAATAGCGTCTGCAGATGTCTACGTATCGAAGCAATAGATTTCAAATCCATCTTAAATCGCGATATCGCATCTCATTTCTATGTTTCATGATAAGATGTAATATTCATTGTGCAGTGTTATGTATATCTCGTAATCGCTTCAAAAGAATGTAAATGCGACACTTCCTTTGTAGGAAATAGCGTTTGCTGATGTCTACGTATCGTGGCAATAGAGTTCTAAGGCTTCTTAAAACGCGATATCGCATCTCATTTCTATGTTTCAAGATAAGATATAATATTGATTGCGAAGTGTCATGTATACCTCGCATTACTTTCAAAAGATTGTAAATGCGACACTTCCTTCCTAGCAAGTAGCGTTTGCAGATGTCAACGTACCGAAGCAATAGAGTTCTAATGCATCTTAAATCGCTATATCGCATCTCATTTCTATGTTTCATGATAAGATATAATATTCATTACGAAGTGTAATGAATTCCTTGTCTACACTTCGAATGAATGTAAACGCGACACTTCCCTGCTAGGAAATAGCGTTTGCAGATGTGTACGTATCGTAGCATTGGAGCCCTAATGCTTCTTAAATCGCGATATCGCATCTCATTTCTATGTTTCATGATAAGATATAATATTCATCGCGAAGTGTCATGTATACCTCGTATTCACTTCAAGAGAATGTAAATGCTACACTTCCTTCCTAGGAAATAGCGTTTGCAGATTTCTATGTACCGAAGCAATAGAGTTCTAATGCATCTTAAATCGCGATATCGCATCTCATTTCTATGTTTCATGATAAGATATAATATTCATTACGAAGTGTAATGAATTCCTTGTCTACACTTCGAATGAATGTAAACGCGACACTTCCTTGCTAGGAAATAGCGTTTCCAGATGTGTACGTATCGAAGCAATAGAGTTCTAATGCTGCTTAAATCGCGATATCGCATCTCATTTCTATGTATCATGATAAGATATAATAGTCATTGTGCAGTGTTTTGTATACCTGGTATTCGCTTCAAAAGAATGTAAATGTGACACTTCCTTGCTAGGAAATAGCGCTTAAAGATGTCTACGTATCGTAGCATTGGATCCCTAATGCTTCTTAAATAGCGATATCGCATCTCATTTCTATGTTTCATGATAAGATATAATATTCATTGTGCAGTGTTATGTGTACCTCGTATTCACTTCAAAAGAATGATAATGCGCCACTTCCTTGCTAGGAAATAGCGTCTGCAGATGTCTATGTATCGTAGCAATAGGGTTCTAATTCTTCTTAAAACGCGATATGGCATCTCATTTCTATGTTTCATGATAAGATACTATATTCATTGCGAAGTATCATGTATTCCTCGTATTCACTTCAAAACGATGTAAATGCGACACTTCCTTGCTAGGAAGTAGCGTTTGCAGATGTCTAAGTACCGAAGCAATAGAGTTCTAATGCATCTTAAATCGCGATATCGCATCTCATTTCTATGTTTCATGATAAGATATAATATTCATTACGAAGTGTAATGAATTCCTTGTCTACACTTCGAATGAATGTAAACGCGACACTTCCTTGCTAGGAAATAGCGTTTCCAGATGTGTACGTATCGAAGCAATAGAGTTCTAATGCACCTTATATCGCGATATCGCATTTCATTTCTATGTTTCGTGATAAGATATAATATTCATTACGAAGTGTAATGTATTCCTCGTCTCCACTTCGAATGAATGTAAATCCGACACTTCCTTGCTAGGAAATAGCGTTGGCAGATGTCTACGTATCGAAGCAATAGAGTTCTAATGCTGCTTAAATCGCGATATCGCTTCTCATTTCTATGTATCATGATAAGATATAATATTCATCGCGAAGTGTCATGTATACCTCGTATTCACTTCAAGAGAATGTAAATGCTACACTTCCTTCCTAGGAAATAGCGTTTGCAGATGTCTACGTATCGAAGCAATAGAGATCTAATGCCTCTTAAATCGCGATATCGCATCTCATTCCTATGTTTCATGATAAGATATAATATTCATTGCGAAGTGTCATGTATACCTCGTATTCACTTCAAGAGAATGTAAATGCTACACTTCCTTGCTAGGAAATAGCGTCTGCAGATGTCTACGTATCGAAGCAATAGATTTCAAATCCATCTTAAATCGCGATATCGCATCTCATTTCTATGTTTCATGATAAGATGTAATATTCATTGTGCAGTGTTATGTATATCTCGTACTCGCTTCAAAAGAATGTAAATGCGACACTTCCTTTGTAGGAAATAGCGTTTGCTGATGTCTACGTATCGTGGCAATAGAGTTCTAAGGCTTCTTAAAACGCGATATCGCATCTCATTTCTATGTTTCAAGATAAGATATAATATTGATTGCGAAGTGTCATGTATACCTCGCATTACTTTCAAAAGAGTGTAAATGCGACACTTCCTTCCTAGCAAGTAGCGTTTGCAGATGTCAACGTACCGAAGCAATAGAGTTCTAATGCATCTTAAATCGCTATATCGCATCTCATTTCTATGTTTCATGATAAGATATAATATTCATTACGAAGTGTAATGAATGCCTTGTCTACACTTCGAATGAATGTAAACGCGACACTTCCCTGCTAGGAAATAGCGTTTGCAGATGTGTACGTATCGTAGCATTGGAGCCCTAATGCTCCTTAAATCGCGATATCGCATCTCATTTCTATGTTTCATGATAAGATATAATATTCATCGCGAAGTGTCATGTATACCTCGTATTCACTTCAAGAGAATGTAAATGCTACACTTCCTTCCTAGGAAATAGCGTTTGCAGATGTCTAAGTACCGAAGCAATAGAGTTCTAATGCATCTTAAATCGCGATATCGCATCTCATTTCTATGTTTCATGATAAGATATAATATTCATTACGAAGTGTAATGAATTCCTTGTCTACACTTCGAATGAATGTAAACGCGACACTTCCCTGCTAGGAAATAGCGTTTGCAGATGTGTATGTATCGTAGCATTGGAGCCCTAATGCTTCTTAAATCGCGATATCGCATCTCATTTCTATGTTTCATGATAAGATATAATATTCATCGCGAAGTGTCATGTATACCTCGTATTCACTTCAAGAGAATGTAAATGCTACACTTCCTTCCTAAGAAATAGCGTTTGCAGATGTCTATGTATCGAAGCAATAGAGATCTAATGCTTCTTAAATCGCGATATCGCATCTCAATTCTATGTTTCATGAAAAGATATAATATTCATTGTGCAGTGTTATGTGTACCTCGTATTCACTTCAAAAGAATGATAATGCGCCACTTCCTTGCTAGGAAGTAGCGTTTGCAGATGTCTATGTATCGTAACAATAGGGTTCTAATTCTTCTTAAAACGCGATATGGCATCTCATTTCTATGTTTCATGATAGGATACTATATTCATTGCGAAGTATCGTGTATTCCTCGTATTCACTTCCAAACGATGTAAGTGCGACACTTCCTTGCTAGGAAATAGCGTTTCCAGATGTCTACGTATCGAAGCAATAGATTTCTAATGCTTCTAAAATCGCGATATCGCATCTCATTTCTATGTTTCATGATAAGATATAATATCTATTGTGCAGTGTTATGTATATCTCGTCTACACTTCAAAAGAATGTAAATGCGACACTTCGATGTTAGGAAATAGCGTCTGCAGATGTCTACGTATCGTAGAAATAGAGTTCTAACTCTTCTTAAAACGCGATATCGAATCTCATTTGTATGTTTCATGATAAGATACAATATTAATTGCCAAGTGTCATGTATACCTCGTATTCACTTCAAAAGAATGTAAATGCTACACTTCCTTGCTAGGAAGTAGCGTTTGCAGATGTCTAAGTACCGAAGCAATAGAGTTCTAATGCATCTTAAATCGCGATATCGCATCTCATTTCTATGTTTCATGATAAGATATAATATTCATTACGAAGTGTAATGAATTCCTTGTCTACACTTCGAATGAATGTAAGCGCGACACTTCCTTGCTAAGAAATAGCGTTTCCAGATGTGTACGTATCGAAGCAATAGAGTTCTAATGCACCTTAAATCGCGATATCGCATTTCATTTTTATGTTTCGTGATAAGATATAATATTCATTACGAAGTGTAATGTATTCCTCGTCTCCACCTCGAATGAATGTAAATGCGACACTTCCTTGCTAGGAAGTAGCGTTTGCAGATGTCTACGTACCGAAGCAATAGAGTTCTAATGCATCTTAAATCGCGATATCGCATCTCATTTCTATGTTTCATGATAAGATATAATATTCATTGCGGTGTTATGTATACCTCGTATTCACTTCAAATGAATGTAAGTGCGACACTTGCTTGCTAGGAAGTAGCGTCTGCAGATGTCTACGTATCGTAGCAATAGAGTTCTAACGATTCTTAATTCGCTATATCGCATCTCATTTCTACGTTTCATGATGAGATATAATATTCATTGCGAAGTGTCATGTATACCTCGTATTCACTTCAAAAGAATGTAAATGTGACACTTCATTGCTAGGAAGTAGCGCTTGCAGATGTCTACTTATCGGAGCAATAGGGTTCTAATGCTTATCGAAACGCGATATCGCATCACATTTCTATGCTTCATGATAAGGTGTAATATTAATTGCGAAGTGTCATGTGTACCTCGTATTCACTTCAAAAGAATGTAAATGCGACACTTCCTTCCTAGGAAATAACGTTTGCAGATGTCTACGTATCGAAGCAATAGAGTTCTAATGCTGCTTAAATCGCGATATCGCATCTCATTTCTATGTATCATGAAAAGATATAATATTCATTGTGCAATGTTTTGTATACCTCGTATTCGCTACAAAAGAATGTAATTGCGACACTTCCTTCCTAGGAAATAGCGTTTGGAGATGTCTACGTATCGTAGCAATAGAGTACTAACGCTTCTTAAAACGCGATACCGCATATCATTTCTATTTTCATGATAAGATATAATATTCATTGCGAAGTATCAAGTATTTCTCGTATTCACTTCAAAAAAATGTAAATGCGACACTTCCTTGCTAGCAAATAGCGTTTGCAGATGTCAAGGTATCGAAACTGAAGTGTTCTAATGCTTCTTAAAACTAGATGTCGCATCGCTTTTCTATGTTTCATGATAAGTTATAATATTAATTGCGAAGTGTCACGTACACCTCGAATTCACTTCATAAGAATGTAAATGCTACAATTCCATTCTAGGAAATAGCGTTTGCAGATGTCTCCGTATCGAAGCAATAGTATACTAATGCTTCTTAAGTCGCCTTATAGAATCTCATTTCTATGTTTCATGATAAGATATAATATTTATTGTGCAGTGTTATGTATATCTCGTCTACGCTTCAAAAGAATGTAAATGCGACACTTCGTTGCTAGGAAATAGCGTCTGCAGATGTCTACGTATCGTAGAAATAGAGTTCTAATTCTTCTTAAAACGCGATATCGCATCTCATTTGTATGTTTCATGATAAGATACAATATTAATTGCCAAGTGTCATGTATACCTCGTATTCACTTCAAAAGAATGTAAATGCTACACTTCCTTGCTAGGAAATAGCGTTTGCAGGTGCCTACGTATCGAAGCAATAGATTTCTGATGCTGCTTAAATCGCGATATCGCATCTCATTTCTATGTTTCATGATAAGATATAATATTCATTGTGCAGTGTTATGTATTATCTCGTAATCGCTTCAAAAGAATGTAAATCCGACACTTCCTTTGTAGGAAATAGCGTTTGCTGATGTCTACGTATCGTAGCAATAGAGTTCTAAGGCTTCTTAAAACGCGATATTGCATCTCATTTCTATGTTTCATGATACGATATAATATTTATTGCGAAGTGCCATGTATACCTCGCATTACTTTCAAAAGAGTGTAAATGCTACACTTCCTTCCTAGGAAATAGCGTTTGCAGATGTCTACGTATCGAAGCAATAGAGATCTAATGCTTCTTAAATCGCGATATCGCATCTCATTTCTATGTTTCGTGATAAGATATAATATTCATTGCGAAGTGTCACGTATGCCTCGTATTCACTTCAAAAGAATGTAAATGCTACACTTCCTTGCTAGGAAATAGCGTTTGCAGGTGCCTACGTATCGAAGCAATAGATATCTGATGCTGCTTAAATCGCGATATTGCATCTCATTTCTATGTTTCATGATAAGATATAATATTCATTGTGCAGTGTTATGTATTATCTCGTAATCGCTTCAATAGAATGTAAATCCGACACTTCCTTTGTAGGAAATAGCGTTTGCTGATGTCTACGTATCGTAGCAATAGAGTTCTAAGGCTTCTTAAAACGCGATATTGCATCTCATTTCTATGTTTCATGATACGATATAATATTTATTGCGAAGTGTCATGTATACCTCGCATTACTTTCAAAAGAGTGTAAATGCTACACTTCCTTCCTAGGAAATAGCGTTTGCAGATCTACGTATCGAAGCAATAGAGATCTAATGCTTCTTAAATCGCGATATCGCATCCCATTTCTATGTTTCATGATAAGATATAATATTCATTGTGCAGTGTTATGTATATCTCGTAATCGCTTCAAAAGAATGTAAATGCGACACTTCCTTTGTAGGAAATAGCGTTTGCTGATGTCTACGTATCGTAGCAATAGAGTTCTAAGGCTTCTTAAAACGCAATATCGCATCTCATTTCTATGTTTCATGATAAGATATAATATTCACTGCGAAGTGTCATGTATACCGCGTATTCACTTCAAGAGAATGTAAATGCGACACTTCCTTGCTAGGAAATAGCGTTTGCAGATGTCTACGTATCGAAACAATAGAGTTCTAATGCATCATAAGTAGCCATATCGCATCTCATTTCTATGCTTCATGATAAGATATAATAATCGATGTGGTGTGTTATGTATACCTCGTATTCACGACAAAAGGATATGAATGCGACGCTTCCTTGCTAGGAAATAGCGATTGCAGATGTCTACGTGTCGTAGCAGTAGCGTTCTAACGCTTCTTAAAAAGCGATATCGCATCTCATTTCTATGTTTCGTGATAAGATATAATATTCATTGCGAATTGTCTCGTATGCCCCGTATTCACTTCAAAAGAATGTAATTGCGACACTTCCTTGCTTGGAAATAGCGTTTGCAGATGTCTACGTATCGTAGCAATAGTGTTCTAATTCTTCTTAAATCGCGAAATCGCATCTCATTTCTATGTTTCATGATATGATATAATATTCATTGTGCAATGTTATGTATAGCTCGTATTCACTTCAAAAGAATGTAAATGCGACACTTCCTTGCTAGGAAATAGCATCTGCAGATGTCTACGTATCATAGAAATAGTGTTCTAATTCTTCTTAAAACGCGATATCGCATCACATTTCTATGTTTCATGATAAGATATAATACTCTTTGCGAAGTGTTATGTATTCCTCCTCTACACTTCAAATGAATGTAAATGCGACACTTCCTTGCAAGGAAGTAGCATTTGTACATGTCTACGTATCGAAGAAATAGAGTTCTAATGCTGCTTAAATCGCGATGTCGCATCTCATTTGTATGTTTCATGATAAGATACAATATTCATTGCGAAGTGTCATGTATACCTCGTATTCACTTTAAAACGATGTAAATGCGACACTTCCTTGCTAGGAAATAGCGTTTTCAGATGTCTACGTATTGAAGCAATAGATTTCTAATGCTTCTAAAATCGCGATATCGCATCACATTTCTATGTTTCATGATAAGATATAATACTTATTGTGCAGTGTTATGTATATCTCGTCTACACTTCAAAAGAATGTAAATGCGACACTTCGTTCCTAGGAAATAGCGTTTGCAGGTGCCTACGTATCGAAGCAATAGATTTTTGATGCTGCTTAAATCGCGATATCGCATCTCATTTCTATGTCTCATGATAAGATATAATATTCATTGTGCAGTGTTATGTATATCTCATAACCGCTTCAAAAGAATGTAAATGCGACACTTCCTTGCTAGGAAATAGCGTTTGCTGATGTCTACGCATCGTAGCATTAGGGTTCTAATGCCTCTTAAATCGCGATATCGCATCTCATTTCTATGTTTCATGATAAGATATAATATTCATTGTGCAGTGATATGTATATCCCGTCTACACTTCAAAAGAATGTAAATGCGACACTCCCTTGCTAGGAAATAGCGTCCGCAGATGTCTCCGTATCGAAGCAATAGAGTCTAATGCTTCTTAAAACGAGATGTCGCATCTCATTTCTATGTTTCATGATAAGATATAATATTCATTGCGAAGTGTCATGTATACCTCGTATTCACTTCAAAACGATGTAAATGCGACACTTCCTTGCTAGGAAATCGCGTTTGCAGATGTCTACGTATCGAAGCAATAGAAATCGACTGCTTCCTAATTCGCCATATCGCATCTCATTTCTATGTCTCATGATAAGATATAATATTCATTCTGGAGTGTTATTATAACCTCGTATTCACTTCAAGAGAATGTAAATGCGTCACTTCCTTGCTAGGAAATGGCGTTTGCAGATGCCTACGTACCGAAGCAATATAGTTCTAATGCCCCTTAAATCGCGATATCGCATCTCATTTCTATGCTTCATGATAAGTTATAATATTCATTGCGAAATGTCATGAATACCTAGCATACACTTCAAATGAATGTAAATGCGACACTTCCTTGCTAGGAAGTTACGTTTCCAGATGTCTACGTGCCGAAGCAATAGAGTTCTAAGGCCCCTTATATCGCGATATCGCATCTCATTTCTATGTTTCATGATAAGATATAATATTTATTACGAAGTGTCATGTATACCTCCTATTCCTTTCAAAGGAATGTAAATGCGACACTTCCTTGCTAGGAAATAGCGTTTGCAGATGTCTACATATCGTAGCAATAGAATTCTAACGCTTCTCTAAACGCGATATCACATCTCGTTTTAATGTTTCACGATAAGATATAATATTCATTGCGAAGTGTCATGTATACCTCGTATTCACTTCAAAAGAATGTAAATGCGACAGTTCCTTGCTAGGATACAGCGTTTCCAGATGTCTACGTATGAAACAATAGTGTTCTAATGCTTCTTAAGACGAGATGTCGCATCTCATTTCTATGATTCGTGATAAGATGTAAAATTAATTGCGAAGTGTCATGTATACCTCGTATTCACTTCAAAAGAATGTAAATGCGACACTTCCTTGCTACGAAATAGCGTTTCCAGATATCTACGTATCGTAGCAATAGCGTTCTAATGCCTCTTAAAACGCGATATGGTATCTCATTTCTATGTCTCATGATAAGATATAATATTCACTGCGAAGTGTCAGGTATACTTCGTATTCACTTCAAATGAATGTAAATGCGTCAGTTCAATGCTAGGAAATAGCGTTTGTAGGTGTCTATGCATCGAAGCAATAGAGTTCAAATGCTTCTTATAACGCGATATCGCATCTCATTTCTATGTATCATGATAAGATATAATACCCAATGCGAAGTGTTATGTATTCCCAGCCTACACTTCAAATGAATGTAAATGCGACACTTCCTTTCTAGGAAATAACGATTCCAGATGTCTACGTATCGAAGCAATAGATTTCTAATGCTTCTTAAAACGAGATATCGCATGTCATTTCTACGTTTCATGATAAGATATAATATTCATTGCGAAGTATCGTGTACACCTCGTCGCCACTTGATAGGAATGTAAATGCAATACTTCCTAGCTAGGAAATAGCGTACGCATATGTCCATGTATCGTAGCAATAAAGTCCTAATGCTTCTTAAAACGCGATATCGCATCTCATTTCTATGTTTCATGATAAGATATCATATTCATTGCGAAGTGTCATGTATACCTCGTTTTCACTTCAAAATAATATAATGCGACACTTCCGTGCAAGGAAAAAGCGTTTGCAAATGTATACGTATCGTAGCAATAGAGTCCTAATGCTTCTTAAAACCCGATATCGCATCTCATTTCTATGTTTCATGATAAGGTATAATATTCATTGCGAAGTGTCATGTATACCTCGCATACACTTCAAATGAATGTAAATGCGACACTTCCTTGCTAGGAAGTAGCTATTGCAGATGTCTACGTATCGAAGCAATATAGTTCTAATGCTTCTTAAAACGCGATGACGATTCCCATTTCTATTCTTCATGATAACATATAATATTCATTGCAAAGTGTTATGTATACCTCGTATACACTTCAGTAGAATGTGAATGTCATACGTCCTTGCTAGGAACTAGCGTTTCCAGAAATCTACGTATCGAAGCAATAGAGATCTAATGCTTCTTAGAACGCGATATCGCTATTCATTTCTATGTTTCATGATTAGATATAGTATTCATTGCGAAGTGTTATGTATACATCGTCTACACTTCACAAGAATGTAAATGCCACACTTCCTTGCTAGTAAATGCGTTTCCACATGTCTAAGTATCGAAGCAATAGAGTCCTAGTGCTTCTTAAATCGCAGATATCGCATCTCTCTTCTATGCTTCATGATAAGATACAAATTTCATTGCGAAGTGTTATGTATACCTGGTCTACACTTCAAAAGAATGTAAATGACACCCTTCCCCGCTAGGAAATAGCGCTTCCTGATGTCTACGTGTCGAAGCAAGAGAGTTCTAATGCTTCTTAAAACGCGATATCACATCCCATTTCTATGTTTTGCGACATGACATAATATTCATTGCGAAGTGTTATGTATACCTCGTCTGCAGTACAAAAGATTGTAAATGCCACACTTCCACGAATACATCGTCTGCACTTAAAAAGATTGTAAGTACCACACTTCCTTGCGAGGAAATAGCGTTTCCAGATTTCCACGTATCGAAGCAATAGAGTTCTTATTGCGTCTTAAAACGCGATATCTAATCTCGTTTATATGTTTCATGACCGGATACAACATTCATTGCGAAGTGTTATGTATATCTCGTCTGCACGTCAAAGTAATGTGAATGTCACACTTGCTTGCTAGGAAATAGCGCGTCCATATGTCTGCGTATCGAAGTAATAGATTTCTAATGCTTCCTAAAACGCGATATCGCATCTCATTTCTATGTTCCATGATAAGATATAATATTCTTTGTGGGGTGTTATGTATACCTCGTATTCACTTCAAAAGAATGTAAATGTGACACTTCCTTGCTAGGAAATAGCGTTTGCAGATGTCTACGTATCGAAGCAATAGAGATCTAATGCTTCTTAAATCGCGATATCGCATCTCATTTCTGTGTTTCATGAAAAGATATAATATTTATTGTGCAGTGTTATGTATATCTCATCTACACTTCAAAACAATGTAAATGCGAAACTTCCTTGCTAGGAAATAGCGTCTGCAGATGTCTATGTATCGTAGAAATAGAGTTCTAATTCTTCTTAAAACGCGATATCGCATCTCATTTGTATGTTTCATGATAATATACAATATTAATTGCCAAGTGTCATGTATACCTCGTATTCACTTCAAAAGTATCTAAATGCTACACTTCCTTGCTAGGAAATAGCGTTTGCAGGTGCCTACGTACCGAAGCAGTAGACTTCTGATGCTGCTTAAATCGCTATATCGCATCTCATTTCTATGTTTCATGATAAGATATATTATTCATTGTGCAGTGTTATGTATATCTCGTAATCGCTTCAAAAGAATGTAAATGCGACACTTCCTTGCTAGGAAATAGCGTTTGCTGATGTCTACGTATCGTAGCATTAGAGTTCTAATGCCTCTTAAATCGCGATATCGCATCTCATTTCTACGATTCATGATAAGATATAATATTCATTGTGCAGTGATATGTATATCCCGTCTACACTTCAAAAGAATGTAAATGCGACACTCCCTTTCTAGCAAATAGCGTTTGCAGATTTCTACGTATCGTAGAAATGGAGATCTAATTCTTCTTAAAACGCGAGATAGCATCTCATTTCTATGTTTCATGATAAGATATAATATTCGATGTGGAGTGTTATGTATACCTCGTATTCATTACAAAAGAATATGAATGCGACACTCCCTTGCTAGGAAATAGCGTCTCCAGATGTGTACTTATCGAAGTAATGTAATTCTAATGCTTCATGAATCGTGATATCGCATCTCATTTCTATATTTCATGATCAAATATAATATTCATTGCGAAGTGTTACGTATACCTCGTCTACACTTCATAAGAATGTAACTGCCACACTTCCTTGCTAGAGAGGGCGTTTTCAGATGTCCACGTGTCGAAGCAACATAGTTCTATTCCTTCTTCAAACGTGATATCGCGTCTCATTTGTAAGTTTCATGATATGATATAATATTGATTGCGAAGTGTCATGTGTACCTCGTATTCACCTCAAAAGAATGTAAATGCGACACTTCCTCGCTAGGAAATAGCGTTTGCAGATGTCTACGTAAGAAGCAATAGAGTTCTAGTGCTTATCAAAACGCGATATCGCAACTCATTCCTATGTTTCATGATAAGATATAATATTCATTGCGAAGTGTCTTGTATACCTCGCATACACTTCAAATGAATGTAAATGCGACACTTCCTTGCTAGGAAATAGCGTTGGCAGATGGCTAGGTATCGAGGCAATCGAGATCTACTGCTTCTTAAATCGCCATATCGCATCTCATTTCTATGCTTCATGATAAGATATAACATTCATTGTGCAGTGTTATGCATACCTCGTATCACATCAAAAGTATGTAAATGCGACACTTCCATTCTAGGAAATAGCGTTTGCAGATATCTACGTATCGTAGTATTAGGGTTCTAATGCTTCTCAAAACGGGATATTGCATCTCATTTCTATGTTTCATGGTAAGATGTTATATTCATTGCGAAATGTCTTGTATACCTCGCATACAATTCAAATGAATGTAAATGCGACACTTCCTTCCTAGGAAATAGCGTTGGCAGATGTCTACGTATCGAAGCAATAGAGTTCTAATGCTTCTTAAATCGCCATAACGCATCTCATTTCTGTGTTTGATGATAACATATAATATTCATTGTGAAGTGTTATTTATACCTCGTATTCACTTCAAAAGAATGTAAATGCGACCCTTCCTTGCTAGGAAATAGCGTTTGCAGAAGTCTACGTATCGTAGCAGTAGGGTTCTAATGCTTCTTAAATATCGATATCCCATCCCATTTCTATGTCTCATGACAAGATATAATATTCATTGCGAAGTGTCATGTGTACCTCGCATACACTTCAAATGAATGTAAATGCAACACTTCCTTGCTAGGAAATAGGGTTGGCAGATATCTACGTATCGTAGCATTAGAGTTCTAATGCTTCCCAAAACGCGATATTGCATCTCATTTCTATCTGTCATGATAAGATATAATATCCATTACGAAGTGTTATGTATTCCTCTTCTACACTTCAAATTAATGTTAATGCGACACTTCCTTTCAAGGAAATTACGTTTCCGGATGTCTACGTATCGAAGCAATAGAGTACTAATGCTTCTTAAATCGCGATATCGCATCCCATTCCTATGTTTCATGATCAGATATAATATTCATTGTGGAGTTTTATGTATGAAGCGTATATACTTCAAAAGAATGTAAATGCGGCACTTCCTTGCTAGGAAATAGCGCTTCCAGATGTCTACGTATAGAAACAATAGGCTACTAATGCTTCTTAGAACGAGAATTCGCTTCTCATTTCTATGTTTCCTGACAAGATATAATATTCATTGCGAAGTGTCATGTATAACTCGTATTCACTTCAAAAGAATGTAAATGCGACACTTCCTTGCTTGGAAATAGCGTTTCCGGATGTCTACGTATCGTAGCAGCAGAGATCTAAATCTTCATAAATTCAAGGTATCGCATCTCATTTCTATGTTTCATGATGAGATATTATATTCATTGCGAAGTGTCATGTACACCTCGTATTAACATCAAAGGAATGTAAATGCTACGCTTCCATGCTAGGAAGTAGCGTTTGCAGATGTCTACGTATCGTAGCAATAGAGTTCTAATGATTCTCAAAACGCGATATCGCATCTCATTTCTATGTTTCATGATAAGATATAATACTCATTGCGAAGTGTCATGTATACTTCGTATTCCCCTCAAAAGAATGTAACTGCGACACTCCCTTGCTAGGAAATAGCGTCTCCAGATGGGTACGTATCGATGTAATATAATTCTAATGCTTCTTGAATCGTGATATCGCATCTCATTTCGATGTTTCACGATAAGATATAATATTCATTGTGTAGTGTTATGTATACCTCGTATTCACATCAAAAGAATGTAAATGCGACACTTCCTTGCTGGGAAATAGCGTTTGCAGATGTCTACGTAAGAAGCAATAGAGTTCTAGTGCTTATCAAAACGCGATATCGCAACACATTCCTATGTTTCATGATAAGATATAATATTCATTGCGAAGTGTCTTGTATACCTCGCATAAACTTCAAATGAATGTAAATGCGACACTTCCTTGCTAGGAAATAGCGTTTCCAGATGTCTCCGTATCGAAGCAATAGGGTTCTAATGCTTCTTAAATCGTGATATCGCCACTCATTTCTATGTTTCTTGATAAGATATAATATTCATTGTGCACTGTTATATATACCTCGTATTCACTTCATAGGAATGTAAATGCGACACTTTCGTGCTAGGAAATAGCGTTCGCAGGTGTCTACGTACCGAAGCAATAGAGTTTTAATGCTCCTTAAATCGCGATATCGCATCTCACTACTTTGTGTCATGATAAGATATAATATTCATTGCGAAGTGTCATGTATACCTCGTATTCACTTCAAAAGAATGTAAATGCGACACTTCCCTGGTAGGAAATAGAGTTTGCAGATGTCTACGTATCGTAGCAATAGAGTTCTAACGCTTCTTAAGTTGCGATAGCGCATTTCATTTCTATGCTACGTGATAAGGTATAATATTCATTGTGGAGTGTTATGCATACATCGTATTCACTTCAAAATAATGTAAATGCTACACTTCCTTGCTAGGAAATAGCGTTTGCAGATGTCTCCGTATCGAAGCAATAGAGATCTAATGCTTCTTAAAACGCGATATCGCATCTCATTTCTATGCTTCATGATAAGATATAATATTCATTGCGAAGTGCCACTTATACCTCGCATACACTTCAAATGAATGTAAATGCGACAATTCCTTGCTAGGAAATAGCGTTTGCAGGTGTCTACGTATCGTAGCAGCTGAGTTCTAATGCTTCTTAAAACATGATATCGCATCTCATTTCTGTGTTTCATGATAAGATATAATATTCATTGCGACGTGTCATGTATACCTCGTATTCAAATCAAAAGAATGTAAATGCGACACTTCCATGCTAGGAAATAGCGTTTGCATATGTCTCCGTATAGAAGCAATAGAGCTCTAATGCTCCTTAAATCGCGATATCGCATTTCATTTCTATGTTCCGTTATAAGATATAATATTCATTGGGAAGTGTTATGTATACCACGTATTCACTTCAAAGGAATGTAAAAAAGACACTTCCTTGCAATTAAATAGCGTCTGCAGATGTCTACGTATCGTAGCAATTGAGTTCTAATGCTTCTCAAAACGCGATATCGCATCTCATTTCTATGTTTCATGATAAGATATAATATTCATTGCGAAGTTACATGTATACCTCGTATTCACTTCAAAAGAATGTAAAAGCGACACTTCCCTGCTATTAAATAGCGTTTGCAGATGTCTACGTATCGTAGCAATAGATTTCTAATGCATCTTAAATCGCGATATCGCATCTCATTTCCATGTTTCATGATAAGATATAATATTCATTGCGAAGTGTCATGTATACCTCGTATTCAATCCAAAAGAATGTATTTGCGACACTTCCATGCTACGAAATAGCGTTCGCAGGTATCTACGTATCGTAGCAATAGAGTTCTAATGCTTCTTAAACCGCGATATCGCATCTAATTTCTATGTTTCGTGATAAGGTATAATATACATCGTGGAGTATTATGTATATCTCGCATACACTTCAAATGAATGTAAATGCGACACTTCCTTGCTAGGAAATAGCGTTTCTAGATGTCTACGTATCGAAACAAAAGAGTTGTAATGCTTCTACATACGTGATATCAGATCTCAGTTCTATGTTTCATGCTAAGATATAGTAGGCATTGCGAAGTGTTGTATATACCTCGTCTACACTTCAAAATAATGTAAATGCCACACATCCTTGGTAGGGATAGCGTTTCCAGATGTCTACGTATCGAAGCTATAAGGTTCTGATGCTTCTTAACACGCGACATCGCACATCAGTTATATGTTTCATGATGAGATATAATATTCATCGCGAAGTGTTATGCATACCTCGTATACACTTCAGTAGAATGTGAATGTCACACGTCCTTGCTAGGAAATAGCGTTTACAGATGTCTGCGTATCGAAGAAATAGAGTTCTAATGCTTCCTAAAACGCGATATCGCATCTCAATTCTATGTTTCACGATAGGAAATAATATCCATTGCGAAGTGTTATGTACACCTCTTTTACAATTCAATGGAATGTAAATGTCAAACGTCCTTGCTAGGAACTAGCGTTTCCAGAAATCTACGTATCGAAGCAATAGTGTTCTAATGCCTCTTAGAACGCGATATCGCTATTCATTTCTATGTTTCATGATTAGATATAGTATTCATTGCGAAGTGTTATGTATACATCGTCTACACTTCTCAAGAATGTAAATGCCACACTTCCTTGCTAGGAAATAGCGTTTGCAGATGGCTACGTATCGAAGCAATAGAGTCCAAATGCTTCTTAAATCGCGATATCGCATCTCATTTCTATGATTCATGATAAGATATAATATTCATTGCCAAGTGTCATGTATACCTCGTATTCACTTCAAAATAATGTAAATGCGACACATACTTGCTAGGAAATAGCGTTTCCAGTTGTCTAGGTATCGAAACAATAGAGTTCTAATGCTTCTAAAACTAGATGTCGCATCTCATTTCTATGTTTCACGATAAGATATAATATTCATTGCGAAGTGACATGTATACATCGAATTCACTTCAAAAGAATGTAAATGCGACACTCCCTTGCTAGGAAATAGCGTTTGCAGATGTCTATGTATCGTAGCAATAGAGTTCTAATTCTCCTTAAAAATCGATATCGCATCTCATTTCTATGTTTCATGATAAGATATAATATTCATTGCGAAGTGTCTTGTATACCTCGCATACACTTCAAATGGATATAATTGCGACACTTCCTTGCTAGGTAATAGCGTTGGCAGATGTCTACCTATCGATGCAAAAGAGATCTACTGCTTCTTAAATCGCCATATAGCATCTCATTCCTATGTTTCATCATAAGATATAATAATCATTGCGAAGTGTCTTGTATACCTCGCATACACTTCAAATGATTGTAAATGCGACACTTCCTTGCTAGGATATAGGGATGGCAGATGTCTACGTATCAAAGCAAAAGAGTTCTAATGCTTCTTAAAACGAGTTATCGCATCTCATTTCTATGTTTAGCGATAAGATATAATATTCATTGCGGAGTGTCACGTATACCTCGTATTCACTTCAAATGAATGTAAATGCGACACTTCCTTGCTAAGAAGTAGCGTTTGCAGATGTCTACGTATCGAGCAATAGGATTCTAATGCTTCTGAAATCGCAATATCGCATCTCATTTCTATATCTCATGATAAGATATATTATTCATTGTGGAGTGTTATGTATACCTCGTATTCACTTCAAAGGAACGTAAATGCGACACTTTCTTGCTAGGAAGTAGCGTTTGCAGATGTCTACGTATCGAAGCAATAGAATACTAAAGCTTCTTAAATCGCGATATCGCATCTCAATACTATTTTTCATGATAAGATATAATATACATTGTGGAGTGTTATGTATACCTCGTATACACTTCAAAAGAATGTAAATGCGACACTACCTTGCTAGGAAATAGCGTGTGCAGATATCTACGTATCGAAGCAATAGAGTTCTAATGCTTCTTAAAACGCGATATCGCATCACATTCCTATGTTTCATGATAGGATATAATATTCACTGCGAAAAGCCACTTATACCTCGCATACCCATCAAATGAATGTAAATGCGACTCTTCATTGGTAGGAAATAGCGTTGGCAGATATCTACGTGTCGAAGCTACAGAGTTCTAATGCTTCTTAAAACGAGATATCGCATCTCATTTCTATGTTTCATGATAAGATATAATATTCATTGCGAATTGTCATGTATACCTCGTATTCACTTCAAAAGAATGTAAAAGCGACACTTCCTTGCTAGGAAATAGCGTTTGCAGAAGTCTACGTATAATAACAATACTGTTCTAATGCTTCACAAAACGCGATATCGCATCTCATTTCTATGTTTCATGATCAGATATAATATTCATTGCGAAGTTACATGTATACCTCGTATTCACTTCAAAAGCATGCAAATACGACACTTCCTTGCCAGGAAATTGCGTTTGCAGATGTCTCCGTATCGCCGAAACAGTGTTCTAATGCTTCTTTAAACGCGAGATCGCATCTCATTTCTATGATTCATGATATGATATAATATACATTACGAAGTGTCGTGTATACCTCGTATTCACTTCAAAAGAAAGTAAATGCGACACATACTTGCTAGGAAATAGCGTTTACAGTTGTCTAGGTATCGAAACGATAGATTTCTAATGCTTCTTAAAACGAGATATCGCATCTCATTTCTATGTTTCATGATAAGGTATAATATTCATTGCGAAGTGCCATGCATATCTCGTATTCACTTCAAATGAATGTAAATGCGACACTTCCTTGCTAGGAAAAAGCGTTTAAAAGATGTCTACGTATCGAAGCAATAGAGTTCTACTGCTTCTTAAAACGGGATAACGCACCTCATTTCTATGTATCATGATAAGATATAATATTCATTGCGAAGTGTTACGTATACCTCGTCTACTCTTCAAAAGAATGTAAGTGCCACAATTTCTTGCTAGGAAATAGCGTTTTCATATGTCTACGTATCGAGGTAATGTAGTTCTAATGCTTCTTAAAACGCCATATCGCATCTCAGTTTTATGTTTCATGATAAGATATAATTTTCATGCGACGTGTTATGTATACCTCGTCTACACTTCAAAAGAATGTAAATGCCACACATCCTTTCTAGAGAATGCGTTTCCAGATGTCTACATATCGAAGCAATGAAGTTCTATTGTTCCTTAGGACGCGATATCGCATCTCATTCCTATGTTTCATGATAAGATATAATTTTCATTGCGAAGTGTCATGTATACCTCCCATACACTTCAAATTAATGTAAATGCGACACATCCTTGCTACGGAATTACGTTTCCAGATGTCTACGTATTGAAGCAATAGAGTTCTAATGCTTCTTAAAACGAGACTTCGCATCTCAGTCCTATGTTTCATGATGAGATATAATATTCATTGCGAAGTGTCATGTATACCTCGTATTCACTTCAAATGAATGTAAATGCGACACTTGCTTGCTAGGAAACAGCGTTTGCAGATGTCTACGTATCGAAGCAATAGAGTTTTAATGCTCCTTAAATCGCGATATCGCATCTCATTTCTATGTTTCATGATAAGGTATATTATTCATTGCGAAGTGTTATGTATACATCGTCTACACTTCACAAGAATGTAAATGCCACACTTCCTTGCTAGGAAATGCGTTTCCACATGTCTAAGTATCGAAGCAATAGAGTCCTAGTGCTTCTTAAATCGCAGATATCGCATCTCTCTTCTATGTTTCATGATAAAATACAAATTTCATTGCGAAGTGTTATGTATACCTCGTCTGCACGTCAAAGGAATGTAAATGTTACACTTGCTTGCTAGGAAATAGTGTTTCCAGATGTCTACGTATCGAAGCAATAGAGTTCTCATGCTTCATAAAACGGGATACAGCAACCCATTTCTATGTTTCATTATAAGATATAATAATCGTTGCGAAGTGTTATGTATACCTCGTCTACACTTCAAAAGAATGTAAATGACACCCTTCCTCGCTAGGAAATAGCGCGTTCAGATGTCTACGTATCGAAGCAAGAGAGTTCTAATGCTTCTTAAAACGCGATATCCTATCCCCTTTCTATGTTTTGTGACATGACATAATATTCATTGCGAAGCGTTATGTATACCTCGTCTGCAGTACAAAAGATTGTAAATACCACACTTCCTCGAATACCTCGTCTGCACTTAAAAAGATTGTAAATACCACACTTGCTTGCTCGGAAATAGCGTTTCCAGATGTCTACGTATCGAAGCAATATGGTTCAAATGCTTCTTAATACGCGGTATCGCATCCCATTTCTATGTTTCATGATAATATATAATATTCATTGTGGAGTGTTATGTATACCTCCTATTCACTTCAAAGGAATGTAAATGCGACACTTCCTTACTAGGAAATAGCGTCTGCAGATATCTACGTATCGTAGCAAAAGAGTTCTAATGCTGCTTAAAACGCGATATCGCATCTCATTTCTATGTATCACGATAAGATATAATATTCATTGTGCAGTGTTATGTATACCTCGCTTTCACTTCAAATGATTGTAAATGCGACACTTCCTTGCTAGGATATAGCGATGGCAGATGTCTACGTATCGAAGCAACACAGTTCCAATGCTTCTTAAAACGAGATATCGCATCACATTTCTATGTTTTACGATAAGATATAATATTCATTGCGAAGTGTCACGTATACCTCGTATTCACTTCAAAAGAATGTAAATGCGACACTTCCTTGCTAGGAAATAGCGTCTGCAGATATCTACGTATCGTAGCAATAGATTTCTAATGCTTCTTAAAACGCCATAGCGCATCTCATTTATATGTTTCATGATAAGATATAATATACATTGCGAATTGTTACTTATACCTCGCATGCACTTCAAAAGAATGTAAATGCGAGGCTTCCTTGCTACGAAATAGCGCCTGCAGAAGTCTCCCTATCGATGCAATACATTTCTAATTCTTCTTAAATCGCGATATCGCATCTCATTTATATGCTTCATGATAAGATGTAATATTCATTGCGAGGTGTCATGTATACCTCGTATTCACTTCAAGAGAAAGAAAATGCGACACTTCCTTGCTAGGAAGTAGCGTTTGCAGATGTCTACGTATCGTAGCAATAGAGATCTAATGCTTCTTAAATCGCGATATCGCATCTCATTTCTATGTTTCTTTACAAGATATAATATTCATTGCGGAGTGTTATGTATACCTCGTATTCACTTCAAAAGAATGTAAATGCGACACATTCTTGCTAGTAAATAGCGTTTGTAGATCTCTACGTATCGAAGAAGTAGAGTTTTATGCTTCTCAAATCGGGATATCGCATCTCATTTTTATGTTTCATGACAAGTTATAATATTCATTTCGAAGTGTCATGTATACCTCGTATTCACTTCAAAAGAATGTAAATGCGACACATCCTTGCTAGGAAATAGCGTTTGCAGATGTCTACGTATCGAAGCAATAGAGTTCTAATGCTTCTTAAATCGTCATATCGCTTCTCATTTCTATGTTTCATGATAAGATATAATATTCATTACAAAGTGTCACGTATACCACGTACTGCTTTGAAGAGAATGTAAATGCGACACTTCCTTGCTAGGAAATAGCGTTTGCTGATGTCTACGTGTCGTAGCAATAGAGTTCTAATGCTTCTAAAACCGCGATATCGCATCTCAACTCTATGTTTCATGATAAGATATAATATTCATTGTGGAGTGTTATGTATTCCTTGTGTACACTTCAAATGAATGTAAATGCGACACTTCCTTGGTAGGAAATAGCGTTTCCGGGTGTCTACGCATCGAAGCAATAGGTTTCCAATGCTTCTTAAAACACGATATCGCACTTCATTTCTACGTTTCATGATAAGATATAATATTCAGTGTGGAGTGTTATGTTTTCCTCGTCTGCACTTCAAATGAATGTAAATGCGTCACTTCCTTCCTAGGAAATAGAGTTTCCAGATGTCTACTCATCGAAGCAATAGAGTTCTAACGCATCTTGAATCGCGATATCGCATATCATTTCAATGTTTCATGATAAAATATAATACTCATTGCGAAGTGTTACGCATACCTCGTATACACTTCAAATGAATGAAAGTGCGAGACTTCCTTGCTAGGAAGTAGCGTTTGCTGTTGTCTACGTATCGAACCAATAGTGTTCTGATGATCCTTAAAACGCGATGTCGCACCTCATTTCTATGTTTCATGATGAGATACAATATTCATTGCGAAGTGTTATGTATACCTCGTCTACACTTCAAAAGAATGCAAATGCTACACTTCCTTGCTAGGAAATAACGTTTGTAGATGTCTACGTATCGAAGAAATAGAGTTCTAATGCTTCTTAAAGCGGGATATCGCATCTCAATTCTATGTTTCATTATAAGATATAATATTTATTGCGAAGTGTCATGTGTACCTCGCATACACTTCAAATGATTGTAAATGCGACACTTCCTTGCTAGGAAGTAGCGTTCGCAGATGTCTTCGTATCGAAGCAATAGAGTTCTAATGCTTCTTAAGTCGCCATATCGCAACTCATTTCTATGTTTCATGATAAGATATAATATTAATTGCGAAGTGTCATGTATACCTCGTATTCACTTAAAAAGAATGTAAATGCGACACTTCCTTGCTAGGAAATAGCGTTTCCAGATGCCTACGTATCGAAACAATTGAGTTCTAATGCTTCTTATAACGAGATGTCGCATCTCATTTCGATGTTTCATGATAAGATATAATATTCATTGCGAAGTGTGACTTATACATCGCAGACACTTCAAATGAATGTAAATGCGACACTTCCGTGCCAGGAAATAGCGTTTGCAGATGTCTACGTATCGAAGCAATAGAGTACTAATGCTTCTTAAAACGCGATATCGCATCTCATTTCTATGTCTCATGACAAGATATGATATTCATTGCGAATTGTCATGTATACCTCATATTCACTGCAAAAGAATGTAAATTCGGTACTTCCTTGCTAGGAAGTAGAGTTTGCAGATGTCCACGTATCGAAGCAATAGATTTCTAATGCTTCTTATAACGCGATATCGCAAATCATTTCTATGTATCATGATAAGATATAATATTCATTGCGAAGTGTTATGTATTCCTCGTCTACAATTCAAATGAATGTAAATGCGACACTTCCTTGCTAGGAAATAGCGTTTGCAGATGTCCACGTATCGTAGCAATAGAGTTCTGGTGCTTCTTAAATCGCGATATCGCATCTCATTTCTATGTTTCACGATAGGATATAATAGTCATTGCGAAGTGTCATGCATACCTCGTATTCACTTCAAAAGAATGTAAGTGCGACACTTCCTTGCTAGGAGGTAGCGTTTGCAGATGTCTACGTATCGAAGCAATAGATTTCTAATGCTTCTTATAACGCGATATCGCACATCATTTCTATGTCTCATTATAAGATATAATATTCATTGCGAAGTGTTATGTATTCCTCGTCTACAATTCAAATGAATGTAAATGCAACACTCTCTTTCTGGGAATTTACGTTTCCAGATGTCTACGTATGGGAGCAATAGAGTTCTAATGCTTCTTAAAACGCGATATCGCATCTCATTTCCATGTCTCATTATAAGATACAATATTCATTGCGAAGTGTTATGTATTCTTCGCCTACACTTCAAATGTATGTAAATGCGACACTTCTTTTCTAGGAAATAGCGATTCCAGAAGTCTACGTATCGAAGCAATGGAGTTCTTATGCTTCTTCAAACGGGATGTCGCATCTCATTTCTATGTTTCATGATAAGATATAATATTCATTGCGAAATGTAATGTATACCTCGTATTCACTTCAAAAGAATGTAAATGCGACACTTCCATTCTAGGAAACAGTGTTTGCAGATGTCTACGTATCGTAGCAATAGAGTTCTAATGCTTCTATGACGTTAGGCGCACCGCCTTCCACCCTCTGGTGCCAACCACCATCCGCAGCATCCACAACCGGGACACCGTTCTTCCGCCAGCACCGGTATCCGGATCCTCCATACACGGGCCGTACGACGATTCGACGCCCTAAGACGAGGAGACAACGCCACGGGGACGAGGAATACCTCTCCACGTACGAATCCCAATTACCTGCGATCACACAACCATACGCTTATTTCTCATACATGCGATTCTAGATTAAGCACTGTACGCAAATCATGTACATACACAATCCAACACACACCTAGATTTGAGCGAATATTTGTACAGTCATAATTTCTAAGACATATAGAATATAAGCTGCGAGGCGCGCCCGCGCGCACTCGACGCTCGCGGCTCACGCTGAACGCGAGCCGCACCCCACTCCGACCGGCTGCCCCACCGCGAGGGCCGAGCGGCCGCCCTATTACGACCGTACGCCCCACCGCGAGGTCCGAGCGGCCGCCCCACTGCGACCGTACGCCCCACTCGAAGGGCCCAGCGACGCGTGGGCCGCGCGACCCGAGGAGGTCGCGGACGCGCCACCGAGAGATCAATTCCATCGAGTCCCATCTCGGACACAGTTCTAATCTCAACTCCGAATCGAGCAATACGCTCCTCTGCTACGCGCTGTCAGCTCTCATGCATCCGACTGTATCGCATCTCCTTTAGCGGAGTCCGTATTGTAACTTAGTTCTATTTCTATTTCAAATTATATCTTTAGTTGATAACTTAAACATAGTATAGTGTAGTAGGATAGTGATATTATAGAATATACTCTTCTTTTACCAAATCTAAGTCTCTTTATTCGATTACAAGTTCCTTAAATTCTATTCCACGTGTACGCTTGCGATTCTTATTCAATTCACACGATTCATCTGCGACAGTTCTGTACGCTGGACGGTCTTTGAGTGCTCCAATGCTCGACTGCTCTTGCTGCATTTCTATCGTATCCAGGGTATCTTGAACAAGGATCGACCTCGGTAAGCCAGAGAGCACCATCGCTTGGCCGAGCCGTACTCTGTCCTAGTGCAAGTGCCCTTGATAAATTTCGAGCCACCGAAAAGGCGTAGACGACGCGCGGGGAGGAAAGAATATCTACGCCGCCTCATCCGTGAATACGCGAGTTGTACATCCGGACATCCATACGCCTGCAACGCCGTTTCCGTTCCTGCGAAGGAGGTATTCGCAGCCGTAAGTCCAAATCGAATCCACGATCGCCCGGTTCCAGCGCCAGTTTCCTCCAGCCGCAGCTCGCCTGCCTGGAGACTCATTCCCGTCGACGCTCCGCTGGTCCAGCAGTACGCCGCTGCGGTCACGGATCCAAGGCGCCATAAACACCTGGAACGAGATGCGAAACAGCATAAAGAAGACAACGAAAGGTAAGTTTTAAGGCGTAATTTTGGTTATATCGAGTTCCGACCGCCAACGTATCCGGCTCCGTCGCAATTCGCGTAGGTTTACGGGAAAGGACACGAATCGTGCCACCGGATCGAGAACAATCGCACCACGGGACGTGACACATGTATACATCGTATTCACTTCAAAAGAATGTAAATATGACAATTCCATGCTAGGAAATAGCGTTTGCAGATGTCTACGTATCGTAGCATTAGAGTTCCAATGCTTGTTAAAACGCGATATCGCATCTCACTTCTATGTTTCATGACAAGATATAATATTCATTGCGAAGTGTCATGTATACCTCGCATACACTTCAAATGAATATAAATGAGACACTTCATTGCTAGGAATTAGCGTTTCCAGATGTCTCCGTATCGAAGCAATAGAGCTCTAATGCTTCTTATATCGCGATATCGCATCTCATTTCTATGTTTCGTGATTAGATATAATATTCCTTGTGGACTGTTATGTATACCTCGCATTCACGTCAAAAGAATGTAAATGCGACACTTACTTGCTAGGAAATAGCGTTTGCAGATGTCTACGTATCGCAGCAATAGGGTTCTAATGCTTCTTAAACCTCGATATCCCATCCCATTTCTATGTCTCATGACAAGATATAATATTCATTGCGAAGTGTCATGTGTACCTCGCATACACTTCAAATGAATGTAAATGCGACTCTCCCCTTGCTAGGAAGTAGCGTTTGCAGATATCTACGAATCGGAGCAACAGTGTCCTAATGCTTCTTAAAACGCGATATCGCTCCTCATTTCTATAATTCATGGTAGGATGTTACATTCATTGCGAAATGTCTTGTATATCTCGCATACACTGCAAATGAATGTAAATTCAACACTTCCTTGCCAGGAAATAGCGTTGGCAGATATCTACGTATCGTAGCATTAGAGTTCTAATGCTTCCCAAAACGCGATATTGCATCTCATTTCTATGTGTCATGATAAGATATAATATCCATTACGAAGTGTTATCTATTCCTCTTCTACACTTCAAATTAATGTAAATGCGACACTTCTCTCTAGAAAATTACGTTACCAGATGTCTACGTATCGAAGCAATAGAGTTCTAATGCTTCTTAAATCGCGAAATCGCATCTCAATTCTATGTTGCTTGATAAGATAACATTATCATTGCGTAGTGTCATGTATCCCTCGCACACACTTCAAATGAATGTAAATGCGACACTTCCCTTCTAGAAAATTACGTTACCAGATGTCTACGTATCGAAGCGATAGAGTTCTAATGCTTCTTAAAACGCGATATCGCATCTCATTTCTATGTTTCGTGATAAGATATAATATTCATTGTGGAGTGTTATGTATACCTCGTATTCACTTCAAAAGAATGTAAATCCGACACTTCCTTGCTAGGAAATAGTATTTGCAGATGTCTACGTATCGTAGCATTAGAGTTCTAATGCTTCTCAAAACGCGATATAGCATCTCATTTCTATGTATCATTATAAGATATAATTTTCATTGCGAAGTGTCATGTATACCTCCCATACACTTCAAATTAATGTAAATGCGAAACATCCTTGCTACGAAATTACGTTTCCAGATGTCTACGTATTGAAGCAATAGAGTTCCAATGCTCCTGAAATCGCGAAATCGCAACTCATTTCTATGTCTCATGATAAAATATAATATTCATTGTGCAGTGTTATGTATATCTCGTCTACACTTCAAATGAATGTAAATGCGACACTTCCCTTCTAGAAAATTACGTTACCAGATGTCTACGTATCGAAGCGATAGAGTTCTAATGCTTCTTAGAACGCCATATCGCATCTCATTTCTATGCTTCATGATAAGATATAACATTCATTGTGCAGTGTTATGCATACCTCGTATCACATCAAAAGTATGTAAATGCGACACATCCTTGCTAGGAAATAGTGTTTGCAGAAGTCTACGTATCGTAGCAATAGGGTTCTAATGCTTCTTAAATCTCGATATCGCATGTCACTTCTATGTCTCATGACAAGATATAGTATTCATTGCGAAGTGTCATGTGTACCTCGCATACACTTCAAATGAATGTAAATGCGACACTTCCTTGCTAGGAAATAGCGTTGGCAGATGTCTACGTATCGTAGCATTAGAGTTCTAATGCTTCTTAAAACGCGATATCGCATATCACTTCCATGTTTCATGATAAGATATAATATCCATAACGAAGTGTTATGTATTCCTCTTCTACACTTCGAAAGAATGTAAATGCGACACTTCCTTGCTAGGAAATAGCGTCTGCAGATATCTACGTATCGAAGCAATAGTGTTCAAATGCTTCATAAAACGAGACACCGCATCTTATATCTGTGTATCATGATAAGATATAATATTTATTGCGAAGTGTCACTTACACCTCGCATACGTTTCAAATGAATGTAAATGCGACACTTCATTGCTAGGAAATAACGTTGGCAGATGTCTACGTATCGAAGCTACAGAGTTCTAATGCTTCTTAAAACGCGATATCGCATCTCATTTCTATGTTTCATGATAAGATATAATATTCATTGCGAATTGTCATGTATACCTCGTATTCACTTCAAAAGAATGTAAAAGCGACACTTCCTTGCTAGGAAATAGCTTTTGCAGAAGTCTACGTATAATAGCAATAGTGTTCTAATGCTTCTCAAAACGCGATATCGCATCTCATTTCTATGTTTCATGATGAGATATAATATTCATTGCGAAGTGCCATGTATACCTCGGATACACTACAAATGAATGTAAATGCGTCACTTCCTTCCAAGGAAATAGCGTTTGCAGATGTCTACGTATCGAAGCAGAAGTGTTCTATTGCTTTTTGAAACGGGATATCGCATCTCATTTCTATGTTTCATGATAAGATATAATATTAATTGCGAAGTGTTATGTATACCTCGCATTCACATCAAGAGAATGTAAATGCGACACATCCTTGCTAGGAAATAATGTTTCCAGATATCTACGTGTCGTAGCAATAGAGCCCTAATGTTTCTTAAAACGGGATATCGCTTCTCATTTCTATGTTTCAGGATAAGATATAATATTCATTGTGGAGTGCGATGTATACCTCGTAATCACTTCAAAAGAATGTAAATGCGACACTTCCTTGCTAGGAAGTAGCGCTTGCAGATGTATTCGTATCGAAGCAATAGGGTTCTAATGCTTCTTTAATCGCGATATAGCACCTAATTTCTATGTTTCTAGATACGATATAATATTCATTGCGTATTGTCAGGTATTCCTCATACTCACTTCAAAAGAATGTAAATGCGACAATTCCTTGATAGGAAATAGCTTTTCCAGATGTCTACGTATCGAAGCATGGGCGTACTAATGCTTCTCAAAACACGATATCGCATCTCATTTCTATGTTTCATGATAAAACATAGTATTCAATGCGACGTGTCATGTATACCTCGTACTCACTTCAAAAGAATGTAAATGCGACACTTCCTTGATAGGAAACAGCGTTTGCAGATGTCTACGTATCGAAGCAGGGGAGTTCTAATGCTTCTTAAATCGCGATATCGCAACTCATTTCTATGTTTCATGATAAGATATAATGTTCATTGCGAAGTGTCTTGAATAACTCGCATACACTTCAAATGAATGTAAATGCGACACATCCTTGCTAGGAAGTAGCGTTTGCAGATGTCTACGTATCGAAGCAATGGTGTTCCAATGCTTCTTAAATCGCGATATCGCACCCCAATTCTACGTTTCATGATAAGATATAATATACATTGTGTAGTGTTATGTATATCTCGTCTACACTTCAAATGAATGTAAATGCGACACTTCCTTGCTAGGAAATAGCTTTTGCAGATGTCTACGTATCGAAGCAATAGAGTTCTATGCTTCTTAAAACGTGAAATCGCATCTCCTTTCTATGTTTCGTGATAAGATATAATATACATTGTGCAGTGTCATGTATACCTAGTATTCACCTCAAAAGAATGTAAATGCGACACTTCCTTGCTTTTAAATTGCGTTTACAGATGTCTACGTATCGCACCAATAGAGTTCTAACGCTTTTTAAATTGCGATATCGCATCTCATTTCTATGTTTCATTATAAGATACATTATTCATTGTGGAGTGTTATGTATGAATCGTATTTACTTCAAAAGAATGTAAATTCGGCAATTCCTTGCTAGGAAAAATCGTTTTGCAGATATCTACGTATCGAAGCATTAGAGTTCTAATGCTTCTTAAAACGCGATGTCGAATGCGGCACTTCCTTGCTAGGAAATAGCGTTTGCAGCTGTCTACGAATCGTAGCATAGGAATTCTAGTGCTGCTTAAAACGCGAAATCGATCCCCATTTATATGTTTCATGATAACATATAATAATCATTGTGGAGTGTTATGAATACCTCGTATTCACTTCAAAGGAATGTAAATGCGAAACTTCCTTGCAAGGAAATAGCGTCTGCAGATGTCTACGAATCGTAGCAAAGGAATTCTAATGCTTCTTAAAACACGAAATCGATCCTCATTTCTATGTTTCATGATAACATATAATATTCATTGTGGAGTGTTATGAATACCTCGTATTCACTTCAAAGGAATGTAAATGCGAAACTTCCTTGCTAGGAAATATGGTCTGCAGATGTCTACGTATCGTAGCATTATATTACTAATGCTTTTCAAAACGCGATATCGCATCCCATTTTTATGTTTCATGATAAGATATAATATTCATTGTCGAGCGTTATGTATACCTCGTATTCACTTCAAAAGATTGTAAATAACATACTACCTTGCTAGGAGATAGCGATTCCAAATGTCTATTTATCGAAGCCATAGAATTTTAATGCTTCTTAGAACGCGATGTCGCATCTCATTTCTATACTTCATGATAAGATATAATATTCATTGAGCAGTGTTATGTATACCTCGCATTCGCTTCAAAACAATGTAAATGCGACACTTCCTTTCTAGGAAATAGCGCTGGCAGGTGTCTACGTATCGTAGCTTTAGAGTTCTAATGCTTCTTAAACCAAATATCGCATCTCATTCCTATGTTTCATGATAGGATATAATATTCATTGCGAAGTGTCATGCATACCTCGTGTTCACTTCAAAAGAATGTAAATGCGACACTTCCTTGCTAGGAAATAGCGTTTGCAGATGTCTACGTATCGTAGCAATAGGGTTCTAATGCTTCTTAAAACGCCATATCGCATTGCATTTCTATGTCTCACGATAATATATAATATTCATAGCGAAGTGTCACTTGTACCTCGCATACACTTCAAATGAATGTAAATGCCACACTTCCTTGCTAGGAGATAGCGTTTGCAGATGTCTACGTATCGTAGCAAGAGAGTTCTAATGCTTCTTGAAACGGGATATCGCATCTCATCTCTATGTTTCATGATAAGTGATAATATTCATTGCGAAGTGTCATGTATACCTCGTATTCACTTCAAAAGAATGTTAATGCGACACTTCCTTCCTAGGTAATAGCGTTGGCAGATGTCTACGTATCGTAGGAATAGTGTTCTAATGCTTCCTAAAACGCGATATCGCATCTCATTTCCATGTTTCATGATAAGATATAATATTCATTGCGAAGTGTCACTTGTATCGCGCATACACTAAAAAAGAAAGTAAATGCGACACTTCCTTGCTAGGAAATAGCGTTGGCACATGTCTCCGTATCGAAGGAATAAAGTTCTAATGCTTCTTAAATCGCCATATCGCATTCCATTTCTATGTTTCATGATAAGATATAATATTCATTCTGGAGTATCATGTATACCTCGAATTCACTGCAAAAGAATGTAAATGCGACACATCCTTGCTAGGAAATAGTATTTGCAGATGTCTACGTACCGTAGCATTAGAGTTCTAATGCTTCCTAAATCGCTATATCGCATCTCATATCTATGTTTCATGACAAGATATAATATTTATTGTGCAGTGATATGTATATCTCGTCTACACTTCAAAAGAATGTAAATGCGACACTTCCTTCCTAGGAAATAGCGTCTGCAAATGTCCACGTATCGTAGAAATAGAGTTCTAATTCTTCTTGAAACGCGATATAGCACCTCATTTCTATGTTTCATTATAAGGTATAATATTCATTCCGAAGTGTTATGTATTTATCGTCTACACTTCAAATGTATGTAAATGCCACACTTCCTTTCTAGGAAATTACGTCTCGAGATGTCTACGTATCGAAGCAATAGAATTCTAATGCTTCTTAAAACGCGATATCGCATCTCACTTCTATGTGACATGATGAGATATAATATTCATTGCGAAGTGTCATGTATACCTCGTATTCACTTAAAAGGAATGTAAATATGACACTTCCTTGACAGGAAATAGCGTTTCCAGATGTCTACGTACAGAAACAATAGGGTACTAATGCTTCTTAGAACGAGACTTCGATTCTCATTTCTATGTTTCATGAAAGGATATAATATTCATTGCGAAGTGTCATGTAAACCTCGTATTCACTTCAAAAGTATGTAAATGCGACACTTCCTTCCTAGGAAATAGCGTTTCCAGATGTCTACGTATCGTAGCAACGGAGTTCTAATGCTTCTTAAATCGCGATATCGCATCTCATTTCTACGTCTCTTGATAAGATATAATATTCATTGCGAAGTGTTATGTATTCCTCGTCTGCAATTCAAATGAATGTAAATGCAACACTGCCTTTCTAGGAAATTACGTTTCCAGATATCTACGTATCGAAGCAATAGTGTTCTAATGCTTCTTAAAACGCGATATCGCATCTCATTTCTATGTTTCATGATGAGATATAATATTCATTGTGGAGTGTTATATTTACATCGTATTCACTTCAGAAGAATGTAAATGCGACACTTCCTTGCTAGGAAATAGTGTTTGCAGATATCTACGTATCGCAGCAATAGAGTCCTAATGCTTCTTAAATCGCGATATCGGATGTCATTTCTATGTTTCATGATACGATATAATATTCATTGAGAAGTGTCTTGTGTACCTCGCATACACTTCAAAGAATGCAAATGCCACACATCCCAGCTAGGAAATGCGATTTCAGATGACTACGTATCGAAGATATAAGGTTCTAATGCTTCTTAAGACGCGATATCGCATGTCAGTTATATGTTTCATGATGAGATATAATATTCATTGGGAAGTGCAATGAATACCACGTCTACACTTCAAAAGGATGTAAATGCCACACTTCTTTGCTAGGGAATGCGTTTCCAGATGTCTACGTATCGAAACAATAGGGTACTAATTCTTCTTAAAACGCGATATAGCATCTCATTTCTATGTTTCATGATAAGATACAATATTCATTGCGAACTGTTAGGTATACCTCGTCTACACCTCTAAAGAATGTAAATGCCACACATCCCTGTTAGGGAATAGCGTTTCCAGATGTCCACGATTCGAAGCAATAGATTTCTAATGCTTCTTAAAACGCGATATCGCACCTCATTTCTATGTTTCGTGATAAGGTATAATATTCATTGCGAAGTGTCATGTATACCTCGTATTCAGTTCAAACGAATGTAAATGCGGCACTTCCTTGCTAGAAAGTAGCATATGAAGATGTCTACGTATCGATGCAATAGTATTCTAATGCTTTCTAAATCAAGGTATCGCTTCTCATTTCTATGTTTCATGATAAGATATAATACTCATTGTGCAGTGTTATGTATACCGCGTATTCACTTCAGATGAATGTAAATGCGACACTTCCTTGCCAGGAAATAGCATTTGAACATGTCTACGTTTCGTAGCATAAGAGTTCTAATGCTCCTCAAAACACGATGTCACATCTCATTTCTATGTTTCATGATATGATATAATATTCATTGTGGAGTGTTATGTATACCTTGTATTCACCTCAAAAGAATCTAAATATGACACTTCCTTGCTAGGAGATAGCGTTTGCCGATGTCTACGTATCGAAGCAATGGAATTCTAATGCTTCGTGAAACGCGATATCGCATCACATTTCTATGTTTCGTAATAAGATATAATATTCATTGTGGAGTGTTATGTAAACCTCGTATTCACTCCAAAAGAATGTAAATGCGACACTTCCTTGCTAGGAAATAGCGTTGGCACATGTCTCCGTATCGAAGGAATAAAGTTCTAATGCTTCCTAAAACGCGATATCGCATCTCATTTCCATGTTTCATGATAAGATATAATATTCATTGCGAAGTGTCACTTGTATCTCGCATACACTAAAAAAGAAAGTAAATGCGACACTTCCTTGCTAGGAAATAGCGTTCGCAGACGTCTGCGTATCTAAGCACCAGAGTTCGAATGCTTCCTAAACCGCGATATCGCATCGCATTTCTATGTTTCACGATAAGATATAATATTCATTGCGAATTGTCATGTACACCTCGTATTCACTTCAAAAGAATGTAATGCGACACTTCCTTGCTAGGAAATAGCATTTGCAGATGTCTACGTATCGTAGCAATAGAGATCTAATGCTTCTTAAAACGCGATATCGCATCTCATTCCTATGTTTCATGATAAGATATAATATTCACTGCGAAGTGTCATGTATACCTCGCATACACATCAAATGAATGTAAATGCGACACTTCCTTGCTAGGAAATAGCGTTTGCAGAAGTCTCCGTATAGTAGCAATAGAGTTCTAATGCTTCTCAAAACACGATATCGCATCTCATTTCTGTTTCATGATAAGATATAATATTCATTGCGAAGTTACATGTATACCTCGTATTCTCTTCAAAAGAATGTAAATGCGTCACTTGCTTGCCAGGAATTAGCGTTTGCAGACTTCTCCGTATCGAAGCAATAGATTTCTAATGCTTCTTAAAACGGGATACCGCATCTCATTTCTATGTTTCATGATAAGATACAGTATTCATTGCGAAGTGTCATGTATGCCTCGTATTCACTTCAAAACAATGTAAATGCGACACTTCCTTGATAGGAAATAGCGCTTGCAGATGTCTACGTATCGAAGCAATAGAGTCCTAATGCTTCTTAAATCGCGATATCGCATCTCATTTCTATGTTTCACGATAAGATATAATATTCATTGCGAAGTGTCTTGTATACCTCGCATACACTTCAAATGAATGTAAATGCGACACTTCCTTGCTAGGAAATAGCGCTCGCAGATGTCTACGTATCGTAGCAATAGAGATCTAGTGCTTCTTAAAACGCGATATCGCACCTCACGTCTATGTTTCATGATAAGATATAATATTAATTGCGAAGTGTCATGGATACCTCGTATTCACTTAAAAAGAATGTAAATGCGACACTTCCTTGCTAGGAAATAGCGTTTGCAGATGTCTCCGTATCGAAGGAATGGGGTTCTAACGCTTCTAAAAACGCAATATCGCATCCCATTTCTATGCTTCATGATAATATATAATAATCATTGTGCAGTGATATGTATATCTCGTCTACACTTCAAAAGAATGTAAATGCGACACTTCCTTCCTAGGAAATAGCGTCTGCAGATGTCTACGTATCGTAAAAATAGAGTTCTAATTCCTCTTAAAACGCGAGATAGCATCTCATTTCTATGTTTCATGATAAGATATAATATTCATTGCGAAGTGTCATGTATACCTCCCATTCACTTCAAGAGAATGTAAATGCGACACTTCCTTGCTAGGAAATAGCGTTTGCAGATGTCTACGTATCGTAGCAGTAGATTTCTAATGCTTCTAAAATCGCGATATCGCATCTCATTTCTATGTTTCATGATAAGATATAATATTCATTGTGCAGTGTTATGTATATCTCGTCTACACTTCAAATGAATGTAAATGCGACACTTCCTTGCTTGGAAATAGCGTTTGCAGATGTCTACGTATCGAAGCAATATAATACATATATAATGTATTATTAGCAAGCAATATATACATATATAATGCTTCTTAAATCGTCATATCGCATCTCATTTCTATGTTTCATTATAAGATATAATATTCATTGTGCAGTGTTATGTATACCTCGTAGTCACATCAAATAAATGTAAATGCGACACTTCCTTCCTAGGAAATAACGTCTGCAGATATCTACGTATCGAAGCAATATAGTTCTAATGCTTCTTAAATCGCGATATCGCATCTCATTTCTATGTTTCGTGATAAGATATAATATTCATTGTGGAGTGTTATGTATACCTCGTATTCACTTCGAAAGAATTTGAATGCGACACTTACTTGCTAGGAAATAGCGTTTCCAGATGTCTACGTATCGTAGCAAGAGTGTTCTAAAGCTTCTCAATACGCGATATCGCATACAACTTCTATGTTTCATGATAAAATATAATGTTAATAGCAAAGTGTTATGCATTGCTCTTGTACACTTCAAATGAATGTAAATGTGACACTTCCTTGCTAGGAAGTAGCGTTTGCGTATGTCTACGCATCGAAGCAATAGGATTCTAATGCTTCTTAAATCGCGATATCGCATCTCATTTCTATGTTTCATGATAAGCTATAATACTCATTGCGAAGTGTCATGTATACCTCGCATACACTTCAAATGAATGTAAATGCGACACTTCCTTGCTAGGAAATAGCGTTTGCAGATGTCTACGTATTGTAGCAATTGTGTTTTATGCTTCTTAAAACGGGATATCGCATCTCATTTCTATATTTCATGATAAGACATAATATTCAGTGCGTAAAGTCATGTATACCTCGTATTCACTTCAAAAGGATATAAATGCGACACTTCCTTGCTAGTCAATAGCCTTTGCAGATGTCAAGGGTATCGTAGCAATAGAGTTCTAATGCTTCCCAAAACGCGATATAGCGTCTCATTTCTATGTTTCATGGTAAGATGTGATATTCATTGCGAAATGTCTTGTATACCTCGCATACACTCCAAATGAATGTAAATGCGACACTTCCTTGCTAGGAAGTAGCGTTGGCAGATTTCTACGTATCGAAGCAATAGTGTTCTAGTGCATCTTAAAACGCGATCTCGCAATTCATTTCTATGTCTCATGATAAGATATAATATTCATTGTGCAGTGTTATGTATATCTCGTCTACACTTCAAATGAATGTAAATGCGACACTTCCTTGCTAGGAAATAGCGTTTGCAGATGTCTACGCATCGTAGAAATAGTGTTCTAACGCCTCATAAGACGCGATATCGCATCCCATTTCTATGTTTCATGATAAGATATAATATTCATTGCGAAGAGTCACGTACACCTCATATTCGCTTCAAAGGAATGTAAATGCGACACTTCCTCGATAGGAAATTGTGTTTGCAGATGTCTACGTAACGAAGCAATAGAGTTATGATGCTTCTCAAAGCACGATATCGCATCTCATTTCTATGTTTCATGATAAGATATAATAGGTATCGTAGCAATAAAGTTCTAATGCATCCTATATCGCGATATCGCATCTCATTTCTACGTTTCATGATAATATATAATATTCATTGTGCAATGTCATGTATACCTCGTATTCACCTCAAAAGAATGTAAATGCGACACTTCCTTGCTAGGGAATAGCGTTTGCATATGTCTACGTATCGTAGCCAGCTTGTTATAATGCTTCTTAAAACGAGATATCGCATCTCATTTCGATGTTTCATGATAACATATAATATTCATTGCGAAGTGTTATGTATACCTCGCATACACTACAAATGAATATAAATGCGACACTTCCTTGCTAGGAAATAGCGATTGCAGATGTCTACGTATCGAAGCAATAAAGTTCTAATGCTTCTTGAAACGGGATATCGCATCTCATCCCTATGTTTCATGATAGGATATAATATGCATTGCGAAGTATCATGTATACCTCGTATTCAGTTCAAAATAGTGTAAATGCGACACTTCCCTGCTAGGAAATAGCGGCTGCAGATGTCTACGTATCGTAGCAAAAGAGTGTTAATGCTTCTTAAAACGCGATATCGCATCTCATTTCTATGTTTCATGATAAGATATAATATTCATTGTGGAGTGTTATGTATACCTCGTATTCACTTCAAAAGTATGTAAATGCGACACTTCCTTGCTAGGGAATAGCGTGCGCAGATGTCTACGAATCGTAGCAATAGAGTTCTAATGCTTAAATCGCGATGTCGCATCTCATTTCTATGTTTCATGATAAGATATAATATTCATTGTTCAGTGTTATGTATACCCCGTATGCACTTCAAAAGAATGTAAATACGACACTTCCTTGCTAGGAAGTAGCGATGGCAGATGTCTGCGTATCGTAGCATTAGTGTTCTATTGCTTATCAAAACGCGATATCGCATCTCATTTCTATATTTCATGATAAGACATAATATTCAGTGCGTAAAGTCATGTATACCTCGTATTCACTTCAAAAGGATATAAATGCGACACTTCCTTGCTAGTCAATAGCCTTTGCAGATGTCAAGGGTATCGTAGCAATAGAGTTCTAATGCTTCCCAAAACGCGATATAGCGTCTCATTTCTATGTTTCATGGTAAGATGTGATATTCATTGCGAAATGTCTTGTATACCTCGCATACACTCCAAATGAATGTAAATGCGACACTTCCTTGCTAGGAAGTAGCGTTGGCAGATTTCTACGTATCGAAGCAATAGTGTTCTAGTGCATCTTAAAACGCGATCTCGCAATTCATTTCTATGTCTCATGATAAGATATAATATTCATTGTGCAGTGTTATGTATATCTCGTCTACACTTCAAATGAATGTAAATGCGACACTTCATTGCTAGGAAATAGCGTTTGCAGATGTCTACGCATCGTAGAAATAGTGTTCTAACGCCTCATAAGACGCGATATCGCATCCCATTTCTATGTTTCATGATAAGATATAATATTCATTGCGAAGAGTCACGTACACCTCATATTCGCTTCAAAGGAATGTAAATGCGACACTTCCTCGATAGGAAATTGTGTTTGCAGATGTCTACGTAACGAAGCAATAGAGTTATGATGCTTCTCAAAGCACGATATCGCATCTCATTTCTATGTTTCATGATAAGATATAATAGGTATCGTAGCAATAAAGTTCTAATGCATCCTATATCGCGATATCGCATCTCATTTCTACGTTTCATGATAATATATAATATTCATTGTGCAATGTCATGTATACCTCGTATTCACCTCAAAAGAATGTAAATGCGACACTTCCTTGCTAGGGAATAGCGTTTGCATATGTCTACGTATCGTAGCCAGCTTGTTATAATGCTTCTTAAAACGAGATATCGCATCTCATTTCGATGTTTCATGATAACATATAATATTCATTGCGAAGTGTTATGTATACCTCGCATACACTACAAATGAATATAAATGCGACACTTCCTTGCTAGGAAATAGCGATTGCAGATGTCTACGTATCGAAGCAATAAAGTTCTAATGCTTCTTGAAACGGGATATCGCATCTCATCCCTATGTTTCATGATTGGATATAATATGCATTGCGAAGTATCATGTATACCTCGTATTCAGTTCAAAATAGTGTAAATGCGACACTTCCCTGCTAGGAAATAGCGGCTGCAGATGTCTACGTATCGTAGCAAAAGAGTGTTAATGCTTCTTAAAACGCGATATCGCATCTCATTTCTATGTTTCATGATAAGATATAATATTCATTGTGGAGTGTTATGTATACCTCGTATTCACTTCAAAAGTATGTAAATGCGACACTTCCTTGCTAGGGAATAGCGTGCGCAGATGTCTACGAATCGTAGCAATAGAGTTCTAATGCTTAAATCGCGATGTCGCATCTCATTTCTATGTTTCATGATAAGATATAATATTCATTGTTCAGTGTTATGTATACCCCGTATGCACTTCAAAAGAATGTAAATACGACACTTCCTTGCTAGGAAGTAGCGATGGCAGATGTCTGCGTATCGTAGCATTAGTGTTCTATTGCTTATCAAAACGCGATATCGCATCTCATTTCTATGTTTCATGATAAGATACAATATTCATTGTGGAGTGTTATGTATACCTCGTATTCGCTTCAAAAGAATGTAAATGCAACACTTCCTTGCTAGGAAATAGCGTTTGCCGACGTCTACGTATCGTAGCATTAGAGTTCTAATGCTTCTTAAATCGCGATATCGCTTCTCATTTCTATATTTCATGATAAGATATAATATTCATTGTGCAGTGATATGTATATCTCGTCTACACTTCAAAAAAATGTAAATGCGACACTTCCTTGCTAGGAAATAGCGTCTGCAGATGTCTACGTATCGTAGCATTAGAGATCTAGTGCTACTCAGAACGCGATAACGCATCTCATTCCTACGTTTCATGATAAGATATAATATTCATTGCGAAGTGTCTTGTATACCTCGCATACACTTCAAATGAATGTAAATGCGACACTTCCTTGCTAGGAAATAGCGTTGGCAGATGTCTACGTATCGAAGCAATAGAGATCTACTGCTTCTTAAATCGCAATATCGAATCTCATTTCTATGTTTCATGATAAGATATAATATTCATTACGAAGTGTCATGTATACCTCGTATTACATTCAAGAGAATGTAAATGCGACACTTCCTTCCTGGGAAGTTACGTTTGCAGATGTCTACGTATCGAAGCAATAGAGTTCTAATGCTTCTTAAATAGCCATATCGCATCTCATTTCTATGTTTTATGATAAGATATAATATTCGATGTGGAGTGTTATGTATACCTCGTATTCACTTCAAAAGAATATGAATGCGACGCTTCCTTTCTAGGAAATAGCGTTTGCAGATGTCTACGTATCGTAGCAGTAGCGTTCTAACGCTTCTTAAAAAGCAATATCGCATCTCATTTCTATGTTTCGTGATATGATATAATATTCATTGCGAAGTGTCACGTATGCCTCTTATTCACTTCAAAAGAATGTAATTGCGACACTTCCTTGCTAGGAAATAGCGTTTGCAGATGTCTACGTATCGAAGCAATAGATTTCTAATGCTTCTAAAATCGCGATATCGCATCTCATTTCTATGTTTCATGATAAGATATAATATTTATTGTGCAGTGTTATGTATATCTCGTCTACACTTCAAAAGAATGTAAATGCGACACTTCCTTGCTAGGAAGTAGCGTCTGCAGATGTCTACGTATCGTAGCATTAGAGTTCCAATTCCTCTTAAGACGCGATATCGCATCTCGTTTCTATGTTTCATGATAAGATACAATATTAACTGCCAAGTGTCATGTATACCTCGTATTCACTTCAGAACAATGTAAATGCTACACTTCCTTGCTAGGAAATAGCGTTTGCAGGTGCCTACGTATCGAAGCAATAGAATTCTAATGCTGCTTAAATCGCGATATCGCATCCCATTTCTATGTATCATGATAAGATGTAATATTCATTGTGCAGTGTTATGTATACCTCGCATTCAGTTCAAATGATTGTAAATGCGACACTTGCTTGCTAGGATATAGCGATGGCAGATGTCTACGTATCGTAGCATTGGAGTTCTAATGCTTCACAAAACGCGATATCGCATCTTATTTCCATGTTTCATGATAAGATATAATATACATCGTGCAGTGTTATGTATACCTCCTATTCACTTCAAAGGAATGTAAATGCGACACTTCCTTGCTAGGAAATAGCGTCTGCAGATATCTACGTATCGTAGCAATAGAGTTCTAATGCTGCATAATACGCGATATCGTATCTCATTTGTATGTTTCAGGATAAGATACAATATTCATTGCGAAGTGTCATGTATACCTCGTATTCACTTCAAAACAATGTAAATGCGACACTTCCTTGCGAGGAAATAGCGCTTGCAGATGTGTACGTATCGTAGCTATAGAGATCTAGTGCTTCTTAAAACGCGATATCGCGCCTCACGTCTATGTTTCATGATAAGATATAATATTTATTGCGAAGTGACACTTATACCTCGCATAAACTTAAAATGAATATAAATGCGACACTTCGTTGCTAGGAAATAGCGTTTGCAGATAACTACGTATCGTAGCATTAGTGTTCTAATGCATCTCAAAACGCGATATCGCATCCCATTTCTATGTTTCATGATAAGATATAATATTCATTGCGAAGTGTCATGTATGCCTCGTATTCACTTCAAAACAATGTAAATGCGACACTTCCTTGATAGGAAATAGCGCTTGCAGATGTCTACGTATCGAAGCAATAGAGTCCTAATGCTTCTTAAATCGCGATATCGCATCTCATTTCTATGTTTCACGATAAGATATAATATTCATTGCGAAGTGTCTTGTATACCTCGCATACACTTCAAATGAATGTAAATGCGACACTTCCTTGCTAGGAAATAGCGCTCGCAGATGTCTACGTATCGTAGCAATAGAGATCTAGTGCTTCTTAAAACGCGATATCGCACCTCACGTCTATGTTTCATGATAAGATATAATATTTATTGCGAAGTGACACTTATACCTAGCATAAACTTCAAATGAATGTAAATGCGACACTTCGTTGCTAGGAAATAGCGTTTGCAGATGTCTACGTATCGAAACAGTAGAGTTCTAATGCTTCTTAAAACGGGACACCGCATGTCATTTCTATGTTTCATGATAAGATATAATATTAATTGCGAAGTGTCATGGATACCTCGTATTCACTTAAAAAGAATGTAAATGCGACACTTCCTTGCTAGGAAATAGCGTTTGCAGATGTCTCCGTATCGAAGGAATGGGGTTCTAACGCTTCTAAAAACGCAATATCGCATCCCATTTCTATGCTTCATGATAATATATAATAATCATTGTGCAGTGATATGTATATCTCGTCTACACTTCAAAAGAATGTAAATGCGACACTTCCTTCCTAGGAAATAGCGTCTGCAGATGTCTACGTATCGTAAAAATAGAGTTCTAATTCTTCTTAAAACGCGAGATAGCATCTCATTTCTATGTTTCATGATAAGATATAATATTCATTGCGAAGTGTCATGTATACCTCCCATTCACTTCAAGAGAATGTAAATGCGACACTTCCTTGCTAGGAAATAGCGTTTGCAGATGTCTACGTATCGTAGCAGTAGATTTCTAATGCTTCTAAAATCGCGATATCGCATCTCATTTCTATGTTTCATGATAAGATATAATATTCATTGTGCAGTGTTATTTATATCTCGTCTACACTTCAAAAGAATGTAAATGCGACACTTCCTTGCTAGGATATAGCGCTTGCAGAAGTCTCCGTATAGTAGCAATAGAGTTCTAATGCTTCTCAAAACGCGATATCGCATCTCATTTCTGTTTCATAATAAGATATAATATTCATTGCGAAGTTACATGTATACCTCGTATTCTCTTCAAAAGAATGTAAATGCGTCACTTCCTTGCCAGGATTAGCGTTTGCAGATTTCTCCGTATCGAAGCAATAGAGTTCTAATGCTTCTTAAAACGCGATACCGCATCTCATTTCTATGTTTCATGATAAGCTATAACATTCATTGTGGAGTGTTATGTATACCTCGTATTCACATGACAAGAATGTTAATGCGACACTTCCTTGCTGGGAAGTCGCGTTTCCAGATGTCTACGTGTCGAAACAATGGAGTTCTAATGCTTCTTAAAACGAAATGTCGCATCTTACTTCTATGTTTCATGATAAGATATAATATTCATTGCGAAGTGTCATGTGCACCTCATATTCACTTCAAAAGAATGTAAATGCGACACTTCCTTGCTAGGAAATAGCGATGGCAGATTTCTCCGTATCGAAGCATTAGAGTACTAATGCTTCTTAAAACGCGATATCGCATCTCATTCTTATGTTTCATGACAAGATATAATATACTTTGCGAAGTGTCATATATACCTCGTATTCACTTCAAAAGAATGTAAATGGGACACCTCCTTGCTAGGAAATAGCGTTTACAGATGTCTACGTGTCGTAGCAACAGGGTTCTAATGCTTCTTAAAACGAGATATCGCATCTCATTTCTACGTTTTATGATAAGTTATAATATTCACTGCGGAGTGTCATGTATACCTAGTATTTACTTCAAACGAATGTAATGGCGCCACTTCCTTGCTAAGAAATAGCGCCGGCAGATGTCTACGTATCATAGCAATGGTGTTCTAATGCTTCTTAAAACGCGATATCGCATCTCATTTCTATGTTTCATGCTAAGATATAATATTTCATTGTTTCATGATAAGCTATAACATTCATTGTGGAGTGTTATGTATACCTCGTATTCACTTCAAAAGGATGTAAATGCGACACTTCATTGCTAGGAAATAGCGTTTGCAGATGTCTACGCATCGTAGAAATAGTGTTCTAACGCCTCATAAGACGCGATATCGCATCCCATTTCTATGTTTCATGATAAGATATAATATTCATTGCGAAGAGTCACGTACACCTCATATTCGCTTCAAAGGAATGTAAATGCGACACTTCCTCGATAGGAAATTGTGTTTGCAGATGTCTACGTAACGAAGCAATAGAGTTATGATGCTTCTCAAAGCACGATATCGCATCTCATTTCTATGTTTCATGATAAGATATAATAGGTATCGTAGCAATAAAGTTCTAATGCATCCTATATCGCGATATCGCATCTCATTTCTACGTTTCATGATAATATATAATATTCATTGTGCAATGTCATGTATACCTCGTATTCACCTCAAAAGAATGTAAATGCGACACTTCCTTGCTAGGGAATAGCGTTTGCATATGTCTACGTATCGTAGCCAGCTTGTTATAATGCTTCTTAAAACGAGATATCGCATCTCATTTCGATGTTTCATGATAACATATAATATTCATTGCGAAGTGTTATGTATACCTCGCATACACTACAAATGAATATAAATGCGACACTTCCTTGCTAGGAAATAGCGATTGCAGATGTCTACGTATCGAAGCAATAAAGTTCTAATGCTTCTTGAAACGGGATATCGCATCTCATCCCTATGTTTCATGATAGGATATAATATGCATTGCGAAGTATCATGTATACCTCGTATTCAGTTCAAAATAGTGTAAATGCGACACTTCCCTGCTAGGAAATAGCGGCTGCAGATGTCTACGTATCGTAGCAAAAGAGTGTTAATGCTTCTTAAAACGCGATATCGCATCTCATTTCTATGTTTCATGATAAGATATAATATTCATTGTGGAGTGTTATGTATACCTCGTATTCACTTCAAAAGTATGTAAATGCGACACTTCCTTGCTAGGGAATAGCGTGCGCAGATGTCTACGAATCGTAGCAATAGAGTTCTAATGCTTAAATCGCGATGTCGCATCTCATTTCTATGTTTCATGATAAGATATAATATTCATTGTTCAGTGTTATGTATACCCCGTATGCACTTCAAAAGAATGTAAATACGACACTTCCTTGCTAGGAAGTAGCGATGGCAGATGTCTGCGTATCGTAGCATTAGTGTTCTATTGCTTATCAAAACGCGATATCGCATCTCATTTCTATGTTTCATGATAAGATACAATATTCATTGTGGAGTGTTATGTATACCTCGTATTCGCTTCAAAAGAATGTAAATGCAACACTTCCTTGCTAGGAAATAGCGTTTGCCGACGTCTACGTATCGTAGCATTAGAGTTCTATTGCTTCTTAAATCGCGATATCGCTTCTCATTTCTATATTTCATGATAAGATATAATATTCATTGTGCAGTGATATGTATATCTCGTCTACACTTCAAAAAAATGTAAATGCGACACTTCCTTGCTAGGAAATAGCGTCTGCAGATGTCTACGTATCGTAGCATTAGAGATCTAATGCTACTCAGAACGCGATAACGCATCTCATTCCTACGTTTCATGATAAGATATAATATTCATTGCGAAGTGTCTTGTATACCTCGCATACACTTCAAATGAATGTAAATGCGACACTTCCTTGCTAGGAAATAGCGTTGGCAGATGTCTACGTATCGAAGCAATAGAGATCTACTGCTTCTTAAATCGCAATATCGAATCTCATTTCTATGTTTCATGATAAGATATAATATTCATTACGAAGTGTCATGTATACCTCGTATTACATTCAAGAGAATGTAAATGCGACACTTCCTTCCTGGGAAGTTACGTTTGCAGATGTCTACGTATCGAAGCAATAGAGTTCTAATGCTTCTTAAATAGCCATATCGCATCTCATTTCTATGTTTTATGATAAGATATAATATTCGATGTGGAGTGTTATGTATACCTCGTATTCACTTCAAAAGAATATGAATGCGACGCTTCCTTTCTAGGAAATAGCGTTTGCAGATGTCTACGTATCGTAGCAGTAGCGTTCTAACGCTTCTTAAAAAGCAATATCGCATCTCATTTCTATGTTTCGTGATATGATATAATATTCATTGCGAAGTGTCACGTATGCCTCTTATTCACTTCAAAAGAATGTAATTGCGACACTTCCTTGCTAGGAAATAGCGTTTGCAGATGTCTACGTATCGAAGCAATAGATTTCTAATGCTTCTAAAATCGCGATATCGCATCTCATTTCTATGTTTCATGATAAGATATAATATTTATTGTGCAGTGTTATGTATATCTCGTCTACACTTCAAAAGAATGTAAATGCGACACTTCCTTGCTAGGAAGTAGCGTCTGCAGATGTCTACGTATCGTAGCATTAGAGTTCCAATTCCTCTTAAGACGCGATATCGCATCTCGTTTCTATGTTTCATGATAAGATACAATATTAACTGCCAAGTGTCATGTATACCTCGTATTCACTTCAGAACAATGTAAATGCTACACTTCCTTGCTAGGAAATAGCGTTTGCAGGTGCCTACGTATCGAAGCAATAGAATTCTAATGCTGCTTAAATCGCGACATCGCATCCCATTTCTATGTATCATGATAAGATGTAATATTCATTGTGCAGTGTTATGTATACCTCGCATTCAGTTCAAATGATTGTAAATGCGACACTTGCTTGCTAGGATATAGCGATGGCAGATGTCTTCGTATCGAAGCAACAAAGTTCTAATGCTTCTTAAAACGAGATATCGCATCACATTTCTATGTTTTACGATAAGATATAATATTCATTGCGAAGTGTCACGTATACCTCGTATTCACTTCAAAATAATGTAAATGCGACACTTCCTTGCTAGGAAATAGCGTTTGCAGATGTCTACGTATCGTAGCATTGGAGTTCTAATGCTTCACAAAACGCGATATCGCATCTTATTTCCATGTTTCATGATAAGATATAATATACATCGTGCAGTGTTATGTATACCTCCTATTTACTTCAAAGGAATGTAAATGCGACACTTCCTTGCTAGGAAATAGCGTCTGCAGATATCTACGTATCGTAGCAATAGAGTTCTAATGCTGCATAATACGCGATATCGTATCTCATTTGTATGTTTCAGGATAAGAAACAATATTCATTGCGAAGTGTCATGTATACCTCGTATTCACTTCAAAACAATGTAAATGCGACACTTCCTTGCGAGGAAATAGCGCTTGCAGATGTGTACGTATCGTAGCTATAGAGATCTAGTGCTTCTTAAAACGCGATATCGCGCCTCACGTCTATGTTTCATGATAAGATATAATATTTATTGCGAAGTGACACTTATACCTCGCATAAACTTAAAATGAATATAAATGCGACACTTCGTTGCTAGGAAATAGCGTTTGCAGATAACTACGTATCGTAGCATTAGTGTTCTAATGCACCTCAAAACGCGATATCGCATCCCATTTCTATGTTTCATGATAAGATATAATATTCATTGCGAAGTGTCATGTATGCCTCGTATTCACTTCAAAACAATGTAAATGCGACACTTCCTTGATAGGAAATAGCGCTTGCAGATGTCTACGTATCGAAGCAATAGAGTCCTAATGCTTCTTAAATCGCGATATCGCATCTCATTTCTATGTTTCACGATAAGATATAATATTCATTGCGAAGTGTCTTGTATACCTCGCATACACTTCAAATGAATGTAAATGCGACACTTCCTTGCTAGGAAATAGCGCTCGCAGATGTCTACGTATCGTAGCAATAGAGATCTAGTGCTTCTTAAAACGCGATATCGCACCTCACGTCTATGTTTCATGATAAGATATAATATTTATTGCGAAGTGACACTTATACCTAGCATAAACTTCAAATGAATGTAAATGCGACACTTCGTTGCTAGGAAATAGCGTTTGCAGATGTCTACGTATCGAAACAGTAGAGTTCTAATGCTTCTTAAAACGGGACACCGCATGTCATTTCTATGTTTCATGATAAGATATAATATTAATTGCGAAGTGTCATGGATACCTCGTATTCACTTAAAAAGAATGTAAATGCGACACTTCCTTGCTAGGAAATAGCGTTTGCAGATGTCTCCGTATCGAAGGAATGGGGTTCTAACGCTTCTAAAAACGCAATATCGCATCCCATTTCTATGCTTCATGATAATATATAATAATCATTGTGCAGTGATATGTATATCTCGTCTACACTTCAAAAGAATGTAAATGCGACACTTCCTTCCTAGGAAATAGCGTCTGCAGATGTCTACGTATCGTAAAAATAGAGTTCTAATTCTTCTTAAAACCCGAGATAGCATCTCATTTCTATGTTTCATGATAAGATATAATATTCATTGCGAAGTGTCATGTATACCTCCCATTCACTTCAAGAGAATGTAAATGCGACACTTCCTTGCTAGGAAATAGCGTTTGCAGATGTCTACGTATCGTAGCAGTAGATTTCTAATGCTTCTAAAATCGCGATATCGCATCTCATTTCTATGTTTCATGATAAGATATAATATTCATTGTGCAGTGTTATTTATATCTCGTCTACACTTCAAAAGAATGTAAATGCGACACTTCCTTGCTAGGAAATAGCGCTTGCAGAAGTCTCCGTATAGTAGCAATAGAGTTCTAATGCTTCTCAAAACGCGATATCGCATCTCATTTCTGTTTCATAATAAGATATAATATTCATTGCGAAGTTACATGTATACCTCGTATTCTCTTCAAAAGAATGTAAATGCGTCACTTCCTTGCCAGGATTAGCGTTTGCAGATTTCTCCGTATCGAAGCAATAGAGTTCTAATGCTTCTTAAAACGCGATACCGCATCTCATTTCTATGTTTCATGATAAGCTATAACATTCATTGTGGAGTGTTATGTATACCTCGTATTCACATGACAAGAATGTTAATGCGACACTTCCTTGCTGGGAAATCGCGTTTCCAGATGTCTACGTATCGAAACAATGGAGTTCTAATGCTTCTTAAAACGAAATGTCGCATCTTACTTCTATGTTTCATGATAAGATATAATATTCATTGCGAAGTGTCATGTATACCTCCCATTCACTTCAAGAGAATGTAAATGCGACACTTCCTTGCTAGGAAATAGCGTTTGCAGATGTCTACGTATCGTAGCAGTAGATTTCTAATGCTTCTAAAATCGCGATATCGCATCTCATTTCTATGTTTCATGATAAGATATAATATTCATTGTGCAGTGTTATTTATATCTCGTCTACACTTCAAAAGAATGTAAATGCGACACTTCCTTGCTAGGAAATAGCGCTTGCAGAAGTCTCCGTATAGTAGCAATAGAGTTCTAATGCTTCTCAAAACGCGATATCGCATCTCATTTCTGTTTCATAATAAGATATAATATTCATTGCGAAGTTACATGTATACCTCGTATTCTCTTCAAAAGAATGTAAATGCGTCACTTCCTTGCCAGGATTAGCGTTTGCAGATTTCTCCGTATCGAAGCAATAGAGTTCTAATGCTTCTTAAAACGCGATACCGCATCTCATTTCTATGTTTCATGATAAGCTATAACATTCATTGTGGAGTGTTATGTATACCTCGTATTCACATGACAAGAATGTTAATGCGACACTTCCTTGCTGGGAAATCGCGTTTCCAGATGTCTACGTATCGAAACAATGGTGTTCTAATGCTTCTTAAAACGAAATGTCGCATCTTACTTCTATGTTTCATGATAAGATATAATATTCATTGCGAAGTGTCATGTGCACCTCATATTCACTTCAAAAGAATGTAAATGCGACACTTCCTTGCTAGGAAATAGCGATGGCAGATTTCTCCGTATCGAAGCATTAGAGTACTAATGCTCCTTAAAACGCGATATCGCATCTCATTCTTATGTTTCATGACAAGATATAATATACTTTGCGAAGTGTCATATATACCTCGTATTCACTTCAAAAGAATGTAAATGGGACACCTCCTTGCTAGGAAATAGCGTTTACAGATGTCTACGTGTCGTAGCAACAGGGTTCTAATGCTTCTTAAAACGAGATATCGCATCTCATTTCGACGTTTTATGATAAGTTATAATATTCACTGCGGAGTGTCATGTATACCTAGTATTTACTTCAAACGAATGTAATGGCGCCACTTCCTTGCTAAGAAATAGCGCCGGCAGATGTCTACGTATCATAGCAATGGTGTTCTAATGCTTCTTAAAACGCGATATCGCATCTCATTTCTATGTTTCATGCTAAGATATAATATTTCATTGTTTCATGATAAGCTATAACATTCATTGTGGAGTGTTATGTATACCTCGTATTCACTTCAAAAGGATGTAAATGCGACACTTCATTGCTAGGAAATAGCGTTTGCAGTTGTCTATGTATCGTAGCATTAGAGTTCTAATTCTTCTTAAAACGCGATATCGCATCTCATTTGTATGTTTCATGATAATATATAATATTCATTGCGAAGTGTCTTGTATACCTCGCATACACTTCAAATGAATGTAAATGCGACACTTGGTTGCTAGGAAATAGCGTTGGCAGATGCCTACGTATCGAAGCAATAGAGTCCTAGTGCTTCTTAATTCGCGATACCGCATCTCATTTCTATGTTTCATGATAAGATATAATATTCATTGCGAAGTGTCTTGTATACCTCGCATACACTTCAAATGAATGTAAATGCGACACATCCTTGCTAGTAAATGGCGTTTGCAGATGTCTACGCTTCGAAGCAATAGAGTTCTAATGCTCCTTGAAACGCGATATCGCATCTCATATCTATGCTTCATGATAAGCTATAATACACATTGCGAAGTGTTACGTATACCTGGTATACAATTCAATGAATGTAAGTGCGACACATCCTTGCTAGGAAGTAGCGCTTTCAGTTGTCTACGTATCGAAGAAATAGAGTTTTATGCTTTTTAAATCCTGATATCGCATCTCATTTCTATGTTTCATGATAAGATATAATATTAACATTGCGAAGTTTCATGTATTGCTCGTATTCACTTCAAATGAATGTAAATGCGACACTTCCTTCCTTGGAAATAGCGTTTCCAGATGTCTAGGTGTCGAAACAATGGAGTTCTACTGCTTCTTAAAACGCGATATCGCATTACATTTCTACGTTTCATGATAAGATATAATATTCACTTCGACATGTCATGTACACCTCGTATTCATTTCAAAAGCATGTAAATACGACACTTCCTTGCTATGAAGTAGCGTTTTCAGATGTTTCCGTATCGAAGCAATATAGTTCTAATGTTTCCTAAATCGCGACTTCGCATCTCATTTCTATGTTTCGTGATAAGATATAATATTCATTGTGGAGCGCTATGTATACCTCGTAGTCGCTTCAGAAGGAGGTAATTGCGATATTTCCTTGCTAGGAAGTAGCGTCTGTAGATATCTACGTATCGAAGCAATTGAGTTCTAATGCTTCTTAAAACGCGATATCGCATCCCATTTCTACGTTTCATGATAAGATATAATATTCATTGTGGAGTGTTATGTATACCTCGTATTCACTTCAAAAGAATTTAAATGCGACACTTCCTTGCTAGGAAATGGCGTTTGCAGATATCCACGTATCGTAGCAATAGTGTTCTTATGCTTCTTACAACAAGAAACAGCATCTCATTTCTATGTTTCATTATAAGATATAATATTCATTGCGATGTGTCATGTATACCTCGCATACACTTCAAATGATAGAAAATGCGACACTTCCTTGCTAGGAAATAGCGTTCACAGATGTCTACGTATCGTAGCAATAGAGATCTAATACTTCTTAGAACGCGATATCGCATCTCATTTCTGTGTTTCATCATAAGATACAATATTCATTGCGAAGTGTCATGGATACCTCGTATTCACTTCAAAAGAATGTAAATGCGACACTTCCTTGCTAGGATATAGCGATGGCAAATGTCTACGTATCGAAGCAACAGAGTTCTAATGCTTCTTAAAACGAGACATCGCATCTCATTTCTATGTTTTACGATAAGACATAATATTCATTGCGGAGTGTCACGTATACCTCGTATTCACTTCAAAAGAATGTAAATGCGACACTTCCTTGCTAGGAAATAGCGTTTGCAGATGTCTATGTGTCGAAGCAATAGATTTCTAGTGCTTCTTAAATCGCCATATCGCATCTCATTTCTATGTATCATGATAACATATAATATTCCTTGTGCAGTGTTATGTATACCTCGCATACACTTCAAATGATTGTAAATGCGACACTTCCTTGCTAGGATATAGCGATGGCAAATGTCTACGTATCGAAGCAACTGAGTTCTAATGCTTCTTAAAACGAGACATCGCATCTCATTCCTATGTTTTACGATAAGACATAATATTCATTGCGAAGTGTCATGTATACCTCGTATTCACTTCAGAAGAATGTAAATGCGACACTTCCTTGCTAGGAAGTAGCGTTTGCGAATGCCTGCCTATCGAAGCAATAGAGTTCCAATGCATCTTAAAACACGATATCGCATCTCATTCCTATGTCTCATGATAAGATATAATATTCATTGTGGAGTGTTATGTATAACTCGTATTCACCTCAAAAGAATGTAAATACGACACTTCCTTTCTAGGAAGTAGCGTTTTCAGATGTCTCCGTATCGAAGCAATAGAGTTCTAATGCTTCTTAAATCGCGATATCGCAACTCATTTCTATGTTTCATGATAAGATATAATATTCATTGCAAAGTGTCACTTATACCTCGTATTCACTTCAAAAGAATGTCAATGCGACACCTCCTCGTTAGGATATAGCGATTGCAGATGTCTCCCTATAGAAGCAATTGATTTCTAATGCTTCTTAAATCGCGATAACACATCACATGTCTATGTTTTGTTATAAGGTATAATATTCAATGTGGAGTGTTGTGTATACTTCGTATTCACTTCAAAAGAATGTAAATGCGGCACACCCTTGCTAGGAAATAGTGTTTCCGGATATCTACGTATCGTAGCAATAGAGATCTAATGTTTCTTAAAACGCGATATCGCATCTCATTTCTATGGTTCATGATAAGATATAATATTCATTGCGAAGTGTCACTTATACATCGCATACACTTCAAATGAATGTAAATGCGTCACTTCTTTGCAAGGAAATAGCGCTGGCAGATATCTACGTATCGAAGCAATTGAGTTCTATTGCTTCTTAAAGCGAGATATCGCATCTCATTTCTATGTCTCACGATAAGATATAATATACATTGTGGAGTGTTATGTGTACCTGGTATTCACTTCGAAAGAATGTAAATGCGACACTTCCTTGCTAGGAAGTAGTGTTTGCAGATGTATACGTATCGAAGCAATAGTGTCCTAATGCTTCTTAAATCGCGATATCGCTCCTAATTTCTGTTTCATTATAACATATAATATTCATTGCGAAGTGTCATGTATACCTCGCATACACTTCAAACGAATGTAAATGCGACACTACCTTGCTAGGAAATAGCGTTTGCAGATGTCTACGTATCGTGGCAATAGAGTTCTAATACTTCTTGAAACGCGATATCGAATCTCATTTCTATGTTTCATGATAAGATATAATATTCATTGCGAAGTGTCACTTATACCACGCATACACTTCAAATGAATGTAAATGCCAAACTTCCTTCCTAGGAAATAGCGTTTCCAGATGTCTACGTATCGAAGCAATAGGATTCTAGCGCTCCGTAGAACGCGATATCTCACCTCATTTCAATGTTTCATGATAAGATATAATATTCATTGTGGAGTGTTATGTTAAGCTCGTATTGACTTCAAAAGAATGTAAATGCGACACTTCCTTGCTAGGAAACAGTGATTGCAGATGTCTACGTATCGAAGCAATAGAGTTCTAATGCTTCTTAAAACGCAATATCGCATCTCATTTCTATGTCTCATGTGTGTCATGTATACATCGTATTCACTTCAAAAGAATGTAAATGCGACACTTCCTTGCTAGGAAGTAGCGTTTGTAGAAGTCTACGCATCGAAGCAATAGAGTTCCAATGCTTCTTAAATCGCGGTATCGCATCTCATATCTATGTTTCATGATGAGATATAATATTCATTGTGCAGTGTTATATATACCTCGCATTCACTTCAGTAGAATGTAAATGCGACACTTCCTTGCTAGGATATATCGACGGCAGATGTCTACGTATCGAAGCAGCAGAGTTCTAATGCTTCTTAAATCGCCATATCGCATCTCATTTCTATGTTTTATGATAAGATATAAGATTCATTGCGGAGTGTAATGTATACCTCGTATTCCCTTCAAAAGAATATAAATACGACACTTCCTTGCTAGGAAATAGCGTTTGCAAATGTCTACGTATCGTAGCAATATTGTTCTAATGCTTCTCAAAACGCGATATCGCTTCTCATTTCTATGTTTCATGATAAGATAGAATATTCATTGCGGAATGTCATGTATACCACGCATACACTTCGAAAGAATGTAAATACGACACTTCCTTGCTAGGAAATAGCTTCTGCAGATGTCTACGTATAGTAGCAATGGAGTTCTAATGCTTCTTAAAACACGATATTGCATCTCATTTCTATGTTTCATTATAAGATACAATATTCATTGCAGAGTGTCGTGCATACCTCGTATTCGTTTCAAAAGATTGTAACTGCGACACTTCCTTGCTAGGAAGTAGCGTTTGCAGATGTCTACGTATCGAAGCAATAGAGTTCTGTTGCTTCTTAAAACGCGATATCGCATCTCATTTCTATGTCTCATGATAAGAAATAATATTCATTGCGAAGTGTTATGTATTCATCGTCTGCACTTCAAATGAATGTAAATAAGACACTTCCTTTCTAGGACATTACGTTTCCAGATGTCTACGTATCGAAGCAATAGGGTGCTAATGCTTCTTAAATCGAGATATTGCATCTCATTTCTATGTCTCATGATAAGATATGATATTCATTGCGAAGTTTCATGTAAACCTCGTATTCACTTCAAAGGAATGTAAATCCGACACTTCCATGCTAGGAAGTAGCGTTCGCAGATGTCCACGTATAGCAGTAATAGAGTTCTAATGCTTCTTAAAACGCGATATCGCATCAAACTTCTATGTTTAATGATAAGATATAATATTCAGTGCAAAGTGTCATGTATTCCTCGTATTCTCTTCAGAGGAATGTAAAGGCGACACTTCCTTGCTAGGAAATACGGATTGCAGATGTCTACGTATCGTAGCAAGTGTTCTAATCCTTCTTAAAACGTGATAATGCATCTCAGTTCTATATTTCATGATAAGATATAATATTAATTGCGAAGTGTCATGTATACCTCGCATACACTTCAAATGAATGTAAATGCGACACTTCCTTGCTAGGATATAGCGATGGCAGATGTCTACGTATCGAAGCCACAGATTTCTAATGCTTCTTAAAACGACATATCGCACTCATTTCTATGTTCCATGATAAGATATAATATTCATTGCGAAGTGTCTTGTATACCACGCATACACTTCAAACGTATTAAAAGGCGACACTTCATTGCTAGGTAATAGCGTTTGCAGATGTCTACGTATCGAAGAAATAGATTTCCAATGCTTCTTAAAACGCGAAATCGCTCCCCATTTATATGCTTCATGAAAAGATATAATATTCATTGTGGAGTGTTATGTATACCTCGTATTCACTTCAAAGGAATGTAAATGCGACACTTCCTTGCTAGGAAATAGCGTCTGCAGATGTCTACGTATCGTAGCAATAGGGTTCGAATGCTTCTTAAAACGAGATATAGCATCTCATTTCTATGTTTCATTATAAGATATAATATTCATTGCGAAGTGTCATGTATACCTTGCATTCACTTCAAACGTATTAAAAGGCGACACTTCATTGCTAGGTAATAGCGTTTGCAGATGTCTACGTATCGAAGCAATAGATTTCCAATGCTTCTTAAAACGCGAAATCGCTCCCCATTTATATGCTTCATGAAAAGATATAATATTCATTGTAGAGTGTTATGTATACCTCGTATTCACTTATAAGTAATGTAAATGCGACACTTCCTTGCTAGGATATAGCGATGGCAGATGTCTACGTATCGAAGTCACAGATTTCTAATGCTTCTTAAAACGACATATCGCACTCATTTCTGTGTTCCATGATAAGATAAAATATTCATTGCAAAGTGTCTTGTATACCACGCATACACTTCAAACGTATTAAGAGGCGACACTTCATTGCTAGGTAATTGCGTTTGCAGATGTCTACGTATCGAAGCAATAGATTTCCAATGCTTCTTAAAACGCGAAATCGATCCCCATTTATATGCTTCATGAAAAGATATAATATTCATTGTGGAATGTTATGTATACCTCGTATTCACTTCAAATGAATGTAAATGCGACACTTCCTGGCTAGGAAATAGCGTTTGCAGATGTGTACGTATCCTAGCAATAGAGTTCTAATGCTTCTTAAAAATGCGATATCGCATCTCATTTGTATGTTTCATGATAAGATATAATATTCATTGCGAAGAGTCTTGTATACCACGCATACGCTTCAAGCGAATTAAAAGGCGACACTTCATTCCTATGAAATAGCGTTGGCAGATGTCAAAGTATCGAAGCAATAGGGTTCTAATGTTTCCAAAAACGAGATATCGCACCTCATATCTGTATTAGGATAAGATACAATATTCATTGTGGAATGTCATGTATACCTCGTATTCTCTCCAAATGAATGTAAATACGACACTTCCTTGCTAGGAAATAGCGTTCGCTGATATCTACGTATCGTAGCAATAGAGGTATAATGCTTCTTAAATCGCGATATCGCATCTCATTTCTATGTTTCATGATTAGATATAATATTCATTGCGGATTGTCATGTGTACTTCGTATTCACCTCGAAAGAATGTAAGTGCGATACTTCCTTGCCAGGAAGTAGCGTTTGCAGATGTCTACGTAGCGAAACAATAGAATTCCAATCCTTCTTAAATCGCGATATCGCATTTCATTTTTATGTTTTATGATAAGATATAATATTCAATGCGAAGTGTCATGTATACCTCGCATACACTACAAATGAATGTAAATGCGACACTTCATTGCTAGGTAATAGCGTTTGCAGATGTCTAGGTATCGAAGCAATAGATTTCTAATTCTTCTTAAAACGCGAAATCGCTGCCCATTTATATGCTTCATGAAAAGATATAATATTCATTGTGGAGTGTTATGTATACCTCGTATTCACTTCAAAAGAATGTAAATGCGATACTTCCTTGCTAGGAAATAGCGTCTGCAGTTGTCTACGTATCGTAGCAGTAGATTTCTAATGCTTCTTAAAACGCCATAGCGCATCTCATTTATATGTTTCAAGATAAGATATAATATTCATTGCGATGTGTCATGTATACCTTGTATTTACTTGAAAAGAACGTAAATGCGACAATTCCTTGTTAGGAAATAGCGATTGCAGATGTCTACGTATCGTATTAAAGGGGTTCTAATGCTTCTCAAAACGCGATATAGCATCTCATTTCGAAATCTCACTATAAGATATAATATTCATTGTGCGGTGTTATGTATACCTCGTATTCACTTCAAATGAATATAAATGCGACTCTTCCTTGCCAGGAAATAGCGTTGGAAGATGTCTACGTATCGAAGCAAAGGAGTTCTAATGCTTCTTAAAACGAGATATCGCATCTCATTTCTATGTTTCATGATAAGATATAATATTCATTGTGGAGTGTCATGTATACCTCGTATTCACTTCAAAGAATGTAAATGCAACACTTCCTTGCTAGGACGTAGCGATGGCAGTTGTCTGCGGATCGAAGAAATAGAGTTCTAATGCTTCTTAAAACGAGGTATTGCATCTCATTTCTATGTTTTACAATAAGATATAATATTCATTGTGCAGTGTCATGTATACCTTGTATTCCTTTCAAAAGAATGTAAATGCGACACTTCCTTGCTGGGAAGAAGCGCCTTCAGATGGCTACGTGTCGAAGCAATAGAGTTCTTATGCTCCTTAAATATCAATATCGCATTTCGTTTGTATGTTCCATGATAAGATATAATATTCATTGCGCAGTGTCTTGTATTCCTCGCATATACTTCAAATGAATGTAAATGCGACACTTCCTTGCTAGGAACTAGCGTTTGCAGATGTCTACGAATCGAAGCAATATAGTTGTAATGCTTCTTAAATCGCGATATCGCATCTCACTTCTACGTTTCATGATAAGACATAATATTCATTGTGCAGTATTATGTATATCTCGTCTACACTTCAAATGAATATAAATGCGACACTTCCTTGCTAGGAAATAGCGTCTGCAGATATCTACGTATCGTAGCAATAGAGATCTAATGCTTCTTGAGTCGCCATATCGCATCTCATTTCTATGTTTTACGATAAGATATACTATTCATTGCGGAGTGTCATGTATACCTCGTATTCTCTTCAAAGGAATGTAAATACGACACTTCCTTGCTAGTAAATAGCGTTTGCAGATGTCTACGTATCGTAGCAATTGAGTTCTAATGCTTCTCGGAACGCGATATCGCATCACATTTCTATGTTTCATGATCAGTTATAATATTCATTGCGGTGTATCATGTATACCACGTTTTCTCTTCAAAAGAATGTAAATGCGACACGTCCTTGCTAGGACATAGCGTTTGCAGATGTTAACGTATCGCAGCAATAGAGTTCAAATGCTTCTAATAACGCGATATCGCATCTCATTTCTATGTCTCATGATAATTTATAATACTCAATGCGAAGTGTTATGTATTCCTCGTCTACACTTCAAATGAATGTAAATGCGAACCTTCCTTGCTAGGAAATGGCGTTTCCAGATGTCTACGCATCGAAGTTATAGAGATCTAATGCTACTTAAAACGCGATATCGCATCTCATTTCTATGATTCATGATGACATATGATACTCATTACGAAGTGTTATGTATTCCTCGTCTACACTTCAAATGAATGTAAATGCGACACTTCCTTGCTAGGAAATAGCGTTTCCAGATGTCTACGCATCGAAGCAATAGAGTTCTAATGCTTCTTGGAACGCGATATCGCATCTCATTCCTATGCTTCATGATAAGCAATAATACTCATTGCGAAGTGTTACGTATACCTTGTATACACTTCATACGAAAGTAAATGCGACACATCCTTTCTTGGAAATAGCGTTTCCAGGTGTCTACGTATCGAGGCAATTGAGCTCTAATGCTACTTAAATCACAATATCGCATCTCATTTCTATGTTTCACGATAAGATATAATATTCATTGTGGAGTGTTATGTATACCTCGTATTCACTTCAAATGAATGTAAATTCGACACTTTCTTTCTACGAAATAGCGTTTCCACATGTCTACGTATCGTAGCAATAGATCTCTAATGTTTCCTAAAACGCGATATCGCATCTCATTTCTATGTTTCATGATAAGACGTAGTATTCATTGCGAAGTGTTATGTATAACTCGCACACACTTCAAATGAATGTAAACCCGACACTTCCTTCCTAGAAAATTACGTTTCCAGATGTCTACGTATCGAAGCAATAGTGTTCTAATGCTTCTTAAAACGCGATATCGCATCTCATTTCTATGCTTCATGATCAGATATAATATTCATTGTGGTGTTTTATGTATACATCATATTTACTTCAAAAGATTGTAAATGCGACACTTCCATGCTAGGAAATAGCGTCTGCAGATGTCTACGTATCGAAGCAATAATAGAGTTCTAATGCTTCTTGAAACGCGATATCGCATCTCATTTCTATGTTTCATGATAAGTTATAATATTCATTGCGAAGTGTCATGTATACCTCGTATTCACTTCAAAAGAATGAAAATGTGACACTTCCTTGCTAGGAAATATCGTTTGCAGACGTCTACGTATCGAAGCAATAGTGTTCTAGTCCTCCTTATATCGCGATATCGCATCTCATTCCTATGTTTCATGATAAGATATAATATTCATTGTGCAGTGTTATGTATACCGCGTATTGACATCAAAGGAATGTCAATGCGACTGTTCCTTCCTAGGGTATAGCGATGGCAGATGTCTACGTGTCGAAGCAATGGAGTTCTTATGCTTCTTAAAACGAGATATCGCACCTCATTTCTATGTTTTATGATAAAATATAATATTCATTGCGAAGTGTCTTGCATTACTCAAATTGACATCAAAAGAATGGAAATACGACACTTCCTTGCTAGGAAGTAGCATTTGCAGAGGTCTACGTATCGATGCAATAGATTTCTATCGCTTCTTAATCGCGATATCGCATCTCATTTCTGTGTTTCATGATAAGATATAACATTCGTTGTGGAGTGTTATGTATACCTCGTATTCACTTCAAAAGATTGTAAATGCGACACTTCCTTGCTAGGGAATAGCGTTTGCAAATGTCTACGTATCGTAGCAACTGATTTCTAACGATTCTTAATTCGCTAATTCGCATCTCATTTCTATGTTTCATGATAAGATATAATATTCATTGCGAAGTGTCATGTATACCACGTATTCACTTCAAAAGAATGTAAATGCGACACTTCATTGCTAGCAAGTAGCGTTTGCAGATGTCTACTTATCGGAGCAATAGGGTTCTTATGCTTCTTGAAACGCGATATCGCATCACATTTCTATGCTTCATGATAAGGTATAATATTCATTGCGAAGTGTCATGTATACCTCGTATTCATTTCAAAAGAATGTAAATGCGACACTTCCTTGCTAGGAAATAGCGTTTGCAGGAGTTTACGTATCGTAGCAATAGAGATCTAATGCTTCTCAAAACGTCATACGCATATCATTTCTATGTTTCATGATAAGATATAATATTCATTGTGCAGTGTTATGTATACCACGTATTAACATCAAAAGAATGTAAATGCGACAGTTCCTTCCTAGGGAATAGCGATGGCAGATGTCTGCGTGTCGAAGCAATAGAGTTCTTGTGCTTCTTAAAACGAGATATCGCTCCTCATTTCTATGTTTTATGATAAGATATAATATTCATTGCAAAGTGTCGTGTCTTACTCAAATTGGCATCAAGAGAATGAAAATACGACACCTCCTTGCTAGGAAATAGCGTTTGCACATGTCTACGTATTGAAGCAATAGAGTTCCAATGCTTCTTATATCGCGAAATCGCATCTCATTTCTATGTTTCATGATAAAATATAATATTCATTGTGCAGTGTTATGTATACCTCGTATTGACTTCAAAAGAATGTAAATGCGACACTTCCTTGCTAGGAGATAGTATTGGCAGGTGTCTTCGTATCGTAGCAATAGAGTTCTAATTCTTCCTAAAACGCGATATCGCATCTCATTTCTATGTTTCATGATAAGATATAATATTCATTGCGAAGTGTCTTGTACACCTCGCATACTCTTCAAATGAATGTAAATGCGACACTTCCTTGCTAGGAAATAGCGTTGGCAGATGTGTACATATCGAGCAATATTATTCCAATGCCTCTTAAATCGCCATATCGCATCTCATTTCTATGTTTCATAATAAGATATAATATTCGATGTGGAGTGATATGTATACCTCGTATTCACTTCAAAAGAATATGAATGCGACGTTTCCTTGCTAGGAAACTGCTTTTCCAGATATCTACGTATCGTAGCAATATAGGTCTAATGCTTCTTAAAACGCGATACCGCATCTCATTCCTATGTCTCATGATAAAATATAATATTCATTGCGAAGTGTTTTGAATTCATCGTCTACACTTGAAATGTATGTAAATGCGACACTTCCTTGCTTGGAAGTAGCGTTTTCAGATGTCTACGTATCGAAGCAATAGAATTCTAATCCTTCTTAAATCGCGATATCGCATCTCATTCCTATGTTTTATGATAAGATATAATATTCATTGCGAAGTGTCATGTATACCTCGCATACACTTCAAAAGAATGTAAATGCTACACTTCCTGGCTGGGAAATAGCGTTTGCAGATGTCTAGGTATCGAAGCAATAGAGTTCTAATGCTGCTTAAATTGCGATATCGCATCACATTTCTATGCGTCATGATAAGATATAATATTCATTGCGGAGTGTCATGTATACTTCGTACGCACTACAAAAGAATGTAAATGCGACACTTCCTTGCTAGAAAGTAGCGTATGCAGATGTCTACGTATCGAAGTTATAGAGATCTAATGCCACTTAAAACGCGATATCGCATCTCACTTCTATGTTTCATGATAAGATATAATATTCATTGTGGAGTGTTATGTATACCTCGAATTCCCTTCAAAAGAAAGTAAATGCGACACTTCCTTGTTAGGAAATAGCGAATGCAGATATCTACGTATCGTAACAATAGAGTTCTAGTGCTTCTCGAAACGTGATATCGCATCTCATTTCTATGTTTCATGATAAGATATAATATTCATTGCGAAGTGATATGTATACCTCGTATTCACTTCAAAAGAATGTAGATGCGACACTACCTTGCTACGAAATAGCGTTTACAGATGTCCACGTATCGTAGCAATAGGTTTCTAACGCTTCTTAAAACGCGATATCGCATCTCATTTCCATGTTTCATGATGAGATATAATATTCATTGCGACGTGTCATGTATACTTCGCATACACTTCAAATGGATGCAAATGCGACACTTGCCTACTAGTAATTAGCGTTTGCAGAAGTCTACGTATCGATGCAATAGAGTTCTAATGCTTCTTCAGACGAGATATCGCATTTCATTTCTATGTCTTATGATAAGATATAATATTCATTCCGAAGTGTTATGTATTACTCGTCTACACTTTAAATGAATGTAAATGCCACACTTCCTTCCTAGGAAATAGCGTTTGCAGATGTCTACGTCACGAAGCAATAGAGTTCTAATGCTTCTTAAATCGCGATATCGCATCGCATTTCTATGTCTCATGATAGTATATAATATTCATTGCGAAGTGTTACGCATTCTTCGCATACACTTCAAGTTAATGTAAATGCGACACTATCTTGCTAGGAAACAGCGTTGGCAGATGTCTACGTATCGTAGCAACAGATTTCTAATGCTTCTCAACACCCGATATCGCATTTCATTTCTATGTTTCTTGATAAGATATAATATTCATTGCGAAGTGTCACTTATACCTCCCATACACTTCAAGTGAATGTAAATGCGACACTTTGTTGCTAAGAAATAGCGTTTGTAGATGTCTACGTATCGAAGGAATAGAGATCTAGTGATCCATAAAACGAGATATCTCATCTCATTTCGATGTTTCGTGATAAGATATATTATTCATTGCGGTGTTATGTATACCTCGTATACACTTCAAATGAATGTAAGTGCGACACTTCCTTGCTAGGAAGTAGCGTATGCAGATGTCGACGTATCGAAGCAATAGAGTTCCAATGCTCCTTAAAACGAGATATCGCATCATATATCTATGTTTCATGATAAGATATAATGTTCATTGCGAAGTGTCATGTATACCTCGTATTCACTTCAAAAGAATGTAAATGCGACACTTCCTTCCTGGGAAATAGCGTTTGCAGATGACTACGTATCGATGCAATAGATTTCTAATGATTCTTAAATCGCGAAATCGTATCTCATTCCTATGTTTCATGATAAGATATAATATTCATTGTGGAGTGTTATGTATACCTCGTATTCACTTCAAAAGAATGTAAATGCGACACTTCCTTGCTAGGAAATAGCGAATGCAGATGTCTACGTATCGTAGCATTAGAGTCCTACAGCTTCTCAAATGGCGATATCGCATCTCATTTCTATGCCTCATGATAAGATATAATATTCATTGCGAAGTGTCTTGTATACCTCGCATAAACTTCAACTGAATGTAAATGCGACACTTCCTTGCTTGGTAATAGCGTTGGCAGGTGTCTACTTATCGAAGCAATAGTGTTCTAATGCTTCTTAAATCGCGATATCGCATCTCATTTCTATGTTTCATGATTAGATATAATAATCATTGTGGAGTGTTAGGTATACATCGTATTTACTTCGAAGGAATGTAAATGCGACACTTCCTTGCTGGGAAATAGCGTTTGCAGATGTCTACGTATCGAAGCAATAGAGTTCTAATGCTTCTTAAAACGAGATATCGCATCTCATTTCTATGTTTCATGATAAGATATAATGTTCATTGCGAAGTGTCTTGTATACCTCGCATACACTTCAAATGAATGTAAATGCGACACTTCCTTCCTAGGAAGTAGCGTTTGCAGATGTCTACGAATCGAAGCAATAGAGTTCTATTGCTTCTTAAATCGCGATATCGCATCTCATTTCTATGTTTCGTGATAAGATATAATATTCATTGCGAAGTGTCGTGTATACCTCGTATTCTCTTCAAAAGAATATAAATACGACACTTCCTTGCTAGGAAATAGCGTTTGCAAATGTCTACGTATCGTAGCAGTATAGTTCTAATGCTTCTCAAAACGCGATATCGCTTCTCATTTCTATGTTTCATGATGAGATGTAATATACATTGCGAAGTGTCATGTATACTTCGGATACACATAAAATGAATGTAAATGCGACACTTCCTTGCTAGGATATAGCGTTTGCAGATGTCTACGTATCGAAGCAATAGACTTCTAATGCTTCTTCAAACGAGATATCGCATTCCATTTCTATGTTTCATGATAGGATATAAAATTCATTGCGAAGGTTTATGTATACCTCGTATTCACTTCAATTGAATGTAAATGCGACACTTCATTGCTAGGAAATAGCGTTTGCAGTTGTCTACGTATCGAAGCAATAGAGTTCAAATGCATCTTAAATGGCGATATCGCATCTCATTTCTGTGTTTCATGATAAGATATAATATTCATTGCGGAGTGTTATGTATACCTCGCATACAATTCAAAAGAATGAAAATGCGACTCTTCCTTGCTAGGAAATAGCGTTTGCAGATGTCTGAGTATCGAAGAAATAGAGTTCTAATGCTTCTTGAAACGCGATATCGCATCTCATTTCTATGTGTCATGATAAGATATAATATTCATTGCGAAGTGGCATGTATACCTCGCATAAACTTCAAATGAATATAAATACGACACTTCCTTGCTAGGAAATAGCGTTTGCAAATGTCTACGTATCGTAGTAATATAGTTCTAATGCTTCTCAAAACGCGATATCGCTTCTCATTTCTATGTTTCATGATAAGATATAATATTCATTGTGGAGTGTTATGTTAACCTCGTATTCACTTCAAAAGAATGTAAATGCGACACTTCCTTTGTAGGAAATAACGTTTGCTGATGTCTACGTATCGTAGCAATAGAGTTCTAAGGCTTCCTAAAACGCGATATCGCATCTCATTTCTATGTTTCATGATAAGATATAATATTGATTGCGAAGTGTCAAGTATACCTCGCATTACTTTCAAAAGAGTGTAAATGCGACACTTCCTTGCTAGCAAGTAGCGTTTCCAGATGTCAACGTATCGTAGCAATGGAGTTCTAATGCTTCTTATATCGCGGTATCACATCTCATTTCTATGTTTCGTGATAAGATATAATATTCATTGTGCAGTGTTATATATACCTCGTATTCACTTCAAAAGAATGTAGATGCGACACATCGTTGCTAGGAAATAGCGTCTGCAGATGTCTACGTATCGTAGAAATAGATTTCAAATCCATCTTAAATCGCGATATCGCATCTCATTCCTATGTTTCATGATAAGGTATAATATTAATTACGAAGTGTTATATATTCCCCGTCTACACTTCAACTGAATGTACATGCGACACTACCTTGATAGGAAATAGCGTTTCCAGATGTCTACGCATCGAAGCAATATAGTTCTAATGCTTCTTGAAAAGCGATATCGCATCTCATTTCTATGTTTCATGATAAGATATAATACTCATTTCGAAGTGTTATGCATACCTCGTATACACTTCAAATGAATGAAAGTGCGAGACTTCCTTGCTAGGAAGTAGCGCTTGCAGTTGTCTACGTATCGAAGCAATAGAGTTCGGATGTTTCTTAAAACGCGATATCGCATCTCGTTTCTATGTTTCATGATAAGATATAATATTCATTACGAAGTGCTATGTATTCCTCGTCTACACTTCAATTGAATGTAAATGCGACACTTCCATGCTAGGTAATAGCGTTTGCAGATGTCTGCGCATCGAAGAAATAGCGTTCTAATGCTTCTTAAAACGAGATATCGCATTTCATTTCTATGTTTTAAGATAAGTTATAATATTCATTGCGGAGTGTCATGTATACTTCGTATTCACTTCAGAAGAAAGTAAATGCGACATTTGCTTGCTAGGAAATAGCGTTTGCAGATGTCTACGTAACGAAGCACTAGATTTCTAATGCTTCTTAAATCGTCATATCGCATCTCATTTCTATGTTTCATGATAAGATATAATATTCATTGTGGAGTGTTATGTATACCTCGTATTCACTTCAAAAGGCTGTAATTGCGACACTTCCTTGCTAGGAAATAGCGTTTGGAGATGTCTACGTATCATAGCAATAGAATTCTGATGCTTCTTAAAACGCGATGTCGCTCCTCATTTCTATGTTTCATGATAAGATATAATATTCAATGCGAAGTGACATGCATGCATCGTATTCGCTTCAAAAGAATGTAAATGCGACGCTTCCTTGCTAGGAAATAGCGTTTGCAGATGTCTACGTATCGAAGCAATAGAGTTGTAATGCGTCTTAAATCGCGATATCGCATCTCATTCATATGTTTCGATATAAGATATAATATTCATTGTGTAGTGTTATGTATACCTCGCATACAATTCAAAAGATTATAACTGCGACACTTACTTGCTAGGAAGGAGCGTTTGCAGATGTCTACGTATCGAGGCAATAGAGTTGCCATGCATCTTGAATCGCGATATCGCATCTCACGTCTATGTTTCATGATAAGAAATAATATTCAATGCGGAGTGTCTGGTATACTTCGTATTCACTTCAAAAGAATGTAAATTCGAAACGTACTTGCTAGGAAATAGCGTTTGCAGATGTCTACGTATCGTAGCATTAGAGTCCTAATGCTTCTTAAAACGAGATATAGCATCTCATGTCTATGTTTCATTATAGGATATAATATTCATTGCGATGTGTCACTTATACCTCGCATACACCTCAAATGAATGTAAATGCGACACTTCCTTGCTGGGAAATAGCATTTCCAGATGTCTACGTATCGTAGCAATAGAGTTCTAATGCTTCTTAAAACGTGATATCGCATCTCATTCCTATGTTTCATGATAAGGTATAATATTAATTACGAAGTGTTATGTATTCCTCGTCTACACTTCAATTGAATGTAAATGCGACACTTCCATGCTAGGTAATAGCGTTTGCAGATGTCTGCGCATCGAAGAAATAGAGTTCTAATGCTTCTTAAAACGAGATATCGCATTTCATTTCTATGTTTTAAGATAAGTTATAATATTCATTTCGGAGTGTCATGTATACTTCGTATTCACTTCAGAAGAAAGTAAATGCGACATTTGCTTGCTAGGAAATAGCGTTTGCAGATGTCTACGTAACGAAGCACTAGATTTCTAATGCTTCTTAAATCGTCATATCGCATCTCATTTCTATGTTTCATGATAAGATATAATATTCATTGTGGAGTGTTATGTATACCTCGTATTCACTTCAAAAGACTGTAATTGCGACACTTCCTTGCTAGGAAATAGCGTTTGGAGATGTCTACGTATCATAGCAATAGAATTCTGATGCTTCTTAAAACGCGATGTCGCTCCTCATTTCTATGTTTCATGATAAGATATAATATTCAATGCGAAGTGACATGCATGCCTCGTATTCACTTGAAAAGAATGTAAATGCGACGCTTCCTTGCTAGGAAATAGCGTTTGCAGATGTCGAGGTATCGAAGCAATAGCGTTGCAATGCTTCTTAAATCGAGATATCGCATCTCCTTTCTATGTTTCATGATAAGATATAATTTTCATTGCGAAGTGTCTCGTACTCACTTCAAAAGAATGTAAATACGACACTTCCTTGCTAGGACGTTGCGTTTGCAGATGTCTACGTATCGATGCAGTAGAGTTCTAATGCTTCTTAAATCGCGATATCCCATCTCATTTCTATGTTTCATGGTAAGATATAATATTCATTGCGAAGTGGCATGTATACCTCGCATACACATCAAATGAATGTAAATGCGACACTTCCGTGCTAGGAAGTAGTGTCACGTCCTGGCGAACAAATTATTCGTATCCCAAGAGGCTGTATGACACAAGCTTTTTAGTCGAAAATTCGGTCCGGTATAAAACGCGTATGACCGGGTTCGTCGATTCTGCCAAGACGCGGGCACCGTAAACAATCGCGAACGCGTGTAAGGAGGGATTTTACTTACCTTTCGCTGATTTCCCTCTTCTGCTTTCAGATGTGGCGATCGTCGAGTGTCGTTTTCGGGGGAGGAGTCGGCGTACGGCTGGCTGAAATCGGCGTTGTGACGGTGGAGCTGCGGTGAATGTCGCCGTCCTTCGATGAACGAAGAATTCTGGCGTTTCATCAACGTATTCCGCACGAGATAATGGATTAAATTCTTCCTCCCGGCGCGATGAGTTCGTTTATAAACACTCAAGTTGATGCGAACTTGGAAGAATTTGTATTATGATATAATTGAATTTAGAAATGGAGTTGGAATGAACTAGAACTTGATGTGTTAGGAAAATATAAAGTATATTCTAAATCAAAGAGTACAAGAACAATTATTTCTAAGTATTAAGACTAGGTTAACTATGAATTAGGAATTAGAACAAAGACTTTAGAACTAGGAACCTTATCGAGGCTGCGCGACGACCCTAAGGCGTGACTTGGAAGAGACTTGGAATTGGAAGTGCCCGAAGGCGAGATAGAACTGTACCGTACTGACGGTACTGACTGACTGTGTCTCCCAAGATGCGTCTGCGACCTCCTCGGCTCTCGTAGCGCTTAGGTCGTGTGCGAACGTAGGTGAGAGTATGTGGACGCCCGAGTGGGGTTTCGGCGTTGCGTGGTGGGGTTAGCGGCGCGTGCCGCTGAGGCGGTCGAAATCTCGCGCGTCGCGGCTTATTTAATTAGCGCTCTTATGATTATAGAGATACAAGTAGGAAATTAGAATCTCGTAGAGGTTGATTCACCTGGTACGTCCCTGGAGTGAGCGAGAGGGCGAGTTTCCCTGCAGGTAAGAGGGGGACGGTGGATGGCACCTTGAGTGGGAGCGAGACAGCGCACATGGTCCTTGGTGCGAGAGAGATGACGCACGAGGTCCTCGGTGCGAGTGAGACAGAATGTGTTGCCCTTGGAGCGAGGGAGAAGGCGAACACATCTGCGGGTGCGAGTTAGACGGAGGGTAGGTCCCTTGGAGTGAGAGAGACGGCGAGCACCTCTGCGGGTGCGAGTGAGACGGAGGGTATGTCCCCTGGAGTGAGAGAGACGGCGAATTGCGCCTGGGTGTTGAAGGTGGTGCAGGTGCGTGAGGGTGGTTGCTGTGGTGCGTTGAGAGGGTGGCAGGCGGCACGCCTGACGTCACAGTAGCGTTTGCAGATATCTACGTATCGAAGCAGTAGAGTTCTAATGCTTCTCAAAACGCGATATCGCATCTCATTTCTATGTCTCGTGATAAGATATAATATTCATTGCGAAATGTCATGTATACCTCGTATTCACTTCAAACGAATGTAAATGCCTCACTTCCTTGCTAGGAACCAGCGTTTCCTGATGTCTACGTATCGAAATAATAGTGTTCTAATGCTTCTTAAAACAAGATATCGCAACTCATTACTATGTTTCATGAGAAGATATAATATACATTGCGAAGTGTCATGTATACCTCGTATTCACTTCAAGAGAATGTAAATGCGGCACTTCCTTGCTAGGAAATAGCGTTTCCAGATATCTACGTATCGTAGCAGTAGTGTTCTAATGCTTCTCAAAGCGCGATATCGCATCCCATTTCTATGTTTCATGATAAGATATAATATTCATTGCGAAGTGTCATGCATACCTCGTATTCACTTCAAAAGAATGTAAATGCGACACTTCCTTGCTAGGAAGTAGCGTTTGCAAATGTCTACGTATCGATGCAATAGAGATCTAATGCTTCTCAAGACGCGATATCGCATTTCATTTCTATGTTTCATGATAAGATATAATATTCAGAACGAAGTGTCATGTATACCTCGCATTCCTTTCAAAAGAATGTAAATGCGACACTTCCTTGCTACGAAATAGCGTGTCCAGATGTCTACGTATAGAAACAATAGGGTACTAATGCTTCTTAAAACGAGACTTCGCATCCCAGTCCTATGTTTCATGATGAGATATAATATTTATTGCGAAGTGTCATGTAGACCTCGTATTCACTTCAAATGAATGTAAATGCGACACTTGCTTGCTAGGACATAGCGTTTGCAGATGTCTACGTATCGAAGCAATAGAGTTTTAATGCTCCTTAAATCGCGATATCGCATCTCATTTCTTTGTTTCATGATAAGATATGATATTCATTGCGAAGTGTCATGTTCACCTCGCATAAACTTCAAATGAAACTAAATGTGATTCTTCCTTGCTAGGAAGTAGCATATGCAGATGTCTACGTATCGTAGCAATAGGGTTCCAATGCTTCTCAAAACGAGATATCGCATCTCATTTCTATGTCTCATGATAAGATATAATATTCATTGCGATGTGTTATGTATTCCTCGTCTACACTTCAAGTGATTGTAAATGCGACACTTCCATGCTAGGAAATAGCGTTGGCAGATGTATACGTATCGAAGCAATAGGGTTCTAATGTTTCTTAAAACGGGATACCGCATCTCCTATCTATGTTTCACGATAAGATATAATATTCATTGCGAATTGTCATGTATACCTCGTATTCACTTCAGAAGAATGTAAATGCGACACTTCCATGCTATTAAATAGCGTTTGCAGATGTTTACGTATCGTAGCACTAGATTTCTAATGCTTCTTAAACCGCGATATGGCATTTTACTTCTATGTTTCGTTATAAGGTATAATATTCATTGTGGAGTGTTATGTATACCTCGTGTTCACTCCAAAAGAATGTAAATGCGACATTTCCATGCTAAGAAGTAGCGTTTGCAGATGACTACGTATCGTAGCAATAAAGTTCTAATGCTTCCTAAAACAAGATATCGCGACTCATTTCTATGTTCCATGAGAAGATATAATATTCATTGCGAAGTGTCATGTACACCTCGTGTTCACGTCAAAGGAATGTAAATGCGACACTTCCTTACTAGGAAATAGCGTTTACAGATGTCTACGTATCGTAGCAAATGAGTTCTAATGCTACTTATAATGCGATATCGCATCTCATTTCCATGTTTCCTGATAAGATATAATATTCATTGCGGAGTGTCATTTACACCTCGCATACACTTCAAATGAATGTAAATGCGACACTTCCTCTCTAGGAAATAGCGTTTCCAAATGCCTACGTATCGAAGCAATAGAGTTCAAATGCTTCTTAAATCGCGATATCGCATCACATTTCTATGTTTCATGATAAGATATAATATTCATTGTGGACTGTTATGTATACCTCGTAATCACTTCAAAAGTGTGTAAGTGCAACGCTTCCTTGATATGAAATAGCGTTTGCAGATGTATACGTATCGAAGCGACAGAGTTATAATGCTTCTTAAGACGAGATTTCGCATGTCATTTTAATGTTTTATGATATGATATAATATTCATTGCGAAGTGTCGTGTATGCGTCGTATTCACTTCAAAAGAATGTAAATGTGACACTTCCTTGCTAGGAAATAGCGTTTGCAGACGTCTACGTATCGAAGCAATAGAGTTCTGATCCTCCTTATATCGCGATATCGCATCTCATTTCTATGTTTCATGATAAGATATAATATTCATTGTGGAGTGTTATGTATACCTTGTATTCACTTCAAAAGATTGTAAATGCGACACATCCTTGCTAGGAAATAGCGTCTGCTGATATCTACGTATCGTAGCAATAGAGTTCTAATCCTTATTAGAACGCGATATCGCATCTTATTACTATGTTTCATGATAAGATATAATATTCATTGCGAAGTGTCTTGTATACCTCGCATACACTTCAAATGAATGTAAATTAGACACTTCCTTGCTAGGAAATAGCGATGGCAGATGTCTACGTACCGAAGAAATAGAGTTCTAATGCTTCTTGAACCGGGATATCGCATCTCATTCCTATGTTTCATGATAAGATATATTATTCATTACGAAGTATCACGTATACCTCGCATACACTTCAAATGAATGTAAATGCGACACTTCCTTCCTAGGAAATAACGTTTGCAGATGTCTACGTATCGTAGCAATAGAGTTCTAATGCTCCTTATATCGCGAGATCGCATCTCATATCTATGTTTCACGATAAGATATAATACTCATTGCGAAGTGTTATGTATACCTCGCATACACTTCAAAAGAATGTTAATGCGACACTTCCTTGCTAGGAAATAGCGTTTGCAGATTTCTGCGTATCGTAGCATTATATTTCTATTGCATCTCAAAACGCGGTATCGCATCTCATATCTATGCTTCACGATAAGATGTTATATTCATTGCGAAGTGTTATGTATACCTCGCATACACTTCAAGTGAATGTAAATGCGACAGTTCCTTGCTAGGAAGTAGCGATTGCAGATGTCTACGTATCGAAGCAATAGAGTTCTAATGCTCCTTGAAACGGGATATCGCATCTCATTTCCATGTTTCATGATAAGATATAATATTAATTGCGAAGTGTCAGGTATACCTCGCATTCACTTCAAAAGAATGTAAATGCGATACTTCCTTGCTAGGAAATAGCGTTTGCAGATGTCTACGTATCGTAGCAATAGAGTTCTTATGCTTCTTATATCGCAAGATCGAATCTCAGATCTATGTTTCACGATAAGATATAATATTCATTGTGGAGTAGTGTTATGTATACCTCGTATTCACCTCAAAAGAATGTAAATGCGACACTTCCTTGCTAGGAAATAGCGTTTGCAGATTTCTGCGTATCGTAGCATTAGATTTCTATTGCATCTCAAAACGCGATTTCGCATCTCATTTCTATGTTTCATGATAAGATATAATATTTATTGCGAAGTGTCACGTATACATCGCATACACTTCAAATGAATGTAAAGGCGACACTTCCTTGCTAGGAAATAACGTTTGCAGATGTCTACGTATCGTAGCAATAGAGTTCTAATGCTTCTTATATCGCGAGATCGCATCTCATATCTACGTTTCTCGATAAGATATAATATTCATTGCGAAGTGTTATGTATACCTCGCATACACTTCAAATGAATGTAAATGCGACACTTCCTTGATAGGAAATAGCGTTTGCAGACGTCTACGTATCGAAGCAATAGAGTTCTAATGCTTCTTGAAACGGAATATCGCATCTCATTTCTATACTTCATGATAAGAAATAATATTCATTGCGAAGTTTCATGTATTCCTCGTATTCACTTCAAATGAATGTAAATGCGACACTTCCTTGCTAGGAAATAGAGTTTGCAGATGTCTACGTATCGTAGCAATAGAGTTGTAATGCTCCTTCAAATGGGATATCGCATCTCATATCTATGTTTCATGATAAGATATAATATTCATTGCGAAGATTCATGTATACCTTGTATTCACTTCAGAGGAATGTAAATGCTACTCTTCCCTGCTAGGAAATAGCGTTTGCAGATGTCTACGTATCGTAGCAATAGAGTTCTTATGCTCCTTATATCGCGAGATCGCATCTCATATCTATGTTTCACGATAAGATATAATATTCATTGCGAAGTGTTATGTATACCTCGCATACACTTCAAATGAATGTAAATGCGACACTTCCTTGCTGGGAAATAGCGATTGCAAATGTCTACGTATCGAAGCAATAGAGTTCTAATGCTTCTTAAAACGCGATATCACATCACATTTCTACGTTTCATGATAAGATATAATATTCATTGCGAAGTTTCATGTATACCTTGTATTCACTTCAGAGGAATGTAAATATTACTCTTCCCTGCTAGGAAATAGCGTTTGCAGATGTCTACGTATCGTAGCAAGCGTGTCATAATGATTCTTAAAACGAGATATCGCATCTCATTTCTATGTTTCATGATAACATATAATATTCATTGCGAAGTGTTATGTATACCTCGCATACACTTCAAATGAATGTAAATGCGACACTTCCTTGCTAGGAAATAACGTTTGCAGATGTCTACATATCGTAGCAATAGAGTTCTAATGCTTCTTATATCGCGAGATCGCATCTCATATCTATGTTTCACGATAAGATATAATATTCATTGCGAAGTGTTATGTATACCTCGCATACACACAAATGAATGTAAATGCTACAGTTCCTTGCTAGGAAGTAGCGATTGCAGATGTCTACGTATCGAAGCAATAGAGTTCTAATGCTTCTTGAAACGGGATAGCGCGTCTCATTTCCATGTTTCATGATAAGATATAATATTAATTGCGAAGTGTCATGTATACCTCGCATTCACTTCAAAAGAATGTAAATGCGACACTTCCTTGCTAGGAAATAGCGTTTGCAGATGTCTACGTATCGTAGCAATAGAGTTCTTATGCTTCTTATATCGCAAGATCGAATCTCAGATCTATGTTTCACGATAAGATATAATATACGTTGTGGAGTGTTTTGTATACCTCGTATTCACCTCAAAAGAATGTAAGTGCGACACTTCCTTGCTAGGAAATAGCGTTTGCAGATTTCTGCGTATCGTAGCATTAGATTTCTATTGCATCTCAAAACGCGATATCGCATCTCATTTCTATGTTTCATGAAAAGATATAATATTTATTGCGAAGTGTCACGTATACATCGCATACACTTCAAATGAATGTAAATGCGACAGTTCCTTGCTAGGAAGTAGCGATTGCAGATGTCTACGTATCGAAGCAATAGAGTTCTAATGCTCCTTGAAACGGGATATCGCATCTCATTTCCATGTTTCATGATAAGATATAATATTAATTGCGAAGTGTCAGGTATACCTCGCATTCACTTCAAAAGAATGTAAATGCGATACTTCCTTGCTAGGAAATAGCGTTTGCAGATGTCTACGTATCGTAGCAATAGAGTTCTTATGCTTCTTATATCGCAAGATCGAATCTCAGATCTATGTTTCACGATAAGATATAATATTCATTGTGGAGTAGTGTTATGTATACCTCGTATTCACCTCAAAAGAATGTAAATGCGACACTTCCTTGCTAGGAAATAGCGTTTGCAGATTTCTGCGTATCGTAGCATTAGATTTCTATTGCATCTCAAAACGCGATTTCGCATCTCATTTCTATGTTTCATGATAAGATATAATATTTATTGCGAAGTGTCACGTATACATCGCATACACTTCAAATGAATGTAAAGGCGACACTTCCTTGCTAGGAAATAACGTTTGCAGATGTCTACGTATCGTAGCAGTAGAGTTCTAATGCTTCTTATATCGCGAGATCGCATCTCATATCTACGTTTCTCGATAAGATATAATATTCATTGCGAAGTGTTATGTATACCTCGCATACACTTCAAATGAATGTAAATGCGACACTTCCTTGATAGGAAATAGCGTTTGCAGACGTCTACGTATCGAAGCAATAGAGTTCTAATGCTTCTTGAAACGGAATATCGCATCTCATTTCTATACTTCATGATAAGAAATAATATTCATTGCGAAGTTTCATGTATTCCTCGTATTCACTTCAAATGAATGTAAATGCGACACTTCCTTGCTAGGAAATAGAGTTTGCAGATGTCTACGTATCGTAGCAATAGAGTTGTAATGCTCCTTCAAATGGGATATCGCATCTCATATCTATGTTTCATGATAAGATATAATATTCATTGCGAAGATTCATGTATACCTTGTATTCACTTCAGAGGAATGTAAATGCTACTCTTCCCTGCTAGGAAATAGCGTTTGCAGATGTCTACGTATCGTAGCAATAGAGTTCTTATGCTCCTTATATCGCGAGATCGCATCTCATATCTATGTTTCACGATAAGATATAATATTCATTGCGAAGTGTTATGTATACCTCGCATACACTTCAAATGAATGTAAATGCGACACTTCCTTGCTGGGAAATAGCGATTGCAAATGTCTACGTATCGAAGCAATAGAGTTCTAATGCTTCTTAAAACGCGATATCACATCACATTTCTACGTTTCATGATAAGATATAATATTCATTGCGAAGTTTCATGTATACCTTGTATTCACTTCAGAGGAATGTAAATATTACTCTTCCCTGCTAGGAAATAGCGTTTGCAGATGTCTACGTATCGTAGCAAGCGTGTCATAATGATTCTTAAAACGAGATATCGCATCTCATTTCTATGTTTCATGATAACATATAATATTCATTGCGAAGTGTTATGTATACCTCGCATACACTTCAAATGAATGTAAATGCGACACTTCCTTGCTAGGAAATAACGTTTGCAGATGTCTACATATCGTAGCAATAGAGTTCTAATGCTTCTTATATCGCGAGATCGCATCTCATATCTATGTTTCACGATAAGATATAATATTCATTGCGAAGTGTTATGTATACCTCGCATACACACAAATGAATGTAAATGCTACAGTTCCTTGCTAGGAAGTAGCGATTGCAGATGTCTACGTATCGAAGCAATAGAGTTCTAATGCTTCTTGAAACGGGATAGCGCGTCTCATTTCCATGTTTCATGATAAGATATAATATTAATTGCGAAGTGTCATGTATACCTCGCATTCACTTCAAAAGAATGTAAATGCGACACTTCCTTGCTAGGAAATAGCGTTTGCAGATGTCTACGTATCGTAGCAATAGAGTTCTTATGCTTCTTATATCGCAAGATCGAATCTCAGATCTATGTTTCACGATAAGATATAATATACGTTGTGGAGTGTTTTGTATACCTCGTATTCACCTCAAAAGAATGTAAGTGCGACACTTCCTTGCTAGGAAATAGCGTTTGCAGATTTCTGCGTATCGTAGCATTAGATTTCTATTGCATCTCAAAACGCGATATCGCATCTCATTTCTATGTTTCATGAAAAGATATAATATTTATTGCGAAGTGTCACGTATACATCGCATACACTTCAAATGAATGTAAATGCGACAGTTCCTTGCTAGGAAATAGCGTTTGCAGACGTCTACGTATCGAAGCAATAGAGTTCTAATGATTCTTAAAACGAGATATCGCATCTCATTTCTATGTTTCATGATAACATATAATATTCATTGCGAAGTGTTATGTATACCTCGCATACACTTCAAATGAATGTAAATGCGACACTACCTTGCTAGGAAATAACGTTTGCAGATGTCTACGTATCGTAGCAAGCGTGTTATAATGCTTCTTAAAACGAGATATCGCATCTCATTTCTGTGTTTCGTGACAACATATAATATTCATTGCGAAGTGTTATGTATACCTCGCATACACTTCAAATGAATGTAAATGCGACAGTTCCTTGCTAGGAAGTAGCGATTGCAGATTTCTACGTATCGAAGCAATAGAGTTCTAATGCTTCTTGAAACGGGATAGCGCATCTCATTTCCATGTTTCATGATAAGATATAATATTAATTGCGAAGTGTCATGTATACCTCGCATTCATTTCAAAAGAATGTAAATGCGACACTTCCTTGCTAGGAAATAGCGTTTGCAGATGTCTACGTATCGTAGCAATAGAGTTCTTATGCTTCTTATATCGCAAGATCGAATCTCTGATCTATGTTCCACGATAAGATATAATATACATTGTGGAGTGTTATGTATACCTCGTATTCACCTCAAAAGAATGTAAATGCGACACTTCCTTGCTAGGAAATAGCGTTTGCAGATTTCTGCGTATCGTAGCATTAGATTTCTATTGCATCTCAAAACGCGATATCGCATCTCATTTCTATGTTTCATGAAAAGATATAATATTTATTGCGAAGTGTCACGTATACATCGCATACACTTCAAATGAATGTAAATGCGACAGTTCCTTGCTAGGAAATAGCGTTTGCAGACGTCTACGTATCGAAGCAATAGAGTTCTAATGCTTCTTGAACCGGAATATCGCATCTCATTTCTATGCTTCACGATAAGAAATAGTATTCATTGCGAAGTTTCATGTATTCCTCGTATTCACTTCAAATGAATGTAAATGCGACACTTACTGGCTAGGAAATAGAGTTTGCAGATGTCTACGTATCGTAGCAAGCGTGTTATAATGCTTCTTAAAACGAGATATCGCATCTCATTTCTATGTTTCGTGACAACATATAATATTCATTGCGAAGTGTTATGTATACCTCGCATACACTTCAAAAGATTGTTAATGCGACACTTCCTTGCTAGGAAATAGCGTTTACAGATTTCTGCGTATCGTAGCATTATATTTCTATTGCATCTCAAAACGCGATATCGCACCTCAATTCTATGTTTCATGATAAGATATAATATTTATTGCGAAGTGTCACGTATACATCGCATACACTTCAAATGAATGTAAATGCGACAGTTCCTTGCTAGGAAATAGCGTTTGCAGACGTCTACGTATCGAAGCAATAGAGTTCTAATGCTTCTTGAAACGGAATATCGCATCTCATTTCTATGATTCGTGAAAACATATAATATTCATTGCGAAGTGTCTTGTATACCCCGCATACACTTCAAATGAATGTAAATTAGACACTTCCTTGCTAGGAAATAGCGATGGCAGATGTCTACGTATCGAAGAAATATAGTTCTAATGCTTCTTGAACCGGGATATCGCATCTCATTTCTATGTTTCATGATAAGATATATTATTCATTACGAAGTATCACGTATACCTCGCATACACTTCAAATGAATGTAAATGCGACACTTCCTTCCTAGGAAATAACGTTTGCAGATGTCTACGTATCGTAGCAATAGAGTTCTAATGCTTCTTATATCGCGAGATCGCATCTCATATCTATGTTTCACGATAAGATATAATATTCATTGCGAAGTGTTATGTATACCTCGCATACACTTCAAAAGAATGTTAATGCGACACTTCCTTGCTAGGAAATAGCGTTTGCAGATTTCTGCGTATCGTAGCATTATATTTCTATTGCATCTCAAAACGCGGTATCGCATCTCATATCTATGCTTCACGATAAGATGTTATATTCATTGCGAAGTGTTATGTATACCTCGCATACACACAAATGAATGTAAATGCTACAGTTCCTTGCTAGGAAGTAGCGATTGCAGATGTCTACGTATCGAAGCAATAGAGTTCTAATGCTTCTTGAAACGGGATAGCGCGTCTCATTTCCATGTTTCATGATAAGATATAATATTAATTGCGAAGTGTCATGTATACCTCGCATTCACTTCAAAAGAATGTAAATGCGACACTTCCTTGCTAGGAAATAGCGTTTGCAGATGTCTACGTATCGTAGCAATAGAGTTCTTATGCTTCTTATATCGCAAGATCGAATCTCAGATCTATGTTTCACGATAAGATGTAATATTCATTGTGGAGTAGTGTTATGTATACCTCGTATTCACCTCAAAAGAATGTAAATGCGACACTTCCTTGCTAGGAAATAGCGTTTGCAGATTTCTGCGTATCGTAGCATTAGATTTCTATTGCATCTCAAAACGCGATATCGCATCTCATTTCTATGTTTCATGATAAGATATAATATTTATTGCGAAGTGTCACGTATACATCGCATACACTTCAAATGAATGTAAAGGCGACACTTCCTTGCTAGGAAATAACGTTTGCAGATGTCTACGTATCGTAGCAATAGAGTTCTAATGCTTCTTATATCGCGAGATCGCATCTCATATCTACGTTTCTCGATAAGATATAATATTCATTGCGATGTGTTATGTATACCTCGCATACACTTCAAATGAATGTAAATGCGACACTTCCTTGCTAGGAAATAGCGTTTGCAGACGTCTACGTATCGAAGCAATAGAGTTCTAATGCTTCTTGAAACGGAATATATAAAAGATATAATATTTATTGCGAAGTGTCACGTATACATCGCATACACTTCAAATGAATGTAAATGCGACAGTTCCTTGCTAGGAAATAGCGTTTGCAGACGTCTACGTATCGAAGCAATAGAGTTCTAATGCTTCTTAAAACGAGATATCGCATCTCATTTCTATGTTTCATGATAACATATAATATTCATTGCGAAGTGTTATGTATACCTCGCATACACTTCAAATGAATGTAAATGCGACACTACCTTGCTAGGAAATAGCGTTTCCAGATCTCTGCGTATCGTAGCATTATATTTCCATTGCATCTCAAAACGCGATATCGCACCTCATTTCTATGTTTCATGATAAGATATAGTATTTATTGCGAAGTGTCACGTATACATCGCATACAGTTCAAATGAATGTAAATGCGACACTTCCTTGCTAGGAAATAGCGCTCGCAGATGTCTACGTATCGTAGCAATAGAGATCTAGTGCTTCTTAAAACGCGATATCGCACCTCACGTCTATGTTTCATGATAAGATATAATATTTATTGCGAAGTGACACTTATACCTAGCATAAACTTCAAATGAATGTAAATGCGACACTTCGTTGCTAGGAAATAGCGTTTGCAGATGTCTACGTATCGAAACAGTAGAGTTCTAATGCTTCTTAAAACGGGACACCGCATGTCATTTCTATGTTTCATGATAAGATATAATATTAATTGCGAAGTGTCATGGATACCTCGTATTCACTTAAAAAGAATGTAAATGCGACACTTCCTTGCTAGGAAATAGCGTTTGCAGATGTCTCCGTATCGAAGGAATGGGGTTCTAACGCTTCTAAAAACGCAATATCGCATCCCATTTCTATGCTTCATGATAATATATAATAATCATTGTGCAGTGATATGTATATCTCGTCTACACTTCAAAAGAATGTAAATGCGACACTTCCTTCCTAGGAAATAGCGTCTGCAGATGTCTACGTATCGTAAAAATAGAGTTCTAATGCTTCTTATATCGCGAGATCGCATCTCATATCTATGTTTCACGATAAGATATAATATTCATTGCGAAGTGTTATGTATACCTCGCATACACTTCAAAAGAATGTTAATGCGACACTTCCTTGCTAGGAAATAGCGTTTGCAGATTTCTGCGTATCGTAGCATTATATTTCTATTGCATCTCAAAACGCGGTATCGCATCTCATATCTATGCTTCACGATAAGATGTTATATTCATTGCGAAGTGTTATGTATACCTCGCATACACACAAATGAATGTAAATGCTACAGTTCCTTGCTAGGAAGTAGCGATTGCAGATGTCTACGTATCGAAGCAATAGAGTTCTAATGCTTCTTGAAACGGGATAGCGCGTCTCATTTCCATGTTTCATGATAAGATATAATATTAATTGCGAAGTGTCATGTATACCTCGCATTCACTTCAAAAGAATGTAAATGCGACACTTCCTTGCTAGGAAATAGCGTTTGCAGATGTCTACGTATCGTAGCAATAGAGTTCTTATGCTTCTTATATCGCAAGATCGAATCTCAGATCTATGTTTCACGATAAGATGTAATATTCATTGTGGAGTAGTGTTATGTATACCTCGTATTCACCTCAAAAGAATGTAAATGCGACACTTCCTTGCTAGGAAATAGCGTTTGCAGATTTCTGCGTATCGTAGCATTAGATTTCTATTGCATCTCAAAACGCGATATCGCATCTCATTTCTATGTTTCATGAAAAGATATAATATTTATTGCGAAGTGTCACGTATACATCGCATACACTTCAAATGAATGTATATGCGACAGTTCCTTGCTAGGAAATAGCGATTGCAGACGTCTACGTATCGAAGCAATAGAGTTCTAATGCTTCTTGAACCGGAATATCGCATCTCATTTCTATGCTTCACGATAAGAAATAATATTCATTGCGAAGTTTCATGTATTCCTCGTATTCACTTCAAGTGAATGTAAATGCGACACTTCCTGGCTAGGAAATAGAGTTTGCAGATGTCTACGTATCGTAGCAAGCGTGTTATAATGCTTCTTAAAACGAGATATCGCATCTCATTTCTATGTTTCGTGACAACATATAATATTCATTGCGAAGTGTTATGTATACCTCGCATACACTTCAAAAGATTGTTAATGCGACACTTCCTTGCTAGGAAATAGCGTTTGCAGATTTCTGCGTATCGTAGCATTATATTTATATTGCATCTCAAAACGCGATATCGCACCTCAATTCTATGTTTCATGATAAGATATAATATTTATTGCGAAGTGTCACGTATACATCGCATACACTCCAAATGAATGTAAATGCGACAGTTCCTTGCTAGGAAATAGCGTTTGCAGACGTCTACGTATCGAAGCAATAGAGTTCTAATGCTTCTTGAAACGGAATATCGCATCTCATTTCTATGATTCGTGACAACATATAATATTCATTGCGAAGTGTTATGTATACCTCGCATACACTTCAAAAGAATGTTAATGCGACACTTCCTTGCTAGGAAATAGCGTTTGCAGATGTCTACGTATCGTAGCAATAGAGTTCTTATGCTTCTTATATCGCAAGATCGAATCTCAGATCTATGTTTAACGATAAGATATAATATTCATTGCGAAGTGTTATGTATACCTCGCATACACTTCAGATGAATGTAAATGCGACAGTTCCTTGCTAGGAAGTAGCGATTGCAGATGTCTACGTATCGAAGCAATAGAGTTCTAATGCTTCTTGAACCGGGATATCGCATCTCATTTCTATGTTTCATGATAAGATATAATATAAATTTCGAAGTGTCATGTATACCTCGCATTCACTTCAAAAGAATGTAAATGCGACACTTCCTTGCTAGGAAATAGCGTTTGCAGATGTCTACGTATCGTAGCAATTGTGTCCTTATGCTTCTCATATCGCAAGATCGAATCTCATATCTATGTTTCACGATAAGATATAATATTCATTGTGGAGTGTTATGTATACCTCGTATTCACCTCAAAAGAATGTAAATGCGACTCTTCCTTGCTAGGATATAGCGATGGCAGATGTCTACGTATCGAAGCAAAAGAGTTCTAATGCTTCTTAGAACGAGATACCGCATCTCATTCATATGTTTCATGGTACGATATATTATTCATTGCGAAGTATCACGTATACCTTGTATTCACTTCAGAAGAATGTAAATGCGACACTTCCTTGCTAGGTAATAGCGTTTACAGATTTCTGCGTATCGTAGCATTAGATTTCTATTGCATCTCAAAACGCGATATCGCATCCCATTTCTATGTTTCATGATAAGATATAATATTTATTGTGAAGTGTCACTTATACATCGCATACACTTCAAATGAATGTAAATGCGACACTTCCTTGCTAGGAAATAGCGTTTGCAGACGTCTACGTATCGAAGCAATAGAGTTCTAATGCTTCTTGAAACGGAATATCGCATCACATTTCTATGCTTCATGATAAGAAATAATATTCATTGCGAAGTTTCATGTATTCCTCGTATTCACTTCAAATGAATGTAAATGCGACACTTCCTTGCTAGGAAATAGAGTTTGCAGATGTCTACGTATCGTAGCAAGCGTGTTATAATGCTTCTTAAAACGAGATATCGCATCTCATTTCTATGTTTCATGAAAAACATATAATATTCATTGCGAAGTGTTATGCATAACTCGCATACACTTCAAATGAATGTAAATGACACACTTCCTTGCTAGGAAATAGAGTTTGCAGATGTCTACGTATCGTAGTAATAGAGTTGTAATGCTCCTTCAAATGGGATATCGCATCTCATATCTATGTTTCATGATAAGATATAATATTCATTGCGAAGATTCATGTATACCTTGTATTCACTTCAGAGGAATGTAAATGCTACTCTTCCCTGCTAGGAAATAGCGTTTGCAGATGTCTACGTATCGTAGCAATAGAGTTCTAATGCTCCTTATATCGCGATATCGCATCTCATATCTATGTTTCACGATAAGATATAATATTCATTGCGAAGTGTTATGTATACCTCGCATACACTTCAAATGAATGTAAATGCGACACTTCCTTGCTGGGAAATAGCGATTGCAAATGTCTACGTATCGAAGCAATAGAGTTCTAATGCTTCTTAAAACGCGATATCACATCACATTTCTATGTTTCATGATAAGATATAATATTCATTGCGAAGTTTCATGTATACCTTGTATTCACTTCAGAGGAATGTAAATGTTACTCTTCCCTGCTAGGAAATAGCGTTCGCAGATGTCTACGTATCGTAGCAAGCGTGTCATAATGATTCTTAAAACGAGATATCGCATCTCATTTCAATGTTTCATGATAACATATAATATTCATTGCGAAGTGTTACGTATACCTCGCATACACTTCAAATGAATGTAAATGCGACACTTCCTTGCTAGGAAATAACGTTTGCAGATGTCTACGTATCGTAGCAATAGAGTTCTAATGCTTCTTATATCGCGAGATCGCATCTCATATCTATGTTTCACGATAAGATATAATATTCATTGCGAAGTGTTATGTATACCTCGCATACACTTCAAATGAATGTAAATGCGACAGTTCCTTGCTAGGAAGTAGCGATTGCAGATGTCTACGTATCGAAGCAATAGAGTTCTAATGCTTCTTGAAACGGGATAGCGCATCTCATTTCCATGTTTCATGATAAGATATAATATTAAATGCGAAGTGTCATGTATACCTCGCATTCACTTCAAAAGAATGTAAATGCGACACTTCCTTGCTAGGAAATAGCGTTTGCAGATGTCTACGTATCGTAGCAATAGAGTTCTTATGCTTCTTATATCGCAAGATCGAATCTCAGATCTATGTTTCACGACAAGATGTAATATTCGTTGTGGAGTGTTATGTATACCTCGTATTCACCTCAAAAGAATGTAAATGCGACTCTTCCTTGCTAGGATATAGCGATGGCAGATGTCTACGTATCGAAGCAAAAGAGTTCTAATGCTTCTTAGAACGAGATACCGCATCTCATTCCTATGTTTCATGGTACGATATATTATTCATTGCGAAGTATCACGTATACCTCGCATACACTTCAAATGAATGCAAATGCGACACTTCCTTGCTAGGAACTAGCGTTTGCAGATGTCTACGTATAGTAACAATAGAGTTCTAATGCTTCTCAAAACGCGATATCAAATCTCATTACTATGTTTCATGGTAAGATAAAATATTAATTGCGAAGTGTCATGTATACCTTGTATTCACTTCAGAAGAATGTAAATGCGACACTTCCTTGCTAGGAAATAGCGTTTGCACATTTCTGCGTATCGTAGCATTAGATTTCTATTGCATCTCAAAACGCGATACCGCATCTCATTTCTATGTTTCATGATAAGATATAATATTTATTGTGAAGTGTCACGTATACATCGCATACACTTCAAATGAATGTAAATGCGACACTTCCTTGCTAGGAAATAGCGTTTGCAGACGTCTACGTATCAAAGCAATAGAGTTCTAATGCTTCTTGAAACGGAATATCGCATCTCATTTCTATGCTTCATGATAAGAAATAATATTCATTGCGAAGTTTCATGTATTCCTCGTATTCACTTCAAATGAATGTAAATGCGACACTTCCTTGCTAGGAAATAGCGTTTGCAGATGTCTACGTATCGTAGCAATAGAGTTCTTATGCTTCTTATATCGCAAGATCGAATCTCTGATCTATGTTCCACGATAAGATATAATATACATTGTGGAGTGTTATGTATACCTCGTATTCACCTCAAAAGAATGTAAATGCGACACTTCCTTGCTAGGAAATAGTGTTTGCAGATTTCTGCGTATCGTAGCAATAGAGTTCTTATGCTTCGTATATCGCAAGATCGAATCTCTGATCTATGTTCCACGATAAGATATAATATACATTGTGGAGTGTTATGTATACCTCGTATTCACCTCAAAAGAATGTAAATGCGACACTTCCTTGCTAGGAAATAGCGTTTGCAGATTTCTGCGTATCGTAGCATTAGATTTCTATTGCATCTCAAAACGCGATATCGCATCTCATTTCTATGTTTCATGAAAAGATATAATATTTATTGCGAAGTGTCACGTATACATCGCATACACTTCAAATGAATGTATATGCGACAGTTCCTTGCTAGGAAATAGCGATTGCAGACGTCTACGTATCGAAGCAATAGAGTTCTAATGCTTCTTGAACCGGAATATCGCATCTCATTTCTATGCTTCACGATAAGAAATAATATTCATTGCGAAGTTTCATGTATTCCTCGTATTCACTTCAAGTGAATGTAAATGCGACACTTCCTGGCTAGGAAATAGAGTTTGCAGATGTCTACGTATCGTAGCAAGCGTGTTATAATGCTTCTTAAAACGAGATATCGCATCTCATTTCTATGTTTCGTGACAACATATAATATTCATTGCGAAGTGTTATGTATACCTCGCATACACTTCAAAAGATTGTTAATGCGACACTTCCTTGCTAGGAAATAGCGTTTGCAGATTTCTGCGTATCGTAGCATTATATTTATATTGCATCTCAAAACGCGATATCGCACCTCAATTCTATGTTTCATGATAAGATATAATATTTATTGCGAAGTGTCACGTATACATCGCATACACTCCAAATGAATGTAAATGCGACAGTTCCTTGCTAGGAAATAGCGTTTGCAGACGTCTACGTATCGAAGCAATAGAGTTCTAATGCTTCTTGAAACGGAATATCGCATCTCATTTCTATGATTCGTGACAACATATAATATTCATTGCGAAGTGTTATGTATACCTCGCATACACTTCAAAAGAATGTTAATGCGACACTTCCTTGCTAGGAAATAGCGTTTGCAGATGTCTACGTATCGTAGCAATAGAGTTCTTATGCTTCTTATATCGCAAGATCGAATCTCAGATCTATGTTTAACGATAAGATATAATATTCATTGCGAAGTGTTATGTATACCTCGCATACACTTCAGATGAATGTAAATGCGACAGTTCCTTGCTAGGAAGTAGCGATTGCAGATGTCTACGTATCGAAGCAATAGAGTTCTAATGCTTCTTGAACCGGGATATCGCATCTCATTTCTATGTTTCATGATAAGATATAATATAAATTTCGAAGTGTCATGTATACCTCGCATTCACTTCAAAAGAATGTAAATGCGACACTTCCTTGCTAGGAAATAGCGTTTGCAGATGTCTACGTATCGTAGCAATTGTGTCCTTATGCTTCTCATATCGCAAGATCGAATCTCATATCTATGTTTCACGATAAGATATAATATTCATTGTGGAGTGTTATGTATACCTCGTATTCACCTCAAAAGAATGTAAATGCGACTCTTCCTTGCTAGGATATAGCGATGGCAGATGTCTACGTATCGAAGCAAAAGAGTTCTAATGCTTCTTAGAACGAGATACCGCATCTCATTCATATGTTTCATGGTACGATATATTATTCATTGCGAAGTATCACGTATACCTTGTATTCACTTCAGAAGAATGTAAATGCGACACTTCCTTGCTAGGTAATAGCGTTTACAGATTTCTGCGTATCGTAGCATTAGATTTCTATTGCATCTCAAAACGCGATATCGCATCCCATTTCTATGTTTCATGATAAGATATAATATTTATTGTGAAGTGTCACTTATACATCGCATACACTTCAAATGAATGTAAATGCGACACTTCCTTGCTAGGAAATAGCGTTTGCAGACGTCTACGTATCGAAGCAATAGAGTTCTAATGCTTCTTGAAACGGAATATCGCATCACATTTCTATGCTTCATGATAAGAAATAATATTCATTGCGAAGTTTCATGTATTCCTCGTATTCACTTCAAATGAATGTAAATGCGACACTTCCTTGCTAGGAAATAGAGTTTGCAGATGTCTACGTATCGTAGCAAGCGTGTTATAATGCTTCTTAAAACGAGATATCGCATCTCATTTCTATGTTTCATGAAAAACATATAATATTCATTGCGAAGTGTTATGCATAACTCGCATACACTTCAAATGAATGTAAATGACACACTTCCTTGCTAGGAAGTAGAGTTTGCAGATGTCTACGTATCGTAGTAATAGAGTTGTAATGCTCCTTCAAATGGGATATCGCATCTCATATCTATGTTTCATGATAAGATATAATATTCATTGCGAAGATTCATGTATACCTTGTATTCACTTCAGAGGAATGTAAATGCTACTCTTCCCTGCTAGGAAATAGCGTTTGCAGATGTCTACGTATCGTAGCAATAGAGTTCTAATGCTCCTTATATCGCGATATCGCATCTCATATCTATGTTTCACGATAAGATATAATATTCATTGCGAAGTGTTATGTATACCTCGCATACACTTCAAATGAATGTAAATGCGACACTTCCTTGCTGGGAAATAGCGATTGCAAATGTCTACGTATCGAAGCAATAGAGTTCTAATGCTTCTTAAAACGCGATATCACATCACATTTCTATGTTTCATGATAAGATATAATATTCATTGCGAAGTTTCATGTATACCTTGTATTCACTTCAGAGGAATGTAAATGTTACTCTTCCCTGCTAGGAAATAGCGTTCGCAGATGTCTACGTATCGTAGCAAGCGTGTCATAATGATTCTTAAAACGAGATATCGCATCTCATTTCAATGTTTCATGATAACATATAATATTCATTGCGAAGTGTTACGTATACCTCGCATACACTTCAAATGAATGTAAATGCGACACTTCCTTGCTAGGAAATAACGTTTGCAGATGTCTACGTATCGTAGCAATAGAGTTCTAATGCTTCTTATATCGCGAGATCGCATCTCATATCTATGTTTCACGATAAGATATAATATTCATTGCGAAGTGTTATGTATACCTCGCATACACTTCAAATGAATGTAAATGCGACAGTTCCTTGCTAGGAAGTAGCGATTGCAGATGTCTACGTATCGAAGCAATAGAGTTCTAATGCTTCTTGAAACGGGATAGCGCATCTCATTTCCATGTTTCATGATAAGATATAATATTAAATGCGAAGTGACATGTATACCTCGCATTCACTTCAAAAGAATGTAAATGCGACACTTCCTTGCTAGGAAATAGCGTTTGCAGATGTCTACGTATCGTAGCAATAGAGTTCTTATGCTTCTTATATCGCAAGATCGAATCTCAGATCTATGTTTCACGACAAGATGTAATATTCGTTGTGGAGTGTTATGTATACCTCGTATTCACCTCAAAAGAATGTAAATGCGACTCTTCCTTGCTAGGATATAGCGATGGCAGATGTCTACGTATCGAAGCAAAAGAGTTCTAATGCTTCTTAGAACGAGATACCGCATCTCATTCCTATGTTTCATGGTACGATATATTATTCATTGCGAAGTATCACGTATACCTCGCATACACTTCAAATGAATGCAAATGCGACACTTCCTTGCTAGGAACTAGCGTTTGCAGATGTCTACGTATAGTAACAATAGAGTTCTAATGCTTCTCAAAACGCGATATCAAATCTCATTACTATGTTTCATGGTAAGATAAAATATTAATTGCGAAGTGTCATGTATACCTTGTATTCACTTCAGAAGAATGTAAATGCGACACTTCCTTGCTAGGAAATAGCGTTTGCAGATTTCTGCGTATCGTAGCATTAGATTTCTATTGCATCTCAAAACGCGATACCGCATCTCATTTCTATGTTTCATGATAAGATATAATATTTATTGTGAAGTGTCACGTATACATCGCATACACTTCAAATGAATGTAAATGCGACACTTCCTTGCTAGGAAATAGCGTTTGCAGCCGTCTACGTATCGAAGCAATAGAGTTCTAATGCTTCTTGAAACGGAATATCGCATCTCATTTCTATGCTTCATGATAAGAAATAATATTCATTGCGAAGTTTCAAGTATTCCTCGTATTCACTTCAAATGAATGTAAATGCGACACTTCCTTGCTAGGAAATAGAGTTTGCAGATGTCTACGTATCGTAGCAAGCGTGTTATAATGCTTCTTAAAACGGGATATCGCACCTCATTTCTATGTTTCATGACAACATATAATATTCATTGCGAAGTGTTATGTATACTTCGCATACACTTCAAATGAATGTAAATGCGACACTTCCTTGCTAGGAAATAGAGTTTGCAGATGTCTACGTATCGTAGCAATAGAGTTCTAATGCTTCTTATATGGCGAGATCGCATCTCATATCTATGTTTCACGATAAGATATAATATTCATTGCGAAGTGTTATGTATACCTCGCATACACTTCAAATGAATGTAAATGCGACAGTTCCTTGCTAGGAAGTAGCGATTGCAGATGTCTACGTATCGTAGCAATAGAGTTCTAATGCTTCTTATATCGCGAGATCGCATCTCATATCTATGTTTCACGATAAGATATAATATTCATTGCGAAGTGTTATGTATACCTCGCATACACTTCAAATGAATGTAAATGCGACAGTTCCTTGCTAGGAAGTAGCGATTGCAGATGTCTACGTATCGAAGCAATAGAGTTCTAATGCTTCTTGAAACGGGATAGCGCATCTCATTTCCATGTTTCATGATAAGATATAATATTAAATGCGAAGTGTCATGTATACCTCGCATTCACTTCAAAAGAATGTAAATGCGACACTTCCTTGCTAGGAAATAGCGTTTGCAGATGTCTACGTATCGTAGCAATAGAGTTCTTATGCTTCTTATATCGCAAGATCGAATCTCAGATCTATGTTTCACGATAAGATGTAATATTCGTTGTGGAGTGTTATGTATACCTCGTATTCACCTCAAAAGAATGTAAATGCGACTCTTCCTTGCTAGGATATAGCGATGGCAGATGTCTACGTATCGAAGCAAAAGAGTTCTAATGCTTCTTAGAACGAGATACCGCATCTCATTCCTATGTTTCATGGTACGATATATTATTCATTGCGAAGTATCACGTATACCTCGCATACACTTCAAATGAATGCAAATGCGACACTTCCTTGCTAGGAACTAGCGTTTGCAGATGTCTACGTATAGTAACAATAGAGTTCTAATGCTTCTCAAAACGCGATATCAAATCTCATTACTATGTTTCATGGTAAGATAAAATATTAATTGCGAAGTGTCATGTATACCTTGTATTCACTTCAGAAGAATGTAAATGCGACACTTCCTTGCTAGGAAATAGCGTTTGCAGATTTCTGCGTATCGTAGCATTAGATTTCTATTGCATCTCAAAACGCGATACCGCATCTCATTTCTATGTTTCATGATAAGATATAATATTTATTGTGAAGTGTCACGTATACATCGCATACACTTCAAATGAATGTAAATGCGACACTTCCTTGCTAGGAAATAGCGTTTGCAGCCGTCTACGTATCGAAGCAATAGAGTTCTAATGCTTCTTGAAACGGAATATCGCATCTCATTTCTATGCTTCATGATAAGAAATAATATTCATTGCGAAGTTTCATGTATTCCTCGTATTCACTTCAAATGAATGTAAATGCGACACTTCCTTGCTAGGAAATAGAGTTTGCAGATGTCTACGTATCGTAGCAAGCGTGTTATAATGCTTCTTAAAACGGGATATCGCACCTCATTTCTATGTTTCATGACAACATATAATATTCATTGCGAAGTGTTATGTATACTTCGCATACACTTCAAATGAATGTAAATGCGACACTTCCTTGCTAGGAAATAGAGTTTGCAGATGTCTACGTATCGTAGCAATAGAGTTCTAATGCTTCTTATATGGCGAGATCGCATCTCATATCTATGTTTCACGATAAGATATAATATTCATTGCGAAGTGTTATGTATACCTCGCATACACTTCAAATGAATGTAAATGCGACAGTTCCTTGCTAGGAAGTAGCGATTGCAGATGTCTACGTATCGAAGCAATAGAGTTCTAATGCTTCTTGAACCGGGATATCGCATCTCATTTCTATGTTTCATGATAAGATATAATATTTATTGCGAAGTGTCACGTATACATCGCATACACTTCAAATGAATGTAAATGCGACACTTCCTTGCTAGGAAATAGCGTTTGCAGATGTCTACGTATCGAAGCAATAGAGTTCTAATGCTTCTTGAAACGGAATATCGCATCACATTTCTATGCTTCATGATAAGAAATAATATTCATTGCGAAGTTTCATGTATTCCTCGTATTCACTTCAAATGAATGTAAATGCGACACTTCCTTGCTAGGAAATAGAGTTTGCAGATGTCTACGTATCGTAGCAAGCGTGTTATAATGCTTCTTAAAACGAGATATCGCATCTCATTTCTATGTTTCATGACAACATATAATATTCATTGCGAAGTGTTATGCATAACTCGCATACACTTCAAATGAATGTAAATGACACACTTCCTTGCTAGGAAATAGAGTTTGCAGATGTCTACTTATCGTAGTAATAGAGTTGTAATGCTCCTTCAAATGGGATATCGCATCTCATATCTATGTTTCATGATAAGATATAATATTCATTGCGAAGATTCATGTATACCTTGTATTCACTTCAGAGGAATGTAAATGCTACTCTTCCCTGCTAGGAAATAGCGTTTGCAGATGTCTACGTATCGTAGCAATAGAGTTCTAATGCTCCTTATATCGCGATATCGCATCTCATATCTATGTTTCACGATAAGATATAATATTCATTGCGAAGTGTTATGTATACCTCGCATACACTTCAAATGAATGTAAATGCGACACTTCCTTGCTGGGAAATAGCGATTGCAAATGTCTACGTATCGAAGCAATAGAGTTCTAATGCTTCTTAAAACGCGATATCACATCACATTTCTATGTTTCATGATAAGATATAATATTCATTGCGAAGTTTCATGTATACCTTGTATTCACTTCAGAGGAATGTAAATGTTACTCTTCCCTGCTAGGAAATAGCGTTCGCAGATGTCTACGTATCGTAGCAAGCGTGTCATAATGATTCTTAAAACGAGATATCGCATCTCATTTCAATGTTTCATGATAACATATAATATTCATTGCGAAGTGTTACGTATACCTCGCATACACTTCAAATGAATGTAAATGCGACACTTCCTTGCTAGGAAATAACGTTTGCAGATGTCTACGTATCGTAGCAATAGAGTTCTAATGCTTCTTATATCGCGAGATCGCATCTCATATCTATGTTTCACGATAAGATATAATATTCATTGCGAAGTGTTATGTATACCTCGCATACACTTCAAATGAATGTAAATGCGACAGTTCCTTGCTAGGAAGTAGCGATTGCAGATGTCTACGTATCGAAGCAATAGAGTTCTAATGCTTCTTGAAACGGGATAGCGCATCTCATTTCCATGTTTCATGATAAGATATAATATTAAATGCGAAGTGTCATGTATACCTCGCATTCACTTCAAAAGAATGTAAATGCGACACTTCCTTGCTAGGAAATAGCGTTTGCAGATGTCTACGTATCGTAGCAATAGAGTTCTTATGCTTCTTATATCGCAAGATCGAATCTCAGATCTATGTTTCACGACAAGATGTAATATTCGTTGTGGAGTGTTATGTATACCTCGTATTCACCTCAAAAGAATGTAAATGCGACTCTTCCTTGCTAGGATATAGCGATGGCAGATGTCTACGTATCGAAGCAAAAGAGTTCTAATGCTTCTTAGAACGAGATACCGCATCTCATTCCTATGTTTCATGGTACGATATATTATTCATTGCGAAGTATCACGTATACCTCGCATACACTTCAAATGAATGCAAATGCGACACTTCCTTGCTAGGAACTAGCGTTTGCAGATGTCTACGTATAGTAACAATAGAGTTCTAATGCTTCTCAAAACGCGATATCAAATCTCATTACTATGTTTCATGGTAAGATAAAATATTAATTGCGAAGTGTCATGTATACCTTGTATTCACTTCAGAAGAATGCAAATGCGACACTTCCTTGCTAGGAAATAGCGTTTGCAGATTTCTGCGTATCGTAGCATTAGATTTCTATTGCATCTCAAAACGCGATATCGCATCTCATTTCTATGTTTCATGATAAGATATAATATTTATTGTGAAGTGTCACGTATACATCGCATACACTTCAAATGAATGTAAATGCGACACTTCCTTGCTAGGAAATAGCGTTTGCAGACGTCTACGTATCGAAGCAATAGAGTTCTAATGCTTCTTGAACCGGAATATCGCATCTCATTTCTATGCTTCATGATAAGAAATAATATTCATTGCGAAGTTTCATGTATTCCTCGTATTCACTTCAAATGAATGTAAATGCGACACTTCCTTGCTAGGAAATAGAGTTTGCAGATGTCTACGTATCGTAGCAAGCGTGTTATAATGCTTCTTAAAACGGGATATCGCACCTCATTTCTATGTTTCATGACAACATATAATATTCATTGCGAAGTGTTATGTATACCTCGCATACACTTCAAATGAATGTAAATGCGACACTGCCTTGCTAGGAAATAGAGTTTGCAGATGTCTACGTATCGTAGCAATAGAGTTCTAATGCTTCTTATATCGCGAGATCGCATCTCATATCTATGTTTCACGATAAGATATAATATTCATTGCGAAGTGTTATGTATACCTCGCATACACTTCAAATGAATGTAAATGCGACAGTTCCTTGCTAGGAAGTAGCGATTGCAGATGTCTACGTATCGAAGCAATAGAGTTCTAATGCTTCTTAAAACGCGATATCGCATCTCATTTCTATGTTTCATGATAAGATATAATATTCATTGTGGAGTGTTATGTATACCTCTTATTCACATCAAATGAATGCAAATGCGACACTTCCTTGCTACTAAACAGCGTTTGCAGATGTCTACGTATCGTCCCAATAGATTTCTAGTGGCTTTTAGATCGCGAGATCGCATCTCCTTTCTATGTTTCATTACAAGATATAATATTCATTGTGGAGTGTTATATATACCTCGTATTCACTTCAAAAGAATGTAAGTGCGACACTTCCTTGCTAGGAAATAGCGTTTGTAGTTATCTACGTATCGTAGCAATAGATTTGAAATGCCTCTTAATACGCCATAGCGCATCACATTTCTATGTTTCATGATAAGATATAAAATTCATAGCGAAGTGTCATATATACATCATATTCACTTCAGAAGAATGTAAGTGCGACACTTCCTTGCTAGGAAATATCGTTTACAGATGTCTACGTGTCGTAGCAATAGAAACCTAATGCTTCTTAAATCGAGATATCGCATCTCATTTCTATGTTTCATGACAACATATAATATTCATTGCGAAGTGTTATGCATAACTCGCATACACTTCAAATGAATGTAAATGACACACCTCCTTGCTAGGAAATAGCGTTTCCAGATCTCTGCGTATCGTAGCATTATATTTCCATTGCATCTCAAAACGCGATATCGCACCTCATTTCTATGTTTCATGATAAGATATAGTATTTATTGCGAAGTGTCACGTATACATCGCATACAGTTCAAATGAATGTAAATGCGACACTTCCTTGCTAGCAAATAACGTTTGCAGATGACTACGTATCGTAGCAATAGAGTTCTAATGATTCTTAAAACGAGATATCGCATCTCATTTCTATGTTTCATGATAACATATAATATTCATTGCGAAGTGTTATATATACCTCGCATACACTTCAAATGAATGTAAATGCGACACTTCCTTGCTAGGAAATAACGTTTGCAGATGTCTACGTATCGTAGCAATAGAGTTCTAATGCTTCTTATATCGCGAGATCGCATCTCATATCTATGTTTCACGATAAGATATAATATTCATTGTGGAGTGTTATGTATACCTCGTATTCACCTCAAAAGAATGTAAATGCGACTCTTCCTTGCTAGGATATAGCGATGGCAGATGTCTACGTATCGAAGCAAAAGAGTTCTAATGCTTCTTAGAACGAGATACCGCATCTCATTCCTATGTTTCATGGTACGATATATTATTCATTGCGAAGTATCACGTATACCTCGCATACACTTCAAATGAATGTAAATGCGACACTTCCTTGCTAGGAACTAGCGTTTGCAGATGTCTACGTATAGTAACAATAGAGTTCTAATGCTTCTCAAAACGCGATATCAAATCTCATTACTATGTTTCATGGTAAGATAAAATATTAATTGCGAAGTGTCATGTATACCTTGTATTCACTTCAGAAGAATGTAAATGCGACACTTCCTTGCTAGGAAATAGCGTTTGCAGATTTCTGCGTATCGTAGCATTAGATTTCTATTGCATCTCAAAACGCGATACCGCATCTCATTTCTATGTTTCATGATAAGATATAATATTTATTGTGAAGTGTCACGTATACATCGCATACACTTCAGAAGAATGTAAATGCGACACTTCCTTGCTAGGAAATAGCGTTTGCAGACGTCTACGTATCGAAGCAATAGAGTTCTAATGCTTCTTGAAACGGAATATCGCATCTCATTTCTATGCTTCATGATAAGAAATAATATTCATTGCGAAGTTTCATGTATTCCTCGTATTCACTTCAAATGAATGTAAATGCGACACTTCCTTGCTAGGAAATAGAGTTTGCAGATGTCTACGTATCGTAGCAAGCGTGTTATAATGCTTCTTAAAACGGGATATCGCACCTCATTTCTATGTTTCATGACAACATATAATATTCATTGCGAAGTGTTATGTATACCTCGCATACACTTCAAATGAATGTAAATGCGACAGTTCCTTGCTAGGAAGTAGCGATTGCAGATGTCTACGTATCGAAGCAATAGAGTTCTAATGCTTCTTGAAACGGGATAGCGCATCTCATTTCCATGTTTCATGATAAGATATAATATTAATTGCGAAGTGTCATGTATACCTCGCATTCACTTCAAAAGAATGTAAATGCGACACTTCCTTGCTAGGAAATAGCGTTTGCAGATGTCTACGTATAGTAACAATAGAGTTCTAATGCTTCTCAAAACGCGATATCAAATCTCATTACTATGTTTCATGGTAAGATAAAATATTAATTGCAAAGTGTCATGTATACCTTGTATTCACTTCAGAAGAATGTAAATGCGACACTTCCTTGCTAGGAAATAGCGTTTGCAGATTTCTGCGTATCGTAGCATTAGATTTCTGTTGCATCTCAAAACGCGATATCGCATCTCATTTCTATGTTTCATGAAAAGATATAATATTTATTGCGAAGTGTCACGTATACATCGCATACACTTCAAATGAATGTAAATGCGACAGTTCCTTGCTAGGAAATAGCGTTTGCAGACGTCTACGTATCGAAGCAATAGAGTTCTAATGCTTCTTGAACCGGAATATCGCATCTCATTTCTATGCTTCACGATAAGAAATAATATTCATTGCGAAGTTTCATGTATTCCTCGTATTCACTTCAAATGAATGTAAATGCGACACTTCCTGGCTAGGAAATAGAGTTTGCAGATGTCTACGTATCGTAGCAAGCGTGTTATAATGCTTCTTAAAACGAGATATCGCATCTCATTTCTATGTTTCGTGACAACATATAATATTCATTGCGAAGTGTTATGTATACCTCGCATACACTTCAAAAGATTGTTAATGCGACACTTCCTTGCTAGGAAATAGCGTTTACAGATTTCTGCGTATCGTAGCATTATATTTCTATTGCATCTCAAAACGCGATATCGCACCTCAATTCTATGTTTCATGATAAGATATAATATTTATTGCGAAGTGTCACGTATACATCGCATACACTTAAAATGAATGTAAATGCGACAGTTCCTTGCTAGGAAATAGCGTTTGCAGACGTCTACGTATCGAAGCAATAGAGTTCTAATGCTTCTTGAAACGGAATATCGCATCTCATTTCTATGATTCGTGACAACATATAATATTCAATGCGAAGTGTCTTGTATACCCCGCATACACTTCAAATGAATGTAAATTAGACACTTCCTTGCTAGGAAATAGCGATGGCAGATGTCTACGTATCGAAGAAATAGAGTTCTAATGCTTCTTGAACCGGGATATCGCATCTCATTTCTATGTTTCATGATAAGATATATTATTCATTACGAAGTATCACGTATACCTCGCATACACTTCAAATGAATGTAAATGCGACACTTCCTTCCTAGGAAATAACGTTTGCAGATGTCTACGTATCGTAGCAATAGAGTTCTAATGCTTCTTATATCGCGAGATCGCATCTCATATCTATGTTTCACGATAAGATATAATATTCATTGCGAAGTGTTATGTATACCTCGCATACACTTCAAAAGAATGTTAATGCGACACTTCCTTGCTAGGAAATAGCGTTTGCAGATTTCTGCGTATCGTAGCATTATATTTCTATTGCATCTCAAAACGCGGTATCGCATCTCATATCTATGCTTCACGATAAGATATTATATTCATTGCGAAGTGTTATGTATACCTCGCATACACTTCAAATGAATGTAAATGCGACAGTTCCTTGCTAGGAAGTAGCGATTGCAGATGTCTACGTATCGAAGCAATAGAGTTCTAATGCTCCTTGAAACGGGATATCGCATCTCATTTCCATGTTTCATGATAAGATATAATATTAATTGCGAAGTGTCAGGTATACCTCGCATTCACTTCAAAAGAATGTAAATGCGATACTTCCTTGCTAGGAAATAGCGTTTGCAGATGTCTACGTATCGTAGCAATAGAGTTCTTATGCTTCTTATATCGCAAGATCGAATCTCAGATCTATGTTTCACGATAAGATATAATATTCATTGTGGAGTAGTGTTATGTATACCTCGTATTCACCTCAAAAGAATGTAAATGCGACACTTCCTTGCTAGGAAATAGCGTTTGCAGATTTCTGCGTATCGTAGCATTAGATTTCTATTGCATCTCAAAACGCGATATCGCATCTCATTTCTATGTTTCATGATAAGATATAATATTTACTGCGAAGTGTCACGTATACATCGCATACACTTCAAATGAATGTAAAGGCGACACTTCCTTGCTAGGAAATAACGTTTGCAGATGTCTACGTATCGTAGCAATAGAGTTCTAATGCTTCTTATATCGCGAGATCGCATCTCATATCTACGTTTCTCGATAAGATATAATATTCATTGCGATGTGTTATGTATACCTCGCATACACTTCAAATGAATGTAAATGCGACACTTCCTTGCTAGGAAATAGCGTTTGCAGACGTCTACGTATCGAAGCAATAGAGTTCTAATGCTTCTTGAAACGGAATATCGCATCTCATTTCTATGCTTCATGATAAGAAATAATATTCATTGCGAAGTTTCATGTATTCCTCGTATTCACTTCAAATGAATGTAAATGCGACACTTCCTTGCTAGGAAATAGAGTTTGCAGATGTCTACGTATCGTAGCAATAGAGTTGTAATGCTCCTTCAAATGGGATATCGCATCTCATATCTATGTTTCATGATAAGATATAATATTCATTGCGAAGATTCATGTATACCTTGTATTCACTTCAGAGGAATGTAAATGCTACTCTTCCTTGCTAGGAAATAGCGTTTGCAGATGTCTACGTATCGAAGCAAAAGAGTTCTAATGCTTCTTAGAACGAGATACCGCATCTCATTCCTATGTTTCATGGTACGATATATTATTCATTGCGAAGTATCACGTATACCTCGCATACACTTCAAATGAATGTAAATGCGACACTTCCTTGCTAGGAACTAGCGTTTGCAGATGTCTACGTATAGTAACAATAGAGTTCTAATGCTTCTCAAAACGCGATATCAAATCTCATTACTATGTTTCATGGTAAGATAAAATATTAATTGCGAAGTGTCATGTACACCTTGTATTCACTTCAGAGGAATGTAAATGTTACTCTTCCCTGCTAGGAAATAGCGTTTGCAGATGTCTACGTATCGTAGCAAGCGTGTCATAATGATTCTTAAAACGAGATATCGCATCTCATTTCTATGTTTCATGATAACATATAATATTCATTGCGAAGTGTTATGTATACCTCGCATACACTTCAAATGAATGTAAATGCGACACTTCCTTGCTAGGAAATAACGTTTGCAGATGTCTACATATCGTAGCAATAGAGTTCTAATGCTTCTTATATCGCGAGATCGCATCTCATATCTATGTTTCACGATAAGATATAATATTCATTGCGAAGTGTTATGTATACCTCGCATACACACAAATGAATGTAAATGCTACAGTTCCTTGCTAGGAAGTAGCGATTGCAGATGTCTACGTATCGAAGCAATAGAGTTCTAATGCTTCTTGAAACGGGATAGCGCGTCTCATTTCCATGTTTCATGATAAGATATAATATTAATTGCGAAGTGTCATGTATACCTCGCATTCACTTCAAAAGAATGTAAATGCGACACTTCCTTGCTAGGAAATAGCGTTTGCAGATGTCTACGTATCGTAGCAATAGAGTTCTTATGCTTCTTATATCGCAAGATCGAATCTCAGATCTATGTTTCACGATAAGATATAATATACATTGTGGAGTGTTTTGTATACCTCGTATTCACCTCAAAAGAATGTAAGTGCGACACTTCCTTGCTAGGAAATAGCGTTTGCAGATTTCTGCGTATCGTAGCATTAGATTTCTATTGCATCTCAAAACGCGATATCGCATCTCATTTCTATGTTTCATGAAAAGATATAATATTTATTGCGAAGTGTCACGTATACATCGCATACACTTCAAATGAATGTAAATGCGACAGTTCCTTGCTAGGAAATAGCGTTTGCAGACGTCTACGTATCGAAGCAATAGAGTTCTAATGCTTCTTAAAACGAGATATCGCATCTCATTTCTATGTTTCATGATAACATATAATATTCATTGCGAAGTGTTATGTATACCTCGCATACACTTCAAATGAATGTAAATGCGACACTACCTTGCTAGGAAATAACGTTTGCAGATGTCTACGTATCGTAGCAAGCGTGTTATAATGCTTCTTAAAACGAGATATCGCATCTCATTTCTATGTTTCGTGACAACATATAATATTCATTGCGAAGTGTTATGTATACCTCGCATACACTTCAAATGAATGTAAATGCGACAGTTCCTTGCTAGGAAGTAGCGATTGCAGATGTCTACGTATCGAAGCAATAGAGTTCTAATGCTTCTTGAAACGGGATAGCGCATCTCATTTCCATGTTTCATGATAAGATAGAATATTAATTGCGAAGTGTCATGTATACCTCGCATTCACTTCAAAAGAATGTAAATGCGACACTTCCTTGCTAGGAAATAGCGTTTGCAGATGTCTACGTATCGTAGCAATAGAGTTCTTATGCTTCTTATATCGCAAGATCGAATCTCTGATCTATGTTCCACGATAAGATATAATATACATTGTGGAGTGTTATGTATACCTCGTATTCACCTCAAAAGAATGTAAATGCGACACTTCCTTGCTAGGAAATAGCGTTTGCAGATTTCTGCGTATCGTAGCATTAGATTTCTATTGCATCTCAAAACGCGATATCGCATCTCATTTCTATGTTTCATGAAAAGATATAATATTTATTGCGAAGTGTCACATATACATCGCATACACTTCAAATGAATGTAAATGCGACAGTCCCTTGCTAGGAAATAGCGTTTGCAGACGTCAACGTATCGAAGCAATAGAGTTCTAATGCTTCTTGAAACGGAATATCGCATCTCATTTCTATGATTCGTGACAACATATAATATTCATTGCGAAGTGTTATGTATACCTCGCATACACTTCAAAAGAATGTTAATGCGACACTTCCTTGCTAGGAAATAGCGTTTGCAGATGTCTACGTATCGTAGCAATAGAGTTCTTATGCTTCTTATATCACAAGATCGAATCTCAGATCTATGTTTCACGATAAGATATAATATACATTGTGGAGTGTTTTGTATACCTCGTATTCACCTCAAAAGAATGTAAGTGCGACACTTCCTTGCTAGGAAATAGCGTTTGCAGATTTCTGCGTATCGTAGCATTAGATTTCTATTGCATCTCAAAACGCGATATCGCACCTCATTTCTATGTTTCATGAAAAGATATAATATTTATTGCGAAGTGTCACGTATACATCGCATACACTTCAAATGAATGTAAATGCGACAGTTCCTTGCTAGGAAATAGCGTTTGCAGACGTCTACGTATCGAAGCAATAGAGTTCTAATGATTCTTAAAACGAGATATCGCATCTCATTTCTATGTTTCATGATAACATATAATATTCATTGCGAAGTGTTATGTATACCTCGCATACACTTCAAATGAATGTAAATGCGACACTACCTTGCTAGGAAATAGCGTTTCCAGATCTCTGCGTATCGTAGCATTATATTTCCATTGCATCTCAAAACGCGATATCGCACCTCATTTCTATGTTTCATGATAAGATATAGTATTTATTGCGAAGTGTCACGTATACATCGCATACAGTTCAAATGAATGTAAATGCGACACTTCCTTGCTAGCAAATAACGTTTGCAGATGACTACGTATCGTAGCAATAGAGTTCTAATGATTCTTAAAACGAGATATCGCATCTCATTTCTATGTTTCATGATAACATATAATATTCATTGCGAAGTGTTATATATACCTCGCATACACTTCAAATGAATGTAAATGCGACACTTCCTTGCTAGGAAATAACGTTTGCAGATGTCTACGTATCGTAGCAATAGAGTTCTAATGCTTCTTATATCGCGAGATCGCATCTCATACCTATGTTTCACGATAAGATATAATATTCATTGTGGAGTGTTATGTATACCTCGTATTCACCTCAAAAGAATGTAAATGCGACTCTTCCTTGCTAGGATATAGCGATGGCAGATGTCTACGTATCGAAGCAAAAGAGTTCTAATGCTTCTTAGAACGAGATACCGCATCTCATTCCTATGTTTCATGGTACGATATATTATTCATTGCGAAGTATCACGTATACCTCGCATACACTTCAAATGAATGTAAATGCGACACTTCCTTGCTAGGAACTAGCGTTTGCAGATGTCTACGTATAGTAACAATAGAGTTCTAATGCTTCTCAAAACGCGATATCAAATCTCATTACTATGTTTCATGGTAAGATAAAATATTAATTGCGAAGTGTCATGTATACCTTGTATTCACTTCAGAAGAATGTAAATGCGACACTTCCTTGCTAGGAAATAGCGTTTGCACATTTCTGCGTATCGTAGCATTAGATTTCTATTGCATCTCAAAACGCGATACCGCATCTCATTTCTATGTTTCATGATAAGATATAATATTTATTGTGAAGTGTCACGTATACATCGCATACACTTCAAATGAATGTAAATGCGACACTTCCTTGCTAGGAAATAGCGTTTGCAGACGTCTACGTATCAAAGCAATAGAGTTCTAATGCTTCTTAAAACGGAATATCGCATCACATTTCTATGCTTCATGATAAGAAATAATATTCATTGCGAAGTTTCATGTATTCCTCGTATTCACTTCAAATGAATGTAAATGCGACACTTCCTTGCTAGGAAATAGCGTTTGCAGATGTCTACGTATCGTAGCAATAGAGTTCTTATGCTTCTTATATCGCAAGATCGAATCTCTGATCTATGTTCCACGATAAGATATAATATACATTGTGGAGTGTTATGTATACCTCGTATTCACCTCAAAAGAATGTAAATGCGACACTTCCTTGCTAGGAAATAGTGTTTGCAGATTTCTGCGTATCGTAGCAATAGAGTTCTTATGCTTCTTATATCGCAAGATCGAATCTCTGATCTATGTTCCACGATAAGATATAATATACATTGTGGAGTGTTATGTATACCTCGTATTCACCTCAAAAGAATGTAAATGCGACACTTCCTTGCTAGGAAATAGCGTTTGCAGATTTCTGCGTATCGTAGCATTAGATTTCTATTGCATCTCAAAACGCGATATCGCATCTCATTTCTATGTTTCATGAAAAGATATAATATTTATTGCGAAGTGTCACGTATACATCGCATACACTTCAAATGAATGTATATGCGACAGTTCCTTGCTAGGAAATAGCGATTGCAGACGTCTACGTATCGAAGCAATAGAGTTCTAATGCTTCTTGAACCGGAATATCGCATCTCATTTCTATGCTTCACGATAAGAAATAATATTCATTGCGAAGTTTCATGTATTCCTCGTATTCACTTCAAGTGAATGTAAATGCGACACTTCCTGGCTAGGAAATAGAGTTTGCAGATGTCTACGTATCGTAGCAAGCGTGTTATAATGCTTCTTAAAACGAGATATCGCATCTCATTTCTATGTTTCGTGACAACATATAATATTCATTGCGAAGTGTTATGTATACCTCGCATACACTTCAAAAGATTGTTAATGCGACACTTCCTTGCTAGGAAATAGCGTTTGCAGATTTCTGCGTATCGTAGCATTATATTTCTATTGCATCTCAAAACGCGATATCGCACCTCAATTCTATGTTTCATGATAAGATATAATATTTATTGCGAAGTGTCACGTATACATCGCATACACTCCAAATGAATGTAAATGCGACAGTTCCTTGCTAGGAAATAGCGTTTGCAGACGTCTACGTATCGAAGCAATAGAGTTCTAATGCTTCTTGAAACGGAATATCGCATCTCATTTCTATGATTCGTGACAACATATAATATTCATTGCGAAGTGTTATGTATACCTCGCATACACTTCAAAAGAATGTTAATGCGACACTTCCTTGCTAGGAAATAGCGTTTGCAGATGTCTACGTATCGTAGCAATAGAGTTCTTATGCTTCTTATATCGCAAGATCGAATCTCAGATCTATGTTTCACGATAAGATATAATATTCATTGCGAAGTGTTATGTATACCTCGCATACACTTCAGATGAATGTAAATGCGACAGTTCCTTGCTAGGAAGTAGCGATTGCAGATGTCTACGTATCGAAGCAATAGAGTTCTAATGCTTCTTGAACCGGGATATCGCATCTCATTTCTATGTTTCATGATAAGATATAATATAAATTTCGAAGTGTCATGTATACCTCGCATTCACTTCAAAAGAATGTAAATGCGACACTTCCTTGCTAGGAAATAGCGTTTGCAGATGTCTACGTATCGTAGCAATTGTGTCCTTATGCTTCTCATATCGCAAGATCGAATCTCATATCTATGTTTCACGATAAGATATAATATTCATTGTGGAGTGTTAAGTATACCTCGAATTCACCTCAAAAGAATGTAAATGCGACTCTTCCTTGCTAGGATATAGCGATGGCAGATGTCTACGTATCGAAGCAAAAGAGTTCTAATGCTTCTTAGAACGAGATACCGCATCTCATTCCTATGTTTCATGGTACGATATATTATTCATTGCGAAGTATCACGTATACCTTGTATTCACTTCAGAAGAATGTAAATGCGACACTTCCTTGCTAGGTAATAGCGTTTACAGATTTCTGCGTATCGTAGCATTAGATTTCTATTGCATCTCAAAACGCGATATCGCATCCCATTTCTATGTTTCATGATAAGATATAATATTTATTGTGAAGTGTCACGTATACATCGCATACACTTCAAATGAATGTAAATGCGACACTTCCTTGCTAGGAAATAGCGTTTGCAGACGTCTACGTATCGAAGCAATAGAGTTCTAATGCTTCTTGAAACGGAATATCGCATCACATTTCTATGCTTCATGATAAGAAATAATATTCATTGCGAAGTTTCATGTATTCCTCGTATTCACTTCAAATGAATGTAAATGCGACACTTCCTTGCTAGGAAATAGAGTTTGCAGATGTCCACGTATCGTAGCAAGCGTGTTATAATGCTTCTTAAAACGAGATATCGCATCTCATTTCTATGTTTCATGACAACATATAATATTCATTGCGAAGTGTTATGCATAACTCGCATACACTTCAAATGAATGTAAATGACACACTTCCTTGCTAGGAAATAGAGTTTGCAGATGTCTACGTATCGTAGTAATAGAGTTGTAATGCTCCTTCAAATGGGATATCGCATCTCATATCTATGTTTCATGATAAGATATAATATTCATTGCGAAGATTCATGTATACCTTGTATTCACTTCAGAGGAATGTAAATGCTACTCTTCCCTGCTAGGAAATAGCGTTTGCAGATGTCTACGTATCGTAGCAATAGAGTTCTAATGCTCCTTATATCGCGAGATCGCATCTCATATCTATGTTTCACGATAAGATATAATATTCATTGCGAAGTGTTATGTATACCTCGCATACACTTCAAATGAATGTAAATGCGACAGTTCCTTGCTAGGAAGTAGCGATTGCAGATGTCTACGTATCGAAGCAATAGAGTTCTAATGCTTCTTGAAACGGGATAGCGCATCTCATTTCCATGTTTCATGATAAGATATAATATTAAATGCGAAGTGTCATGTATACCTCGCATTCACTTCAAAAGAATGTAAATGCGACACTTCCTTGCTAGGAAATAGCGTTTGCAGATGTCTACGTATCGTAGCAATAGAGTTCTTATGCTTCTTATATCGCAAGATCGAATCTCAGATCTATGTTTCACGATAAGATGTAATATTCGTTGTGGAGTGTTATGTATACCTCGTATTCACCTCAAAAGAATGTAAATGCGACTCTTCCTTGCTAGGATATAGCGATGGCAGATGTCTACGTATCGAAGCAAAAGAGTTCTAATGCTTCTTAGAACGAGATACCGCATCTCATTCCTATGTTTCATGGTACGATATATTATTCATTGCGAAGTATCACGTATACCTCGCATACACTTCAAATGAATGCAAATGCGACACTTCCTTGCTAGGAACTAGCGTTTGCAGATGTCTACGTATAGTAACAATAGAGTTCTAATGCTTCTCAAAACGCGATATCAAATCTCATTACTATGTTTCATGGTAAGATAAAATATTAATTGCGAAGTGTCATGTATACCTTGTATTCACTTCAGAAGAATGTAAATGCGACACTTCCTTGCTAGGAAATAGCGTTTGCAGATTTCTGCGTATCGTAGCATTAGATTTCTATTGCATCTCAAAACGCGATACCGCATCTCATTTCTATGTTTCATGATAAGATATAATATTTATTGTGAAGTGTCACGTATACATCGCATACACTTCAAATGAATGTAAATGCGACACTTCCTTGCTAGGAAATAGCGTTTGCAGCCGTCTACGTATCGAAGCAATAGAGTTCTAATGCTTCTTGAAACGGAATATCGCATCTCATTTCTATGCTTCATGATAAGAAATAATATTCATTGCGAAGTTTCATGTATTCCTCGTATTCACTTCAAATGAATGTAAATGCGACACTTCCTTGCTAGGAAATAGAGTTTGCAGATGTCTACGTATCGTAGCAAGCGTGTTATAATGCTTCTTAAAACGGGATATCGCACCTCATTTCTATGTTTCATGACAACATATAATATTCATTGCGAAGTGTTATGTATACTTCGCATACACTTCAAATGAATGTAAACGCGACACTTCCTTGCTAGGAAATAGCGTTTGCATATGTCTACGTATCGTAGCAATACAGATCTAATGCTTCTTAAAACGCGATATCGCATCTCATTTCTATGTTTCATGATAAGATATAATATTCATTGTGGAGTGTTATGTATACCTCGTATTCACATCAAATGAATGCAAATGCGACACTTCCTTGCTACTAAACAGCGTTTGCAGATGTCTACGTATCGTCCCAATAGATTTCTAGTGGCTTTTAGATCGCGAGATCGCATCTCCTTTCTATGTTTCATTACAAGATATAATATTCATTGTGGAGTGTTATATATACCTCGTATTCACTTCAAAAGAATGTAAGTGCGACACTTCCTTGCTAGGAAATAGCGTTTGTAGTTATCTACGTATCGTAGCAATAGATTTGAAATGCCTCTTAATACGCCATAGCGCATCACATTTCTATGTTTCATGATAAGATATAAAATTCATAGCGAAGTGTCATATATACATCATATTCACTTCAGAAGAATGTAAGTGCGACACTTCCTTGCTAGGAAATATCGTTTACAGATGTCTACGTGTCGTAGCAATAGAAACCTAATGCTTCTTAAATCGAGATATCGCATCTCATTTCTATGTTTCATGACAACATATAATATTCATTGCGAAGTGTTATGCATAACTCGCATACACTTCAAATGAATGTAAATGACACACCTCCTTGCTAGGAAATAGCGTTTCCAGATCTCTGCGTATCGTAGCATTATATTTCCATTGCATCTCAAAACGCGATATCGCACCTCATTTCTATGTTTCATGATAAGATATAGTATTTATTGCGAAGTGTCACGTATACATCGCATACAGTTCAAATGAATGTAAATGCGACACTTCCTTGCTAGCAAATAACGTTTGCAGATGACTACGTATCGTAGCAATAGAGTTCTAATGATTCTTAAAACGAGATATCGCATCTCATTTCTATGTTTCATGATAACATATAATATTCATTGCGAAGTGTTATATATACCTCGCATACACTTCAAATGAATGTAAATGCGACACTTCCTTGCTAGGAAATAACGTTTGCAGATGTCTACGTATCGTAGCAATAGAGTTCTAATGCTTCTTATATCGCGAGATCGCATCTCATATCTATGTTTCACGATAAGATATAATATTCATTGTGGAGTGTTATGTATACCTCGTATTCACCTCAAAAGAATGTAAATGCGACTCTTCCTTGCTAGGATATAGCGATGGCAGATGTCTACGTATCGAAGCAAAAGAGTTCTAATGCTTCTTGGAACGAGATACCGCATCTCATTCCTATGTTTCATGGTACGATATATTATTCATTGCGAAGTATCACGTATACCTCGCATACACTTCAAATGAATGTAAATGCGACACTTCCTTGCTAGGAACTAGCGTTTGCAGATGTCTACGTATAGTAACAATAGAGTTCTAATGCTTCTCAAAACGCGATATCAAATCTCATTACTATGTTTCATGGTAAGATAAAATATTAATTGCGAAGTGTCATGTATACCTTGTATTCACTTCAGAAGAATGTAAATGCGACACTTCCTTGCTAGGAAATAGCGTTTGCAGATTTCTGCGTATCGTAGCATTAGATTTCTATTGCATCTCAAAACGCGATACCGCATCTCATTTCTATGTTTCATGATAAGATATAATATTTATTGTGAAGTGTCACGTATACATCGCATACACTTCAAATGAATGTAAATGCGACACTTCCTTGCTAGGAAATAGCGTTTGCAGACGTCTACGTATCGAAGCAATAGAGTTCTAATGCTTCTTGAAACGGAATATCGCATCTCATTTCTATGCTTCATGATAAGAAATAATATTCATTGCGAAGTTTCATGTATTCCTCGTATTCACTTCAAATGAATGTAAATGCGACACTTCCTTGCTAGGAAATAGAGTTTGCAGATGTCTACGTATCGTAGCAAGCGTGTTATAATGCTTCTTAAAACGGGATATCGCACCTCATTTCTATGTTTCATGACAACATATAATATTCATTGCGAAGTGTTATGTATACCTCGCATACACTTCAAATGAATGTAAATGCGACAGTTCCTTGCTAGGAAGTAGCGATTGCAGATGTCTGCGTATCGAAGCAATAGAGTTCTAATGCTTCTTGAAACGGGATAGCGCATCTCATTTCCATGTTTCATGATAAGATATAATATTAATTGCGAAGTGTCATGTATACCTCGCATTCACTTCAAAAGAATGTAAATGCGACACTTCCTTGCTAGGAAATAGCGTTTGCAGATGTCTACGTATAGTAACAATAGAGTTCTAATGCTTCTCAAAACGCGATATCAAATCTCATTACTATGTTTCATGGTAAGATAAAATATTAATTGCGAAGTGTCATGTATACCTTGTATTCACTTCAGAAGAATGTAAATGCGACACTTCCTTGCTAGGAAATAGCGTTTGCAGATTTCTGCGTATCGTAGCATTAGATTTCTGTTGCATCTCAAAACGCGATATCGCATCTCATTTCTATGTTTCATGAAAAGATATAATATTTATTGCGAAGTGTCACGTATACATCGCATACACTTCAAATGAATGTAAATGCGACAGTTCCTTGCTAGGAAATAGCGTTTGCAGACGTCTACGTATCGAAGCAATAGAGTTCTAATGCTTCTTGAACCGGAATATGGCATCTCATTTCTATGCTTCACGATAAGAAATAATATTCATTGCGAAGTTTCATGTATTCCTCGTATTCACTTCAAATGAATGTAAATGCGACACTTCCTGGCTAGGAAATAGAGTTTGCAGATGTCTACGTATCGTAGCAAGCGTGTTATAATGCTTCTTAAAACGAGATATCGCATCTCATTTCTATGTTTCGTGACAACATATAATATTCATTGCGAAGTGTTATGTATACCTCGCATACACTTCAAAAGATTGTTAATGCGACACTTCCTTGCTAGGAAATAGCGTTTGCAGATTTCTGCGTATCGTAGCATTATATTTCTATTGCATCTCAAAACGCGATATCGCACCTCAATTCTATGTTTCATGATAAGATATAATATTTATTGCGAAGTGTCACGTATACATCGCATACACTTCAAAAGAATGTTAATGCGACACTTCCTTGCTAGGAAATAGCGTTTGCAGATGTCTACGTATCGTAGCAATAGAGTTCTTATGCTTCTTATATCGCAAGATCGAATCTCAGATCTATGTTTCACGATAAGATATAATATACATTGTGGGGTGTTTTGTATACCTCGTATTCACCTCAAAATAATGTAAGTGCGACACTTCCTTGCTAGGAAATAGCGTTTGCAGATTTCTGCGTATCGTAGCATTAGATTTCTATTGCATCTCAAAACGCGATATCGCATCTCATTTCTATGTTTCTTGAAAAGATATAATATTTATTGCGAAGTGTCACGTATACATCGCATACACTCCAAATGAATGTAAATGCGACAGTTCCTTGCTAGGAAATAGCGTTTGCAGACGTCTACGTATCGAAGCAATAGAGTTCTAATGATTCTTAAAACGAGATATCGCATCTCATTTCTATGTTTCATGATAACATATAATATTCATTGCGAAGTGTTATGTATACCTCGCATACACTTCAAATGAATGTAAATGCGACACTACCTTGCTAGGAAATAACGTTTGCAGATGTCTACGTATCGTAGCAAGCGTGTTATAATGCTTCTTAAAACGAGATATCGCATCTCATTTCTATGTTTCGTGACAACATATAATATTCATTGCGAAGTGTTATGTATACCTCGCATACACTTCAAAAGAATGTTAATGCGACACTTCCTTGCTAGGAAATAGCGTTTCCAGATCTCTGCGTATCGTAGCATTATATTTCCATTGCATCTCAAAACGCGATATCGCACCTCATTTCTATGTTTCATGATAAGATATAGTATTTATTGCGAAGTGTCACGTATACATCGCATACAGTTCAAATGAATGTAAATGCGACACTTCCTTGCTAGCAAATAACGTTTGCAGATGACTACGTATCGTAGCAATAGAGTTCTAATGATTCTTAAAACGAGATATCGCATCTCATTTCTATGTTTCATGATAACATATAATATTCATTGCGAAGTGTTATATATACCTCGCATACACTTCAAATGAATGTAAATGCGACACTTCCTTGCTAGGTAATAGCGTTTACAGATTTCTGCGTATCGTAGCATTAGATTTATATTGCATCTCAAAACGCGATATCGCATCCCATTTCTATGTTTCATGATAAGATATAATATTTATTGTGAAGTGTCAGGTATACATCGCATACACTTCAAATGAATGTAAATGCGACACTTCCTTGCTAGGAAATAGCGTTTGCAGACGTCTACGTATCGAAGCAATAGAGTTCTAATGCTTCTTGAAACGGAATATCGCATCTCATTTCTATGCTTCATGATAAGAAATAATATTCATTGCGAAGTATCATGTATTCCTCGTATTCACTTCAAATGAATGTAAATGCGACACTTCCTTGCTAGGAAATAGAGTTTGCAGATGTCTACGTATCGTAGCAAGCGTGTTATAATGCTTCTTAAAACGAGATATCGCATCTCATTTCTATGTTTCATGACAACATATAATATTCATTGCGAAGTGTTATGCATAACTCGCATACACTTCAAATGAATGTAAATGACACACTTCCTTGCTAGGAAATAGAGTTTGCAGATGTCTACGTATCGTAGTAATAGAGTTGTAATGCTCCTTCAAATGGGATATCGCATCTCATATCTATGTTTCATGATAAGATATAATATTCATTGCGAAGATTCATGTATACCTTGTATTCACTTCAGAGGAATGTAAATGCTACTCTTCCCTGCTAGGAAATAGCGTTTGCAGATGTCTACGTATCGTAGCAATAGAGCTCTAATGCTCCTTATATCGCGAGATCGCATCTCATATCTATGTTTCACGATAAGATATAATATTCAGTGCGAAGTGTTATGTATATCTCGCATACACTTCAAATGAATGTAAATGCGACACTTCCTTGCTGGGAAATAGCGATTGCAAATGTCTACGTATCGAAGCAATAGAATTCTAATGCTTCTTAAAACGCGATATCACATCACATTTATATGTTTCATGATAAGATATAATATTCATTGCGAAGTTTCATGTATACCTTGTATTCACTTCAGAGGAATGTAAATGTTACTCTTCCCTGCTAGGAAATAGCGTTTGCAGATGTCTACGTATCGTAGCAAGCGTGTCATAATGATTCTTAAAACGAGATATCGCATCTCATTTCAATGTTTCATGATAACATATAATATTCATTGCGAAGTGTTACGTATACCTCGCATACACTTCAAATGAATGTAAATGCGACACTTCCTTGCTAGGAAATAACGTTTGCAGATGTCTACGTATCGTATCAATAGAGTTCTAATGCTTCTTATATCGCGAGATCGCATCTCATATCTATGTTTCACGATAAGATATAATATTCATTGCGAAGTGTTATGTATACCTCGCATACACTTCAAATGAATGTAAATGCGACAGTTCCTTGCTAGGAAGTAGCGATTGCAGATGTCTACGTATCGAAGCAATAGAGTTCTAATGCTTCTTGGAACGGGATAGCGCATCTCATTTCCATGTTTCATGATAAGATATAATATTAAATGCGAAGTGTCATGTATACCTCGCATTCACTTCAAAAGAATGTAAATGCGACACTTCCTTGCTAGGAAATAGCGTTTGCAGATGTCTACGTATCGTAGCAATAGAGTTCTTATGCTTCTTATATCGCAAGATCGAATCTCAGATCTATGTTTCACGATAAGATGTAATATTCATTGTGGAGTGTTATGTATACCTCGTATTCACCTCAAAAGAATGTAAATGCGACTCTTCCTTGCTAGGATATAGCGATGGCAGATGTCTACGTATCGAAGCAAAAGAGTTCTAATGCTTCTTAGAACGAGATACCGCATCTCATTCCTGTGTTTCATGGTACGATATATTATTCATTGCGAACTATCACGTATACCTCGCACACACTTCAAATGAATGCAAATGCGACACTTCCTTGCTAGGAACTAGCGTTTGCAGATGTCTACGTATAGTAACAATAGAGTTCTAATGCTTCTCAGAACGCGACATCAAATCTCATTACTATGTTTCATGGTAAGATAAAATATTAATTGCGAAGTGTCATGTATACCTTGTATTCACTTCAGAAGAATGTAAATGCGACACTTCCTTGCTAGGAAATAGCGTTTGCAGATTTCTGCGTATCGTAGCATTAGATTTCTATTGCATCTCAAAACGCGATACCGCATCTCATTTCTATGTTTCATGATAAGATATAATATTTATTGTGAAGTGTCACGTATACATCGCATACACTTCAAATGAATGTAAATGCGACACTTCCTTGCTAGGAAATAGCGTTTGCAGCCGTCTACGTATCGAAGCAATAGAGTTCTAATGCTTCTTGAAACGGAATATCGCATCTCATTTCTATGCTTCATGATAAGAAATAATATTCATTGCGAAGTTTCATGTATTCCTCGTATTCACTTCAAATGAATGTAAATGCGACACTTCCTTGCTAGGAAATAGAGTTTGCAGATGTCTACGTATCGTAGCAAGCGTGTTATAATGCTTCTTAAAACGGGATATCGCACCTCATTTCTATGTTTCATGACAACATATAATATTCATTGCGAAGTGTTATGTATACTTCGCATACACTTCAAATGAATGTAAATGCGACACTTCCTTGCTAGGAAATAGAGTTTGCAGATGTCTACGTATCGTAGCAATAGAGTTCTAATGCTTCTTATATCGCGAGATCGCATCTCATATCTATGTTTCACGATAAGATATAATATTCATTGCGAAGTGTTATGTATACCTCGCATACACTTCAAATGAATGTAAATGCGACAGTTCCTTGCTAGGAAGTAGCGATTGCACATGTCTACGTATCGAAGCAATAGAGTTCTAATGCTTCTTGAACCGGGATATCGCATCTCATTTCTATGTTTCATGATAAGATATAATATTTATTGCGAAGTGTCACGTATACATCGCATACACTTCAAATGAATGTAAATGCGACACTTCCTTGCTAGGAAATAGCGTTTGCAGATGTCTACGTATCGAAGCAAAAGAGTTCTAACGCTTCTTAGAACGAGATACCGCATCTCATTCCTATGTTTCATGGTACGATATATTATTCATTGCGAAGTATCACGTATACCTCGCATACACTTCAAATGAATGTAAATGCGACACTTCCTTGCTAGGAACTAGCGTTTGCAGATGTCTACGTATAGTAACAATAGAGTTCTAATGCTTCTCAAAACGCGATATCAAATCTCATTACTATGTTTCATGGTAAGATAAAATATTAATTGCGAAGTGTCATGTATACCTTGTATTCACTTCAGAAGAATGTAAATGCGACACTTCCTTGCTAGGAAATAGCGTTTGCAGATTTCTGCGTATCGTAGCATTAGATTTCTATTGCATCTCAAAACGCGATATCGCATCACATTTCTATGTTTCATGATAAGATATAATATTTATTGTGAAGTGTCACGTATACATCGCATACACTTCAAATGAATGTAAATGCGACACTTCCTTGCTAGGAAATAGCGTTTGCAGACGTCTACGTATCGAAGCAATAGAGTTCTAATGCTTCTTGAAACGGAATATCGCATCTCATTTCTATGCTTCATGATAAGAAATAATATTCATTGCGAAGTTTCATGTATTCCTCGTATTCACTTCAAATGAATGTAAATGCGACACTTCCTTGCTAGGAAATAGAGTTTGCAGATGTCTACGTATCGTAGCAAGCGTGTTATAATGCTTCTTAAAACGGGATATCGCACCTCATTTCTATGTTTCATGACAACATATAATATTCATTGCGAAGTGTTATGTATACCTCGCATACACTTCAAATGAATGTAAATGCGACACTGCCTTGCTAGGAAATAGAGTTTGCAGATGTCTACGTATCGTAGCAATAGAGTTCTAATGCTTCTTATATCGCGAGATCGCATCTCATATCTATGTTTCACGATAAGATATAATATTCATTGCGAAGTGTTATGTATACCTCGCATACACTTCAAATGAATGTAAATGCGACAGTTCCTTGCTAGGAAGTAGCGATTGCAGATGTCTACGTATCGAAACAATAGAGTTCTAATGCTTCTTGAAACGGGATAGCGCATCTCATTTCCATGTTTCATGATAAGATATAATATTAATTGCGAAGTGTCATGTATACCTCGCATTCACTTCAAAAGAATGTAAATGCGTCACTTCCTTGCTAGGAAATAGCGTTTGCAGATGTCTACGTATCGTAGCAATAGAGTTCTTATGCTTCTTATATCGCAAGATCGAATCTCTGATCTATGTTCCACGATAAGATATAATATACATTGTGGAGTGTTATGTATACCTCGTATTCACCTCAAAAGAATGTAAATGCGACACTTCTTTGCTAGGAAATAGCGTTTGCAGATTTCTGCGTATCGTAGCATTAGATTTCTATTGCATCTCAAAACGCGATATCGCATCTCATTTCTATGTTTCATGAAAAGATATAATATTTATTGCGAAGTGTCACGTATACATCGCATACACTTCAAATGAATGTAAATGCGACAGTTCCTTGCTAGGAAATAGCGTTTGCAGACGTCTACGTATCGAAGCAATAGAGTTCTAATGCTTCTTGAACCGGAATATCGCATCTCATTTCTATGCTTCACGATAAGAAATAATATTCATTGCGAAGTTTCATGTATTCCTCGTATTCACTTCAAATGAATGTAAATGCGACACTTCCTGGCTAGGAAATAGAGTTTGCAGATGTCTACGTATCGTAGCAAGCGTGTTATAATGCTTCTTAAAACGAGATATCGCATCTCATTTCTATGTTTCGTGACAACATATAATATTCATTGCGAAGTGTTATGTATACCTCGCATACACTTCAAAAGATTGTTAATGCGACACTTCCTAGCTAGGAAATAGCGTTTGCAGATTTCTGCGTATCGTAGCATTATATTTCTATTGCATCTCAAAACGCGATATCGCACCTCAATTCTATGTTTCATGATAAGATATAATATTTATTGCGAAGTGTCACGTATACATCGCATACACTTCAAATGAATGTAAATGCGACACTTCCTTGCTAGGAAATAGCGTTTGCAGATGTCTACGTATCGAAGCAAAAGAGTTCTAATGCTTCTTGAAACGGAATATCGCATCTCATTTCTATGATTCGTGACAACATATAATATTCATTGCGAAGTGTTATGTATACCTCGCATACACTTCAAAAGAATGTTAATGCGACACTTCCTTGCTAGGAAATAGCGTTTGCAGATTTCTGCGTATCGTTGCATTATATTTCTATTGCATCTCAAAACGCGATATCGCATCTCATATCTATGTTTCACGATAAGATATAATATTCATTGCGAAGTCTTATGTGTACCTCGCATACACTTCAAATGAATGTAAATGCGACACTTCCTTGCTAGGAAATAGCGTTTGCAGATGTCTACGTATCGAAGCAATAGAGTTCTAATGCTTCTTGAAACGGGATATCGCATCTCATTTCTATGTTTCATGATAAGATATAATATTTATTGCGAAGTGTCACGTATACATCGCATACACTTCAAATGAATGTAAATGCGACACTTCCTTGCTAGGAAATAGCGTTTGCAGACGTCTACGTATCGAAGCAATAGAGTTCTAATGCTTCTTGAACCGGGATATCGCACCTCATTTCTATGTTTCATGATAAGATATAATATAAATTGCGAAGTGTCATGTATACCTCGCATTCACTTCAAAAGAATGTAAATGCGACACTTCCTTGCTAAGAAATAGCATTTGCAGATGTCTACGTATCGTAGCAATATAGTTCTAATGCTTCTCATATCGCAACATCGAATCTCATATCTATGTTTCACGATAAGATATAATATTCATTGTGGAGTGTTATGTATACCTCGTATTCACCTCAAAAGAATGTAAATGCGACACTTCCTTGCTAGGAAATAGCGTTTGCAGATTTCTGCGTATCGTAACATTAGATTTCTGTTGCATCTCAAAACGCGATATCGCATTACATTTCTATGTTTCATGATAAGATATAATATTTACTGCGAAGTGTCACGTATACATCGCATACACTTCAAATGAATGTAAATGCGACACTTCCTTGCTAGGAAATAGCGTTTGCAGATGTCTACGTATCGAAGCAAAAGAGTTCTAATGCTTCTTAGAACGAGATATCGCATCTCATTTCTATGCTTCATGATAAGAAATAATATTCATTGCGAAGTTTCATGTATTCCTCGTATTCACTTCAAATGAATGTAAATGCGACACTTCCTTGCTAGGAAATAGAGTTTGCAGATGTCTACGTATCGTAGCAAGCGTGTTATAATGCTTCTTAAAACGGGATATCGCACCTCATTTCTATGTTTCATGACAACATATAATATTCAATTGGAAGTGTTATGTATACCTCGCATACACTTCAAATGAATGTAAATGCGACACTTCCTTGCTAAGAAATAGAGATTGCAGATGTCTACGTATCGTAGCAATAGAGTTGTAATGCTCCTTGAAATGGGATATCGCATCTCATATCTATGTTTCATGATAAGATATAATATTCATTGCGAAGATTCATGTATACCTTGTATTCACTTCAGAGGAATGTAAATGCTACCTTTCCCTGCTAGGAAATAGCGTTTGCAGATGTCTACGTATCGTAGCAATAGAGTTCTAATGCTCCTTATATCGCGAGATCGCATCTCATATCTATGTTTCACGATAAGATAAAATATTCATTGCGAAGTGTTATGTATACCTCGCATACACTTCAAATGAATGTAAATGCGACACTTCCTTGCTGGGAAATAGCGATTGCAGATGTCTACGTATCGAAGCAATAGAGCTCTAATGCTTCTTGAAACGCGATATCACATCACATTTCTATGTTTCATGATAAGATATAATATTCATTGCGAAGTTTCATGTATTCCTTGTATTCACTTCAGTGGAATGTAAATGCGACTCTTCCCTGCTAGGAAATAGCGTTTGCAGATGTCTACGTATCGTAGCAATAGAGTTCTAATGCTTCTTAAAACGCGATATCACATCACGTTTCTATGTTTCATCATAAGATATAATATTCATTGCGAAGTTTCATGTATACCTTGTATTCACTTCAGAGGAATGTAAATGTTACTCTTCCCTGCTAGGAAATAGCGTTTGCAGATGTCTACGTATCGTAGCAAGCGTGTCATAATGATTCTTAAAACGAGATATCGCATCTCATTTCTATGTTTCATGATAACATATAATATTCATTGCGAAGTGTTATGTATACCTCGCATACACTTCAAATGAATGTAAATGCGACACTTCCTTGCTGGGAAATAGCGATTGCAAATGTCTACGTATCGAAGCAATAGAGTTCTAATGCTTCTTGAAACGCGATATCACATCACATTTCTATGTTTCATGATAAGATATAATATTCATTGCGAAGTTTCATGTATTCCTTGTATTCACTTCAGTGGAATGTAAATGCGACTCTTCCCTGCTAGGAAATAGCGTTTGCAGATGTCTACGTATCGTAGCAATAGAGTTCTAATGCTTCTTAAAACGCGATATCACATCACGTTTCTATGTTTCATCATAAGATATAATATTCATTGCGAAGTTTCATGTATACCTTGTATTCACTTAAGAGGAATGAAAATGTTACTCTTCCCTGCTAGGAAATAGCGTTTGCAGATGTCTACGTATCGTAGCAAGCGTGTCATAATGATTCTTAAAACGAGATATCGCATCTCATTTCTATGTTTCATGATAACATATAATATAAATTGCGAAGTGTCATGTATACCTCGCATTCACTTCAAAAGAATGTAAATGCGACACTTCCTTGCTAGGAAATAGCATTTGCAGATGTCTACGTATCGTAGCAATAGAGTTCTTATGCTTCTCATATCGCAAGATCGAATCTCATATCTATGTTTCACGATAAGATATAATATTCATTGTGGAGTGTTATGTATACCTCGTATTCACCTCAAAAGAATGTAAATGCGACACTACCTTGCTAGGAAATAGCGTTTGCAGATTTCTGCGTATCGTAACATTAGATTTCTGTTGCATCTCAAAACGCGATATCGCATTACATTTCTATGTTTCACGATAAGATATAATATTTATTGCGAAGTGTCACGTATACATCGCATACACTTCAAATGAATGTAAATGCGACAGTTCCTTGCTAGGAAATAGCGTTTGCAGACGTCTACGTATCGAAGCAATAGAGTTCTAATGCTTCTTGAAACGGAATATCGCATCTCATTTCTATGATTCGTGACAACATATAATATTCATTGCGAAGTGTTATGTATACCTCGCATACACTTCAAAAGAATGTTAATGCGACACTTCCTTGCTAGGAAATAGCGTTTGCAGATGTCTACGTATCGAAGCAAAAGAGTTCTAATGCTTCTTAGAACGACATACCGCACCTCATTCCTATGTTTCATGGTACGATATATTATTCATTGCGAAGTATCAGGTATACCTCGCATACACTTCAAATGAATGTAAATGCGACACTTCCTTGCTAGGAACTAGCGTTTGCAGATGTCTACGTATAGTAACAATAGAGTTCTAATGCTTCTTAATTCGCATTATCGCATCTCATTTCTATGTTTCATGATAAGATATAATATACATAGTGCACTGTTATGTATACCTCGTATTTACTTCAAAAGAATGTAAATGCGTCATTTCCTTGCTAGGAAGTAGCGTTTTCAGTTGTCTACGTATCGAAGCAGTAGAGTTCTAATGCATCTTAAATCGCGATATCGCATCTGATTTCTACGTTTCATGATAAGATATAATATTCATTGTGCAGTGTTATGTATATCTCGTCTACACTTCAAATGAATGTAAATGCGACACTTCCCTGCTAGGAAATAGCGTTTGCAGATGTCTACGTATCGAAGCAATAGAGTTCTAATGCTTCTTGAAACGGGATAGCGCATCTCATTTCCATGTTTCATGATAAGATATAATATTAATTGCGAAGTGTCATGTATACCTCGCATACACTTCAAATGAATGTAAATGCGACACTTCCTTGCTAGGAAATAGCGTTTGCAGACGTCTACGTATAGTAACAATAGAGTTCTAATGCTTCTCAAAACGCGATATCAAATTTCTTTACTATGTTTCATGGTAAGATAAAATATTAATTGCGAAGTGTCATGTATACCTTGTATTCACTTCAGAAGAATGTAAATGCGACACTTCCTTGCTAGGAAATAGCGTTTGCAGATTTCTGCGTATCGTAGCATTAGATTTCTATTGCATCTCAAAACGCGATACCGCATCTCATTTCTATGTTTCATGATAAGATATAATATTTATTGTGAAGTGTCACGTATACATCGCATACACTTCAAATGAATGTAAATGCGACACTTCCTTGCTAGGAAATAGCGTTTGCAGCCGTCTACGTATCGAAGCAATAGAGTTCTAATGCTTCTTGAAACGGAATATCGCATCTCCTTTCTATGCTTCATGATAAGAAATAATATTCATTGCGAAGTTTCATGTATTCCTCGTATTCACTTCAAATGAATGTAAATGCGACACTTCCTTGCTAGGAAATAGAGTTTGCAGATGTCTACGTATCGTAGCAAGCGTGTTATTGTCACGTCTCGGGTCGCGGAAAACTAACCGTTGGCCGGAGCGACACGCAGCCTCGAACGGTTTCGGCTCGCACAATTGCGTCGAAGACCGGGTTCTTTTTGACTCGCGGAACACGGATCGAGGAAGCCACGGACGCGGATAAGAAAAGGTTCACTTACCTTTGAATTCTGGATTGTTGTTAATGTTTAATACCCTTCTTCCAGGTATCGTCGTCGGCGCGGATCGTCCTGGGGTATAGAACCAGCGTACGGACTGCGAGGCGGAATCGTCAGCGGAACGAGTACCCAGGTAGGCTGCTCTCGAGTGCGGATCGGCGATGGATGCGGCGATGCTGGACGGCTGTGCGGCCGGTGTGCAGCGGAAGGAGAGACGGTGCAGAGATGTATGTACGAGGTGACTGTTGCACCAATGTATTCGCGCACCAATGAACGTATGAAGTTTTTCCTTCCCGCGCGACGAGTTCGTTTGTGTGTACCGGAACGAGGCATTCGAGTCGGATTCCAAATGTCCAGATACGGGTCCACTAAGCGGCGGTCCGCTCTAGTTTGCCGGTCCAGAAATATGGAAAATCGACAGAGATCCTTGCTTTAGTCTCGCTGTGGGTCGATACAGCTAAGCGGCGGTCCGCTCTAACTGGTCGGTTACCAAGTTTGACTAAAGGTCAGAGCGAATGATCACGAAGACGCGAGAACTCGTGGAAAACTTTGGAATAAATGGATTTATAACGATAATAAAAGAAAGGAATGTTTCGAATAACGAGAATTGTAAGTACTGGTAAAAATAAAGTATATTCTAAAATAAAACTAAGCTTACACTGTTACTTCCCTATGCTAAAGATAACTAAGTTCTAGAATTCGATGATTTAGAATATAATTAGAGTTAGAGTTTGGATTTTAAGTTGAATTTGAGTTTGAGTTGGAATAGTAGAATTAGAGTTTGGATTAGTGATTCGAATTGAGAGAGGTCCGCTCGCTTGGAGCGGATGGCTCGAACTGACTCTCAACTCGCGAGCACGCGACCTCCTCGGATCGCGAGGCGCGCGAGTCGCGGGGCGCCAGAGTGGGGTGGACGCTCGGCCCGCGGAGTGGGATGGACGGTCGAGGTGGGGCGCGCGCGTTCAGCGTGAGTCACGCGCGTCGGGCGCTTGCTTGCGCGCTTTGCTTATCCTCTATTTCTATTAAATACGTTTTAAAATTAGAATTACACACGCGATGTCTTATGCTAACTTGTGTGTGTTGTGTCGTGTATGTACATAGAGTGTAGTGTTTTTAGAGACTAGGAATTGCTTAATCTTAATTATAACAATATGTGAAGTACGCATATGGGTGCGTAACGGCGGACGACTCTTCGTAATATGTGGAATGGTCCTCGTACGGAGGCTGTGGCTCGCTCGTGCTCCAGGTGTTTGACGGGTACGCGTCGTGACGCGGTGATGTGGTCCAACTCCTGGGTGCGAGGGTGGCTGCCTTAGCTCGGCGATCAGTTTGTGTTATCGTGCGTTCGTGTTCTCGTCTCTGCAATGGCGGCAGGCGGTGCGTGTGGCTCTGCCGGGGGGTGTGGGAGGTGCCGTGAGGCTCGGCGGACGTTACACCTCCCCCCTTGGAAAAGGAATCTTGGCGATGCCAAGATCTCCTGTCTGAGAGTTGCGTGGATGATGACGAGTCGAACGTGGTGATTCTGCCGGTTGGCGGCTTGCCCTCGGAGATGTCCTCGCCGGATGAACTGCGGCGGGCACGTTTCGTGGTTACGGAGTGACCTGGGTTGATTGACCTGGCACTTGAGGCACTAATTCCACTATTATTATCGTCTTTAGGATTCGTCGCACTCACTTTTGATTCCATCGAACTTTTCACTGTCTTTTCAGTCTTTGATTCTCTCGTTTCAACCATACTCATTCTTTTACATAGCTTTAGTTTATTCGCGTGTACAATTTTGTAGCGGCCCTTAATTGATATTTTTACATTGTTATCGTTCAGGACTTCGACGATTCGGTATGGGCCTACGTATTGGGAGTGAAATTTATGTTTACTTGGTTCTCTAAGCAAAAAGACCCATTGACCTTTTTCGAATTTCTGAACGTTTAGTTTCTTATCATAGTAAAATTTCGCTTTTCGCTTCGCGTTGTCGAGATTTTCCCTAGCTATCTTTTGTGACGTTGTTATTTTCTCGTTTAAGTGTATCAGGTAATCAGAATATGTTTCATTTTCTGTATTATCTGGGAACGGAGTATCGGACGGTGCTCTGGCTATTCGCCCGAAGACTAGCTCATGCGGAGTGTACAATGTTCCTTCGTGGACGCTAGTGTTGTAGGAAAACATGGCGTACGGGAGCCATTTTTCCCAGTCGTCAATGTCGCTGATAAAATGTTTAAGATATTCGGCTAAAACGTGGTGCGAACGTTCGACCGATCCATTCGTCTGTGGATGAAAGGCTGTTGATTTGTACTGCTTGATTCTAAACTTTATTGCGATTGTTTTAATTAGACTATTAATAAAATTAGCACCTTGGTCTGTCAGAATACCCTTGGGGCATCCAAATTTGCAAATAAAACCTGTTATCAATGCTTCGGCGATATCTACGGCTGTTGTGTGTTTTAATGGAATGGCTACGGAATATTTAGTGAGAAGGTCTTGTATGGTCAGGATGTTGGTGAAACCGTCAGGAGTCGTTGGGAGAGGACCCATGACGTCCATAGAAATTTTATCGAACGCGCATCCCGGAGTGTCGGTTAATGTCAATGGTTGTCTAGTTTTTACGCGTACTAATTTTTCTGATTGGCAACTTCTGCATTTTCCGATATAGTCCTGGATTTGATGTTTCATGTTTGGCCAATAATATCTCTCCCTAATTCGCGAGTATGTTTTGTTCACGCCCTTGTGTCCTCCTGTCGGAGTGTCGTGACATTCTTGTATGATTTTTAGTCTCTTATCTTCCGGAGGAATATGAATTAACCCTTGACATACGGTTATTTGTACCGGGGTTTCGTACAATAAATCCTGCAATGCGCGTTGGATTTGTGCCCATCGTATAGTGTCTAAGGTAACTTGCGCGATACTGAGTGTTTTCAATTGTAGTTCGTTGACTACGTCGTATAAAGATCTTAAGGATTCGATGACCATGTTGTAATCAATGGCTCTAGATTCGTGTTCGATAATGGGTAATTGAATTTGGTGATATTGATCTATTTTAGTGACTCGAGCCCTGGTTAAGGTTATATCGTTTTTATTGAAGAAAAATTTTCCCGCTTTTTGAATTTCGCATGCTCCCGCGTCGTACGGTTGTCCCGATTGTGTTATAAATATAACGATGTTATCGCGCCTAGTCGCGATCGTGTCCCTTGTAAATTTGAAGAGGGGCTCGTATCTAACGTGTTCCCCTGGCCTCGGTTCGTATATTTCTGCGTTACCGGCTGTCGTTCGTGGCGTCGGTATGGCAGGAAGATTTCGAGGGAGTGTATCGGGTGCTGGTTGGTTATCATCGGAAACTGGCGACGGTGGAGGCGGAGGTGGAGCTTTGGTCCTTTTTACTTTAGGTGGAAGAGGCGATGGATCGAAAATATCTTCGTCGGAGGATGAAGGTTGCGTAATAGGTAGAACTTTCACAGGATTCCTTGATAGAGCATCCGCATTGGAGTTTGATTTGCCTGCTTTGTATACCATATCGTAGTCGTATTCAGCAAGTTTTAACCTCCATCGCACGAGGCGACTGGACGGATCTTTAACCGAATTCATCCAGACGAGTGGACGATGGTCGGTGACGAGCGTGAATCGGTTTCCGTAAATGTACGGTCGAAAATGATGCACGGCGTAAACGATGGCTAGGCACTCTTTCTCTATGGTGGAATCATTCCTTTCGGCGGAATTTAATAATCTCGACGTGTAGGCTATTGGCAGATCGCGACCTATACGCCCCTGACTAATTACAGCGCCTATTGCATCCGCTGATGCGTCTGTGGTTATGATGAATGGCTCTTTAAAATTCGGAAACTGAAGTATCGGCGCCTCGCATAGCGCGTCGCGTAATTTTACGAAGGCGTTTTCTTGTTCGTTTCGCCAAACGAACTGCGCGTCCTTCTTCAACAAATTAGTGAGCGGTTTTGTTATATTCGAGAAGTTTGAAATGAATCTTCTATAGTAACCAGCGAGACCTAGAAACTGTTTAATTTGTTTTTGATTGCTAGGCCTGGGAAAATCTCGTACTGCGCTTACTTTCGAGGGATCGGGTTTCACTCCGTCCTCGCCGATAATGTGCCCGAGGTAACTGACTTCCCGTCGGAGAAATTCACACTTATCTGGTTGGAGGACCAGATTAGCCTCTCTTAAGCGTTGCGTCAATTTCTCGTATTTATTTTCGTGCTCTTGGAGCGAACTAGCGTAAACGACTATGTCGTCCAAATATACGAAGAGCTCATTTCCTTGGAGTCCCGCAAGCACATTATCCATTAATCTTTGGAAGGTAGCCGGCGCGTTCTTCAACCCGAAAGGCATGCGTGTAAATTCAAAGTGGCCGTGAGGAGTTGAGAAAGCTGTCTTATGCGCGTCAGCGGGTTCCATCGGGATCTGATGGAATCCGCTGGCGAGGTCGAAAGTGCTGAAATATTTGGCACTTCCTAATTGATCCAATATTTCAGTTATTGATGGAAGCGGATATGCATCTGCGATCGATTTTTCATTTAATGCGCGGTAATCGATGACCACGCGCCATCGTTTCTTTCCAGAGGAGTCGGGTTTTTTAGGGACAACCCAAAGAGGCGAATTGACGGCGACTTAGAATTTCGGATAACGTCGTTTTTTAATAGTTTCTCTACCTGATCGCGGATCTCCTCTTTGTGCACCGGAGGGAACCTGTACTGTTTGACGTTTATCGGTCTATCGTCGACGGTGGGTATCTTATGAGTGGCCGCAGTCGTACAACCTAATTTGTCTCCGTCTACGTAAAATAGATCTTGCGTCTTTTCGATCAGACGGATTACGTGTGCCCTCTCTTCTTCGTTGAGGTGGCTTAATCGTAGTAAATCTACAACCTGCTCTAAGCGAGGTTTCGATGGTCGCTTGTTTTCGGGCGACGTTACTTTCGCAGAGGATTTCGTGATTTCCGCGTATGTTAAGCTTCGCACGCTGGCGCGAGTCGTGGAAAGAGGAGTTCCGGATTTCGGAGACGATGCAGTACGCGGAGATTGATTTGAAAGGTCCCTTTTTCGGGCTGAGCCATTCGGTGTGGCCGAGATTGAAATTGAATTTGTTGAATTTTGTCTTGATTTAGAATTAGAATCTGCACTCGTAAATACCGGGAAAGGCGCGGAGTTATTTTCCCGTGATATAACTGGCACTGGCTCCAGTTGCAAGGGTGGCAGGGCCAACGTGACTACCTCATCCGTCGAGTTAATTACTCGCGTGATGGCCGTGCCCTCCCGTACCTTCACCAGCGCATTCCCGAAGAATACGCCCGGTGCAATATCTATCCGAGGGATTAGTCCTTCCCGGATACCTGAATTGAGTACGCGAATTTTTATTCCCACGTTCATTCGCGGGGGTATGGAGATTCTGTCGAGTGTCTCCGGCTTTATTTTCAGCGGTACCGAAGAAAGTTCGTTCTCGATGCTACCAATTTCGCATTTGAATGGAATCGTTTTCCCGTTCCATCTAACGTGGCTCTTAGGAAAAGAAATTTCCGCATCGGCGCAGAAACCGGATCCGAGGATGCCGTCTGGGCCGAGGGGGAAATCGTCGTTCACTACATTGAACGGTACTACGCGATCAAATAAAACAATATTTACCGTCCCTACGGTCTTTGTTTTTCCGTTTGTGACCCCGGTGATAATGACCGTCTCTGAGCTATCTATGCGGGCGGTGGACGATAAAGCGGAGCGCTTAATAACGTTTATCTCGGCGCCCGTGTCAATCATAAATTCGGTCGGTTTATTCAGCGCGTCCGCGGTCAAGACAACGCTTGGCGTATTCGTCTTGCCGGTATAATTTACTGCTGCGTAACGATGTTTTCCTCGGATACCTGGTCGTTCATAGCGAGAGTTCCGACTTTCGAAGGGGCCTCGCGTCCGGTCTCGCGGCGCGGCGGGAGGCCGTTCCCGTTTCCCGAGTACCTGAGGTTATTATTGAATTGACGTTTCCTGCACTCGGTGATTTCGTGCCCAGGGATCTTACAGTAATTGCAAAATTTGGCTTCCCGCGGCGAAGGTTGTCGCCCTGAATCTAACAAAGGCCTCATTGTCGAAAGGTAATTATCTCTAGGATTAGCTGCGCTATTGTAATATTCCTGGCGGGCGGCCGGTGATTGTCGCGGCGGATAAGCTTTAGAGCGACAATCCCTTGCAAAATGTCCCGGATTATTACAAAGGGAACACATTGTTTCCGGGCGTCTTTCCCGGGTTTCGACGCGGGGACGCGGATTCCGCAACCTTTCGCAGTCTAACTCGTGTCTTTTAAATAATTCGCGGGCACGCGAGAATGCTTCTTGCGGGCTTCTGAATGCGTTCGCGGAAATTTGAACGCGAATTTCCGGTATCAGGCCGTCCGTGAAGCAACGGAGAGTGAGATCGTCGACGTTGGACGAGAAACCTTGCGTCGTGTACGGACTCAAACGTTCGCAATCTATAATAGCGGTGCGTAGATCCTTCACGCGGCTTATATAATCTAAAATATGCTCGTTCTGCTTCATGTAAATATTTGTCATTTCACCGCGATAATGGTCGGCGGAGCGTACGGCGCCGAAAGAGTTACGAAGTATGTCGGTGAGCTCTAGAATAGTCTGGCATGACTCATCTTCTAGCGCGAGGTATGCCCGGCCTTTTAGCTTGCTTTTTATGAGTCGTGTGAATGTGCATTCGCAGCCGTTGGGAATTAATTCATACGCGCGCTTGCATGCTCGCGTGAATTGAAGGACGGGTATGTTTTGTCCGTCGTAATTTGGAATGGCCTCTAATGCTTGTTTCAAGGAGAGTTCATCGTACTGCGGAACCGACGTTTCCGTGCGTGAATTCGACGGAATAGGCGATGCGTCTAAACGCGGTAAATCTAGCGGCATAGTGTCCGATCGAGTTACGTCTTGTGAACGGCGTACCGTCGCTAATTCGCGGCGCTATTCTTCGATTTGTTGCATCAGGAGAATTGTATTATCGGCGGTTCTAACTGATTCAACAGGTTTATCTGTATCGGACGTATCGATTTCCCGTGTGGTTGGATCGGCGAGCGCGTCTTGAAATTCCATACGGCGCGCAGCGCGTTTATCGCGATCTGATTCTAAGTTCGCGGCGGCGTTACGGAGTGGCTGTTGCCGTGGCTTTGTCGGTGTTCGCGTAGCCATGGCTGGCGTATCCCTTTTCAAAGGCAGAATTTCCGAAAAGGAACAACGAGCTATCCCACCGCTGTCACCAAAAATATCGTGTCACGTCTCGGGTCGCGGAAAACTAACCGTTGGCCGGAGCGACACGCAGCCTCGAACGGTTTCGGCTCGCACAATTGCGTCGAAGACCGGGTTCTTTTTGACTCGCGGAACACGGATCGAGGAAGCCACGGACGCGGATATGGAAAGGTTCACTTACCTTTGAATTCTGGATTGTTGTTAATGTTTAATACCCTTCTTCCAGGTATCGTCGTCGGCGCGGATCGTCCTGGGGTATAGAACCAGCGTACGGACTGCGAGGCGGAATCGTCAGCGGAACGAGTACCCAGGTAGGCTGCTCTCGAGTGCGGATCGGCGATGGATGCGGCGATGCTGGACGGCTGTGCGGCCGGTGTGCAGCGGAAGGAGAGACGGTGCAGAGATGTATGTACGAGGTGACTGTTGCACCAATGTATTCGCGCACCAATGAACGTATGAAGCTTTTCCTTCCCGCGCGACGAGTTCGTTTGTGTGTACCGGAACGAGGCATTCGAGTCGGATTCCAAATGTCCAGATACGGGTCCACTAAGCGGCGGTCCGCTCTAGTTTACCGGTCCAGAAATATGGAAAATCGACAGAGATCCTTGCTTTAGTCTCGCTGTGGGCCGATACAGCTAAGCGGCGGTCCGCTCTAACTGGTCGGTTACCAAGTTTGACTAAAGGTCAGAGCGAATGATCACGAAGACGCGAGAACTCGTGGAAAACTTCGGAATAAATGGATTTATAACGATAATAAAAGAAAGGAATGTTTCGAATAACGAGAATTGCAAGTACTGGTAAAAATAAAGTATATTCTAAAATAAAACTAAGCTTACACTGTTACTTCCCTATGCTAAAGATAACTAAGTTCTAGAATTCGATGATTTAGAATATAATTAGAGTTAGAGTTTGGATTTTAAGTTGAATTTGAGTTTGAGTTGGAATAGTAGAATTAGAGTTTGGATTAGTGATTCGAATTGAGAGAGGTCCGCTCGCTTGGAGCGGATGGCTCGAACTGACTCTCAACTCGCGAACACGCGACCTCCTCGGATCGCGAGGCGCGCGAGTCGCGGGGCGCCAGAGTGGGGTGGACGCTCGGCCCGCGGAGTGGGATGGACGGTCGAGGTGGGGCGCGCGCGTTCAGCGTGAGTCACGCGCGTCGGGCGCTTGCTTGCGCGCTTTGCTTATCCTCTATTTCTATTAAATACGTTTTAAAATTAGAATTACACACGCGATGTCTTATGCTAACTTGTGTGTGTTGTGTCGTGTATGTACATAGAGTGTAGTGTTTTTAGAGACTAGGAATTGCTTAATCTTAATTATAACAATATGTGAAGTACGCATATGGGTGCGTAACTGCGGACGACTCTTCGTAATATGTGGAATGGTCCTCGTACGGAGGCTGTGGCTCGCTCGTGCTCCAGGTGTTTGACGGGTACGCGTCGTGACGCGGTGATGTGGTCCAACTCCTGGGTGCGAGGGTGGCTGCCTTAGCTCGGCGATCAGTTTGTGTTATCGTGCGTTCGTGTTCTCGTCTCTGCAATGGCGGCAGGCGGTGCGTGTGGCTCTGCCGGGGGGTGTGGGAGGTGCCGTGAGGCTCGGCGGACGTTACAGTCTACGTATCGTAGCAATTGTGTTCTTATTCTTCTCATATCGCAAGATCGAATCTCATATCTATGTTTCACGATAAGATATAATATTCATTGTGGAGTGTTATGTATACCTCGTATTCACCTCAAAAGAATGTAAATGCGACTCTTCCTTGCTAGGATATAGCGATGGCAGATGTCTACGTATCGAAGCAAAAGAGTTCTAATGCTTCTTAGAACGAGATACCGCATCTCATTCCTATGTTTCATGGTACGATATATTATTCATTGCGAAGTATCACGTATACCTTGTATTCACTTCAGAAGAATGTAAATGCGACACTTCCTTGCTAGGTAATAGCGTTTGCTGATTTCTGCGTATCGTAGCATTAGACTTCTATTGCATCTCAAAACGCGATATCGCATCCCATTTCTATGTTTCATGATAAGATATAATATTTGTTGTGAAGTGTCACGTATACATCGCATACACTTCAAATGAATGTAAATGCGACACTTCCTTGCTAGGAAATAGCGTTTGCAGACGTCTACGTATCGAAGCAATAGAGTTCTAATGCTTCTTGAAACGGAATATCGCATCTCATTTCTATGCTTCATGATAAGAAATAATATTCATTGCGAAGTTTCATGTATTCCTCGTATTCACTTCAAATGAATGTAAATGCGACACTTCCTTGCTAGGAAATAGAGTTTGCAGATGTCTACGTATCGTAGCAAGCGTGTTATAATGCTTCTTAAAACGGGATATCGCACCTCATTTCTATGTTTCATGACAACATATAATATTCATTGCGAAGTGTTATGTATACTTCGCATACACTTCAAATGAATGTAAATGCGACACTTCCTTGCTAGGAAATAGAGTTTGCAGATGTCTACGTATCGTAGCAATAGAGTTCTAATGCTTCTTATATCGCGAGATCGCATCTCATATCTATGTTTCACGATAAGATATAATATTCATTGCGAAGTGTTATGTATACCTCGCATACACTTCAAATGAATGTAAATGCGACAGTTTCTTGCTAGGAAGTAGCGATTGCAGATGTCTACGTATCGAAGCAATAGAGTTCTAATGCTTCTTGAACCGGGATATCGCATCTCATTTCTATGTTTCATGATAAGATATAATATTTATTGCGAAGTGTCACGTATACATCGCATACACTTCAAATGAATGTAAATGCGACACTTCCTTGCTAGGAAATAGCGTTTGCAGATGTCTACGTATCGAAGCAAAAGAGTTCTAATGCTTCTTAGAACGAGATACCGCATCTCATTCCTATGTTTCATGGTACGATATATTATTCATTGCGAAGTATCACGTATACCTCGCATACACTTCAAATGAATGTAAATGCGACACTTCCTTGCTAGGAACTAGCGTTTGCAGATGTCTACGTATAGTAACAATAGAGTTCTAATGCTTCTCAAAACGCGATATCAAATCTCATTACTATGTTTCATGGTAAGATAAAATATTAATTGCGAAGTGTCATGTATACCTTGTATTCACTTCAGAAGAATGTAAATGCGACACTTCCTTGCTAGGAAATAGCGTTTGCAGATTTTTGCGTATCGTAGCATTATATTTCTATTGCATCTCAAAACGCGATATCGCACCTCAATTCTATTTTTCATGATAAGATATAATATTTATTGCGAAGTGTCACGTATACATCGCATACACTTCAAATGAATGTAAATGCGACAGTTCCTTGCTAGGAAATAGCGTTTGCAGACGTCTACGTATCGAAGCAATAGAGTTCTAATGCTTCTTGAAACGGAATATCGCATCTCATTTCTATGATTCGTGACAACATATAATATTCATTGCGAAGTGTTATGTATACCTCGCATACACTTCAAAAGAATGTTAATGCGACACTTCCTTGCTAGGAAATAGCGTTTGCAGATGTCTACGTATCGTAGCAATAGAGTTCTTATGCTTCTTATATCGCAAGATCGAATCTCAGATCTATGTTTCACGATAAGATATAATATTCATTGCGAAGTGTTATATATACCTCGCATACACTTCAAATGAATGTAAATGCGACAGTTCCTTGCTAGGAAGTAGCGATTGCAGATGTCTACGTATCGAAGCAATAGAGTTCTAATGCTTCTTGAACCGAGATATCGCATCTCATTTCTATGTTTCATGATAAGATATAATATAAATTTCGAAGTGTCATGTATACCTCGCATTCACTTCAAAAGAATGTAAATGCGACACTTCCTTGCTAGGAAATAGCGTTTGCGGATGTCTACGTATCGTAGCAATTGTGTTCTTATGCTTCTCATATCGCAAGATCGAATCTCATATCTATGTTTCACGATAAGATATAATATTCATTGTGGAGTGTTATGTATACCTCGTATTCACCTCAAAAGAATGTAAATGCGACTCTTCCTTGCTAGGATATAGCGATGGCAGGTGTCTACGTATCGAAGCAAAAGAGTTCTAATGCTTCTTAGAACGAGATACAGCATCTCATTCCTATGTTTCATGGTACGATATATTATTCATTGCGAAGTATCACGTATACCTTGTATTCACTTCAGAAGAATGTAAATGCGACACTTCCTTGCTAGGTAATAGCGTTTGCAGATTTCTGCGTATCGTAGCATTAGACTTCTATTGCATCTCAAAACGCGATATCGCATCCCATTTCTATGTTTCATGATAAGATATAATATTTATTGTGAAGTGTCACGTATACATCGCATACACTTCAAATGAATGTAAATGCGACACTTCCTTGCTAGGAAATAGCGTTTGCAGACGTCTACGTATCGAAGCAATAGAGTTCTAATGCTTCTTGAAACGGAATATCGCATCTCATTTCTATGCTTCATGATAAGAAATAATATTCATTGCGAAGTTTCATGTATTCCTCGTATTCACTTCAAATGAATGTAAATGCGACACTTCCTTGCTAGGAAATAGAGTTTGCAGATGTCTACGTATCGTAGCAAGCGTGTTATAATGCTTCTTAAAACGAGATATCGCATCTCATTTCTATGTTTCATGACAACATATAATATTCATTGCGAAGTGTTATGCATAACTCGCATACACTTCAAATGAATGTAAATGCGACACTTCCTTGCTGGGAAATAGCGATTGCAAATGTCTACGTATCGAAGCAATAGAGTTCTAATGCTTCTTAAAACGCGATATCACATCACATTTCTATGTTTCATGATAAGATATAATATTCATTGCGAAGTTTCATGTATACCTTGTATTCACTTCAGAGGAATGTAAATGTTACTCTTCCCTGCTAGGAAATAGCGTTTGCAGATGTCTACGTATCGTAGCAAGCGTGTCATAATGATTCTTAAAACGAGATATCGCATCTCATTTCTATGTTTCATGATAACTTATAATATTCATTGCGAAGTGTTACGTATACCTCGCATACACTTCAAATGAATGTAAATGCGACACTTCCTTGCTGGGAAATAACGTTTGCAGATGTCTACGTATCGTAGCAATAGAGTTCTAATGCTTCTTATATCGCGAGATCGCATCTCATATCTATGTTTCACGATAAGATATAATATTCATTGCGAAGTGTTATGTATACCTCGCATACACTTCAAATGAATGTAAATGCGACAGTTCCTTGCTAGGAAGTAGCGATTGCAGATGTCTACGTATCGAAGCAATAGAGTTCTAATGCTTCTTCAAACGGGATAGCGCATCTCATTTCCATGTTTCATGATAAGATATAATATTAATTGCGAAGTGTCATGTATACCTCGCATTCACTTCAAAAGAATGTAAATGCGACACTTCCTTGCTAGGAAATAGCGTTTGCAGATGTCTACGTATCGTAGCAATAGAGTTCTTATGCTTCTTATATCGAAAGATCGAATCTCAGATCTATGTTTCACGATAAGATATAATATACATTGTGGAGTGTTTTGTATACCTCGTATTCACCTCAAAAGAATGTAAGTGCGACACTTCCTTGCTAGGAAATAGCGTTTGCAGATTTCTGCGTATCGTAGCATTAGATTTCTATTGCATCTCAAAACGCGATATCCCATCTCATTTCTATGTTTCATGAAAAGATATAATATTTATTGCGAAGTGTCACGTATACATCGCATACACTTCAAATGAATGTAAATGCGACAGTTCCTTGCTAGGAAATAGCGTTTGCAGACGTCTACGTATCGAAGCAATAGAGTTCTAATGATTCTTAAAACGAGATAACGCATCTCATTTCTATGTTTCATGATAACATATAATATTCATTGCGAAGTGTTATGTATACCTCGCATACACTTCAAATGAATGTAAATGCGACACTACCTTGCTAGGAAATAACGTTTGCGGATGTCTACGTATCGTAGCAAGCGTGTTATAATGCTTCTTAAAACGAGATATCGCATCTCATTTCTATGTTTCGTGACAACATATAATATTCATTGCGAAGTGTTATGTATACCTCGCATACACTTCAAAAGAATGTTAATGCGACACTTCCTTGCTAGGAAATAGCGTTTCCAGATCACTGCGTATCGTAGCATTATATTTCCATTGCATCTCAAAACGCGATATCGCACCTCATTTCTATGTTTCATGATAAGATATAGTATTTATTGCGAAGTGTCACGTATACATCGCATACACTTCAAATGAATGTAAATGCGACACTTCCTTGCTAGCAAATAACGTTTGCAGATGACTACGTATCGTAGCAATAGAGTTCTAATGATTCTTAAAACGAGATATCGCATCTCATTTCTATGTTTCATGATAACATATAATATTCATTGCGAAGTGTTATATATACCTCGCATACACTTCAAATGAATGTAAATGCGACACTTCCTTGCTAGGAACTAGCGTTTGCAGATGTCTACGTATAGTAACAATAGAGTTCTAATGCTTCTCAAAACGCGATACCAAATCTCATTACTATGTTTCATGGTAAGATAAAATATTAATTGCGAAGTGTCATGTATACCTTGTATTCACTCCAGAAGAATGTAAATGCGACACTTCCTTGCTAGGAAATAGCGTTTGCAGATTTCTGCGTATCGTAGCATTAGATTTCTATTGCATCTCAAAACGCGATATCGAATCTCATTTCTATGTTTCATGATAAGATATAATATTTATTGTGAAGTGTCACGTATACATCGCATACACTTCAAATGAATGTAAATGCGACACTTCCTTGCTAGGAAATAGCGTTTGCAGACGTCTACGTATCGAAGCAATAGAGTTCTAATGCTTCTTGAAACGGAATACCGCATCTCATTTCTATGATTCGTGACAACATATAATATTCATTGCGAAGTGTTATGTATACCTCGCATACACTTCAAAAAAATGTTAATGCGACACTTCCTTGCTAGGAAATAGCGTTTGCAGATTTCTGCGTATCGTAGCATTATATTTCTATTGCATCTCAAAACGCGATATCGCATCTCATATCTATGTTTCACGATAAGATATAATATTCATTGCGATGTGTTATGTATACCTCGCATACACTTCAAATGAATGTAAATGCGACACTTCCTTGCTAGGAAATAGCGTTTGCAGATGTCTACGTATCGTAGCAATAGAGTTCTTATGCTTCTCATATCGCAAGATCGAATCTCATATCTATGTTTCACGGTAAGATATAATATTCATTGTGGAGTGTTATGTATACCTCGTATTCACCTCAAAAGAATGTAAATGCGACACTTCCTTGCTAGGAAATAGCGTTTGCAGATTTCTGCGTATCGTAACATTATATTTCTGTTGCATCTCAAAACGGGATATCGCATTATATTTCTATGTTTCATGATAAGATATAATATTCATTGCGGAGTGTTATGTATACCTCGCATACACTTCAAATGAATGTAAATGCGACAGTTCCTTGCTAGGAAGTAGCGATTGCAGATGTCTACGTATCGAAGCAATAGAGTTCTAATGCTTCTTCAAACGGGATATCGCATCTCATTTCTATGTTTCATGATAAGATATAATATTTATTGCGAAGTGTCACGTATACATCGCATACACTTCAAATGAATGTAAATGCGACACTTCCTTGCTAGGAAATAGCGTTTGCAGACGTCTACGTATCGAAGCAATAGAGTTCTAATGCTTCTTGAACCGGGATATCGCACCTCATTTCTATGTTTCATGATAAGATATAATATAAATTGCGAAGTGTCATGTATACCTCGCATTCACTTCAAAAGAATGTAAATGCGACACTTCCTTGCTAGGAAATAGCATTTGCAGATGTCTACGTATCGTAGCAATAGAGTTCTAATGCTTCTCATATCGCAAGATCGAATCTCATATCTATGTTTCACGATAAGATATAATATTCATTGTGGAGTGTTATGTATACCTCGTATTCACCTCAAAAGAATGTAAATGCGACACTTCCTTGCTAGGAAATAGCGTTTGCAGATTTGTGCGTATCGTAACATTAGATTTCTGTTGCATCTCAAGACGCGATATCGCATTACATTTCTATGTTTCATGATAAGATATAATATTCATTGCGAACTGATATGTATACCTCGCATACACTTCAAATGAATGTAAATGCGACAGTTCCTTGCTAGGAAGTAGCGATTGCAGATGTCTACGTATCGAAGCAATAGAGTTCTAATGCTTCTTGAACCGGGATATCGCATCTCATTTCTATGTTTCATGATAAGATATAATATTTACTGCGAAGTGTCACGTATACATCGCATACACTTCAAATGAATGTAAATGCGACACTTCCTTGCTAGGAAATAGCGTTTGCAGATGTCTACGTATCGAAGCAAAAGAGTTCTAATGCTTCTTAGAACGAGATATCGCATCTCATTTCTATGCTTCATGATAAGAAATAATATTCATTGCGAAGTTTCATGTATTCCTCGTATTCACTTCAAATGAATGTAAATGCGACACTTCCTTGCTAGGAAATAGAGTTTGCAGTTGTCTACGTATCGTAGCAAGCGTGTTATAATGCTTCTTAAAACGGGATATCGCACCTCATTTCTATGTTTCATGACAACATATAATATTCAATTGGAAGTGTTATGTATACCTCGCATACACTTCAAATGAATGTAAATGCGACACTTCCTTGCTAGGAAATAGAGTTTGCAGATGTCTACGTATCGTAGCAATAGAGTTGTAATGCTCCTTGAAATGGGATATCGCATCTCATATCTATGTTTCATGATAAGATATAATATTCATTGCGAAGATTCATGTATACCTTGTATTCACTTCAGAGGAATGTAAATGCTACCTTTCCCTGCTAGGAAATAGCGTTTGCAGATGTCTACGTATCGTAGCAATAGAGTTCTAATGCTCCTTATATCGCGAGATCGCATCTCATATCTATGTTTCACGATAAGATATAATATTCATTGCGAAGTGTTATGTATACCTCGCATACACTTCAAATGAATGTAAATGCGACACTTCCTTGCTGGGAAATAGCGATTGCAGATGTCTACGTATCGAAGCAATAGAGCTCTAATGCTTCTTGAAACGCGATATCACATCACATTTCTATGTTTCATGATAAGATATAATATTCATTGCGAAGTTTCATGTATTCCTTGTATTCACTTCAGTGGAATGTAAATGCGACTCTTCCCTGCTAGGAAATAGCGTTTGCAGATGTCTACGTATCGTAGCAATAGAGTTCTAATGCTTCTTAAAACGCGATATCATATCACGTTTCTATGTTTCATCATAAGATATAATATTCATTGCGAAGTTTCATGTATACCTTGTATTCACTGAAGAGGAATGTAAATGTTACTCTTCCCTGCTAGGAAATAGCGTTTGCAGATGTCTACGTATCGTAGCAAGCGTGTCATAATGATTCTTAAAACGAGATATCGCATCTCATTTCTATGTTTCATGATAACATATAATATTCATTGCGAAGTGTTATGTATACCTCGCATTCACTTCAAATGAATGTAAATGCGACACTTCCTTGCTAGGAAATAACGTTTGCAGATGTCTACGTATCGTAGCAATAGAGTTCTAATGCTTCCTTTATCGCGAGATCGCATCTCATATCTATGTTTCACGATAAGATATAATATTCATTGCGAAGTGTTATGTATACCTCGCATACACTTCAAATGAATGTAAATGCGACAGTTCCTTGCTAGGAAGTAGCGGTTGCAGATGTCTACGTATCGAAGCAATAGAGTTCTAATGCTTCTTGAACCGGGATATCGCATCTCATTTCTATGTTTCATGATAAGATATAATATAAATTGCGAAGTGTCATGTATACCTCGCATTCACTTCAAAAGAATGTAAATGCGACACTTCCTTGCTACGAAATACCATTTGCAGATGTCTACGTATCGTAGCAATAGAGTTCTTATGCTTCTCATATCGCAAGATCGAATCTCATATCTATGTTTCACGATAAGATATAATATTCATTGTGGAGTGTTATGTATACCTCGTATTCACCTCAAAAGAATGTAAATGCGACACTTCCTTGCTAGGAAATAGCGTTCGCAGATTTCTGCGTATCGTAACATTAGATTTCTGTTGCATCTCAAAACGCGATATCGCATTACATTTCTATGTTTCATGATAAGATATAATATTTATTGCGAAGTGTCACGTATACATCGCATACACTTCAAATGAATGTAAATGCGACACTTCCTGGCTAGGAAATAGCGTTTGCAGTTGTCTACGTATCGAAGCAAAAGAGTTCTAATGCTTCTTAGAACGAGATATCGCATCTCATTTCTATGCTTCATGATAAGAAATAATATTCATTGCGAAGTTTCATGTATTCCTCGTATTCACTTCAAATGAATGTAAATGCGACACTTCCTTGCTAGGAAATAGAGTTTGCAGATGTCTACGTATCGTAGCAAGCGTGTTCTAATGCTTCTTAAAACGGGATATCGCACCTCATTTCTATGTTTCATGACAACATATAATATTCATTGGGAAGTGTTATGTATACCTCGCATACCCTTCAAATGAATGTAAATGCGACACTTCCTTGCTAGGAAATAGAGTTTGCAGATGTCTACGTATCGTAGCAATAGAGTTGTAATGCTCCTTGAAATGGGGTATCGCATCTCATATCTATGTTTCATGATAAGATATAATATTCATTGCGAAGATTCATGTATACCTTGTATTCACTTCAGAGGAATGTAAATGCTACTCTTCCCTGCTAGGAAATAGCGTTTGCAGATGTCTACGTATCGTAGCAATAGAGTTCCAATGCTCCTTATATCGCGAGATCGCATCTCATATCTATGTTTCACGATAAGATATAATATTCATTGCGAAGTGTTATGTATACCTCGCATACACTTCAAATGAATGTAAATGCGACACTTCCTTGCTGGGAAATAGCGATTACAAATGTCTACGTATCGAAGCAATAGAGTTCTAATGCTTCTTGAAACGCGATATCACATCACATTTCTATGTTTCATGATAAGATATAATATTCATTGCGAAGTTTCATGTATTCCTTGTATTCACTTCAGTGGAATGTAAATGCGACTCTTCCCTGCTAGGAAATAGCGTTTGCAGATGTCTACGTATAGTAGCAATAGAGTTCTAATGCTTCTTAAAACGCGATATCACATCACGTTTCTATGTTTCATCATAAGATATAATATTCATTGCGAAGTTTCATGTATACCTTGTATTCACTTCAGAGGAATGTAAATGTTACTCTTCCCTGCTAGGAAATAGCGTTTGCAGATGTCTACGTATCGTAGCAAGCGTGTCATAATGATTCTTAAAACGAGATATCGCATCTCATTTCTATGTTTCATGATAACATATAATATAAATTGCGAAGTGTCATGTATACCTCGCATTCACTTCAAAAGAATGTAAATGCGACACTTCCTTGCTAGGAAATAGCATTTGCAGATGTCTACGTATCGTAGCAATAGAGTTCTTATGCTTCTCATATCGCAAGATCGAATCTCATATCTATGTTTCACGATAAGATATAATATTCATTGTGGAGTGTTATGTATACCTCGTATTCACCTCAAAAGAATGTAAATGCGACACTTCCTTGCTAGGAAATAGCGTTTGCAGATTTCTGCGTATCGTAACATTAGATTTCTGTTGCATCTCAAAACGCGATATCGCATTACATTTCTATGTTTCACGATAAGATATAATATTCATTGCGAAGTGTTATGTATACCTCGCATACACTTCAAATGAATGTAAATGCGACAGTTCCTTGCTAGGAAGTAGCGATTGCAGATGCCTACGTATCGAAGCAATAGAGTTCTAATGCTTCTTGAACCGGGATATCGCATCTCATTTCTATGTTTCATGATAAGATATAATATTTATTGCGAAGTGTCACGTATACATAGCATACACTTCAAATGAATGTAAATGCGACACTTCCTTGCTAGGAAATAGCGTTTGCAGATGTCTACGTATCGAAGCAAAAGAGTTCTAATGCTTCTTAGAACGAGATACCGCACCTCATTCCTATGTTTCATGGTACGATATATTATTCATTGCGAAGTATCAGGTATACCTCGCATACACTTCAAATGAATGTAAATGCGACACTTCCTTGCTAGGAACTAGCGTTTGCAGATGTCTACGTATAGTAACAATAGAGTTCTAATGCTTCTCAAAACGCGATATCAAATCTCATTACTATGTTTCATGGTGAGATAAAATATTAATTGCGAAGTGTCATGTATACCTTGTATTCACTTCAGAAGAATGTAAATGCGACACTTCCTTGCTAGGATATAGCGATGGCAGATGTCTACGTATCCAAGCAAAAGTGTTCTAATGCTTCTTAGAACGAGATACCGCATCTCATTCCTATGTTTCATGGTACGATATATTATTCATTGCGAAGTATCACGTATACCTCGCATACACTTCAAATGAATGTAAATGCGACACTTCCTTGCTAGGAAATAGCGTTTGCAGATGTCTACGTATAGTAACAATAGAGTTCTAATGCTTCTCAAAACGCGATATCAAATCTCATTACTATGTTTCATGGTAAGATAAAATATTAATTGCGAAGTGTCACGTATACATCGCATGCACTTCAAATGAATGTAAATGCGACACTTCCTTGCTAGCAAATAACGTTTGCAGATGTCTACGTATCGTAGCAATAGAGTTCTAATGATTCTTAAAACGAGATATCGCATCTCATTTCTATGTTTCATGATAACATATAATATTCATTGCGAAGTGTTATGTATACCTCGCATACACTTCAAATGAATGTAAATGCGACACTTCCTTGCTAGGAAATAGCGTTTGCAGATGTCTACGTATCGTAGCAATAGAGTTCTTATGCTTCTTATATCGCAAGATCGAATCTCAGATCTATGTTTCACGATAAGATATAATATTCATTGTGGAGTGTTATGTATACCTCGTATTCACCTCAAAAGAATGTAAATGCGACACTTCCTTGCTAGGAAATAGCGTTTGCAGATTTCTGCGTATCGTAGCATTAGATTTCTATTGCATCTCAAAATGCGCTATCGCATCTCATTTCTATGTTTCATGAAAAGATATAATATTTATTGCGAAGTATCACGTATACCTCGCATACTCTTCAAATGAATGTAAATGCGATACTTCCTTGCTAGGAAGTAGCGTTTGCAGATGTCTACGTATCGTGGCAATAGAGTTCTGATGCTTCTCAAAACGCCATATCGCATTTCATTTCTATGTTTCATGATAAGATATAATATGCATTGCGAAGAGTCATGTATTCCTCGTCTTCACTTCAAATGAATGTAAATGCGACACGTACTTGCTATGAAACAGCGTTTGTAGATGTATATGTACCGTAGCAATGAAGTTCTAAAGCTTCTTAAAACGCGATATCACATCACATTTCTATGTTTCATGATAAGATATAATATTCATTGCGAAGTTTCACGTATTCCTCGTATTCACTTCAAATGAATGTAAATGCGGCACCTCCTTCCTAGGAAACAGCGTTTGCAGATGTCTACGTATCGTAGCAAGCATGTTATAATGCTTCTTAAAACGAGATATCGCATCTCATTTCTATGTTTCATGACAACATATAATATTCATTGCGAAGTGTTATGTATACCTCGCATACAATTTAAATGAATGTAAATGCGACACTTCCTTGCTAGGAAATAGCGTTTGCAGATGTCTACGTATCGTAGCAATAAAGTTCTAATGCACCTTATATCGCGATATCGCATCTCATTTCTATGTTTCATAATAAGATATAATATTCATTGCGAAGTGTCATGTATATCTCGGATTCACATCAGAAGAATGTAAATGCGACACTTCCTTGCTAGGAAGTAGCGTTTGCAGACGTCTGCGTATCGAAGCGATAGAGTTCTTATTCATCTTAAAACACGATATCGCATCTCATTCCTATGATTCATGATAAGATATAATATTCATTATGGAGTGTTATGTATACCTCGTATTCACCTCAAAAGAATGTAAATGCGACACTTCCTTGCTAGGAAATAGCGTTTGCAGATGTCTACGTAAGAAGCAATTGAGTTCTAGTGCTTATCAAAACGCGATATCGCATCTCATTCCTATGTTTCATGATAAGATGTAATATTCATTGCGAAGTGTCTTGCATACCTCGCATACACTTCAAGTGGATGTAAATGCGACACTTCCTTGCTAGGAAATAGCGTTGGCAGATGGCTAGGTATTGAAGCAATCGAGATCTACTGCTTCTTAAATCGCCATATCGCATCTCATTTCTATGCTTCATGATAAGATATAACATTCATTGTGCAGTGTTATGCATACCTCGTATCACATCAAAAGTATGTAAATGCGACACTTCCATGCTAGGAAATAGCGTTTGCAGATATCTACGTATCGTAGCATTAGAGTTCTAATGCTTCTCAAAACGGGTTATTGCATCTCATTCCTATGTTTCATGGTAAGATGTTATATTCATTGTGAAGTGTTATTTATACCTCGTATTCACTTCAAAAGAATGTAAATGCGACACTTCCTTGCTAGGAAATAGCGTTTGCAGATGTCTACGAATCGGAGCAACAGTGTCCTAATGCTTCTTAAAACGCGATATCGCTCCTCATTTCTATAATTCATGGTAGGATGTTATATTCATTGCGAAATGTCTTGTATACCTCGCATACACTGCAAATGAATGTAAATGCAACACTTCCTTGCTAGGAAATAGCGTTGGCAGATATCTACGTATCGTAGCAATAGAGTTCTAATGCTTCCCAAAACGCGATATTGCATCTCATTTCTATCTGTCATGATAAGATATAATATCCATTACATCCTTCCTTTCTAGGACACTTCCTTTCTAGGAAATTACGTTTCCAGATGTCTGCGTATCGAAGCAATAGAGTTCCAATGCTTCTTAAAACGCGATATCACATCACATTCCTATGTTTCATGATAGGATATAATATTCACTGCGAAAAGCCACTTATACCTCGCATACCCTTCAAATGAATGTAAATGCGACACTTCATTGGTAGGAAATAGCGTTGGCAGATATCTACGTATCGAAGCTACAGAGTTCTAATGCTTCTTAAAACGCGATATCGCATCTCATTTCTAAGTTTCATGATGAGATATAATATTCATTGCGAATTGTCATGAGTACCTCGGATACACATCAAATGAATGTAAATGCGACACTTCCTTGATAGGAAATAGCGTTTGCAGATGTCTACGTATCGAAGCAAAAGAGTTCTAATGCTTCTTAAAACGAGATATCGCATCTCATTCCTATGTTTCATGGTAAGATATAATATTCATTGTGAAGTGACATGCATACCTCGTATTCACTTCAAAAGAATGTAAATGCGACACTTTCTTGTTAGGAAGTAGCGTTTGCAGATGTCAAGATATCGAAGTAATAGCGTTGCAATGCTTCTTAAATCGAGATATCGCATCTCCTTTCTATGTTTCATGATAAGATATAATATTCATTGTGGAGTGTTATGTATACCTCGTATTCACTTTAAATGAATGTAAATGCAACACTTCCTTGCTAGGAAATAGCGTCTGCAGATGTCTACGTATTGAAGCAATAGAGTTCTAATGCTTCTTAAAACGCGAAATCGCTCCTCATTTCTATGTTTCATGGTAAGATATAATATTCATTGCGAAGTGGCATGTATACCTCGCATACACATCAAGTGAATGTAAATGCGACACTTCCGTGCTAGGAAGTAGTGTCACGTCCTGGCGAACAAATTATTCGTATCCCAGGAGGCTGTATGACACAAGCCTTTTAGTCGAAAATTCGGTCCGGTATAAAACGCGTATGACCGGGTTCGTCGATTCTGGCAAGACGCGGGCACCGTAGACAATCGCGAACGCGTGTAAGGAGGGATTTTACTTACATTTCGCTGATTTCCCTCTTCTGCTTTCAGATGTGGCGATCGTCGAGTGTCGTTTTCGGGGGAGGAGTCGGCGTACGGCTGGCTGAAATCGGGGTTGTCACGGTGGAGCTGCGATGAATGTCGCCGTCCGTCGATGAACGAAGAATTCTGGCGTTGCACCGACGTATTCCGCACGAGATAATGGATTAAATTCTTCCTCCCGGCGCGAAGAGTTCGTTTATAAACACTCAAGTTGTTGCGAACTTGGAAGAATTTGTATTAACATATAATTGAATTTAGAAATGGAGTTGGAATGAACTAGAACTTGATGTGGTAGGAAAATAATAAAGTATATTCTAAATCAAAGGGTACAAGAACAATTGTTTCTAAGTATTAAGACTAGGTTAACTATGAATTAGGAATTAGAACAAAGACTTTAGAACTAGGAATCTCATCGAGGCTGCGCGACGGCCCTAAGGCGCGACTTGGAAGAGACTTGGAATTGGAAGTGCCCGAAGGCGAGGTAGAACTGTACCGTACTGACGGTACTGACTGACTGTGTCTCCCAAGATGCGTCTGCGACCTCCTCGACTCTCGGAGCGCTTCGGTCGTGTGCGAACGTAGGTGAGAGTATGTGGACGCCCGAGTGGGGTTTCGGCGTTGCGTGGTGAGGTTAGCGGCGCGTGCCGCTGACGCGGTCGCGATCTCGCGCGTAGCGGGTTACTTAATTAGCGCAACTTATGAATATAGAGATACAAGTATGAAATTAGAAATTACGCCTTAAATGTAAAATGTGTGTTGTTTGTGTCGTTATAAAGTAGTGTCGTGTAAATTCTATGAGCTAGGAATACAGAGCTTAGAATGTAGGAGTATATATATAATGTTAATTAATAATCTTAGATATAGTATTTTGGGCATGGCAGATCTGGGATGGTGAAATCGTAGAGTCCTTTGTACGGTGAGGGTTCCCGTCGTCGGATCTCGTGGAGGTTGATTCTCCTGGTACGTCCCTGGAGTGAACGAGAGGGCGAGTTTCCCTGCAGGTAAGAGTGAGACGGTGGATGGCTCCTTGAGTGGGAGCGAGACAGCGCACATGGTCCTTGGTGCGAGCGAGATGGCGAGCACCTCTGCGGGTGCGAGTGAGACGGAGGGTATGTCCCCTGGAGCGAGAGAGACGGCGAGTTGCGCCTGGGTGTTGCCTGTGGTGCAGGCGCGTGAGGGTGGTTGCTGTGGTGCGTTGAGAGGGTGGCAGGCGGCACGCCTGACGTCACAGTAGCGCTTGCAGATATCTACGTATCGAAGCAGTAGAGTTCTAATGCTTCTCAAAACGCGATATCGCATCTCATTCCTATGCTTCATGATAAGCTATAATACTCATTGCGAAGTGTTACGTAAACCTCGTATACACTTTAATGAACGTAAGTGCGACACTTCCTTCCTAGGAAATAGCGTTTGCAGATATCTACGTAGCGAAGGAATGGTGTTCTAACGCTTCTTAAAACGCGATATCGCATCTCATTTCTATGTTTCATGTTAAGATATAATATTCATTGCGGAGTGTCATGTATACCTCGTATTCGCTTCAAAAGAATGTACATGCGACACTTCCTTGCTAGGAAGTAGCGTTTGCAGATGTCTAGGTATCGAAGCAATAGAGTTCCAATGCTTCGTAAAACGCGATATCGCATCTCATTTCTATGTATCACGATAAGATATAATATTCATTGTGCAGTGTTATCAATACCTCGTATTCACTTCAAAAGAATTATAATGCGTCAATTCCTTGCTAGGAAATATCATTTGCAGATGTCTACGTATCGAACCAATAGAATTATAATGCTTCTTAAATCGTCATAACGCATCTCATTTCTATGATTCATGATAAGATATCATATTCATTGCGAAGTGTCATGTATACCTCGTATTCCTTTCAATAGAATGTAAATGCGACACTTCCTTACTAGGAAATAACGTTTGCAGATGTCTACGTATCGTAGCAATAGAGTTCTAATGCTTCTTATATCTCCAGATCGCATCTCATATATATGTTTCACGATAAGATATAATATTCATTGCGAAGTGATATGTATACCTCGCATACACTTCAAATGAATGTAAATGCGACAGTTCCTTGCTAGGAAGTAGCGATTGCAGATGTCTACATATCGAAGCAATAGAGTTCTCATGCTTCTTGAAACGGGATATCGCATCTCATTTCCATGTTTCATGATAAGATATAGTATTAATTGCGAAGTGTCATGTATACCTCGCATTCACTTCAAAAGAATGTAAATGCGACACTTCCTTGCTAGGAAATAGAGTTTGCAGATGTCTACGTATCGTAGCAATAGAGTTCTTATGCTTCTTATATCGCGAGATCGCATCTCATATCTATGTTTCACGACAAGATATAATATTGATTGCGAAGTGTTATGTATACCTCGCATACACTTCAAATGAATGTAAATGCGACACTTCCTTGCTAGGAAATAGCGATTGCAGATGTCTACGTTTCGAAGAAATAGAGTTCTAATGCTACTTGAAACGGGATATCGCATCTCATTTCTATGTTTCATGATAAGATATAATATTAATTGCGAAGTGTCATGTATACCTTGTATTCACTTCAGAAGAATGTAAATGCGACACTTCTCTGCTAGCAAATAACGTTTGCAGATGTCTACGTATCGTAGCAATAGAGTTCTAATGCTTCATAAAACGCGATATCACATCACATTTCTATGTTTCATGATAAGATATAATATTCATTGCGAAGTTTCATGTATACCTTGTATTCACTTCAGAGGAATGTAAATGTTACTCTTCCCTGCTAGGAATTAGCATTTGCAGATGTCTACGTATCGTAGCAAGCGTGTCATAATGATTCTTAAAACGAGATATCGCATCTCATTTCTATGTTTCATGATAACATATAATATTCATTGCGAAGTGTTATGTATACCTCGCATACACTTCAAATGAATGTAAATGCGACACTTCCTTACTAAGAAATAACGTTTGCAGATGTCTACGTATCGTAGCAATAGAGTTCTAATGCTTCTTATATCGCCAGATCGCATCTCATATATATGTTTCACGATAAGATATAATATTCATTGCAAAGTGATATGTATACCTCGCATACACTTCAAAAGAATATAAATGCGACAGTTCCTTGCTAGGAAGTAGCGATTGCAGATGTCTACATATCGAAGCAATAGAGTTCTAATGCTTCTTGAAACGGGATATCGCATCTCATTTCCATGTTTCATGATAAGATATAGTATTAATTGCGAAGTGTCATGTATACCTCGCATTCACTTCAAAAGAATGTAAATGCGACACTTCCTTGCTAGGAAATAGAGTTTGCAGATGTCTACGTATCGTAGCAATAGAGTTCTTATGCTTCTTATATCGCAAGATCGAATCTCATATCTATGTTTCACGATAGGATATAATATTCATTGTGGAGTGTTATGTATACCTCGTATTCACCTCAAAAGAATGTAAATGCGACACTTCCTTGCTAGCAAATAGCGTTGGCAGATTTCTGCGTATCGTAGCATTAGATTTCTGTTGCATCTCAAAACGCGATATCGCATTACATTTCTATGTTTCATGATAAGATATAATATTTATTGCGAAGTGTCACGTATACATCGCATACACTTCAAATGAATGTAAATGCGACACTTCCTTGCTAGGAAATAGCGTTTGCAGATGTCTACGTATCGAAGCAAAAGAGTTCTAATGCTTCTTAGAACGAGATACCGCATCTCATTCCTATGTTTCATGGTACGATATATTATTCATTGCGAAGTATCACGTATACCTCGCATACACGTCAAATGAATGTAAATGCGACACTTCCTTGCTAGGAAATAGCGTTTGCAGATGTCTACGTATAGTAACAATAGAGTTCTAATGCATCTCAAAACGCGATATCAAATCTCATTACTATGTTTCATGGTAAGATAAAATATTAATTGCGAAGTGTCATGTATACCTTGTATTCACTTCAGAAGAATGTAAATGCGACACTCCCTTGCTAGGAAATAGCGTTTGCAGATTTCTGCGTATCGTAGCATTAGATTTCTATTGCATCCCAAACGCGATATCGCATCTCATTTCTATGTTTCATGATAAGATATAATATTTATTGTGAAGTGTAACGTATACATCGCATACACTTCAAATGAATGTAAATGCGACACTGCCTTGCTAGGAAATAGCGTTTGCAGACGTCTACGTGTCGTAGCAAGCGTGTTATAATGCTTCTTAAAACGAGATATCGCATCTCATTTCTATGTTTCATGATAGGATATAATATTAATTGCGAAGTGTCATGTATACCTTGTATTCACTGCAGAAGAATGTAAATGCGACACTTCCTTGCTAGCAAATAGAGTTTGCAGATGTCTACGTATCGTAGCAATAGAGTTGTAATGCTCCTTCAAATGGGATATCGCATCTCATATCTATGTTTCATGATAAGATATATTATTCATTGCGAAGATTCACGTATACCTTGTATTCACTTCAGAGGAATGTAAATGCTACTCTTCCCTGCTAGGAAATAGCGTTTGCAGATGTCTACGTATCGTGGCAAGCGTGTCATAATGATTCATAAAACGATATATCGCACCTCATTTCTATGTTTCGTGATAACATATAATATTCATTGCGAAATGTTATGTATACCTTGCATACACTTCAAATGAATGTAAATGCGACACTTCCTTGCTAGCAAATAGCGTTTGCAGATTTCTGCGTATCGTAGCATTATATTTCTATTGCATCTCAAAACGCGATATCGCATCTCACATCTATGTTTCACGATAAGATATAATACTCATTGCGAAGTGTTATGTATTCCTCGCATACACTTCAAATGAATGTAAATGCGACAGTTCCTTGCTAGGACGTAGCGATTGCAGATGTCTACGTATCGAAGCAATAGAGTTCTAATGCTTCTTGAACCGGGATATCGCATCTCATGTCTATGTTTCATGATAAGATATAATATAAATTGCGAAGTGTCATGTATACCTCGCATTCACCTGAAAAGAATGTAAATGCGACACTTCCTTGCTAGGAAATAGCGTTTGCAGATGTCTACGTATCGTAGCAATAGAGTTCTTATGCTTCTTATATCGCAAGATCGAATCTCAGATCTATGTTTCACGATAAGATATAATATTCATTGTGGAGTGTTATGTATACCTCGTATTCACCTCAAAAGAATGTAAATGCGACACTTCCTTGCTAGGAAATAGCGTTTGCTGATTACTGCGTATGGTAGCATTAGTTTTCTGTTGCATCTCAAAACGCGATATCGCATTACATTTCTATCTTTCATGATAAGAAATAATATTCATTGCGAAGATTCATGTGTTCCTCGTTGTTCACTTCAAATGAATGTAAATGCGACACTTCCTTGCTAGGAAATAGAGTTTGCAGATGTCTACGTATCGTAGCAATAGAGTTGTAATGCTCCTTGAAATGGGATATCGCATCTCATATCTATGTTTCATGATAAGATATAATATTCATTGCGAAGATTCACGTATACCTTGTATTCACTTCAGAGGAATGTAAATGCTACTCTTCCCTGCTAGGAAATAGCGTTTGCAGATGTCTACGTATAGTAGCAATAGAGTTCTAATGCTCCTTATATCGCGAGATCGCATCTCATATCTATGTTTCACGATAAGATATAATATTCATTGCGAAGTGTTATGTATACCTCGCATACACTTCAAATGAATGTAAATGCGACAGTTCCTTGCTAGGAAGTAGCGATTGCAGATGTCTACGTATCGAAGCAATAGAGTTCTAATGCTTCTTGAAACGGGATATCGCATCTCATTTCCATGTTTCATGATAAGATATAATATTAATTGCGAAGTGTCATGTATACCTCGCATTCACTTCAAAAGAATGTAAATGCGACACTTCCTTGCTAGGAAATAGCGTTTGCAGATGTCTACGTATCGTAGCAATAGGGTTCTTATGCTTCTTATATCGCAAGATCGAATCTCAGATCTATGTTTCACGATAAGATATAATATTCATTGTGGAGTGTTATGTATACCTCGTATTCACCTCAAAAGAATGTAAATGTGACACTTCCTTGCTAGGAAATAGCGTTTGCAGATTTCTGCGTATCGTAGCATTAGTTTTCTGTTGCATCTCAAAACGCGATATCGCATTACATTTCTATGTTTCATGATAAGATATAATATTTATTGCGAAGTGTCACGTATACATCGCATACACTTCAAATGAATGTAAATGCGACACTTCCTTGCTAGGAAATAGCGTTTGCAGATGTCTACGTATCGAAGCAAAAGGGTTCTAATGCTTCTTAGAACGAGATACCGCATCTCTTTTCTATGTTTCATGGTACGATATATTATTCATTGCGAAGTATCACGTATACCTCGCATACACTTCAAATGAATGTAAGTGCGACACTTCCTTGCTAGGAAATAGCGTTTGCAGATGTCTACGTATAGTAGCAATAGAGTTCTAATGCTCCTTATATCGCGAGATCGCATCTCATATCTATGTTTCACGATAAGATATAATATTCATTGCGAAGTGTTATGTATACCTCGCATACACTTCAAATGAATGTAAATGCGACAGTTCCTTGCTAGGAAGTAGCGATTGCAGATGTCTACGTATCGAAGCAATAGAGTTCTAATGCTTCTTGAAACGGGATATCGCATCTCATTTCCATGTTTCATGATAAGATATAATATTAATTGCGAAGTGTCATGTATACCTCGCATTCACTTCAAAAGAATATAAATGCGACACTTCCTTGCTAGGAAATAGCGTTTGCAGATGTCTACGTATCGTAGCAATAGGGTTCTTATGCTTCTTATATCGCAAGATCGAATCTCAGATCTATGTTTCACGATAAGATATAATATTCATTGTGGAGTGTTATGTATACCTCGTATTCACCTCAAAAGAATGTAAATGTGACACTTCCTTGCTAGGAAATAGCGTTTGCAGATTTCTGCGTATCGTAGCATTAGTTTTCTGTTGCATCTCAAAACGCGATATCGCATTACATTTCTATGTTTCATGATAAGATATAATATTTATTGCGAAGTGTCACGTATACATCGCATACACTTCAAATGAATGTAAATGCGACACTTCCTTGCTAGGAAATAGCGTTTGCAGATGTCTACGTATCGAAGCAAAAGGGTTCTAATGCTTCTTAGAACGAGATACCGCATCTCATTTCTATGTTTCATGGTACGATATATTATTCATTGCGAAGTATCACGTATACCTCGCATACACTTCAAATGAATGTAAGTGCGACACTTCCTTGCTAGGAAATAGCGTTTGCAGATGTCTGCGTATCGAAGCAATAGAGTTCTAATGCTTCTTGTACCGGGATATCGCATCTCATTTCTATGTTTCATGATAAGATATAATATAAATTGCGAAGTGTCATGTATACCTCGCATTCACTTCAAAAGAATGTAAATGCGACACTTCCTTGCTAGGAAATAGCGTTTGCAGATGTCTACGTATCGTAGCAATAGAGTTCTTATGCTTCTCATATCGCAAGATCGAATCTCATATCTATGTTTCACGACAAGATATAATATTCATTGTGGAGTGTTATGTACACCTCGTATTCACCTCAAAAGAATGTAAATGCGACACTTCCTTGCTAGGAAATAGCGTTTGCAGATTTCTGCGTATCGTAGCATTATATTTCTATTGCATCTCAAAACGCGATATCGCATCTCATTTCTATGTTTCATGATAAGATATAATATTTATTGCGAAGTGTCACGTATACATCGCATACACTTCAAATGAATGTAAATGCGACACTTCCTTGCTAGCAAATAACGTTTGCAGATGTCTACGTATCGTAGCAATAGAGTTCTAATGATTCTTAAAACGAGATATCGCATCTCATTTCTATGTTTCATGATAACATATAATATTCATTGCGAAGTGTTATGTATACCTCGCATACACTTCAAATGAATGTAAATGCGACACTTCCTTGCTAGGAAATAACGTTTGCAGATGTCTACGTATCGTAGCAAGCGTGTTATAATGGTTCTTAAAACGAGGTATCGCATCTCATTTCTATGTTTCGTGACAACATATAATATTCATTGCGAAGTGTTATGTATACCACGCATACACTTCAAAAGAATGTTAATGCGACACTTCCTTGCTAGGAAATAGCGTTATCAGATTTCTGCGTATCGTAGCATTATATTTCTATTGCATCTCAAAACGCGATATCGCATCTCATTTCTATGTTTCATGATAAGATATAATATTTATTGCGAAGTGTCACGTATACATCGCATACACTTCAAATGAATGTAAATGCGACACTTCCTTGCTAGCAAATAACGTTTGCAGATGTCTACGTATCGTAGCAATAGAGTTCTAATGCTTCTTATATCGCGAGATCTCATCTCATATCTATGTTTCACGATAAGATATAATATTCATTGCGAAGTGTTATGTATACCTCGCATACACCTCAAAAGAATGTTAATGCAACACTTCCTTGCTAGGAAATAGCGTTTGCAGATTTCTGCGTATCGTAGCATTATATTTCTATTGCATCTCAAAACGCGATATCGCATCTCATTTCTATGTTTCACGATAAGATATAATATTTATTGCAAAGTGTCACGTATACATCGCATACACTTCAAATGAATGTAAATGCGACACTTCCTTGCTAGTAAATAACGTTTGCAGATGTCTACGTATCGTAGCAATAGAGTTCTAATGCTTCTTAGAACGCGATATCACATCACATTTCTATGTTTCATGATAAGATATAATATTCATTGCGAAGTTTCATGTATTCCTCGTATTCACTTCAAATGAATGTAAATGCGACACTTCCTTGCTAGGAAATAGAGTTTGCAGATGTCTACGTATCGTAGCAAGCGTGTTATAATGCTTCTTAAAACGAGATATCGCATCTCATTTCTATGTTTCATGATAACATATAATATTCACTGCGAAGTGTTATGTATACCTCGCATACACTTCAAATGAATGTAAATGCGACACTTCCTTGCTAGGAAATAACGTTTGCAGATTTCTGCGTATCGTAGCATTAGATTTCTATTGCATCTCAAAACGCGATATTGCATCTCATTTCTATGTTTCATGAAAAGATATAATATTCATTGCGAAGTGTTATGTATACCTCGCATACACTTCAAAAGAATGTTAATGCGACACTTCCTTGCTAGGAAATAGCGTTTGCAGATTTCTGCGTATCGTAGCACTATATTTCTATTGCATCTCAAAACGCGATATCGCATCTCATTTCTATGTTTCATGATAAGATATAATATTTATTGCGAAGTGTCACGTACACATCGCATACACTTCAAATGAATGTAAATGCGACACTTCCTTGCTAGCAAATAATGTTTGCAGATGTCTACGTATCGTAGCAATAGAGTTCTAATGCTTCTTAAAACGCGATATCACATCACATTTCTATGTTTCATGATAAGATATAATATTCATTGCGAAGTTTCATGTATTCCTCGTATTCACTTCAAATGAATGTAAATGCGACACTTCCTTGCTAGGAAATAGAGTTTGCAGATGTCTACGTATCGTAGCAAGCGTGTTATAATGCTTCTTAAAACAAGATATCGCATCTCATTTCTATGTTTCGTGACAACATATAATATTCATTGCGAAGTGTTACGTATACCTCGCATACACTTCAAAAGAATGTTAATGCGACACTTCCTTGCTAGGAAATAGCGTTTGCAGATTTCTGCGTATCGTAGCATTATATTTCTATTGCATCTCAAAACGCGATATCGCATCTCATTTCTATGTTTCATGATAAGATTTAATATTTATTGCGTAGTGTCACGTATACATCGCATACACTTCAAATGAATGTAAATGCGACACTTCCTTGCTAGCAAATAACGTTTGCAGATGTCTACGTATCGTAGCAATAGAGTTCTAATGCTTCTTAAAACGCGATATCATATCACATTTCTATGTTTCATGACAACATATAATATTCATTGCAAAGTGTTATGTATACCTCGCATACACTTCAAATGAATGTAAATGCGACACTTCCTTGCTAGGAAATAGAGTTTGCAGATGTCTACGTATCGTAGCAAGCGTGTTATAATGCTTCATAAAACGAGATATCGCATCTCATTTCTATGTTTCATGATAAGATATAATATTCTATGCGAAGTTTCATGTATTCCTCGTATTCACTTCAAATGAATGTAAATGCGACACTTCCTTGCTAGGAAGTAGAGTTTGCAGATGCCTACGTATCGTAGCAAGCGTGTTATAATTCTTCTTAAAACGAGATATCGCATCTCATTTCCATGTTTCGTGACAACATATAATATTCATTGCGAAGTGTTATGTATACCTCGCATACACTTCAAATGAATGTAAATGCGATACTTCCTTGCTAGGAAATAGAGTTTGCAGATGTCTACGTATCCTAGCAAGCGTGTTATAATGCTTCTTAAAACGAGATATCGCATCTCATTTCTATGTTTCGTGACAACATATAATATTCATTGCGAAGTGTTATGTATACCTCGCATACACTTCAAATGAATGTAAATGCGACACTTCCTTGCTAGGAAATAGAGTTTGCAGATGTCTACGTATCGTAGCAATAGAGTTGTAATGCTTCTTGAAATGGGATATCGCATCTCATATCTATGTTTCATGATAAGATATAGTATTAATTGCGAAGTGTCATGTATACCTTGTATTCACTTCAGAAGAATGTAAATGCGACACTCCCTTGCTAGCAAATAACGTTTGCAGATGTCTACGTATCGTAGCAATAGAGTTCTAATGCTTCTTAAAACGCGATATCACATCACATTTCTATGTTTCATGATAAGATATAATATTCATTGCGAAGTTTCATGTATTCCTCGTATTCACTTCAAATGAATGTAAATGCGACACTTCCTTGCTAGGAAATAGAGTTTGCAGATGTCTACGTATCGTAGGAAGCGTGTTATAATGCTTCTTAAAACGAGATATCGCATCTCATTTCTATGTTTCGTGACAACATATAATATTCATTGCGAAGTGTTATGTATACCTCGCATACTCTTCAAAAAAATGTTAATGCGACACTTCCTTGCTAGGAAATAGCGTTTGCAGATTTCTGCGTATCGTAGCATTATATTTCTATTGCATCTCAAAACGCGATATCGCATCTCATTTCTATGTTTCATGATAAGATATAATATTTATTGCGAAGTGTCACGTATACATCGCATACACTTCAAATGAATGTAAATGCGACACTTCCTTGCTAGCAAATAACGTTTGCAGATGTCTACGTATCGTAGCAACAGAGTTCTAATGCTTCTTAAAACGCGATATCATATCACATTTCTATGTTTCATGATAAGTAATAATATTCATTGCGAAGTATCATGTATTCCTCGTATTCAGTTCAAATGAATGTAAATGCGATACATCCTTGCTAGGAAATAGAGTTTACAGATGTCTACGTATCTTAGCAGGCGTGTTATAATGCTTCTTAAAACGAGATATCGCATCTCATTTCTATGTTTCATGACAACATATAATATTCATTGCAAAGTGTTATGTATACCTCGCATACACTTCAAATGAATGTAAATGCGACACTACCTTGCTAGGAAATAGAGTTTGCAGATGTCTACGTATCGTAGCAAGCGTGTTATAATGCTTCTTAAAACGAGATATCGCATCTCATTTCTATGTTTCGTGACAACATATAATATTCATTGCGAAGTGTTATGTATACCTCGCATACACTTCAAAAGAATGTTAATGCGACACTTCCTTGCTAGGAAATAGCGTTTGCAGATTTCTGCGTATCGTAGCATTATATTTCTATTGCATCTCAAAACGCGATATCGCATCTCATTTCTATGTTTCATGACAACATATAATATTCATTGCGAAGTGTTATGTATACCTCGCATACACTTCAAAAGAATGTTAATGCGACACGTCCTTGCTAGGAAATAGCGTTTGCAGATTTCTGCGTATCGTAGCATTATATTTCTATTGCATCTCAAAACGCGATATCGCATCTCATTTCTATGTTTCATGACAACATATAATATTCATTGCGAAGTGTTATGTATACCTCGCATACACTTCAAATGAATGTAAATGCGACACTTCCTTGCTAGGAAATAGAGTTTGCAGATGTCTATGTATCGTAGCAATAGAGTTCTAATGCTTCTTAAAACGCGATATCACATCACATTGCTATGTTTCATGATTTATATAATATTCATTGTGAAGTTTCATGTATTCCTCGTATTCACTTCAAATGAATGTAAATGCGACACTTCCTTGCTAGGAAATAGAGTTTGCAGATGTCTACGTATCGTAGCAAGCGTGTTATAATGCTTCTTAAAACGAGATATCGCATCTCATTTCTATGTTTCATGAAAAGATATAATATTCATTGCGAAGTGTTATGTATACCTCGCATACACTTCAAAAGAATGTTAATGCGACACTTCCTTGCTAGGAAATAGCGTTTGCAGATTTCTGCGTATCGTAGCATTATATTTCTATTGCATCTCAAAACGCGATATCGCATCTCATTTCTATGTTTCATGATAAGATATAATATTTATTGCGAAGTGTCACGTACACATCGCATACACTTCAAATGAATGTAAATGCGACACTTCCTTGCTAGCAAATAATGTTTGCAGATGTCTACGTATCGTAGCAATAGAGTTCTAATGCTTCTTAAAACGCGATATCACATCACATTTCTATGTTTCATGATAAGATATAATATTCATTGCGAAGTTTCATGTATTCCTCGTATTCACTTCAAATGAATGTAAATGCGACACTTCCTTGCTAGGAAATAGAGTTTGCAGATGTCTACGTATCGTAGGAAGCGTGTTATAATGCTTCTTAAAACAAGATATCGCATCTCATTTCTATGTTTCGTGACAACATATAATATTCATTGCGAAGTGTTACGTATACCTCGCATACACTTCAAAAGAATGTTAATGCGACACTTCCTTGCTAGGAAATAGCGTTTGCAGATTTCTGCGTATCGTAGCATTATATTTCTATTGCATCTCAAAACGCGATATCGCATCTCATTTCTATGTTTCATGACAACATATAATATTCATTGCGAAGTGTTATGTATACCTCGCATACACTTCAAATGAATGTAAATGCGACACTTCCTTGCTAGGAAATAGAGTTTGCAGATGTCTATGTATCGTAGCAATAGAGTTCTAATGCTTCTTAAAACGCGATATCACATCACATTGCTATGTTTCATGATTTATATAATATTCATTGTGAAGTTTCATGTATTCCTCGTATTCACTTCAAATGAATGTAAATGCGACACTTCCTTGCTAGGAAATAGAGTTTGCAGATGTCTACGTATCGTAGCAAGCGTGTTATAATGCTTCTTAAAACGAGATATCGCATCTCATTTCTATGTTTCATGAAAAGATATAATATTCATTGCGAAGTGTTATGTATACCTCGCATACACTTCAAAAGAATGTTAATGCGACACTTCCTTGCTAGGAAATAGCGTTTGCAGATTTCTGCGTATCGTAGCATTATATTTCTATTGCATCTCAAAACGCGATATCGCATCTCATTTCTATGTTTCATGATAAGATATAATATTTATTGCGAAGTGTCACGTACACATCGCATACACTTCAAATGAATGTAAATGCGACACTTCCTTGCTAGCAAATAATGTTTGCAGATGTCTACGTATCGTAGCAATAGAGTTCTAATGCTTCTTAAAACGCGATATCACATCACATTTCTATGTTTCATGATAAGATATAATATTCATTGCGAAGTTTCATGTATTCCTCGTATTCACTTCAAATGAATGTAAATGCGACACTTCCTTGCTAGGAAATAGAGTTTGCAGATGTCTACGTATCGTAGGAAGCGTGTTATAATGCTTCTTAAAACAAGATATCGCATCTCATTTCTATGTTTCGTGACAACATACAATATTCATTGCGAAGTGTTACGTATACCTCGCATACACTTCAAAAGAATGTTAATGCGACACTTCCTTGCTAGGAAATAGAGTTTGCAGATGTCTACGTATCGTAGGAAGCGTGTTATAATGCTTCTTAAAACAAGATATCGCATCTCATTTCTATGTTTCGTGACAACATATAATATTCATTGCGAAGTGTTACGTATACCTCGCATACACTTCAAAAGAATGTTAATGCGACACTTCCTTGCTAGGAAATAGCGTTTGCAGATTTCTGCGTATCGTAGCATTATATTTCTATTGCATCTCAAAACGCGATATCGCATCTCATTTCTATGTTTCATGACAACATATAATATTCATTGCGAAGTGTTATGTATACCTCGCATACACTTCAAATGAATGTAAATGCGACACTTCCTTGCTAGGAAATAGAGTTTGCAGATGTCTATGTATCGTAGCAATAGAGTTCTAATGCTTCTTAAAACGCGATAACACATCACATTGCTATGTTTCATGATTTATATAATATTCATTGTGAAGTTTCATGTATTCCTCGTATTCACTTCAAATGAATGTAAATGCGACACTTCCTTGCTAGGAAATAGAGTTTGCAGATGTCTACGTATCGTAGCAAGCGTGTTATAATGCTTCTTAAAACGAGATATCGCATCTCATTTCTATGTTTCATGAAAAGATATAATATTCATTGCGAAGTGTTATGTATACCTCGCATACACTTCAAAGAATGTTAATGCGACACTTCCTTGCTAGGAAATAGCGTTTGCAGATTTCTGCGTATCGTAGCATTATATTTCTATTGCATCTCAAAACGCGATATCGCATCTCATTTCTATGTTTCATGATAAGATATAATATTTATTGCGAAGTGTCACGTACACATCGCATACACTTCAAATGAATGTAAATGCGACACTTCCTTGCTAGCAAATAATGTTTGCAGATGTCTACGTATCGTAGCAATAGAGTTCTAATGCTTCTTAAAACGCGATATCACATCACATTTCTATGTTTCATGATAAGATATAATATTCATTGCGAAGTTTCATGTATTCCTCGTATTCACTTCAAATGAATGTAAATGCGACACTTCCTTGCTAGGAAATAGAGTTTGCAGATGTCTACGTATCGTAGGAAGCGTGTTATAATGCTTCTTAAAACAAGATATCGCATCTCATTTCTATGTTTCGTGACAACATATAATATTCATTGCGAAGTGTTTACGTATACCTCGCATACACTTCAAAAGAATGTTAATGCGACACTTCCTTGCTAGGAAATAGCGTTTGCAGATTTCTGCGTATCGTAGCATTATATTTCTATTGCATCTCAAAACGCGATATCGCATCTCATTTCTATGTTTCATGATAAGATTTAATATTTATTGCGTAGTGTCACGTATACATCGCATACACTTCAAATGAATGTAAATGCGACACTTCCTTGCTAGCAAATAACGTTTGCAGATGTCTACGTATCGTAGCAATAGAGTTCTAATGCTTCTTAAAACGCGATATCATATCACATTTCTATGTTTCATGACAACATATAATATTCATTGCAAAGTGTTATGTATACCTCGCATACACTTCAAATGAATGTAAATGCGACACTTCCTTGCTAGGAAATAGAGTTTGCAGATGTCTACGTATCGTAGCAAGCGTGTTATAATGCTTCATAAAACGAGATATCGCATCTCATTTCTATGTTTCATGATAAGATATAATATTCTATGCGAAGTTTCATGTATTCCTCGTATTCACTTCAAATGAATGTAAATGCGACACTTCCTTGCTAGGAAGTAGAGTTTGCAGATGCCTACGTATCGTAGCAAGCGTGTTATAATTCTTCTTAAAACGAGATATCGCATCTCATTTCCATGTTTCGTGACAACATATAATATTCATTGCGAGTGTTATGTATACCTCGCATACACTTCAAATGAATGTAAATGCGATACTTCCTTGCTAGGAAATAGAGTTTGCAGATGTCTACGTATCGTAGCAAGCGTGTTATAATGCTTCTTAAAACGAGATATCGCATCTCATTTCTATGTTTCGTGACAACATATAATATTCATTGCGAAGTGTTATGTATACCTCGCATACACTTCAAATGAATGTAAATGCGACACTTCCTTGCTAGGAAATAGAGTTTGCAGATGTCTACGTATCGTAGCAATAGAGTTGTAATGCTTCTTGAAATGGGATATCGCATCTCATATCTATGTTTCATGATAAGATATAGTATTAATTGCGAAGTGTCATGTATACCTTGTATTCACTTCAGAAGAATGTAAATGCGACACTCCCTTGCTAGCAAATAACGTTTGCAGATGTCTACGTATCGTAGCAATAGAGTTCTAATGGCTTCTTAAAACGCGATATCACATCACATTTCTATGTTTCATGATAAGATATAATATTCATTGCGAAGTTTCATGTATTCCTCGTATTCACTTCAAATGAATGTAAATGCGACACTTCCTTGCTAGGAAATAGAGTTTGCAGATGTCTACGTATCGTAGGAAGCGTGTTATAATGCTTCTTAAAACGAGATATCGCATCTCATTTCTATGTTTCGTGACAACATATAATATTCATTGCGAAGTGTTATGTATACCTCGCATACTCTTCAAAAAAATGTTAATGCGACACTTCCTTGCTAGGAAATAGCGTTTGCAGATTTCTGCGTATCGTAGCATTATATTTCTATTGCATCTCAAAACGCGATATCGCATCTCATTTCTATGTTTCATGATAAGATATAATATTTATTGCGAAGTGTCACGTATACATCGCATACACTTCAAATGAATGTAAATGCGACACTTCCTTGCTAGCAAATAACGTTTGCAGATGTCTACGTATCGTAGCAACAGAGTTCTAATGCTTCTTAAAACGCGATATCATATCACATTTCTATGTTTCATGATAAGTAATAATATTCATTGCGAAGTATCATGTATTCCTCGTATTCAGTTCAAATGAATGTAAATGCGATACATCCTTGCTAGGAAATAGAGTTTACAGATGTCTACGTATCTTAGCAGGCGTGTTATAATGCTTCTTAAAACGAGATATCGCATCTCATTTCTATGTTTCATGACAACATATAATATTCATTGCAAAGTGTTATGTATACCTCGCATACACTTCAAATGAATGTAAATGCGACACTATCTTTCTAGGAAATAGAGTTTGCAGATGTCTACGTATCGTAGCAAGCGTGTTATAATGCTTCTTAAAACGAGATATCGCATCTCATTTCTATGTTTCGTGACAACATATAATATTCATTGCGAAGTGTTATGTATACCTCGCATACACTTCAAAAGAATGTTAATGCGACACTTCCTTGCTAGGAAATAGCGTTTGCAGATTTCTGCGTATCGTAGCATTATATTTCTATTGCATCTCAAAACGCGATATCGCATCTCATTTCTATGTTTCATGATAAGATATAGTATTTATTGCGAAGTGTCACGTATACATCGCATACACTTCAAATGAATGTAAATGCGACACTTCCTTGCTAGCAAATAACGTTTGCAGATGTCTACGTATCGTAGCAATAGAGTTCTAATGCTTCTTAAAACGCGATATCACATCACATTTCTATGTTTCATGATAAGATATAATATTCATTGCGAAGTTTCATGTATTCCTCGTATTCACTTCAAATGAATGTAAATGCGACACTTCCTTGCTAGGAAATAGAGTTTGCAGATGTCTACGTATCGTAGCAATCGTGTTATAATGCTTCTTAAAACGAGATATCGCATCTCATTTCTATGTTTCGTGACAACATATAATATTCATTGCGAAGTGTTATGTATACCTCGCATACACTTCAAAAAAATGTTAATGCGACACTTCCTTGCTAGGAAATAGCGTTTGCAGATTTCTGCGTATCGTAGCATTATATTTCTATTGCATCTCAAAACGCGATATCCCATCTCATTTCTATGTTTCATGATAAGATATAATATTTATTGCGAAGTGTCACGTATACATCGCATACACTTCAAATGAATGTAAATGTGACACTTCCTTGCTAGCAAATAACGTTTGCAGATGTCTACGTATCGTAGCAATAGAGTTCTAATGCTTCTTAAAACGCGACATCATATCACATTTCTATGTTTCATGATAAGATATAATATTCATTGCGAAGTTTCATGTATTCCTCGTATTCACTTCAAATGAATGTAAATGCGACACTTCCTTGCTAGGAAATAGAGTTTGCAGATGTCTACGTATCGTAGCAAGCGTGTTATAACGCTTCTTAAAACGAGATATCGCATCTCATTTCTATGTTTCATGACAACATATAATATTCATTGCGAAGTGTTATGTATACCTCGCATACACTTCAAATGAATGTAAATGCGACACTTCCTTGCTAGGAAATAGAGTTTGCAGATGTCTATGTATCGTAGCAATAGAGTTCTAATGCTTCTTAAAACGCGATATCACATCACATTGCTATGTTTCATGATTTATATAATATTCATTGTGAAGTTTCATGTATTCCTCGTATTCACTTCAAATGAATGTAAATGCGACACTTCCTTGCTAGGAAATAGAGTTTGCAGATGTCTACGTATCGTAGCAAGCGTGTTATAATGCTTCTTAAAACGAGATATCGCATCTCATTTCTATGTTTCGTGACAACATATAATATTCATTGCGAAGTGTTATGTATACCTCGCATACACTTCAAAAGAATGTTAATGCGACACTTCCTTGCTAGGAAATAGCGTTTGCAGATTTCTGCGTATCGTAGCATTATATTTCTATTGCATCTCAAAACGCGATATCGCATCTCATTTCTATGTTTCATGATAAGATATAGTATTTATTGCGAAGTGTCACGTATACATCGCATACACTTCAAATGAATGTAAATGCGACACTTCCTTGCTAGCAAATAACGTTTGCAGATGTCTACGTATCGTAGCAATAGAGTTCTAATGCTTCTTAAAACGCGATATCACATCACATTTCTATGTTTCATGATAAGATATAATATTCATTGCGAAGTTTCATGTATTCCTCGTATTCACTTCAAATGAATGTAAATGCGACACTTCCTTGCTAGGAAATAGAGTTTGCAGATGTCTACGTATCGTAGCAATCGTGTTATAATGCTTCTTAAAACGAGATATCGCATCTCATTTCTATGTTTCGTGACAACATATAATATTCATTGCGAAGTGTTATGTATACCTCGCATACACTTCAAAAGAATGTTAATGCGACACTTCCTTGCTAGGAAATAGCGTTTGCAGATTTCTGCGTATCGTAGCATTATATTTCTATTGCATCTCAAAACGCGATATCGCATCTCATTTCTATGTTTCATGACAACATATAATATTCATTGCGAAGTGTTATGTATACCTCGCATACACTTCAAATGAATGTAAATGCGAATCTTCCTTGCTAGGAAATAGAGTTTGCAGATGTCTATGTATCGTAGCAATAGAGCTGTAATGCTTCTTGAAATGGGATATCGCATCTCATATCTATGTTTCATGATAAGATATAGTATTAATTGCGAAGTGTCATGTATACCTTGTATTCACTTCAGAAGAATGTAAATGCGACACTCCCTTGCTAGCAAATAACGTTTGCAGATGTCTACGTATCGTAGCAATAGAGTTCTAATGCTTCTTAAAACGCGATATCGCATCTCATTTCTATGTTTCATGACAACATATAATATTCATTGCGAAGTGTTATGTATACCTCGCATACACTTCAAATGAATGTAAATGCGAATCTTCCTTGCTAGGAAATAGAGTTTGCAGATGTCTACGTATCGTAGCAATAGAGTTGTAATGCTTCTTGAAATGGGATATCGCATCTCATATCTATGTTTCATGATAAGATATAGTATTAATTGCGAAGTGTCATGTATACCTTGTATTCACTTCAGAAGAATGTAAATGCGACACTCCCTTGCTAGCAAATAACGTTTGCAGATGTCTACGTATCGTAGCAATAGAGTTCTAATGCTTCTTAAAACGCGATATCACATCACATTTCTATGTTTCATGATAAGATATAATATTCATTGCGAAGTTTCATGTATTCCTCGTATTCACTTCAAATGAATGTAAATGCGACACTTCCTTGCTAGGAAATAGAGTTTGCAGATGTCTACGTATCGTAGGAAGCGTGTTATAATGCTTCTTAAAACGAGATATCGCATCTCATTTCTATGTTTCGTGACAACATATAATATTCATTGCGAAGTGTTATGTATACCTCGCATACTCTTCAAAAAAATGTTAATGCGACACTTCCTTGCTAGGAAATAGCGTTTGCAGATTTCTGCGTATCGTAGCATTATATTTCTATTGCATCTCAAAACGCGATATCGCATCTCATTTCTATGTTTCATGATAAGATATAATATTTATTGCGAAGTGTCACGTATACATCGCATACACTTCAAATGAATGTAAATGCGACACTCCCTTGCTAGCAAATAACGTTTGCAGATGTCTACGTATCGTAGCAACAGAGTTCTAATGCTTCTTAAAACGCGATATCATATCACATTTCTATGTTTCATGATAAGTAATAATATTCATTGCGAAGTATCATGTATTCCTCGTATTCAGTTCAAATGAATGTAAATGCGATACATCCTTGCTAGGAAATAGAGTTTACAGATGTCTACGTATCTTAGCAGGCGTGTTATAATGCTTCTTAAAACGAGATATCGCATCTCATTTCTATGTTTCATGACAACATATAATATTCATTGCAAAGTGTTATGTATACCTCGCATACACTTCAAATGAATGTAAATGCGACACTATCTTTCTAGGAAATAGAGTTTGCAGATGTCTACGTATCGTAGCAAGCGTGTTATAATGCTTCTTAAAACGAGATATCGCATCTCATTTCTATGTTTCGTGACAACATATAATATTCATTGCGAAGTGTTATGTATACCTCGCATACACTTCAAAAGAATGTTAATGCGACACTTCCTTGCTAGGAAATAGCGTTTGCAGATTTCTGCGTATCGTAGCATTATATTTCTATTGCATCTCAAAACGCGATATCGCATCTCATTTCTATGTTTCATGATAAGATATAGTATTTATTGCGAAGTGTCACGTATACATCGCATACACTTCAAATGAATGTAAATGCGACACTTCCTTGCTAGCAAATAACGTTTGCAGATGTCTACGTATCGTAGCAATAGAGTTCTAATGCTTCTTAAAACGCGATATCACATCACATTTCTATGTTTCATGATAAGATATAATATTCATTGCGAAGTTTCATGTATTCCTCGTATTCACTTCAAATGAATGTAAATGCGACACTTCCTTGCTAGGAAATAGAGTTTGCAGATGTCTACGTATCGTAGCAATCGTGTTATAATGCTTCTTAAAACGAGATATCGCATCTCATTTCTATGTTTCGTGACAACATATAATATTCATTGCGAAGTGTTATGTATACCTCGCATACACTTCAAAAAAATGTTAATGCGACACTTCCTTGCTAGGAAATAGCGTTTGCAGATTTCTGCGTATCGTAGCATTATATTTCTATTGCATCTCAAAACGCGATATCCCATCTCATTTCTATGTTTCATGATAAGATATAATATTTATTGCGAAGTGTCACGTATACATCGCATACACTTCAAATGAATGTAAATGTGACACTTCCTTGCTAGCAAATAACGTTTGCAGATGTCTACGTATCGTAGCAATAGAGTTCTAATGCTTCTTAAAACGCGACATCATATCACATTTCTATGTTTCATGATAAGATATAATATTCATTGCGAAGTTTCATGTATTCCTCGTATTCACTTCAAATGAATGTAAATGCGACACTTCCTTGCTAGGAAATAGAGTTTGCAGATGTCTACGTATCGTAGCAAGCGTGTTATAACGCTTCTTAAAACGAGATATCGCATCTCATTTCTATGTTTCATGACAACATATAATATTCATTGCGAAGTGTTATGTATACCTCGCATACACTTCAAATGAATGTAAATGCGACACTTCCTTGCTAGGAAATAGAGTTTGCAGATGTCTATGTATCGTAGCAATAGAGTTCTAATGCTTCTTAAAACGCGATATCACATCACATTGCTATGTTTCATGATTTATATAATATTCATTGTGAAGTTTCATGTATTCCTCGTATTCACTTCAAATGAATGTAAATGCGACACTTCCTTGCTAGGAAATAGAGTTTGCAGATGTCTACGTATCGTAGCAAGCGTGTTATAATGCTTCTTAAAACGAGATATCGCATCTCATTTCTATGTTTCGTGACAACATATAATATTCATTGCGAAGTGTTATGTATACCTCGCATACACTTCAAAAGAATGTTAATGCGACACTTCCTTGCTAGGAAATAGCGTTTGCAGATTTCTGCGTATCGTAGCATTATATTTCTATTGCATCTCAAAACGCGATATCGCATCTCATTTCTATGTTTCATGATAAGATATAGTATTTATTGCGAAGTGTCACGTATACATCGCATACACTTCAAATGAATGTAAATGCGACACTTCCTTGCTAGCAAATAACGTTTGCAGATGTCTACGTATCGTAGCAATAGAGTTCTAATGCTTCTTAAAACGCGATATCACATCACATTTCTATGTTTCATGATAAGATATAATATTCATTGCGAAGTTTCATGTATTCCTCGTATTCACTTCAAATGAATGTAAATGCGACACTTCCTTGCTAGGAAATAGAGTTTGCAGATGTCTACGTATCGTAGCAATCGTGTTATAATGCTTCTTAAAACGAGATATCGCATCTCATTTCTATGTTTCGTGACAACATATAATATTCATTGCGAAGTGTTATGTATACCTCGCATACACTTCAAAAGAATGTTAATGCGACACTTCCTTGCTAGGAAATAGCGTTTGCAGATTTCTGCGTATCGTAGCATTATATTTCTATTGCATCTCAAAACGCGATATCGCATCTCATTTCTATGTTTCATGACAACATATAATATTCATTGCGAAGTGTTATGTATACCTCGCATACACTTCAAATGAATGTAAATGCGAATCTTCCTTGCTAGGAAATAGAGTTTGCAGATGTCTATGTATCGTAGCAATAGAGCTGTAATGCTTCTTGAAATGGGATATCGCATCTCATATCTATGTTTCATGATAAGATATAGTATTAATTGCGAAGTGTCATGTATACCTTGTATTCACTTCAGAAGAATGTAAATGCGACACTCCCTTGCTAGCAAATAACGTTTGCAGATGTCTACGTATCGTAGCAATAGAGTTCTAATGCTTCTTAAAACGCGATATCACATCACATTTCTATGTTTCATGATAAGATATAATATTCATTGCGAAGTTTCATGTATTCCTCGTATTCACTTCAAATGAATGTAAATGCGACACTTCCTTGCTAGGAAATAGAGTTTGCAGATGTCTACGTATCGTAGCAAGCGTGTTATAATGCTTCTTAAAACGAGATATCGCATCTCATTTCTATGTTTCGTGACAACATATAATATTCATTGCGAAGTGTTATGTATACCTCGCATACACTTCAAATGAATGTAAATGCGACACTTCCTTGCTAGGAAATAGAGTTTTCAGATGTCTGCGTATCGTAGCATTATATTTCTATTGCATCTCAAAACGCGATATCGCATCTCATTTCTATGTTTCATGATAAGATATAGTATTTATTGCGAAGTGTCACGTATACATCGCATACACTTCAAATGAATGTAAATGCGACACTTCCTTGCTAGCAAATAACGTTTGCAGATGTCTACGTATCGTAGCAATAGAGTTCTAATGCTTCTTAAAACGCGATATCACATCACATTTCTATGTTTCATGATAAGATATAATATTCATTGCGAAGTTTCATGTATTCCTCGTATTCACTTCAAATGAATGTAAATGCGACACTTCCTTGCTAGGAAATAGAGTTTGCAGATGTCTACGTATCGTAGCAATCGTGTTATAATGCTTCTTAAAACGAGATATCGCATCTCATTTCTATGTTTCGTGACAACATATAATATTCATTGCGAAGTGTTATGTATACCTCGCATACACTTCAAAAGAATGTTAATGCGACACTTCCTTGCTAGGAAATAGCGTTTGCAGATTTCTGCGTATCGTAGCATTATATTTCTATTGCATCTCAAAACGCGATATCGCATCTCATTTCTATGTTTCATGACAACATATAATATTCATTGCGAAGTGTTATGTATACCTCGCATACACTTCAAATGAATGTAAATGCGAATCTTCCTTGCTAGGAAATAGAGTTTGCAGATGTCTATGTATCGTAGCAATAGAGCTGTAATGCTTCTTGAAATGGGATATCGCATCTCATATCTATGTTTCATGATAAGATATAGTATTAATTGCGAAGTGTCATGTATACCTTGTATTCACTTCAGAAGAATGTAAATGCGACACTCCCTTGCTAGCAAATAACGTTTGCAGATGTCTACGTATCGTAGCAATAGAGCTGTAATGCTTCTTGAAATGGGATATCGCATCTCATATCTATGTTTCATGATAAGATATAGTATTAATTGCGAAGTGTCATGTATACCTTGTATTCACTTCAGAAGAATGTAAATGCGACACTCCCTTGCTAGCAAATAACGTTTGCAGATGTCTACGTATCGTAGCAATAGAGTTCTAATGCTTCTTAAAACGCGATATCACATCACATTTCTATGTTTCATGATAAGATATAATATTCATTGCGAAGTTTCATGTATTCCTCGTATTCACTTCAAATGAATGTAAATGCGACACTTCCTTGCTAGGAAATAGAGTTTGCAGATGTCTACGTATCGTAGCAAGCGTGTTATAATGCTTCTTAAAACGAGATATCGCATCTCATTTCTATGTTTCGTGACAACATATAATATTCATTGCGAAGTGTTATGTATACCTCGCATACACTTCAAATGAATGTAAATGCGACACTTCCTTGCTAGGAAATAGAGTTTGCAGATGTCTACGTATCGTAGCAATAGAGTTGTAATGCTGCTTGAAATGGGATATCGCATCTCATATCTATGTTTCATGATAAGATATAATGTGCATTGCGAAGCGTCACTTATACCTCGTATAGACTTCAATTGAATGTAAATGCGGCAGTTCCTTGCTAGGAAGTAGCGTTTGCAAATATCTACGTATCGAAGCAATAGAGTTCTGATGCTACTTAAATCGCGATATCGCACCTCACTTCTACGTTCCATGATAAGATGTAATATTCACTGTGCAGTGTTATGTATATCTCGTCTACGCTTCAAATGAATGTAAACGCGACACTTCCTTGCTTGGAAATAGCGATTGCAGATGTCTACGTATCGAAGCAACAGAGTTCTAAAGCTTCTTAAAAAGAGATATCGATTCCCATTTCTATGTTTCGTTATAAGCTATAATATTCATTGTGGAGTGCTATGCATACCTCGCATTCCCTTCAAAAGAATGTAAATGCGACACTTCCTTGCTAGGAAATAGCGTTTGCAGATGTCTACGTATCGTAGCAATAGTGTTCTAATGCTTCTTAAAACTCCATATCGCATCTGATTCCTATGTTTCATGATAAGATATAATATTCATTGCGAAGTATCATGTATACCTCGTATTCACTTAAAATGAATGTAAATGCGACGCTTCCTTGCTAGGAAATAGCGATTGCAAATGTCTACGTATCGAAGCAATAGAGTTATAATGCTTTTTAAAACGCGATATCGCATCTCATTCCTGTGTTTCATGATAAGATATAATATTCATTGCGAAATGTCTTGTATACCTCGTATTCACTTCCAACGAATGTAAATGCGACATTTCCATCCTAGGAAATAACGTTTGCAGATATCTACGTATCGTGGCAATAGAGTTATAATGCTTTTTAAAACGCGATATCGCATCTCATATCTATGTTTCATGATAAGACAAAATATTCGTTGCGAAGTGTCATGTATACCACGAATTCACTTCAAAAGAATGTAAGTGCGACTCCTCCTTGCTAGAAGATAGCGTTTCCAGATATCTACGTATCGCAGCAATGGATTTCTAATGCTTCTTAGAACGCCATATCGCATCTCATTTCTATGTTTCATAATAAGATATAATATTCATTGCGAAGTGTCACGTATACCTCGTATTCACTTCAAAAGAATGTAAATGCGATACTTGCTTGCTAGGAAAAAGCGTTTGCAGATGTCTACGTATCGAACCAATATACTTCTAATGCGCCTTAAATCGTCATATCACATCTCATTTCAATGTTTCATGATAAGATATAATATTCATTGCGAAGTGTCTAGTATACCTCCCATACACTTCAAATGAATGTAAATGCGACACTTCCTTGCTAGGAAATGGCGATGGCAGATGTCTAAATATCGAAGCAACAGAGTTCTAATGGTTCTTAAAACGAGATATCGCATTTCATTTCTATGTTTTATGATAAGATATAATATTCATTGCGGAGTGTCATGTATACTTCGAATTCATTTCAAAACAATGTAAATGCGACACTTCCTTGCTAGGATATAGCGATGGCAAATGTCTACGTATCGAAGCAACAGAGTGCTAGTGCATCTTAAAACGAGATATCGCATCACATTTCTATGTTTTATGATAAGATATAATATTCATTGTGCAGTGTTATGTATACCTCGTATTCACTTTAATAGAATCTAAATGCGACACTTCCTTCCTGGGAAATAGCGTTTGCAGATGTCTACGTATCGTAGCATTAGAGTTCTAATCCTTCTTAGAACGCGAAATCGCTCCTTATTTCTATGTTTCATGATTAGATATAATATTCATTGTGGAGTGTTATGTATACCTCGTATTCACTTCAAAACAATGTAAATGCGACACTTCCTTGCTAGGAAATAGCGTCTGCAGATGTCTATGTATCGTAGCAATAGAGTTCTAATGCTTCTTAAAACGCGAATCGATCCTCATTTCTATGATTCACTATAAAATATAATATACAGTGTGGAGTGTTATGTTGTAACGTCCGCCGAGCCTCACGGCACCTCCCACACCCCCCGGCAGAGCCACACGCACCGCCTGCCGCCATTGCAGAGACGAGAACACGAACGCACGATAACACAAACTGATCGCCGAGCTAAGGCAGCCACCCTCGCACCCAGGAGTTGGACCACATCACCGCGTCACGACGCGTACCCGTCAAACACCTGGAGCACGAGCGAGCCACAGCCTCCGTACGAGGATCATTCCACATATTACGAAGAGTCGTCCGCCGTTACGCACCCATATGCGTACTTCACATATTGTTATAATTAAGATTAAGCAAGTCCTAGTCTCTAAAAACACTACACTCTATGTACATACACGACACAACACACACAAGTTAGCATAAGACATCGCGTGTGTAATTCTAATTTTAAAACGTATTTAATAGAAATAGAGGATAAGCAAAGCGCGCAAGCGAGCGCCCGACGCGCGTGACTCACGCTGAACGCGCGCGCCCCACCTCGACCGTCCATCCCACTCCGCGGGCCGAGCGTCCACCCCACTCTGGCGCCCCGCGACTCGCGCGCCTCGCGATCCGAGGAGGTCGCGTGTTCGCGAGTTGAGAGTCAGTTCGAGCCATCCGCTCCAAGCGAGCGGACCTCTCTCAATTCGAATCACTAATCCAAACTCTAATTCTACTATTCCAACTCAAACTCAAATTCAACTTAAAATCCAAACTCTAACTCTAATTATATTCTAAATCATCGAATTCTAGAACTTAGTCATCTTTAGCATAGGGAAGTAACAGTGTAAGCTTAGTTTTATTTTAGAATATACTTTATTTTTACCAGTACTTACAATTCTCGTTATTCGAAACATTCCTTTCTTTTATTATCGTTATAAATCCATTTATTCCGAAGTTTTCCACGAGTTCTCGCGCCTTCGTGATCATTCGCTCTGACCTTTAGTCAAACTTGGTAACCGACCAGTTAGAGCGGACCGCCGCTTAGCTGTATCGACCCACAGCGAGACTAAAGCAAGGATCTCTGTCGATTTTCCATATTTCTGGACCGGCAAACTAGAGCGGACCGCCGCTTAGTGGACCCGTATCTGGACATTTGGAATCCGACTCGAATGCCTCGTTCCGGTACACACAAACGAACTCGTCGCGCGGGAAGGAAAAACTTCATACGTTCATTGGTGCGCGAATACATTGGTGCAACAGTCACCTCGTACATACATCTCTGCACCGTCTCTCCTTCCGCTGCACACCGGCCGCACAGCCGTCCAGCATCGCCGCATCCATCGCCGATCCGCACTCGAGAGCAGCATACCTGGGTACTCGTTCCGCTGACGATTCCGCCTCGCAGTCCGTACGCTGGTTCCATACCACAGGACGATCCGCGCCGACGACGATACCTGGAAGAAGGGTATTAAACATTAGCAACAATCCAGAATTCAAAGGTAAGTGAACATTTTCTTATCCGCGTCCGTGGCTTCCTCGATCCGTGTTCCGCGAGTCAAAAAGAACCCGGTCTTCGACGCAATTGTGCGAGCCGAAACCGTTCGAGGCTGCGTGTCGCTCCGGCCAACGGTTAGTTTTCCGCGACCCGAGACGTGACAATGTATACCTCGTCTACACTTCCTAAGAATGTAAATGCGACACTTCCTTGCTAGGAAATAGCGTCTGCAAATGTCTACGTTTCGTAGAAATAGAGTTCTAATGCTTCGTAAAACGCGATATCGCATCTCATTTCTATGTTTTAGGATAAGATATAATATTCATTGCGCAGTGTCATGTACACTTCGTATTCACTCCAAAAGAATGTAAATGCGACACTTCCTTCTTTGGAAATAGCGTTTGCAGATGTCTGCGTATCGAAGCAATAGAGTTCTAATGCTTCTTAAATCGTCATATCGCATTTCATTTCTATGTTTCATGATAAGATATAATATTCATTGTGGAGTGTCATGTATACCTCGCATACACTTAAAAAGAATGTAAACGCGACACTTCCTTGCTAGGAAATAGAGTTTGCAGATGTCTACGTATCGTAGCAATAGAGTTGTAATGCTTCTTGAAATGGGATATCGCATCTCATATATATGTTTCATGATAAGATATAGTATTAATTGCGAAGTGTCATGTATACCTCGTATTCACTTCAAACGAATGTAAATGCGACACTTCCTTGCTAGGAAATAGCGTTTGCCGAAGTCTGCGTATCGAAGCAATAGTGGTCCTATGCTTCTAAAATCGCAATATCGCATCTCATTTCTATGTTTCATGATAACATATAATATTCATTGCGAAGTTTCATGTATACCTCGCATACACGTCAAATGAATGTACATGTGACACTTCATTGCTAGGAAATAGCGTTTGCAGATGTCAACGTATCGAAACAAAAGTGTTCTAATGCTTCTTAAAACTAGATGTCGCATCGCATTTCTATGTTTCATGATAAGATATAATATTCATTGCGAAGTGTCACGTACACCTCGTATTCACTTCATAAGAATGTAAATGCGACACTTCCATTCTAGGAAATAGAGTTTGCAGATGTCTCCCTATCGAAGCAATAGATTTGTAATGCTTCTTATATAGCGATGTCGCATCTCACTTCTATGTTTCATGATGAGATATCATATTCATTGCGAAGCGTCACCTGTGTCGTAATTACATTGTATTGAAAGGAATACCTCGTATTCCTTTCAATACAATGTAATTACGACACTTCCTTGCTAGGAAGTAGCGTTTGCAGATGTCTACGTATTGGAGCAATAGAGATCTAATGCTTCTTAAATCGCGATATCGCATCTCATTTCTATGTTTCGTGATAAGATATAATATTCATTGTGGAGTGTTATGTATACGTTGTATTCCCTTCAAAGGAATGTAAATGCGACACTTCCTTCCTAGGAAATTGCGTTTCCAGATGTCTACGTATCGAAACAATAGTGTTGTAATGCTTCGTAAAACGCGATATCACATCTCATTTCTAGGTCTCATGATAAGATATAATATTCTTTGTGCAGTGATATGTACACATTGTATTCACTACAAAAGAATGTAAATGCGACGTTTCCTCGCTAGGAAATAGCGATTGCAGATGTCTCCGTATCGAAGCAATAGAGTTCTAATGCTACTTAAAACGCGAAATCGCATCGCATGTCTATGTCTCATGATAATATATAATATTCATTGCGAAGTGTCATGTACAGCTCGCATACACTTCAAACGAATGTAAGTGCGACAATTCTTTGCTAGGAAATGTCGTTTGCAGATGTTTTCGTATCGTTGCAATAGAGTTCTAATGCTTCTCAAAACGCGATACCGCATCTCATTTCTATGTTTCACGATAAGATATAATATTCTTTGCGAAGTGTTATGAATACCTCGTATTCACTTCGAAAGAATGTAATTGCGACACTTCCTTGCTAAGAAGTAGCGTTTCCAGATGTCTACGTATATTAGAATTAGAGTTCTAATACTTCTTAGAACGCGATATTGCAACTCATTTCTTTGTTTCATGATACGATATAATATTCGTTGTGGAGTGTTATGTATACCTCGCATACACTTCAAATGAATGTAAATGCGCCACTTTCTTGCTAGGAAATAGCGTTTGCAGATGTCTACGTATCGAAGCAATAGAGTTCTAATGCTTCTAGAAACGCGATATGGCATCTCACTTCTATGTCTCATGATAAGATATAATATTCATTACGAAGTGTTTCGTAAACCGCGCATACACTTCAAACGAATGTAAATGCGACACTTCCTTGCTAGGAAATAGCGTTTCCAGATGTCTAGGTATGGAAGCAATTGAGTTCTAATGTTTCTTAAAACATGATATCGTTTCACATTTGTATGTTTCATGATAAGATATAATTGTCATTTAGAAGTGTTGTGCACACCAAGTCTACACTTCAAATAAATGTAAATGTCACAAGTCCTTGCTAGGAAATAGCGTTTCCAGATGTCTATGTATCGAAGCAATATAGTTGTAATGCTTCTTAAAACGCGATATCGCATCTCAGGTATATGTTGCATGATAAGATATAATATTCATTGCGAAGTATTATGCATACCTCGTCCACAGTTCAAGAGAATGTAAATGCCACACTTCCTTGCCTGGAAATAGCGCTTCCAGATGCCTACGTATCGAAGCAATAGAGTTCTAATGCTTCTTAGATCGCGAAATCGCATCCTATTTCTATGTTCCGTGATAAGATATAATATTCATTGTGGAGTGTTATGTCTACCTCGCATTCACTTCAAAAGAATGTAAATGCGACACTTCTTTGCTAGGAAGTAGCGTTTGCAGATGTCTACGTATTGTAGCAACGGAGTTCTAATGCTCCTTAAATCGCCATATCGCATCTCATTTCTGTGTTTCATGATAAGATATAATATACATTGTGGAGTGTTATGTATACCTCGTATTCAGTTCAGAAGAATGTAAATGCGACACTTCCTTGCTAGGAAAAAGGGTCTGCATATGTCTACGTATCGTAGCAATGGAGTACTAATGCTTCTTAAAACGCTATGTCGTACCTCATTCATATGTTTCATGATTAGATATAATATTCACTGCGAAGGTTCAAGTATACCTCGTATTCACTTCAAAAGAATGCAAATGCGACACTTCCCTGCTCGGAAATAGCGTTGGCAGATGTCTACGTATCGAAGCAGTAGAGTTCTAATGCTTCTTAAATCGCCATATCGCATCTCATTTCTATGTTTCATGATAGGATATAATATTCATTGCGAAGTGTCATGCATACCTCGTGTTCACTTCAAATGAATGTAAATGCGACACATCCTTGCTAGGAAATAGCGTTTGCAGATGTCTACGTATCGAGCAATAGGGTTCAAATGCTTCTGAAATCGCAATATCGCATCTCATTTCTATGTCTCACGATAAGATATAATATTCATTGCGAAGTGTCACTTATACCTCGCATACACTCCAAGCGAATGTAGATGTGACATTTCCTTACTAGGAAGTAGCGTTTGCGGATGTCTCCGTATCGAAGGAATAGAGATCTAATGCTTCTTAAATCGCGATGCCGCATTTCATATCTATGTTTCATGATAAGATATAATATTCATTGAAAAGTGTCATGCATACCTCGTGTTCACTTCAAAAGAATGTAAATGCGACACTTCCTTTGTAGGAAATAGCGTTTGCAGATGTCTACGTATCGTAGCAATCGTGTTATATTGCTTCTCATAACGAGATATCGCATCCCATTTCTATGTTTCATGATAACATATAATAATCATTGCGAAGGGTTATGTATTCCTCGTATTCACTTCAAATTAATGTAAATTCGACACTTCCTTGCAAGGAAATAGCGTTTGCAGATGTCCACGTATCGAAGCAATAAAGTTCTAATGCATCTTAAATCGTGATATCGCATCTCATTTCGATGTTTGATGATAACATATAATATTCATTGCGAAGTGTTATGTATACCTCGCATACACTTCAAATGAATGTAAATGCGACAGTTCCTTGCTAGGAAACAGCGTTTGCAGATGTCTGCGCATCGCAGTATTAGATTTCTATTGCATCTCAAAACGCGATATCGCATCTCATTTATATGTTTCATGATAATATATAATATTCATTGTGGAGTGTGATGTATACCTCGCATACACTTCAAATGAATGTAAATACGACACTTCCTTGCTAGGAAATAACGTTTGCAGATGTCTACGTATCGTAGCAATAGAGTTCTAATGCTTCTCAAAACGCGATATCGCATCTCATTTCTATTATTCATGATGAGATATAATATTCATTGTGCAATGTTATGTGTACCTCGCATTCACTTCAAAAGTATATAAAAGCGACACTTTCTTGCTAGGAAGTAGCGTTTGCAGATGTCTACGTATCATAGAAATGGAGATCTAATGCTTCTTATACGCGATATAGCATCTCATTTCTATGTTTCATGATAACATATAATATACATTGCAAAGAGTCATGTATACATCGCATACGCTTCAAATGAATGTAAATGCGACACTTCCTTGCTAGCAAATAGCGTGTGTAGGTGTCTACGTATCGAAACAATAGAGTTCTAATGCATCTTAAAACGCGGTATCGCATCTCATTTCTATGTCTCATGATAAGAAATAATATTCATTGCGAATTGTCATGTATACCTCGTATTCACTTCAAAAGAATGTAAATGTGACACTTCCTTGCTAGGAAATAGCGTTTGCAGATGTCTACGTATCGCAGCAATAAAGCTCTAATGCATCTTATATCGCGATATCGCATCTCATTTCTATGATTCATGATAATATATAATATTCATTGTGCAGTGTCATGTATACCTCGTATTCACTTCAAAAGAATGTTAATGCGACACTTCCTTGCTAGGAAATAGCGTCTGCAGTATTCTACGTATCGTAGCAATATAGTTCTAATGCTACTTAGAACTCGATATCGCATCTCATTTCTATGAATCATGATAAGATGTAATATTCATTGCGAAGTGTCTTGTATACCTCGCGTACTCTTCAAATGAATGTAAATGCGACACTTCCTTGCTAGGAAATAGCGATGGCAGATGTCTACGTATCGAAGCAACAGAGCTCCAATTCTTCTTAAAACGCGATATCGCATCTCATTTGTATGTTTCATGATGAGATACAATATTCATTGCGAAGTGTCATGTATACCTCGTATTCACTCCAAAGCAATGTAAATGCGTAACTTGCTTGCTAGGAAATAGCGTTTGCAGATGTCTGCGTATCGAAGCAATAGATTTCTAATGCTTCTAAAATCGCGATATCGCACCTCATTTCTATGTTTCACTATAAGATATATTATTCATTGTGCAGTGATATGTATACATCGTATTCACTTCAAGAGAATGTAAATGCGACAATTCCTTGCTAGGAAATAACGTTGGCAGATGTCTACGTATCGAAGCAATAGGGATCTACTGCTTCTTAAATCGTCATATCGCATCTCATTTCTATGTTTCATGATAAGATATAATATTCATTGTGGAGTGTTATCATAACCTCGGTATTCACTTCAAAAGAATGTAAATGCGACACTCCTTGCTAGGAAATAACGTTTGCAGATGGCTACGTATCCAGCAATAAGAGTCCAAATGCTTCTTAAATCGCGATTATCGCATCTCATTTCTTTGTTTCATGATAAGATATAATATTCATTGTGCAGTGTTATGTATACCTCGTAATCACTTAGAAAGAATGATAATGCGTCACTTCCTTGCTAGGCAATAGCGTTTGCAGATGTCTATGTATCGTAGCAATATGGTTTCTAATTCTTCGTAAAACGCGATATCGCACCTCATTTCTATGTTTCATGATACGATATAATATTCATTGTGTAGTGTTATGTATACCTCGTATTCGCTTCAAAAGAATGTAAATGCAACACTTCCTTGCTAGGAAATAGCGTTTGCAGACGTCTACGTATCGTAGCATTAGAGTTCTAATGCTTCTTAAATCGCGATATCGCTTCTCATTTCTATGTTTCATGATAAGATATAATATTTATTGTGCAGTGATATGTATATCTCGTCTACACTTCAAAAAAATGTAAATGCGACACTTCCTTTCTAGGAAATAGCGTCTGCAAATGTCTACGTATCGTAGCATTAGAGATCTAATGCTACTCAAAACGCGATAACGTATCTCATTCCTACGTTTCATGATAAGATATAATATTCATTGCGAAGTGTCTTGTATACCTCGCATACACTTCAAATGAATGTAAATGCGACACTTCCTTGCTAGGAAATAGCGTTGGCAGATGTCTACGTATCGAAGCAATAGAGATCTACTGCTTCTTAAATCGCGATATCGCATCTCATTTCTATGTTTCATGATAAGATACAATATTAATTGCCAAGTGTCATGTATACCTCGTATTCAATTCAGAAGAATGTAAATGCTACGCTTCCTTGCTAGGAAATAGCGTTTGCAGATGTCTACGTATCGAAGCAATAGAGTTCTAATGCTGCTTAAATCGCGATATCGCATCTCATTTCTATGTTTCATGACAAGATATAATATTCATTGTGCAGTGTTATGCATACCACGTATTCGCTTCAAAACAATGTAAATGCGACACTTCCTTGCTAGGTAATAGCGTTTGCAGTTGTCTACGTATCGTAGCATTAGAGTTCTAATGCTCCTTAGATCGCGATATCGCATCTCATTTCTATGTTTCATGATAAGATATAATATTCATTGTGCAGTGAGATGTATATCTCGTCTACACTTCAAAAGAATGTAAATGCGACACTTCCTTGCTAGGAAATAGCGTCTGCAGATGTCTACGTACCGTAGAAATAGAGTTCTAATTCTTCTTAAAACGCGATATCGCATCTCATTTGTATGTTTCATGATAAGATACAATATTCATTGCGAAGTGTCATGTATACCTCGTATTCACTTCAAAACAATGTAAATGCTACACTTCCTTGCTAGGGAATAGCGTTTGCAGATGTCTACGTATCGAAGCAATAGAGTCCTAATGCTGCTTAAATCGCCATATCGCATCTCATTTCTATGTTTCACTATAAGTGTACAATATTCATTGTGGAGTGTTGTCATAACCTCGTCTTCACTTCAAAAGAATGGAAATGCGACACTCCCTTGCTAGGAAATAGCGTTTACAGATGTCTACGTATCGTAGCAAGCGTGTTATACTGCTTCTTAAAACAAGATATCGCATCTCATTTCTATGTTTCATGATAACATATAATATTCATTGCGAAGTGTTTATGTATACCTCGCATACACTTCAAATGAATGTAAATGCGACACTTCCTTGCTAGGAAGTAGCGTTTCCAGATGTCTAGGTATCGAAACAATAGAGTTCTAATGCTTCTTAAAACGAGATATCGCAACTCATTTCTATGTTTCATGATAAGATATAATATTCATTGTGGAACGCTATGTATACCTCGTAGTCGCTTCAAAAGAAGGTAACTGCGATATTTCCTTGCTAGGAAGTAGCGTCTGTAGATATCTACGTATCGAAGCAATTGACTTCTAATGCTTCTTAAAACGCGATATCGCATTTCATTTCTATGTTTCATGTAAGATAAAATAATCATTGCGAAGTGTCACTTATACCTCACATACACTACAAATGAATGTAAACGCGACACTTCCTTGCTAGGAAATAGCGTTGGCAGATGTCTACGTTTCGAAGAAATAGAGATTTACTGCTTCTTAAATCGCCATATCGCATCTCATTTCAATTTTTCATGATAAGATATAATATTCATTGCGGAGTGTTATCATAACCTTGTATTCACTTCAAAAGAATTTAAATGCGACACTTCCTTGCTAGGAAATAGCGTTCGCAGATGACTACGAATCGTAGCATTAGTGTTCTAATGCTTCTCAAAACGCGATATCGCATCCCATTTCTATGTTTCATGATAAGATATAATATTCATTGTGCAGTGTTATGTATACCTCGTATTCACTTCAATTGAATGTAAATGCGACACTTCCTTGCTAGGAAGTAGCGTCTACAGATGTCTACGTATCGAAGCAATAGAGTTCTAGTTCTTCTTAAAACGAGATATCGCAACTCATTTCTATATTTCATGATAAGATATAATATTCATAGTGCAATGTTATGTATACATCTCATTCACTTCAAAAGAATTTAAATGCGACATTTCCTTGCTAGGAAATGGCGTTTCCAGATGTTTACGTATCGAAGCAATAGAGTTCTAATGCTTCTTAAATCGTCATATCGCATCTCATTTCTATGTTTCATGATAAGGTACAATATTCATTGTGCAGTGTTATGTATACCTCGTATTCACTTCAATTAAATGTAAATGCGACACTTCCCTGCTAGGAAATAGCGTTTCCAGATGTCTACACATCGAAGCAAGAGAGTTCTAATGCTTCTTGAAACGCGATATCGCATCTCATTTCTATGTTTCATGATAAGATATAATATTCATTGCGAAGTGTCATGTGTACCTCGCATAAACTTCAAATGAATGTAAATGCGACTCTTCCTTGCTAGGAAATAGCGTTGGCAGATGTCTACGTATCAAAGCAATAGTATTCTAATGCTTCTTAAAACGAGATATCGCATCTCAATTCTATGTTGCTTGATAAGATATAATTATCATTGCGTAGTGTCATGTATACCTCGTATTCACTTCAAAAGGATGTATATGCGACACTCCCTTGCTAGGAAGTATCGTCTGCAGATGTCTACGAATCGAAGCAACAGTGTTCTAATGCTTCTTAAATGGAGATATCGCATCTCATTTCTATGTTTCATGATAAGATATAACATTCATTGTGCAGTGTTATGTATTCCTCGTATTTACTTCAAAAGAATGTAAATGCGACACTTCCCTGCTAGGAAATAGCGTTGGCAGATGTCTACGTATCGTAGCATTAGAGTTCTAATACTTCTTAAAACGCGATATCGCATCTCATTTCTATGTTTCATGATCAGATATAATATTCTTTGTGGAGTGTTATGTATACCTCGTATTCACGTCAAAAGAATGTAAATGCGGCACTTCCCTGCTAGGAAATAGCGTTTGCAGATGTCTACGTATCGAAGCAACAGCGTTCTAATGCTCCTTAAAACGAGATAACGTATCACAACCCTATGTTTTATGATAAGATATAATATTAATTGCGAGGTGTCACTTATACCTGGTATTCACTTCAAAAGAATGCAAATGCAACAGTTCCTTGCTGGGAAATAGCGTTTGCAGATGTCTACGTACCGAAGCAATAGATATCTAATGCTTCTCAAAACGCGATATCGCATCTCATTTCTACGTTTCGTGATAAGATATAATATTCATTGCGAAATGTCTTGTATACCTCGCATACACTTCAAATGAATGTAAATGCGACACTTCCTTGCTAGGAAATAGCGTTGGCAGATGTCTACGTATCGAAGCATTAGGGTTCTAATGCATCTTAAATCGCGATATCGCATCTCATTTCTATCCTTCATGACAAGATATAATATTCACTGTGCAGTGTTATGTATATCTCGTCTACACTTCAAATGAATGTAAATGCGACACTTCTATGCTAGGAAATAGCGTTTGCAGATGTCTGCTTATCGAAGCAATAGAGTTCTAATGCTTCTTAAAACGCGGTATCGCATATCATTTCTATGTCTTGTGACGTGGTGGCGTCACAAGGCTCGCACACCCCTCCCCTGCTTCGGTTAGACTAGCTCACAGATCACCACTCATGCGAGAATTGTGAAATACGCGATCATAGAACCTTTCCCCCCTTCCCCTCCCCGTTCTTTTCTCTCTCTCCGTTCTACGAATAAGACTGGCGAGCTAAAGAAGAAGCAACCCAGAAGACGCCCCTTCGGCGAGTACGAAGACCGCAGGTTTGCGGACGGGCTATGCGCCGAGGTAGAGTGACGAGCTCGACGGTGGAGGAGTCGGGAAGCGAACCAGAAGAAACCCTGAAGCCCGAAGGATAAGATCCAGAGCCCTGCACCTATAAGACCGCTGCCATAGTCCATGAAGACGGACAGGAAAGACCTCGGGTGTGAGAAGGACCTCCACCCCTCCCCTGAGCCCATGGAGATGGAAACTCAAGATGAGCAGCGGAGCTGCAGGTGAGCCGAGGAAGTGCGGCGCGCGACACGCGCCGCATTTCAGATAATCCAGAGGACCCTCGCTGGACATACCAGAGGGGGCGATCAGGGAAGATCGCCGAAATCCACCGATCGATGCCCCGAACAATCCCCACGCGCATAGCCCTACTCCACCAAGGAACCCTAGGAAGGATCCAAGGGGATCCGAGGACCCCCAGCAAACCTATATAAGTGCTAGCCAGCAGAAAGACTTCCTCTTCTTCGCCTCTACTTCTTAGCGACTACTTAGCGACTACTCAGCGAGCAACCGAGCAAGCGATCATACTGAGCGATTCGGAGGAGATATATATATATATATATATATAGACGGACTGAACGAGATCCAGACTTGCTGGAAGCGAGAACGTGAGTCCTTATATGATAAAACGTCCCAATTTGTTCCCTGCCGCATTTGTGATATTGCATATTGTAATTTTGTATTGTATAACGGGTGGTGATCCCCGGTCATTCGCGGCGTGTCGTATACCCTTTTGTTATACCGCGTCGAGACAATCTAGAAAGAAGCCGTGAGTTCAGTATCCCGCGACCCTATATTGCGCACTCGGCTAGAAGTAGTCGAGCGAGGGAGTATTTCGAGATTTTGAGGAGTATCATGCACCGGGTTTCCCCGGGTTGCGTGGTCTAATAGTTTTCGCTACTCCTTGAGTAGCTGGCGCGCAAAAAGTCCCCGCCTCGCAGTTACGAAATACTCACTGGATAGAAAATTCTCTGATTTGTATTTGGCGTTGGCGAATTCATCGACGATCATACCACGTGGATATTATGTACCCCGATATTCTGTACCCCGGATTAAACCTCCGTATACCCCTTCATTATTGTTTCGATCTCCCCCCTTTCTTGCGGATTGTAACGGGAAAACCCGTCACAGTCTCATGATAAGATATAGCATTCATTGTGAAGTGTTATATATACCTCGTATTCACTTCAAAAGAATGTAAATGCGACACTTCCTTGCTAGGAAGTAGCCTTTGCAGATGTCTACGTATCGAAGCAATAGAGTTCTAAAGCTTCTTAAAACGCGATATCACATCACACTTCTATGTTTCATGATAAGATATAATATTCATTGCGAAGTTTCATGTATTCCTCCTATTCACTTCAAATGAATGTAAATGCAGCACTTCCTTCCTAGGAAATAGCGTTTGCAGATGTCTACGTATTGTAGCAAGCGTGTTATAATCCTTCTTAAAACGGGACATCGCATCTCATTTCTATGTTTCATGATAACATATAATATTCATTGCGAAGTGTTATGTATACCTCGCATACACTTCAAATGAATGTAAATGCGACACTTCCTTGCTAGGAAATAGCGTTTGCAGACGTCTACGTATCGCAACAATAGAGTCCTAATGCTTCTTAAAACGCGATATCGCACCTCGTTTCTATGTTTCATGATAGGATATAATATTCATTGCGAAGTGCCACATATACCTCGCAGGCACTTCAAATGAATGTAAATGCGGCACTTCATTGCTAGGAAATAGCGTTTGTAGATGTCTCCATATCGAAGCAATAGGGTTATAATGCTTCTTAAATCGCGATATCGCATTTCATCTCTAGGTTTCATGATAGGATATAATATTCATTGCGAAGTGCCACTTATACCTCGCATACACTTCAAATAAATGTAAATGCGACACTTCCTTGCTAGGAAATTGCGTTTGCAGATGTCTACGTATCGTATCATTAGAGTTCCACAGCTTCTCAAAACGCGATATCGCATCTCATTTCTATGCCTCATGATAAGATATAATATTCATTGCGAAGTGTCTTGTATACCTCGCATACACTTCAACTGAATGTAAATGCGACACTTCCTTGCTAGGAAGTAGCGTTTGCAGATGCCTACGTATCGAAGCAAAAGAGTACTAATGCTTCTTAAAACGAGATATCGCATCTCATTTCTATGTTTCATGATAAGATATAATATTCATTGCGAAGTGTCATTTATTCCTCGTATTCACTTAAATTGAATGTAAATGCGACACTTCCTTGCTAGGAAATGTCCTTTGCAGATGTCTCCGTATCGAAGCATTAGAGTTCTAATGCTTGTTAAATCGCGATATCGCATCTCATACCTATGTTTCGTGATAAGGTATAATATTCATTGTGGAGTGTTATGTATACCCCGTATTCACTTCAAAAGAATGTAAATGCGACACTTCCTTGCTAGGAAATAGCGTTCCCAGATGTCTACGTATAGAAACAATAGGGTTCTAATGCTTCTTAAAACGAGACTTCGCATCTCATTTCTATGTTTCATGATGACATATCATATTCATTGCGAAGTGTCATGTACACCTCGTATTCACATCAAAGGAATGAAAATGCGACACTTCCTTGCTAGGAACTAGCGTTTGCAGATGTCTACTTATCGTAGCAAATAGTGTTCCAATGCTTCTTAAAACCCGATATCGCATCTCATTTCTATGTTTCATGATAAGATATAATATTCCTTGCGAAGTGTCATGAATACCTCGCGTACACTTCAAATGAATGTAAATGCGACGCTTCCTTGTTAGGAAATAGCGTCTGCAGATGTGTACGTATCGTAGCAATAGAATTCTAATGCTTCTTAAAACGAGATATCGCAGCTCAAGTCTATGTTGCCTGATAAGGTATAATTATCATTGCGTAGTGTCATGTGTACCTCGTATTCGCTTCAAAAGGATGTAAATGCGACACTTCCTTGCTAGGAAATAGCGTTTGCAGATGTATACGTATCGTAGCAATAGAGATCTAATGCTTCTTAAATCGCGATATGGCATCTCATTTCTATGTTTCTTTACAAGATATAATATTCATTGTGGAGGGTTATGTATACCTCGTATTCACTTCAAAAGAATGTAAATGCGACACATTCTTGCTAGTAAATAGCGTTTGCAGATGTCTACGTATCGAAGCAATAGAGTTCTAATGCTTCTTAAATCGTCATATCGCTTCTCATTTCTATGTTTCATGATAAGATATAATATTCATTACAAAGTGTCACGTATACCACGTACTGCTTTGAAGAGAATGTAAATGCGACACTTCCTTGCTAGGAAATAGCGTTTGCAGATGTCTACGTATCGTAGCAATAGAGTTTTAATGCTTCTAAAATCGCGATATCGCATCTCAACTCTATGTTTCATGATAAGATATAATATTCATTGTGGAGTGTTATGTATACCTCGTATTCACTTCAAAAGAATGTAAGTGCGACGCTTCCTTGCTAGGAAATAGCGTCTGGAGATATCTACGTATCGTAGCAATAGATGTCTAATGCTCCTTAAAACGCGATATCGCACATTATTTCTATGTTTTATGATAAGATATAATATTCATTGTGGAGTGTTATGTATTCCTCGTCTACACTTCAAAAGATTGTTAATGCTACAATTCCTTGCTAGGAAATAGCGTTTGCAGATGTCTACGTATCGTAGCAATTGACTTCCACTGCTTCTCAAAATGCGATATCGCATCTCATTTCTATGTTTCATGATAAGGTATATTATTAATTGCAAGTGACATGTATACCTCCTCTTCACTTCAAAAGAATGTAAATGCGACCCTTCCTTCCCAGGAAACAGCGTTTCCAGATGTCTACGCATCGAAGCAATAGAGTTCTAACGCATCTTGAATCGCGATATCGCATCTCATTTCAATGTTTCATGATAAGATATAATACTCATTGCGAAGTGTTACGCATACCTCGTATACACTTCAAATGAATGAAAGTGCGAGACTTCCTTGCTAGGAAGTAGCGTTTGCAGATGTCTACGTATCGTAGCATTAGATTTCTAACGCTTCTCAAAACGCGATATCGCATCTTATTTCTATGTGTCATGATAATGTATAATATTCGTAGTGCAGTGTTATGTATATCTCGTCTACACTTCAAATGAATGTAAATGCGAAACTTCCCTGCTAGGAAATAGCGTTTGCAGATGTCTACGTATCGTAGCATTAGAGTTCTAACGCTTCTCAAAACGCGATATCGCATCTTATTTCTATGTGTCATGATAATGTATAATATTCGTAGTGCAGTGTTATGTATATCTCGTCTACACTTCAAATGAATGTAAATGCGAAACTTCCCTGCTAGGAAATAGCGTTTCCAGATGTCTAGGTATAGAAGCAATAGAGTTCTAATGCTGCTTAAATCGCAATATCGCGTCTCATTTCTATGTTTCATGACAAGATATAATATTCAATGCGAATTGTTCTGTATTCCTCGTATGCACTTCAAATGATTGTAAATGCGACACATCCTTCCTAGGAAATACCGTTTGCAGATGTCTACGTGTCGTAGCATTAGAGTTCTAACGCTTCTCAAAACGCGATATCGCATCTTATTTCTATGTGTCATGATAATGTATAATATTCGTAGTGCAGTGTTATGTATATCTCGTCTACACTTCAAATGAATGTAAATGCGAAACTTCCCTTCTAGGAAATAGCGTTTGCAGATGTCTACGTATCGTAGCATTAGTGTTCTAATGCTTCCCAGAACGCGACATCGCATCTCATTCCTGTGTTTCATGATAATATATAATAATCATTGCGAAGTGTCATGTGTACCTCGTATTCACTTCAAAAGAATGTAATGCGACACATCCTTGGTAGGAAATAGCGTTTGCAGATGTCTACGTATCGTAGCAATAGAGTTCTAATGCTACGTAAAACTCGATATCGCGTCTCACATCTATGTTTCATGACAGGATATAATATTCATTGCGAAGTGTCATGTATACCTCGCATACACTTCAAATGAATGTAAATGCGACACTTCCTTGCTAGGAAATAGCGTCTGCAGATGTCTATGTATCGTAGCAATAGAGTTCTAATGCTTCATAAAACGCGAATCGACCATCATTTCTGTGTTTCACGATAAAATATAATATTCATTGTGGAGTGTTATGTATACCTCGTCTAAACTTCCTAAGAATGTAAATGCGACACTTCCTTGCAAGGAAATAGCGTGTGCAGATGTCTACGAATCATAGCAATAGAGTTCTAATGCTTCTTAAAACGCGATAATGCATCTCAATTCTACGCTTCATTATAAGATATAATATTCATTGTGCAGTGTTATGTATATCTCGTCTACACTTCAAATGAATGTAAATGCGACACTTCCTTGTTACGAAATAGCGTCTGCAGATGTCTGCGTATCCTAGCAATAGTGTTCTAATGCTTCTTAAAGCGCGAAATCGCATTTCATTTCTATGTTTTTTGATAAGATATAATATTCATTGCGGAATGTCATGTATACTTCGGATTCACTTCTAACGAATAAAATGCGACACTTCCTTGCTAGGAAATAGAGATGGCAGATGTCTACGTATCGAAGCAACAAAGCTCTAATGCATCTTAAAACGAGATATCGCATCTCATTTCTGTGTTTTATGAGAAGATATAATATTCATTGCGGAGTGTCTTGTATACTTCGTGTTCACTTCAAAAGATTGGAAATGCGACACTTCCTTGCTAGGAAATAGCGTCTGTAGATGTCTAGGTCTCGAAGCAATAGTGTTCTCTTGCTTCTTAAAACGCGATATCGCATCTCATTTCTATGTTTCATGATAAGATATAATATTCATTGCGAAGTGTCATGTACCCCTCGCATACACTTCAAATGAATGTAAATGCGACACTTCCTGCCTAGGAAATAGCGATGGCAGATGTCTACGTATCGAACCAATAGAGTTCTAATGCTTCTTATATCGCCATATCGCATCGCATTTCTATGTTTCATGATAATATATAATATTCATTGTAGAGTGTTATGTATACCTCCTATTCACGTCAAAAGAATGTAAGCGCGACACTTCCTTGCTAGGAAATAACATCTGCAGGTATCTACGTATCGTAGCAATAGATTTCTAATGCCGCTTAAAACGCGATATCGCATCTCATTTCTATGTATCATGATAAGATATAATATTCATTGTGCAGTGAAAGGTATATCTCGCATACACTTCAAATGAATGTAACTGCGACACTTCCTTGCTAGGATATAGCGATGGCAGATGTCTACGTATCGAAGCAACAGAGTTATAATGCTTCTTAAAACGAGATATCGCATCGCATTTCTATCTTTTACGATAAGATATAATATCCTTTGCGGAGTGTCATGTATACCTCGTATTCCTTTCAAAAGATTGTAAATGCGACACTTCCTTGCTAGGACATAGCGCTTGCAGATGTCTACGTGTCGAAGCAATAGTGTTCAAATGCTTCTTAAAACGCGATATCGCAACTCATTTCTATGTTTCAAGATAAGATATAATGTTCATTGCGATGTGTCTTGTATACCTCGCGTACACTTCAACTGAATGTAAATGCGACACTTCCTTGCTAGGAAATAGCGTTGGCAGATGTCTACGTATCGAAGCAATAGATTTCTAATGCTGCTTATATCGCGATATCGCATCTCATTTCTATGTTTCATGATAAGAAATAATATTCATTGTGTAGTGTTATCTATACCTCGTATTCACTTCAAAAGAATTATAATGCGTCACATCCTTGCTAGGAAATAGCATTTGTAGATGCCTACGTATGGAACCAATAGAATTATAATGCTTCTTAAATCGTCATATCGCATCTCATTCCTATGGTTCATGATAAGATATCATATTCATTGCGAAGTGTCATGTATACCTTGTATTCACTTCAGAGGAATGTAAATGCTACTCTTCCCTGCTAGAAAATAGCGTTTGCAGATGTCTACGTATCGTAGCATTAGTGTTCTAATGCTTCCCAGAACGCGATATCGCATCTCATTCCTGTGTTTCATGATAATATATAATAATCATTGCGAAGTGTCATGTGTACCTCGTATTCACTTCAAAAGAATGTAATGCGACACATCCTTGGTAGGAAATAGCGTTTGCAGATGTCTACGTATCGTAGCAATAGAGTTCTAATGCTACGTAAAACTCGATATCGCGTCTCACATCTATGTTTCATGACAGGATATAATATTCATTGCGAAGTGTCATTTGTACCTCCTATTCATTTCAAAGGAATGTAAATGCGACACTACCTTGCGAGGCAGTAGCGTTTGCAGATGTCTACGTATCGTTGCAATAGTATTCCAATGCTTCTTAAAACGCGATATCGCATCTTATTTATATGCTTCATGATAAGATGTAATATTCATTGCGAAGTGTCATGTATACCTCGTATTCACTTCAAGAGAAAGAAAATGCGACACTTCCTTGCTAGGAAATAGCGTTTGCAGATGTCTACGTATCGTAGCAATAGAGATCTAATGCTTCTTAAATCGCGATATCGCATCTCATTTCTATGTTTCTTTACAAGATATAATATTCATTGCGGAGTGTTATGTATACCTCGAATTCACTTCAGAAGAATGTAAATGCGACACATTCTTGCTAGTAAATAGCGTTTGCAGATGTCTACGTTTCGAAGCAATATAGTTCTAATGCTTCTTAAAGCGGGATATCGCATCTCAATTCTATGTTTCATTATAAGATATAATATTCATTGCGAAGTTTCAAGTGTACCTCGCATACACTTCAAATGATTGTAAATGCGACACTTCCTTGCTAGGAAGTAGCGTTCGCAGATGTCTACGTATCGAAGCAATAGAGTTCTAATGCTTCTTAAGTCGCCATATCGCATCTCATTTCTACGTTTATGATAAGATATAATATTCGCTGTGGAGTGTTATGTATACCTCGTATTCGCTTCAAAAGAATGTTAATGCGACACATCCTTGCTAGGAAATAATGTTTGCAGATGTCTACGTACCGTAGCATTAGAGTTCTAATGCTCCTTAAATCGCGATATCGCATCTAATTTCTATGTTTCATGATAAGATATAATATTCATTGTGCAGTGATATGTATATCTCGTCTACACTTCAAAAGAATGTAAATGCGACACTTCCTTGCTAGGAAATAGCGTTTGCAGATGTCTACGTATTGAAGCAATAGAGTTCTAACGCTTTTTGGAACTGGATATCGCATCCCATTTCTATGTTTCATGATAAGATATAATATTAATTGCGAAGTGTCATGTATACCTTGTAATCACTGCAGAAAAATGTAATTGCGACACTTCCTTGCTAGGAAAAAGCGTTTGCAGATGTCTGCGTATCGTAGCAATAGATTTCTAATGCATCTCAAAACGCGATATCGCATCTCATTTCTATGATTCATGATAAGATATAATATTCATTGCGAAGTGTTATATACTCCTAATATTCACTTCAAATGAATGTAAGTGCGACACTTCCCTGCTAGGAAGAAGCGTTTCCAGATGTCTACGTATCAAAGCAATGGAGTTCTAATGCTTCTTAAAACGCGATAATGCATCTCAATTCTACGCTTCATTATAAGATATAATATTCATTTTGCAGTGTTATGTATATCTCGTCTACACTTCAAATGAATGTAAATGCGACACTTCCTTGTTACGAAATAGCGTCTGCAGATGTCTACGTATCCTAGCAATAGTGTTCTAATGCTTCTTAAAGCGCGAAATCGCATTTCATTTCTATGTTTTTTGATAAGATATAATATTCACTGCGGAATGTCATGTATACTTCGGATTCACTTCTAACGAATAAAATGCGACACTTCCTTGCTAGGAAATAGAGATGGCAGATGTCTACGTATCGAAGCAACAAAGCTCTAATGCATCTTAAAACGAGATACCGCATCTCATTTCTGTGTTTTATGAGAAGATATAATATTCATTGCGGAGTGTATTGTATACTTCGTGTTCACTTCAAAAGATTGGAAATGCGACACTTCCTTGCTAGGAAATAGCGTCTGTAGATGTCTAGGTCTCGAAGCAATAGTGTTCTCTTGCTTCTTAAAACGCGATATCGCATCTCATTTCTATGTTTCATGATAAGATATAATATTCATTGCGAAGTGTCATGTACCCCTCGCATACACTTCAAATGAATGTAAATGCGACACTTCCTGCCTAGGAAATAGCGATGGCAGATGTCTACGTATCGAACCAATAGAGTTCTAATGCTTCTTATATCGCCATATCGCATCGCATTTCTATGTTTCATGATAATATATAATATTCATTGTAGAGTGTTATGTATACCTCCTATTCACGTCAAAAGAATGTAAGCGCGACACTTCCTTGCTAGGAAATAACATCTGCAGGTATCTACGTATCGTAGCAATAGATTTCTAATGCCGCTTAAAACGCGATATCGCATCTCATTTCTATGTATCATGATAAGATATAATATTCATTGTGCAGTGAAAGGTATATCTCGCATACACTTCAAATGAATGTAACTGCGACACTTCCTTGCTAGGATATAGCGATGGCAGATGTCTACGTATCGAAGCAACAGAGTTATAATGCTTCTTAAAACGAGATATCGCATCGCATTTCTATCTTTTACGATAAGATATAATATCCTTTGCGGAGTGTCATGTATACCTCGCATACGCTTCAAATGAATGTAAATGCGACACTTTTTTGCTAGGAAGTAGCGTTTGCAGATGCCTACGTATCGAACCAATAGACTTCTAATGCGCCTTGAATCGTCATATCACATCTCTTTTCTATGTTTCATGTTAATATATAATATTCATTGCGAAGTGTCATGTATACCTCGTATTCCTTTCAATAGAATGTAAATGCGACACTTCCTTGCTAGGAAGTAGCGTTTGCAGATGTCTACGTATCGAACCAATAGACTTCTAATGCGCCTTAAATCGTCATATCACATCTCATTTCTATGTTTCATGGTAATATATAATATTCATTGCGAAGTGTCATGTATACCTCGTATTCCTTTCAATAGAATGTAAGTGCGACATTTCCTTGCTAGGAAATAGCGTCTGCAGATATCAATGGATCGTAGCAATAGTGTTCTAATTCTACTTAAAACGCGATATCGCATCTCATTTCAGTGTTTCAAGATAAGATATAATGTTCATTGCGATGTGTCTTGTATACCTCGCGTACACTTCAACTGAATGTAAATGCGACACTTCCTTGCTAGGAAATAGCGTTGGCAGATTTCTACGTATCGAAGCAATAGATTTCTAATGCTGCTTATATCGCGATATCGCATCTCATTTCTATGTTTCATGATAAGAAATAATATTCATTGTGTAGTGTTATCTATAGCTCGTATTCACTTCAAAAGAATTATAATGCGTCACATCCTTGCTAGGAAATAGCATTTGTAGATGCCTACGTATGGAACCAATAGAATTATAATGCTTCTTAAATCGTCATATCGCATCTCATTCCTATGATTCATGATAAGATATCATATTCAATGCGAAGTGTCATGTATACCTTGTATTCACTTCAGAGGAATGTAAATGCTACTCTTCCCTGCTAGGAAATAGCGTTTGCAGATGTCTACGTATCGTAGCATTAGAGTTCTAACGCTTCTCAAAACGCGATATCGCATCTTATTTCTATGTGTCATGATAATGTATAATATTCGTAGTGCAGTGTTATGTATATCTCGTCTACACTTCAAATGAATGTAAATGCGAAACTTCCCTGCTAGGAAATAGCGTTTGCAGATGTCTACGTATCGTAGCATTAGTGTTCTAATGCTTCCCAGAACGCGATATCGCATCTCATTCCTGTGTTTCATGATAATATATAATAATCATTGCGAAGTGTCATGTGTACCTCGTATTCACTTCAAAAGAATGTAATGCGACACATCCTTGGTAGGAAATAGCGTTTGCAGATGTCTACGTATCGTAGCAATAGAGTTCTAATGCTACGTAAAACTCGATATCGCGTCTCACATCTATGTTACATGACAGGATATAATATTCATTGCGAAGTGTCATTTGTACCTCCTATTCATTTCAAAGGAATGTAAATGCGACACTACCTTGCGAGGCAGTAGCGTTGGCAGATGTCTACGTATCGTTGCAATAGTATTCCAATGCTTCTTAAAACGCGATATCGCATCTTATTTATATGCTTCATGATAAGATGTAATATTCATTGCGAAGTGTCATGTATACCTCGTATTCACTTCAAGAGAAAGAAAATGCGACACTTCCTTGCTAGGAAATAGCGATTGCAGATGTCTACGTATCGTAGCAATAGAGATCTAATGCTTCTTAAATCGCGATATCGCATCTCATTTCTATGTTTCTTTACAAGATATAATATTCATTGCGGAGTGTTATGTATACCTCGTATTCACTTCAGAAGAATGTAAATGCGACACATTCTTGCTAGTAAATAGCGTTTGCAGATGTCTACGTTTCGAAGCAATATAGTTCTAATGCTTCTTAAAGCGGGATATCGCATCTCAATTCTATGTTTCATTACAAGATATAATATTCATTGCGAAGTGTCATGTGTACCTCGCATACACTTCAAATGATTGTAAATGCGACACTTCTTTGCTAGGAAGTAGCGTTCGCAGATGTCTACGTATCGAAGCAATAGGGTTCTAATGCTTCTTAAGTCGCCATATCGCATCTCATTTCTACGTTTATGATAAGATATAATATTCGCTGTGGAGTGTTATGTATACCTCGTATTCGATTCAGAAGAATGTAATTGCGACACTTCCCTGCTAGGAAATGGCGTCTGCAGGTGTCTACGTACCGTAGCATTAGAGTTCGAATTCTTCTTAAAACGCGATATCGCATCACATTTCCATGTTTCATGTTAAGATACAATATTAATTGCCAAGTGTCATGTATACCTCGTATTCACTGCAGAAGAATGTAAATGCTACACTTCCTGGCTAGGAAATAGCGTTTGCAGATGTCTACGTATTGAAGCAATAGAGTTCTAACGCTTTTTGGAACGGGATATCGCATCCCATTTCTATGTTTCATGATAAGATATAATATTAACTGCGAAGTGTCATGTATACCTTGTAATCACTGCAGAAAAATGTAATTGCGACACTTCCTTGCTAGGAAAAAGCGTTTGCAGATGTCTGCGTATCGTAGCAATAGATTTCTAATGCATCTCAAAACGCGATATCGCATCTCATTTCTATGATTCATGATAAGATATAATATTTATTGCGAAGTGTCACGTATACATCGCATACACTTCAAATGAATGTAAATGCGAAACTTCCTTGCTGGGAAATAGCGTTTCCAGATGTCTACGTATAGAAACAATAGAGTTCTAATGCTCCTTAAAACGAGACTTCGCATCTCATTTTTATGTTTCATGATAAGATATAGTATTCATTGCGAAGTGTCATGTATACCTCGTATTCACTTCAAAAGAATGTAAATGCAACATTTCCCTGCAAGGAAATACGGATTGCAGATGTCTACGTAAAGAAGCAATAGAGTTCTAACGGATCCTAAAACGCGATATCCCGTCTCATTTCTATGTCTCATGATAAGATATAATATTCATTGCGAAGTGTCACTTATACCTCGCATACACTTCAAATGAATGTAAATGCGACACTTCATTGCTTGGAAATAGCGTTTGCAGATGTCTACGTATCGAAACAATAGTATTCTAATGTTTCTTAAAACACGATATCGCATCTCATTTCTATGTTTCGTGATAAGGTATAATATTCATTGTGGAGTGTTATGTGTACCTCGTATTCACATCAAAAGAATGTAAATGCGACTCTTCCTTGCTATTAAATAGCGTTTGCAGATGTCTACGTATCGTAGCAATAGATTTCTAACGCTTCTTAAAGCGCGATATCGCATGTCATTTCTATGTTTCATGATAAGATATAATATTCATTGTGCAGTGTTATGTATATCTCGTATTCACTTCTAAAGAATGTAAATGCGACACTACCTTGTTAGGAAATGGTGTCCGCAGATATCTACGTATCGTAGCAACAGAGTTCTAATGCTTCTTAAATCACCATATCGCATCTCATTTCTATGTTTCAATATAAGATATAACATTCATTAGGAAGTGTCATGTATACCTGGCATACACTTCAAATGAATATAAATACGACACTCCCTTGCTAGGAAATCGCGATCGCAGATGTCTACGTATCGTAGCAAAAGAGTCCTCATGCTTCTTAAAACGCGATATCGCTCCACATTTGTATGTTTCATGATAAGATATAATTTTCATTGTGGATTGTTATGTATACCTCGTATTCACGTAAAAAAAATGTAAATGCGACACTTCCTTGCTAGGAAACAGCGTTTGCACATGTCTACGTATCGTAGCATTAGAATTCTAATGCTTCTCAAAACGCGATATAGCATCTCATTTCTATGTTTCATGATAAGATGTAATATTCATTGCGAAGTGTTATGTATTCCTCGTCTACAGTTCAAATGAATGTAAATGCGACACATCCTTGCTAGAGAATAGCGTTTCCAGATGTCTACGTATCGAAACAATAGAGTTCTAATGCTTCTGAAAACGACAAATCGCATCTCATATCTATGTTTCATGATAAGTTATAATATTCATTGCGAAGTGTCATGTATAACTCGTATTCACATCAAAAGAATGTAAATGCGACACTTCCTTGCTAGGAAGTAGCATTTGTAGATGTCTACGAATCGAAGTAATAGTGTTCTAATGCTTCCTAAATCGCGATATTGCTTCTCATTTCTATGTTCCATGATAAGATATAATATCCATTGTGGAGTGTTATGTGTACCACGTATTCACTTCAAAAGAATGTAAATGCGACACTTCCTTTCTAGGAAATAGCGTTTGTAGATGTCTACGTATCGTAGCAATAGACTTCTAGTGCTACTTAAAACGCGATATTGCATCTCATTTCTATGGTTCGTGATAATATATAATATTCATTGCGCAGTGCTATGTACACCTCGTACTCAACTCAAATGAATGTAAATGCGACACTTCCTTGCTATGGAATAGCGTCTGCAGATGTCTATGTATCGTAGCAATAGAGATCTAAAGCTTCCCAAAACGCGATACCGCATCTCATTTCTATGTTTCATGATAAGATGTAATATTCATTGCGTAGTGTCATGTATACCTCCTATTCACTTCAAAAGAATGTAAGTGCAACTCTTCCTGGCTAGGAAATAGCGTTTGCAGATGTCTACGCATCGTAGCAATAGTGTTCTAATGCTTCTTAAAACGCGATATCGCATCACACTCCTATGTTTCATAATAAGATATAATATTCATTGCGAAGTGTCTTGTATAACTCGCGTACACTTCCAACGAATGTAAATGCGACACTTCCTTGCTAGGAAATAGTGTTGGCAGATGTCTACGTATCGAAGCAACAGAATTCTAATGCTTCTTAAAACGAGTTATCGCATCACAATTCTATGTTGCTTGATAAGGTATAATTATCATTGCGTAGTGTCATGTATACCTCGTATTCACTTCAAAAGGATGTATATGCGACACTCCCTTGCTAGGAAGTAGCGTTTGCAGATGTCTACGAATCGAAGCAACAGTGTTCTAGTGTTTCTTAAATCGAGATATAGCATATCATTTCTATGATTCATGATAAGATATAATATTCATTGTGCAGTGTTATGTATACCTCTTACTCACTACAAAAGAGTGTAAATGCGACACTTCCTTGCTAGGAAATAGCGTTTGCAGATGTTTACGTATCGTAGCATTAGAGTTCTAATACTTCTCAAAACGCGATATTGCACCTCATTTCTATGTTTCATGATAAGATATAATATTCATTGTGCAGTGTTATGTATATCTCGTATTCACTTCTAAAGAATGTAAATGCGACACTACCTTGTTAGGAAATGGTGTCCGCAGATATCTACGTATCGTAGCAACAGAGTTCTAATGCTTCTTAAATCACCATATCGCATCACATTTCTATGTTTCAATATAAGATATAACATTCATTAGGAAGTGTCATGTATACCTGGCATACACTTCAAATGAATGTAAACGCAACACTTCCTTGCTAGGAAATAGCGTTTGCAAATGTCTACGTATGGTAGCATTAGGGTTCTAAATCTTTTCAACACGCGATATCGCATCTCATTTCTATGTTTCATGATAAGATATAATATTCATTCTGAAGTGTCTTTTATACCACGCATACACTTCAAACGAATTAAAAGGCGACACTTCCTTTCTAGGAAGTAGCGTTTGCAGATGTCTACGTATCGAAGCAATAGAGTTCTAATGCTTCTTAAATCGCGATATCGCACCTCACTTCTACGTTTCATGATAAGATATAATATTCATTGTGCAGTGTTATGTATACCTCGTCTACACTTCCTAAGAATGTAAATGCGACACTTCCTGGCTAGGAAATAGCGTCTGCAAATGTCTACGTATCGTAGAAATAGAGTTCTAATGCTTCTTAAAACGCGATATCGCATCTCATTTCTATGTTTCATGATAAGATATAATATTCATTGCGAATTGTCTTGTATACCACGCATACACTTCAAACGAATTAAAAGGCGACACTTCATTGCTAGGAAATAGCGTTGGCAGATGTCTACGTATCGAAGCAATAGGATTCTAACGTTTCTTAAAACGAGATATCGCACCTCATTTCTGTTTTAGGATAAGATATAATATTCATTGCGAAGTGTTTTATATTCATCGTCTACACTTGAAATGTATGTAAATGCGACACTTCATTTCTAGGAAATTACGTTTCCAGATGTCTACGTATCGAAGCAATAGAATTCTAGTGCTTCTTAAAACGCGATATCGCATCTCACTTCTATGTCTCATGTTAAGATATAATATTCATTGCGAAGTGACATGTGTACCTCATATTCACTGCAAAAGAATGTAAATCCGGAACTTCCTTGCTAGGATGTAGCGCTTGCAGATGTCCACGTATCGAAGCAATAGAGTTCTAATGCTTCTTATAACGCGATATCGCCCCTCATTTCTATATCTCATGCTAAGATATAATATTCATTGCGAAGTGTTGTGTATTCCTCGTCTGCAATTCAAACGAATGTAAATGCAACACTCCCTTTCTAGGAAATTACGTTTCCAGATATCTACGTATCGAAGCAATAGTGTTCTAATGCTTCTTAAAACGCGATATCGCATCTCATTTCTATGTTTCATGATAAGATATAATATTCATTGTGGAGTGATATGTATACATCGTATTCACTTCAGAAGAATGTAAATGCGACACCTCCTTGCTAGGAAATAGCGTTTGCAGATATCTACGTACCGTAGCAATTGAGTTTTAATGTTTCGTAAAACGAGATATCGCACCTCATCTCTGTTTCAGGATAAGATATAATATTCATGGCGATGTGTGATGTATACCTCGTATTCACTTCAAATGAATGTAAATGCGACAATTTCCGGCAAGAAAATAGCGATTGTAGATGTCTACGTATCGAAGCAATAGAGTTCTAACGCTTCTTAAAACGCGATATCGTATCTCATTTCTATGTTTCTTGATGATATATAATATTCATTGCGAAGTGTCACTTTTACCTCGCATACACTTCAAATGAATGTAAATGCGATACTTCCTTGCTAGGAAATAGCGATTGTAGATGTCTACGTATCGAAGCAATAGAGTTCTAATGCTTCTTAAATCTCCATATCGCATTACACTACTATGTTTTATGATGAGATATAATATTGATTGCGAAGTGTCATGTATACCTCGTATTCACTTCAAAAGAATGTAAATAGGACACTTCCATGCTAGGAAATAGCGTTTGCAGATGTCTCCGCATCGTAGCAATAGAGTTCTAATGCTTCTTAAATCGCGAAATCGCATCTTATTTCTCTGTTTCGTGATGATATGATATTCATCGCGAAGTGTCATGTAAACCTCGTATTCGCTTCAGAAGAATGTAAATGCGACACTTCCTTGCTAGGAAATAGCGTTTGCATTTGTCTACGTATAGAAACAATAGGGTTCTAATGCTTCTTCAAACGAGACTTCGCATCTCATTTCTATGTTTCATGATGAGATATAATATTCATTGCGAAGAGTCATGTATACCTAGTATTCACATCAACGGAATGTAAATGCGACACTTCCTTGCTAGGAACTAGCGTTTGCAGATGTCTACTTATTGTAGCAAAAAGTGTACTAATGCTTCTTAAATCGCGATATCGCATCTCATTTCTATGTTTCATGATAAGATATAATGTTCATTGCGAAGTGTCATGTATGCCTCGTATTCTCTTCAGAAGAATGTAAATACGACACTTCCTTGCTAGGAAATAGCGTTTGCCGATGTCTACGTATCGTAGCAATTGAGTTCTAATGCTTCTCAAAACGCGATTTAGCATCTAATTTCTATGAATCAAGATAAGATGTAATATTCATTGCGAAGTTTCTTGTATAACTCGCATACACTTCAAATTAATGTAAATCCGAAACTTCCTTGCTAGGAAATAGCGATGTCAGATGTCTACGTATCGAAGCAACAGAGTTCTATTGCCTCTTAAATCGCCATATCGCATCTCATTTCTATGTTTCATGATAAGATATAATATTCGTTCTGGAGTGTTATGTATATCTCGTATTCACTTCTAAACATTGAAAATGCGACATTTCCTTGCTAGGAATTAGCGTCTGCAGATGTCTACGTATCGTAGCAATAGAGTTCTAATGCTTCTTAAAACGCGAAATCGCTCGTCATTTATATGCTTCCTGATAAGATATACTATTCATTGTGGAGTGTTATGTATACCTCGTATTCACTTCAAAAGAATGTAAATGCGACACTTCCTTGCTAGGAAATAGCGTCTGCAGATGTCTACGTATCGTAGCAATAGAGTTCTAATGCTTCTTAAAACGCGATATCGCATCTCATTTCTATGTTTCATGATAAGATATAATATTCATTGTTCAGTGTTATGTATACCCCGTATTCACTTCAAAAGAATGTAAATACGACACTTCCTTGCTAGGAAGTAGCGATGGCAGATGTCTACGTATCGAAGCAACAGAGTACTAATGCTTCTTAAAACGAGATATAGCAGCTCATTTCTATGTTTTATGATAAGATATAATATTCATTCTGCAGTGTTATGTACACCGCGTATTCACCTCAATAGAATGTAAATGCGACACTTCCTTGCTAGAAAATTGCGTTTGCAGATGTCTACGTATCGTAGCAATAGGGTTCTAATGCTTCTCAAAACGCGATAACGTATCTCATTTCTATGTTCCATGATAAGATATAATATTCATTGTGCGGTGTTATGTGTATCTCGTATTCAATTGAAATGAATGTAATTGCGACACTTCCTTGGTAGGAAATAGCGTTTGCAGATGTCTACGTATCGTAGCAATAGATTTCTAATGCTGTTTAAATCGCGGTATCGTATCTCATTTCTATGTTTCATGATAAGATACAATATTCATTGTGCAGTGTTATATATACCTCGTATTCACTTCAAAAGAATGATAATGCGTCACTTCCTTGCTAGGAAATAGCGTTTGCAGATGTCTATATATCGTAGCAATAGAATTCTAATTCTTCTTAAAACGCGATATCGCATCTCAATTCTATGTTTCATGATAAGATATAATATTCATTGCGAAGTGTCATGTATACCTAGTATTCACTTCAAAACAATGTGAATGCGACACTTCCTTGCTAGGAAATAGCGTTTGCAGATGTCTGCGTATCGTAGCAATAGAATTCTACTGCTTCTTAAAACGCCATATCGCATCTCATTTCTATGTTTCATGATAAGATATAATATTTATTGCCAAGTGTCATGTATACCTCGTATTCACATAAAAAGATTGTAAATGACCGACGCTTCTTTTCTAGGAAATAACCGTTTGCAGATGTCTCCGTATCGTAGCAATAGTGTTCTAATGCTTTTTAAAACGCGATATCGCCTCTCATTTCTATGTTTCATTATAAGATATAATATGCACTGCGTAGTGTTATGTATACCTAGTCTACACTTTCAAAAGAATGTAAGTGGCACACTTCCTTCCTAGGAAATAGCGTTGGCAGATGTCTACGTATCGGTGCAAAAGAGATCTACTGCTTCTCAAAACGCGATATCGCATCCCATTCGTATGTTTCATGTTAAGATATAATATTCATTGCGAATTGTAATGTATACCACGCATACACTTCAAATGAATGTAAATGCGACACTTCCTTGCTAGGAAATAGCGTTTGCAGATGTCTACGTACCGTAGCATTAGAGTTCTATGCAGCTTAAAACACGATATAGTATCTCATTCCTATGCCTCGTGATAAGATATAATATTCATTGTGGAGTGTTATGTATACTTCGTATTCACTTCAAAAGAATGTAAATGCGACACTTCCCTGCTAGGACAAAGCCTTTGCAGATGCCTACGTATCATAGCAATAGAGTTCTAATGCTTCTCAAAACACGATATCGCATCTGATTTCTACGTTTCATTATAAAATATAATATTCAATGCGAAGTTTTATGTATTCCTCTTCAGCACATCAAATGAATATAAATGCGAAACTTCCTTCCTAGGAAATAGCATTGCAGGTGTCTACGTATCGTAGCACTAGAGTTCTAATGCTTCTCAAAACGCGATATCGCATTTCATTTCTATGTTTCATGGTAAGATTTAATACATATTGCGAAGTGTCTTGTATATCTCGCATACACTTCAAACGAATTTAAATGCGACACTTCATTGCTAGGAATTAGCGTTTGCAGATGTCAATGTGTCGAAGCAATAGAGTTCTAATGCTCATTAAAACTCGATATCGCATCTCATTTCTATGCTTCGTGATAAGATATAATATTAATTTTGGAGTGTTGTTTATACCTCGCTTTCACTTCAAAAGAATGTAAGTGTGACATTTCCTTGCTAGGAAATAGGGATTGCAGATGTCTACGCATCGTAGCAATACAGATCTAACGCTTCTTAAAACGCGGTATCGCATCTCATTTCTAAGTTTCATGATAATATATAATATTCATTGCGAAGTGTCATGTATACCTCGTATTCACATCAAAAGAATGTAAATGCGACACTTCCTTGATATTAAGTAGCGGTTGCAGATGTCTACGTATCGCAGCAATAGATTCCTGATGCCTTTTAAATCGCGATATCGCATCTCATTTATATGTTTCATGACAAAATATAATATTGATTGTGGTGTTTTATATATACCTCGTATTCACTTCAAAAGAATGTAAATGCGAAACTTCCTTGCTAGGAAATAGAGCTTCCAGATGTCTACGAATCGAAACAATAGAGTTCTAATGCATCTTAAAACGAGATGTCGCATCATATTTCTATGTTTCATGATAAGAGATAATATTCATTGCGAAGCGTCATGTGAACCTCGTATTCACATCAAAAGAATGTAAATGCGACACTTCCTGGCTAGGAAACAGCGTTTGCAGATATCTACGTATCGTAGCAATGAAGATCTAATGCTTCCTAAACCGCGATATCGCAACTCATTTCTATGTTTCATTGTAAGATAAAATAATCATTGCGAAGTGTCACTTATACCTCGTATTCACATCAAAAGAATGTAAATGCGACACTTCCTTGCTAGGAAATAACGTCTGCAGATGTCTACGTATCGTAGCATTAGAGTTCTAATGCTACTAAAAACTAGATATCGCATCTCATTTCTATGTCTCATGATAAGCTATAATATTCATTGCGAAGAGTCATGTATACCTCGTATTCACCTCAAAAGAATGTAAATACAACACTTCCTTGCTAGGAAATAACGTCTGCAGATGTCTACGTATCGAAGCAATAGGGTTCTAATGCTTTTTAAATCGCGATACCGCATCTCATTTCTATGATTCATGATAAGATATAATATTCATTGTGGTGTGTTATGTATACCTCGTGTTCACATCAAAGGAATGTATATGCGACACTTCCTTTCCTGGAAACTACTTTTCCAGATGTCTACGTATCGAAGCAATAGAGATCTAATGCTTCTTAAAACGCGATATCGCATCTAATTTCTATGTCTCATGATAAGCTATAATATTCATTGCGAAGAGTCATGTATACCTCGTATTCACCTCAAAAGAATGTAAATGCAACACTTCCTTGCTAGGAAATAACGTCTGCAGATGTCTACGTATCGAAGCAATAGGGTTCTAATGCTTTTTAAATCGCGGTATCGCATCTCATTTCTATGTTTCATGATAATATATAATATTCATTGCGAAGTGTCATGTATACTTGGTATTCACCTCAAAAGAATGTAAATGTGACACTTCCTTGCTAGGAAATAGCGCTTGCAGATGTCTACGTATCGAAGCAATAGAGTTCTAATGCTTCACAAAACGTGATATCGCATCTCATTTATATGTTTCACGATAAGATATAATATTCATTGCGAAATTACATGTATACCTCGTATTCACTTCAAACGAATGTAATTGCGACACTTCCTTGCCAGGAAATAGCGTTTGCAGATGTCTCCGTATCGAAGCAGTAGAGTTCTAATGCTTCTTAAAACGAGATGTCGCATCGCATTTCTATGTTTCATGATAAGATATAATATTCATTGCGAAGTGTCACGTACACCTCGTATTCACTTCATAAGAATGTAAATGCGACACTTCCATTCTAGGAAATAGCGTTTGCAGATGTTTCCGTATCTAAGCAATAGAGCTCTAATGCTTCTTAAAACGAGATGTCGCATCATATTTCTATGTTTCATGAAAAGATATAATATTCATTGTGGGGTATTGTGTATGCCTCGTATTCACTTGAAAATAATGTAAATGCGGCACATCCTTGCTAGGAAATAGCGTTTCCAGATATCTACGTATCGTAGCAATACAGTTCCAATGCTTCCTAAAACGCGATATCGCATCTCATTTCTATGTTTCATGCTAAGATGTAATATTCATTGTGCAGTGTTATATATTCCTTGTATTCACCTCAAGAGAGTGTAAATGCGACACTTCCTTGCTAGGAAGAAGCGCTTGCAAATGTCTACGTATCGCAGCATTAGACTTCTAATGCTTCTCAAAAAGCCATATCGCATCCATTTCTATGTTTCATGATAAGATATGCTGTTCATTGTGCAGTGTTATGTATACCTCGTATTCACTTCAAAAGAATGTAAATGCGACACGTCCTTGATAGGAAATAGCGTTTGCAGATGTCTACGTATCGTTGCAATAGAGTTCCAATGCTTCTTATATAGCGATATCGCATCTCATATCTATGCTTCATGATAAGATATAATATTCATTGCGAAGGTGTCTTGTATACCTCGCATACACTTCAAATGAATGTAGAGTTAAACTCCCTTGCTAGGAAATAGCGTTTGCAGATGTCTACGCAACGTAGCATTAGAGTTCTAATGCTTCTTAAATCGCGATTTCGCATCACATTCCTATGTTTCATGATAAGATATAATATTCATTGTGGGGTATTGTGTATACCTCGTATTCACCTCAATAGAATGTTAATGCGACACTTCCTTGCTAGGAAAAAGTGTTTGCAGATGTCTCCGTATCGAAGCAATAGATTTGTATTGCTTCTTATATAGCGATGTCACATCTCACTTCTATGTTTCATGATAAGATATAATATTCATTGTGCAGTGTCATGTATACCTCGTACTCTCTTCAAAAGAAGGTAAATGCGCCACATCCTTGCTAGGAAATAGCGTTTCCAGATGCCTGTGTATCGAAACAATAGAGTTCAAATGCTCCTTAAAACGAGATGTCGCACCTCATTTCTATGTTTCATGATAAGATATAATATTCATTGTGCAGGTTATGTACACATCGTATTCACTTCAGAAGAATGTAAATGCGACACTTCCTTGCTAGGAAGTAGCGTTTGCAGATGTCTACGTATCGAAGCAATAGGGTTCTAATGCTTCTTAAAACGAGATATCGTAACTCATTTCTATGTTTCATGATAAGATATAATATTCATTGAGAAATGTCATGTATATTTCGTATTCACTTCAAGAGAACGTGAATGCGAAACTTCCTTGCGAGGAAGTAGCGTTTGCAGATGTCTATGTATGGAAGCAATAGGGTTCTAATGCTTCTTAAAACGCGATATCGCTCCTCATTTCTATGTTTCATGATAAGATATAACATTCATTGCGAAGTGTCACCTATACCTCGCATACACTTCAAATGAATGTAAATGCGACACTTCCTTGCTAGGAAGTAGCGTTTGCAGATGTCTACGTATCGAAGCAATAGAGCTCTTATGCTCCTTAAATCGCCATATCGCATCTCATTTCTATGTTTCATGATAAGATATAATATTCATTGAGGAGGGTTATGTATATCTCGCTTAAACTTAAAAAGAATGTAAACGCGGCACATCCTTGCTAGGAAATAGCGTTTCCAGATGTCTACGTATCGAAACAATAGAGATCTAATGCTTCATAAATCGCGATATCGCAACTCATTTCTATATTTCGTGATAAGATACAATATTCATTGTGGATTGCTATGTATACCTCGTAGTCGCTTCAAAAGAATGTAAATGCGACACTTCCTAGCTAGGATATAGCGATGGCAGATGTCTACGTATCGTGGCAATAGTGTTCTAATGCTTCTCAAAACGCGATATAGCACCTCATTTCTATGTGTCATTATAAGATATAATATTCATTGCGAAGTGTCATGTATACCTCGCATACACTTCAAATGAATGTAAATGCGACACTTCCTTGCTAGGAAATAGCGCTTGCAGATGTCTACGTATCGAAGCAATAGGGATCTAATTATTCTTAAATCGCGATAGCCCATTACATTTCTATGTTTCTTTATTAGGAATAAAATTCATTGTGGTGTGTTATGCATACCTCGTATTCACTTCAAAGGAATGTAAATGCGACACTACCTTGCTATTAAATAGCGTTTGCAGATGACAGCGTATCGTAGCAATAGTGTTCTAATGCTTTTTAAAACGCGATATCGCATCTTATGTCTATGTTTCATGATAAGATATAATATTATTTGCGAAGTGTTACTTATACATCGCATACACTTCATATGAATGTAAATGCGGCAGTTCCTTCCTAGGAAATAGCGTTCGCAGATGTCTTCGTATCGAAGCAATAGAGTTCTAATGCTGCTCAAAACGCAATATCGCATCTCATTTCTATGTTTCATGATAAGATGTAGCATTCACTGCGAAGTGTCATGTATACCTCGCATACACTTCAAATGAAAGTAAATGCAACACTTCCTTGCTAGGAAATAGCGTTTGCAGATGTCTACGTATCGAAGCAATAGAGTTCTAGTGCTCCTTAAATCGCGATATCGCATCTCATTTCCATGTTCCGTGATAAGATATAATATTCATTGCGAAGTGATATGTATTGCCCGTCTTCACTTGAAATGAATTTAAATGCGACACTTCCTTCCTAGGAAATTACGTTTCCAGATGTCTACGTATCGAAGCTAGAGTTCTAATGCTTCTCAAAACGCGATATAGCATCGTATTTCTATGTCTCATGATAAGATATAATATCCATTGCGAAGTGTTATTTATTCCTCGTCTACACTTCAAATGAATGTAAGTAAGACACTTCCTTTCTAGGACATTACGTTTCCAGATGTCTACGTGTCGAAGCAATAGAGTTCTAGTGCTTCTTAAAACGCGATATCGCATCTCATTTCTATGTTTCATGATAATATATAATAATCATTGCGAAGTGTCATGTATATTTCGCATTCACTTCAAATGAATGTAAATGCGACACTGCCTTGCTAGGAAATAGCGTCTGCAGACGTCTACCTATCTATGCAATAAAGTTCTAATGCCTCTTAAATCGCGATATCGCATCTCATTTCTATGTTTTAGGATAAGATATAACATTCATTGCGAAGTGTCATGTATACCTCGCATACACTTCAAATGAATGTAAATGCGACACTTCCTTGCTAGGATATAGCGATGGCAGATGTCTACGTAACGAAGCAACAGAGTTCTAATGCTTCTTAAAACGAGATATCGCATCTCATTTCTATGATTCATGATAAGATATAATATTCATTGTGAAGTGGTATGTATATCCCGCATTCACTTCAAAAGAATGTAAATGCGACACTTCCTTGCTAGGAAATAGCGTCTGCAGATGTCTACGTATCGTAGCAATAGAGTTCTACTGCTCCTTAAAAGGCGATATCGCATCTCGTTTCTATGTTTCATGATTAGATATAATATTCATTGCGAAGTGTCATGTATACCTCGCATACAATTCAAATTAATGCAAATGCGACACTTCCTTTCTAGGTAGTAGCGTTTGAAAGATGTCTACGTATCGAAGCAAGAGAGTTCTAATGCTTCTTAAATCGCGATATAGCATCTCAATTCTATGTTTCATGATAATATATGATATTCATTATGGTGTGTGATGTATACCTCGTATTCACTTCCATTGCATGTAAATGCGACACTTCCTTGCTAAGAAGTAGCGTTTCCAGATGTATACGTATCGAAGGAGTTGTTCTAATGCTTCTTAAACCGGGATATCGCATTTCACTTCTATGTTTCATGATAAGACTTAATATTAATTGCGGTGTGTCATGATTACCTCCTATTCACTTAAAAGATTGTAAATTCGACACTTCCTTGCTAGGAAGTAGGGCTTGCAGATGTCTACGTATCGTAGCAATGGAGTTCTAATGCTTTTTACATCGCGATATCGCATCTCATTTCTGTGTTTCATGATAAGATATAATATTCATTGTGGAGTGTTATTTATACCCCGTATTCACTTCAAAAGAATGTATATGCGACATGTCCTTGCTAGGAAATAGCGTTTGCAGGTGTCTACGAATCGTACCAATAGAAATCTAATGCTCTTTACATCTCGATACCGCATCTCATTTCTATGTTTCATGATAAGATATATTATTCTTTGTGGAGTGCTATTTATACCTCGTATTCACTTCAAAAGAATGTAAATGCGACACTTCCATGCTAGGAAACAGCGTTTCCAGATATCTACGTATCGTAGCAATGGAGTTCTAATTCTTCTTAAAACGCGATGTCGCATCTCACATCTATGATTCATGATAAGATACAATATTCATTGCGAAGTGTCATGTATACCTCGTACTCACTTCAAAAGAGTGTGAGTGCGGCTCTTCCTTGCTAGGAAATAGCGTTAGCAGATGTCTACGTATCGAAGCTATAGGGTTCTAGTACTTCTTAAAACGAGATGTCGCTTCTCATTTCTATGTTTCATGATAAGATATAATATTCATTGCGAAGTATCACTTATACCTCTCATGCTCTCCGAATGAATGTAAATGCGGCACTTCCTTGCTATTGGAAATAGCGTTTGCAGATGTCTGCGTATCGTAGCAATAGAGTTCTAATGCTCCTTGGGACGCGATATCGCATCTCATTTCCATGTTTCATGATAAGATATAATATTCATTGCGAAGTATTATGTATACCCCGTCTGCACTTCAAAAGAAGGTAAATGCCACACTTCATTGCTAGGAAATAGCGTTTCCAGATGCCTACGTACCGAAGCAATAAAGTTCTATTGCTTCTTAAAACGCGATATCGCATCGCCGTTCTATGTTTCATGATAAGATATAATATCCTTTGCGAGGTGTTATGCATACCTCGTCTACACTTCAAAAGAATGTAAACACCACACTTCCTTGCTTTGAAATAGCGTTTCCAGTTGTCTACGAATCGAAGCAATATAGCACTAATGATTCTTAGGACCCGATATCGAATCTCGTTTATATGTTTCATGATCAGATACAATATTCATTGCGAAGTGTTACGTATATCTCGTCTGCACGTCAAAGGAATGAAAATGCCACACTTGCTTGCTAGGAATTAGCGTTTCCAGATATCTACGAATCGAAGCAGTAGTGTTCTATTGCTCCTTAAAACGCGATATCGCATCTCATTTCTGAGTTTCATTGTAAGATATAATATTCATTATGTAGTGTTAGGTATACCTCGCCTACACTTCAAATGAATGTAAATGCCACACCTCCTTGCTAGTGAATAACGTTTCCAGATGTCTACGTATCCGAGCAATAGAGTTCTAATGCTTCTTAGAACACGATATATCATCTCATTTCTATGTTTCATTATAATATACAATATTCAATGCGTAGTGTTATGTGTACCTCGTCTACACTTTAAATGAATGTAAATGTCACACTTCCTTCCTTGGAAGTATTTCATCCAGATGTCTACGTATCGAAGCAATAGAGTTCTAATGCTTCTTTTAACGTGGTGTCGCATCTCGATACTATGTTCATGATAAGATATAATATTCATTGCGAAGTGTTATTGACACATCGTCTACAGTTTAGAAGAATGTAAATGCCACACATCTTTGCTAGGAAATGCGTTTCCAGATGTTTACGTATCGAAGCAGTAGATTTCTAATGCATCGTAAATCGCGGTATCGCATCTCATTTCTATGTTTCATGATAAGATATAATATTCATTGCGAAGTGTCACTTATACCTCTCATACACTTCAGAAGAATGTAAATGCGACACTTCCTTGCTAGGAAATAACGTTTGCAGATGTCTACCTATCGTAGCAATAGAGTTCTAATGCTTCTTAAAACGCGATATCACATCACATTTTTATGTTTCATGATAAGATATAATATTCATTGCGAAGTTTCATGTATTCCTCGTATTCACTTCAAATGAATTTAAATGCGACACTTCCTTGGTAGGAAAGGGCGTTTGCAGATATCTACGTATCGTAGCAATCGTGTTATAATGCTTCTTAATTCGCGATATCGCCTCTCATTTATATGTTTCATGACAAGATTTAATATTAATTGCGGAGTGTCATGTTTACCTCGTATTCACTTAAAAGAATGTAAATGCGACACTTCCTTGCTAGGAAGTAGCGTTTGCAGATGTCTACGTATCGAAGCAATAGAGTTCAGATGCTTCTTGAAACGGGATATCGCATGTCATTTCTATGCTTCATGATTAGATATAATATTAATTGCGAAGTGTCATGTGTACCTTGTATTCACTTCAGAAGAATATAAATGCGACACTTCCTTGCTAGGAAATAACGATGTAAATGCGGCACTTCCTTCCTAGGAAATAGCGTTTGCAGATGTCTACGTATCGAAGCAAGAAAGTTCTAATGCTTCTTATATCGCGATATCGCATCTCATTTCTATGTTTCATGATAATATGTAATATTCATTGTGCAATGTTATGTATACCGCGCATTCACTTCAAAAGAATATAAATGCCACACTTCCTTGCTAGGAAATAGCTATTGCAGATGTCTACGTATCGTAGCAAGCGTGTTATAATGCTTCTTAAAACGAGATATCGCATCTCATTACTATGTTTCATGATAACATATAATATTCATTGCGAAGTGTTATGTATACCTCGCATACACTTCAAATGAATGTAAATGCGACACTTCCTAGCTAGGAAATTGCGATTGCAGATATCTACGTATCGAAGCAATAAAGTTCTAATGCTTCTTGGAACGGGATATCGCATCTCATTTCTATGTTTCATGATAGGATATAATATTAATTGCGAAGTGTTATGTGTTCCTCGTCTATACTTCAGAAGAATGTAAATGCCACACTTCCTTTCAAGGAAATAGCGTTTCCAGATACCTACTTATCTAAGCAATAGAATTCTAATGCTTCTTAAATCGCAATATCGCATCCCATTTCTATGTTTCATGATAAGAAATAATATTCACTGTGGATTGTCATGTATACCAGGTACTCACATCTAAAGAATGTAAATGCGACACTTCCTTGCTAGGAAATAGAGTTTGCAGATGTCTACGTATCGAAGCAATAGGGTTCTAGAGCTTCTTAAAACGCGATATCGCATCACATATCTATGTTTCTTGATAAGATATAATATTCATTGCGATGTGTCATGTATACCTCGCATACACTTCAAAAGAATGTAAATGCGACACTTCCTTGCTGGGAAATAGCGTTTGCAGATGTCTACGTATCGTAGCGTTAGAGTTCTAATGCTTCTCAAAACGCTATATCGCATCTCATTTCTATGTTTCATGATAACATATAATATTCATTGCGAAGTGTCTTGTATACTTCGCATACACCTCAACTGAGTGTAAATGCGACACTTCCTTCCTAGGAAATAGTTTCTGCAGATATCTACGTTTCGTAGCAATAGAGTTCTAATGTTTCTTAAAACGAGATATCGCATCTCATTTCTATGTTTCATGATAAGATGTAATATTCATTGCGAAGTGTCTTGTATACCTCGCATACACTTCAAATGATTGTAAATGCTACACTTCCTTGCTAGGAAATAGCGTTTGCAGATGTCTACGTATCGTAGCATTAGTGTTCTAATCCTTCCCAAAACGCAATATCGCATCTCATTTCTATGTTTCATGATAAGATATAATATTCATTGCGAAGTGGCTTGTATACCTCGCATACACTTCAAATGAATGTAAATGCGACACTTCCTTGCTAGGAAATAGCGTTGGCAGATGTCTACGTATCGAAGCAATAGAGTACTAATGATTCTTAAATCGCGATATCGCATCTCATTTCTATGTTTCATGATTAGATAAAATATTCATTGCGAAGTTTTATGTATTTCTCGCCTACACTTCAAATGAATGTAACTGTGACGCTTCCTTGCTAGGAAATAGCGTTTGCAGATGTCTACATATCGTAGCAATAGAGTTCTAATGCTTCTTAAATCGCGATGTCGCATCTCATTTCTATGTTTCATGATAAGATATAATATTCATTGCGAAGTGTCACTAATACCTCCCATACACTTCAAATGAATGTAAATGCGACACTTCCATGCTAGGAAATAGCGTTTGCAGATGTCTACGTATCGTAGCAATAAAGTTATAGTGCATCTTAAATCGTCATATCGCATCTCATTTCTATGTTTCATGATAAGATATAATACTCATTGCGAATTATCATGTACACCTCGTATTCCTTTCAAAAGAATGTAAATGCGACACTTCCTTGCAAGGGAGTAGCGTTTGCAGATGTCTACGTATCGTAGCAATAGAATTCTAATGCTTCATAAATCGCGATATCGCATCTCACTTCTACGTTTCAAGATAAGATATAATATTCTTTGTGCAGTGTTATGTATATCTCGTATTCACTTCAATAGAATGCAAATGCGACAGTTCCCTGCTAGGAAACAGCGTCTGCAGATGTCGACGTATCGTAGCAATAGAGTTCTAATGCTACTTAAAACGCGATATCGCATCTCATTTCTATGTTTCATTATAAGATATAATATTCATTGCGGAGCGTCATGTATACCTTGTATTCTCTTCAAAAGAATGTAAATGCGACACTTCCTTGCTAGGAAATAGCGTCTGCAGATATCTACGTATCGTAGCAATTGAGTTCTAATGCTTCTTAAAACGCGATATCGCATCTCATTTCTATGTTTCATGATAAGATATAATATTCATTGCGCTTGTGTCATGTATACCTTGTATTCACTTCAAAAGAATGTAAATGCGACACTTCCTTGCTAGGAAATAGCAATTGCAGATGTCTACGTATCGAAGCAATAGAGTTCTAATGCTTCTTGAGACGGGATTTCGCATCTCATTTCTATGCTTCATGATAAGATATAATATTCATTGTGGAGTGTTATGTATACCTCGTATTCACTTCAAATGAATGTAAATGCGACACTTCCTTGCTAGGAAATAGCTTTTCGCAGATGTCTACATATCGAAGCAGTAAAGTTCCAATGCATCTTATACCGCGATATCGCATCTCATTTCTATGTTTCATGATAATATATAATATTCATTGTGCAATGTTATGTATACCTCGCATTCACTTCAAAAGAATATAAATGCGACACTTCCTTGCTAGGAAATAGCGTTTGCAGATGTCTACGTATCGTAGCAATAGAGTTCTAATGCTTCTTATATCGCGAGATCGAATCTCAAATCTATGTTTCACGATAGGATATAATATTCATTGCGGAGTGTTATGTATGAAGCGTATTTACTTCAAAAGAATGTAAATGCGGCACTTCCTTCCTAGGAAATAGCGTTTGCTGATGTCTACGTATCGTAGCAATAGTGTTCTAAAGCTTCTTAAAACGCGATATCGCATCTCATTTCTATGCTTCATGATAAGATACAATATTAATTGCCAAGTGTTATGTATTCCACGTCTACACTTCAAACGAATGAAAATGCGATACATGCTTACTAGGAAATAGCGTTTCCAGGTGTCTACGTATCGAGGCAATTGAGTTCTAATGCTACTTAAATCACAATATCGCATCTCATTTCTATGTTTCACGATAAGATATAATATTCATTGTGGAGTGTTATGTATACCTCGTATTCACTTCAGATGAATGTAAATGCGACACTTTCTTTCTACGAAATAGCGTTTCCACATGTCTACGTATCGTAGCAATAGAGCTCTAATGTTTCCTAAAACGCGATATCGCATCTCATTTCCATGTTTCATGACAAGACGTAGTATTCATTGCGAAGTGTTGTGTATACCTCGCATACACTTCAAAAGAATATAAATGCGACACTTCCTTGCTAGGAAATAGCGTTTGCAGATGTCTACGTATCGCAGCAATAGAGTTCTAATGCTTCTTATATCGCGAGATCGCATCTCAAATCTATGTTTCACGATAGGATATAATTATCATTGCGGAGTGTTATGTATGAAGCGTATTTACTTCAAAAGAATGTAAATGCGGCACTTCCTTCCTAGGAAATAGCGTTTGCAGATGTCTACGTATCGTAGCAATAGTGTTCTAAAGCTTCTTAAAACGCGACATCGCATCACATGTTTATGTTTCATGATAAGATATAATATTCATTTCGAACTGTTATGTATCCCTCGTCTACACTTCAATTGAATGTAAATGCGACACTTCCTTTCTTGGAAATCGCGTTTCCAGATGTCTACGTATCGAAGCAATACAGTTCTAATGCTTCATAAATCGCGATATCGCATATGATTTATATGTTCCGTGATAAGATATAATATTCATTGCAAAGTGCTATGTATTCCTCGTCTACACTTCAAATGGATGTGAATGCGACACTTCCTTGCTAGGAAATAGCGCTTGTAGATGTCTACGTATCGTAGCATTGGAGTTCTAATGCTTCTCAAAACGCGATATCGCATCTCATTTCATGATAAGATATAATATTCATTACGAAGTGTCATGTATACCTCGCATACACTTCAAATGATTATAAATGCGACACTTCCTTGCTGGGAAATAGCGTTTGCAGATATCTACGTATCGTAGCAATAGGGTTCTCATGCTTCTTAAAACGCGATGTCGCATCTCATTTCTATGTTTCATGATAAGATACAATATTCATTGCGAAAGGTTATGCATTCCTCGGTTGCACTTAAAAGAATGTAAATGCGTCACTTCCTTGCTAGGAAATAGCGTTGCCAGATGTCTACGAATCGAAGCAATAGAGATCTAATGCTTCTTCTAACGATATATCGCATCTCAGTTCTACGTTTCATGATATGATGTAATATTCATTGTGGAGTGTTATGTATACCTCGTATTCACTTCAAAAGAATGTAAATGCGGCACTTCCTTGCTAGGAAATATCGTTTCCAAATATCTACGTATCGTATCAATAAAGTTCAAATGCTTCTGGAAACGCGATATCGCATCTCATTTCTATGTTTCATTATAAGATATAATATTATTGCGAAGTGTCATGTATACCTTTCATACACTTCAAATGAATGTAAATGCGACACTTCCTTGCTAGGAAGTAGCGTTTGCAGATGTCTACGTATCGTAGCAATGGAGTGCTAAGGCTGCTTAAATCGCGATATCGCATCTCATTTCTATGTTTCATGACAAAATATAATGTTCATTGCGAAGTATCATGTATACCACGTATTAAATTCAAAGGAATTTAAATGCGCCACTTCCTTCCTAGGAAATAGCGTTTGCAGATGCCTACGTATCGACGCAATAGATTTCTAATGCTTTTTAAAACGGGACATCGCATCCCATTTCTATGATTCATGATAGGATATAATATTCAGTTAGAAGGGTTATGTATACCTCGCATACGCTTGTAATGAATGTAAATGCGACACTTTCTTGCTAGGAAATAGCGTTTGCAGATGACTACGTACCGATGCAATGGAGTTCTAATGTTTCTTAAAACGCGATATAGCATCCCATTTCTATGTTTCATGATAGGATATAATATTCAGTTAGAAGGGTTATGTATACCTCGCATACGCTTGTAATGAATGTAAATGCGACACTTTCTTGCTAGGAAATAGCGTTTGCAGATGACTACGTACCGATGCAATGGAGTTCTAATGTTTCTTAAAACGCGATATAGCATCCCATTTCTATGTTTCATGATAGGATATAATATTCAGTTAGAAGGGTTATGTATACCACGTATTCACTTCAAGCGAATGTAAATGCGACCATTCCTTGCAAGGAAGTAGCGTCTGCAGATGTCTACGTATCGAAGCAATAGAGTTCAAATGCTTCTTCTATCGCGATATCGCATCTCATATCTAAGTTTGATGATAAGATATAATATTCGTTGCGAAGTGTTATGTATTCCTCGTATTCACTTCAAAAGAATGTAAATGCGACACTTCCTTGCTAGGAAATAGCGTTTGCAGATGTCTACGCATCGTATCATTAGAGTTCTACAGCTTCTCAAATGGCGATATCGCATCTCATTTCTATGCCTCATGATAAGATATAATATTCATTGCGAAGTGTCTTGTATACATCGCATAAACTTCAACTGAATGTAAATGCGACACTTCCTTGCTAGGAAACAGCGTTTGCAGATGCCTACGTATCGAAGCAATAGGGTTCTAATGCTTCATAAAACGAGATATCGCATCTCACTTCTATGTTTCATGATAAGATATAATATTCATTGCGAAGTGTTATGAATACCTCGTATCCACTTCAAAAGAATGTAAATGCGACACTTCCTGTCTAGGAAACTACGTTTCCAGAAGCCTACGTTTCGAAGCAATAGTGTTCTAATGCTTCTTGAAACGGGATATCGCATCTCATTTCTATGTTTCATGAAAAGATATAATATTAATTGCGAAGTGTCATGTGTACCTTGTATTCACTTCAGAATAATGTAAATGCCACACTTCCTTGCTAGGAAATAGCGTTTGCAGATATCTACGTATCGTAGCAATAGAGTTCTAATGCTTCTTAAAACGTGATATCGCATCTCACTTCTATGTTTCATGATAAGATATAATATTAATTGCGAAGTTTCGTGTATTCCTCGTATTCACTTCAAATGAATGTAAATGCGACACTTCCTTGCTAGGAAATAGCGTTTGCAGATGTCTACGTATCGTAGCAATAGAGTTCTAATGTTTCTTATATCGCGAGATCGCATCTCAAATCTATGTTTCACGATAGGATATAATATTCATTGCGGAGTGTTATGTATGAAGCGTATTTACTTCAAAAGAATGTAAATACGACATTTCCTTGCTAGGAAATAGCGTTCACAGATGTCTACGTATCGTAGCAATAGTGTTCTAATGCTTCTTAAAACGCGAAATCGCCCCTCATTTCTATGTTTCATGACAAGATAAAATATTCATTGCGAATTGTCATGTACTCCTCATATTCACTTCAAACGAATGTAAATGCGACACTTCCCTGCCATTAAATAGCGTTTGCAGATGTCTACTTATCGTAGCAATAGTGCTCTAATGCTTCCTAATTCGCGAAATCGCATGTCATTTCTATGGTTCATGATGAGATATAATGTTCATTGCGAAATGTATTGTATACCTCGCATTCATTTAAATGCGACTCTCTCTTGCTAGGAAATAGCGTTTCTATATGTCTACGTATCGGAACAATAGAGTTCTAATGCTTCTTAAAACGCGATATCGCAACTCATTTCTATGTTTCAGATAAGATATAATATTCATTGCGCAGTTATATGTATTCCTCGTATTCACTTCAAAAGAATGTAAATGCGACACTCCCTTGCTAGGAAACAGCGTTTGAAGATGTATACGGATCGAAGCAATAGAGTTCCAATGCTTCTTACATCGTCATATTGCATCTCATTTCTATGCTTTGTGATGAGATATAATATTCATTGCGAAGTGTCATGTACACCTCGTATTCACTTCAAAACAATTAAATGCGACACTTCCTTGCTAGGAAATAGCGTTTGCAGATGTCTACGTATCGTAGCAATAGTGTTCTAATGCTTCTTAAATCGCGATATCGCATTTCATTTCTATGTTTCATGATAAGATACAATATTGATTGCGAAGTGTCATGTATACCTCGTATTCACTTCAAGAGAAAGTAAATGCTACACTTCCTTGCTAGGAAATAGCGTTTGCAGATGTCTACGTATCGAAGCAATAGATTTCAAATGCATCTTAAATCGCGATATCGCATCTCATGACTATGTTTCATGATAAGATATAATATCCACTGCGAAGTGTCATGTATACCTCGTATTCACTTCAAGAGAATGTAAATGCTACACTTCCTTGCTAGGAATTAGCGTTTGCAGATGTCTACCTATCGAAGCAATAGAGATCTAATGCTTCTTAAAACACGATATCGCATCTCATTTCTATGTTTCACGATAATATATAATAATCATTGCGAAGTGTCATGTATACCTCGCATACACTTCAAATGAATGTAAATGCGACACTCCCTTGCTAGGAAATAGCGTTTGCAGGTGCCTACGTACCGAAGCAATAGACTTCTGATGCTGCTTAAATCGCTATATCGCATCTCATTTCTATGTTTCATGATAAGATATATTATTCATTGTGCAGTGTTATGTATATCTCGTAATCGCTTCAAAAGAATGTAAATGCGACACTTCCTTCCTAGGAAATATCGTTGGCAGATGTCTACGTATCGTAGCAATAGAGTTCTAATGTTTCTTAAAACGCGATATCGCATCTCATTTCTATGTTAAATGACAAGATATAATATTCATTGCGAAGTGTTATGTATTCCTCGTCTACATTTCAAATGAATGTTAATGGGACACTTCCTTGCTAGGAAACAGCGTTTGCAGATGTCTACATATCGTAGCATTAGAGTTCTAAAGCATCTCAAAACGCGATATCGCATCTCATTTCTATGTTTCATGATAAGATATAATATTCATTGCGAAGGGACTTTGTATTCCACGCATACACTTCAAACGAATTAAAAGGCGACACTTCATTCCTAGGAAATAGCGTTAGCAAATGTCTAAGTATCGAAGCAATAGGGTTCTAATGTTTCTTAAAACGAGATGTAGCACCTCATTTCTGTATTAGGATAAGATATAATACTCATTGCGGAGTGTCATGTATACCTCGTATTCACTTCAAAAGAATGTAAATGCGACACTTCCCTGCTGGGCAGTAGCGTTTGCAGACGTCTACGTACCGAAGCAATGGAGTTCCAATGCTTCTTATATCGCGAAATCGCATCTCATTTCTATGTTTCATGATAAGATATTATATTCATTGCGAAGTGTCATGTATACCTCGCATACACTTCAAATGAATGTAAATCCGACACTTCCTTTCTAGGAAACAGCGTTTCCAGATCTCTACGTATCGAAGCAATAGAGTTCTAATGCTTCTTGAAAAGCGATATCGCATCTCATTTCTATGTTTCATGATAAGATATAATATCCATTGCAAAGATTTGTGTATATCTCGTATTCACTTCAAATGAATGTCAGTGCGACACATCCTTGCTATTAAATAGCGTTTGCAGATGACTACGTATCGTAGCAATATATTACTAAAGCTTTTGAAATCGCGGGATCGCATCTCATTTCTATGTTTCAGGATAAGATATAATATTCATTGCGAAGTGTCATGTGTACCTCGTGTACCACTCAAAAGAATGTAAATACGACACTTCCTTGCTAGAAGTTGCTTCTGCAGATGTCTACGTATGGAAGCAGTAGAGTTCTAATGCTTCATAAATCGCGATATCGCATCACATCTCTATGTGTCATGATAAGATATAATATTCGTTGCGAAGTGTTATGTATACCTCGTATTCACTTCAAAAGAATGTAAATGCGACACTTCCTTGCTAGGAAAAAGCACCTCCAGATGTCTACGAATCGTAACAATAGAGTTCTAATGCTTCTTATAACGCGATATCGCATCTCTTTCCTATGTCGCATGATAAGATATATTATTCTTTGCGAAGTGTTATGTATTTCTCGTCTACACTTCAAGTGAATGTAAATGCGACACTTCCTCTCTAGGAAATTACGTTTCCAGATATCTACGTATCGAAGCAATAGAGTTCTAATGCTTCTTATAACGCGACATCGGATCTCATTTCTATGTTTCACGATAAGATATAATATTTAATGTGGAGTGTTATGTATACCTCGTATTCACTTCAAAAAAGTGTAAATGCGACACCTCCTTGCTAGGAAATAGCGTTTGTAGATGTCTACGTATCGAAGGAATAGAGTTCTAATGCTTCTTAAAACTTGATATCGCATCTCATTTCTATGTTTCACAGTAAGATATAATATTCATTGCGAAGTGTCATGTACACCGCGTATCCACTTCAAAGGAATGTAAATGCGACACTTCCTTGCTAGGAAATAGCGTTTGCAGATGTCTACGTATCGTAGCATTAGAGTTCTAATGCTTCTCAAAACGCGAAATCGCATCTCATTTCTACGTTTTATGATAAGATATAATATTCATTGTGTAGTGTTATGTATACCTCGTATTCAGTTCAATAGAATGTAAATGCGACTCTGCCTTGCTAGGATATTTCGTTTGCAGATGTCTACGTATCGTAGCATTAGAGTCCTATCCCTTTTAGAACGCGATATAGCATCTCATTCCTATGTTTCACTATAAGATATAATAAGCATTGCGAAGTGTCATGTATACCTCGTATTCACTTCAAGAGAAAGTAAATGCTACACTTCCTTGCTAGGAAATAGCGTTTGCAGATGTCTACCTATCGAAGCAATAGTGTTCTAATACTGCTTAAAACGGGATACCGTATTTCATTTCTATGTTTCATGATAAGATATAATATCAGTTGCGAAGTGTCATGTAGACTACGTATTAACATAAAAAGCATGTAAATGCGAGACTTCCTTGCCAGGAAATTGCGTTTGCAGATGTCACAATATCGAAGCAATAGGGTTCTAATGCTTCTTACGACGAGATGTCGCATCCCATTTCTATGTTTCATGATAAGGTATAATAATAACTGCGAAGTGTCATGTGTACCTCGTACTCACATCAAAAGAATGTAAATGATACACATCCTTGCTAGGAAATAGCGATTCCAGATGTCTATATATCGAAGCAATAGAGTTCTAATGCTTCTCAAAACGTGATATCGCATCTCATTTCTATCTTTCACGATAAGATATAATATTCATTGCGAAGTTACATGTATACCTCGTATTCACTACAAACGAATGTAAATGCGACACTTCCTTGCCAGGAAATAGCGTTTGCAGATGTCTCCGTATCGAAGCAGTAGAGTTCTAATGCTTCTTAAAACGAGATGTCGCATCTCATTTCTATGTTTCACGATAAGATATAACATTCATTGTGAAGTGTCATGTATACCTCGAATTCACTTCAAAAGAATGTAAATGCGACAATTCCTTGCTAGGAATTAGCGTTGGCAGATTTCTACGTATCGTAGCAATAGAATTCTTATATTTCCCAAAACGCGATATCGCATCTCAATTCTATATTTCATGATAAGATATAATATTCATTGCGAAGTGTCTTGTATACCACGCATACACTTCAAACGTATTAAAAGGCGACACTTCATTGCTAGGTAATAGCGTTTGCAGATGCCTACGTATCCAAGCAATAGATTTCCAATGCTTCTTAAACCGCGAAATCGCTCCCCATTTATATGCTTCATGAAAAGATATAATATTCATTGTGGAGTGTTATGTATACCTCGTATTCACTTCAAAAGAATGTAAATGCGATACTTCCTTGCTAGGAAATAGCGTCTGCAGATGTCTACGTATCGAAGCAATAGAGTTCTAATGCATCTTAAATCGCGATATCGCATCACATTTCTATGTTTCCTGATAAGATATAATATTCATTGTGGAGTGTTATGTATACTTCGTTTTCACTTCAAAAGAATGTACATGCGACACTTCCTTGCTAGGAAATAGCGTCTGCAGATGTCTACGTATCGTAGCAACAGGGTTCGAGTGCTTCTTAAAACGAGATATAGCATCTCATTTCTATGTTTCATTATAAGATATAATATTCATTGCGAAGTGTCATGTATACCTTGCATACACTTCAAATGTATGTAAATGCGACACTTCCTTGCTAGGAAATAGCGTTGGCAGATGTCTACGAATCGAAGCAATAGGGTTCTAATGTTTCTTAAAACGAGATATCGCACCTCATTTGTGTTTTAGGATAAGATATAATATTAATTGCCAAGTGTCATGTATACCTCGTATTCGCTTCAAATGAATGTAAATGCCACACTTCCTTGCTAGGAAATAGCGTTTCCAGATGTCTAAGTATCGTAGCATTAGAGTCCTATCCCTTTTAGAACGCGATATAGCATCTCATTCCTATGTTTCACTATAAGATGTAATAAGCATTGCGAAGTGTCACGTATACCTCGATTTCTCTTCAAAGGATTGTAAATACGACACTTCCTTGCTAGGAAATAGCGTTTGCAGATGTCTACGTATCGAAGCAATAGTGTTCTAATACTGCTTAAAACGGGAAACCGTATTTCATTTCTATGTTTCATGATAAGATATAATATTAGTTGCGAAGTGTCATGTAGACTACGTATTAACATAAAAAGCATGTAAATGCGACACTTCCTTGCCAGGAAATTGCGTTTGCAGATGTCTCAATATCGAAGCAATAGGGTTCTAATGCTTCTTACGACGAGATGTCGCATCTCATTTCTATGTTTCATGATAAGGTATAATATTAACTGCGAAGTGTCATGTGTACCTCGTACTCACTTCAAAAGAATGTAAATGATACACATCCTTGCTAGGAAATAGCGATTCCAGATGTCTATATATCGAAGCAATAGAGTTCTAATGCTTCTCAAAACGTGATATCGCATCTCATTTCTATGTTTCACCATAAGATATAATATTCATTGCGAAGTTACATGTATACCTCGTATTCACTACAAACGAATGTAAATGCGACACTTCCTTGCCAGGAAATAGCGTTTGCAGATGTCTCCGTATCGAAGCAGTAGAGTTCTAATGCTTCTTAAAACGAGATGTCGCATCTCATTTCTATGTTTCACGATAAGATATAACATTCATTGTGAAGTGTCATGTATACCTCGAATTCACTTCAAAAGAATGTAAATGCGACACTTCCTCGCTAGGAAATAGCGTTTGCAGATGTCTACGTATCGTAGCATTGGAGCCCTAATGCTTCTTAAATCGCGATATCGCATCTCATTTATGTGTTTCATGATAAGATATAATATTCATTGCTAAGTGTCATTTATACATTGTATTCACTTCAGAAGAATGTAAATGCGACACTTCCTTCCTAGGAAAAAGAGTCTGCAGATATCTGCGTATTATAGAAATTGAGTTCTATTGTTCCTTAAAACGAGATATCGCATCTCATTTCTATGTTTTAGGATAGGATATAATACTCATTGCGGAGTGTCATGTATACTTCGTATTCACTTCAAAAGAATGTAAATGCGACACTTCCTTGTTAGGAAATAGCGATGGCAGATGTCTACGTATCGAAGCAAGAGAGTTCTAATGCTTCTTAAAACGAGATATCGCATCTCATTTCTATGTTTTATGATAAGATATAATATTCATTCTGGAGTGTTATGTATACATCGTATTGACTTCAACAGAATGTAACTGCGACACTTCCTTCCTAGGAAATAGCGTTTGCAGATGTTTACGTATCGCAACAATAGAGTTCAAATGCTTCTAAAAACGAGATATCGCATCCCATTTCTGTTTCATGATGAGATATAATATTCATTGCGGAGTGTCATTTATACTTCGTATTCACTTCAAATGAATGTAAATGCGTCACTTCCTTGCTAGGTGATAGCGTTTGTAGATGTCTACGTATCGTAGCAATAGAGTTCTAATGCTTCTTGAATCGCGAAATCGCATCCCATTTCTATGTTTCGTGATAAGATATAATATTCATTGTGGAGTGTTATGTATACCTCGTGTTCACATCAAATGAATGTAAGTGTGGCACATCCTTGCTAGGAAATAGCGTCTGCAGATATATACGTATCGTAGCAATAGAGTTCTAAGGCTTCTTAAAACGCGATATCGCATCTCATTTCCGCGTTTCATGATGAGATATAATATTCATTGCGAAGTGTCATGTATACCTCGCATCCACTTCGAATAAATGTAAATGCGACACTTCTTTGCTAGGAATTAGCGTTTCCAGATATATACGTATCGTAGCAATAGAGTCCTAATTCTTCTTATAATGCGATATCGCATCCCATTTCTATGTTTCCTGATAAGATATAATATTCATTGCGAAGTGTCATGTAAACCTCATATTCACTTCAAAAGAACGTAAATGCGACAATACCTTGCTAGGAAATAGCGCTTGCAGATGTCAGCGTATCGTAGTAATGGGATTCTAATGCTTCCCAAAACGCGATATAGCAACTCATTTCGATGTCTCACTATAAGGTATAATATTCATTGTGGAGTGTTATGTATACCTCGTATTCACTTCAAAAGAATGTAAATGCGAAACTTCCTTGCTAGGAAATAGCGAATGCAAATGTCTCAGTATCGAACCAATAGGCTTCTAAAGCTTCTTAAATCGAGATATCGCATCCCATTTCTATGTTTCTTGACAAGATATAATATTCATTGCGAAGTGTTATGTATACCTTCTCTACACTTCAAAAGAATGTAAATGCTACACTTCCTTCCTAGGAAATGCGTTTTCAGATATCTACGTATCGATGTGATAGAGTTCTAATGATTCTTAAAACGCGATATCGCTTCCCATTTCTGTGTTCCATGATAAGATGTAATATTCATTGCGAAGTGCTACGTATACCCTGTCTACACTTCAAAAGAAGGTAAATGCCACACTTCCATGCTAGGAAATGCCTTTCCAGATGTCTACGTATCGAAGCATTAGAGTTCTATTGCTTCTGAAAACGCGATATCGCATCACATTTCTATGTTCCATTATAAGATATAATATTCATTGCGAAGTGTTATGTATACCTCGTCTACACTTCAAAAGAATGTAAATGCGACACTTCCTTGCTAGGAAATAGCGTTTGCAGATGTCTACGTATCGTAGCAATAGTGTTCTAATGCTTCTTAAATCGCGATATCGCATTTCATTTCTATGTTTCATGATAAGATACAATATTGATTGCGAAGTGTCATGTATACCTCGTATTCACTTCAAGAGAAAGTAAATGCTACACTTCCTTGCTAGGAAATAGCGTTTGCAGATGTCTACCTATCGAAGCAATAGAGATCTAATGCTTCTTAAATCCCGATATCGCATCTCATTTCTATGTTTCATGAAAAGATATAATATTCATTACGAAGTGTTATGTGTTCCTCGTCCACACTTCAAATGAATGTAAGTGCTACACTTCCTTGGTAGGAAGTAGCGTTTGCAGTTTTCTACGTATCAAAGCAATGGAGTTCTGATGCCTCATAAGACGCGATATCGCATTTCATTTCTATATTTCATGATAAGATATAATATACACTGCGAAGGGGCATGTGTGCCTCGTATGCACTTCAAATGAATTCAAATGCGACACTTCCTTGCTAGAAGTTGCTTCTGCAGATGTCTACGTATGGAAGCAGTAGAGTTCTAATGCTTCATAAATCGCGATATCGCATCACATCTCTATGTGTCATGATAAGATATAATATTCATTGCGAAGTGTTATGTATACCTCGTATTCACTTCAAAAGAGTGTAAATGCGACACTTCCTTGCTAGGAAAAAGCACCTCCAGATGTCTACGAATCGTAACAATAGAGTTCTAATGCTTCTTATAACGCGATATCGCATCTCTTTCCTATGTCGCATGATAAGATATATTATTCTTTGCGAAGTGTTATGTATTTCTCGTCTACACTTCAAGTGAATGTAAATGCGACACTTGCTCTCTAGGAAATTACGTTTCCAGATATCTACGTATCGAAGCAATAGAGTTCTAATGCTTCTTATAACGCGACATCGGATCTCATTTCTATGTTTCACGATAAGATATAATATTTAATGTGGAGTGTTATGTATACCTCGTATTCACTTCAAAAAAGTGTAAATGCGACACCTCCTTGCTAGGAAATAGCGTTTGTAGATGTCTACGTATCGAAGGAATAGAGTTCTAATGCTTCTTAAAACTTGATATCGCATCTCATTTCTATGTTTCACAGTAAGATATAATATTCATTGCGAAGTGTCATGTACACCGCGTATCCACTTAAAAGGAATGTAAATGCGTCACTTCCTTGCTAGGAAATAGAGTTTGCAGATGTCTACGTATCGTAGCATTAGAGCTCTAATGCTTCTTAAAACTCGGTATCGCATCTCATTTCTATGTTTCACAGTAAGATATAATATTCATTATGGAGTGTTATGTATACATCGTATTCACTTCAAAAGAATGTATATGCGACACTTCCTTGCTAGGAAATAGCGATTGCAGAAATCTACGTATTGTAGCAGTAGAGTTCTAATGCTTCTCAAAACGCGAAATCGCATCTCATTCCTACGTTTTATGATAAGATATAATATTCATTGTGTAGTGTTATGTATACCTCGTATTCAGTTCAATAGAATGTAAATGCGACTCTGCCTTGCTAGGATATTTCGTTTGCAGAAGTCTACGTATCGTAGCATTAGAGTCCTATCCCTTTTAGAACGCGATATAGCATCTCATTCCTATGTTTCACTATAAGATATAATCAGCATTGCGAAGTGTCATGTATACCTCGAATTCTCTTCAAAGGATTGTAAATACGAACCTTCCTTGCTAGGAAATAGCGTTTGCAGATGTCTACGTATCGAAGCAATAGTGTTCTAATACTGCTTAAAACGGGATACCGTATTTCATTTCTATGTTTCATGATAAGATATAATATCAGTTGCGAAGTGTCATGTAGACTACGTATTAACATAAAAAGCATGTAAATGCGACACTTCCTTGCCTGGAAATTGCGTTTGCAGATGTCACAATATCGAAGCAATAGGGTTCTAATGCTTCTTACGACGAGATGTCGCATCTCATTTCTATGTTTCATGATAAGGTATAATATTAACTGCGAAGTGTCATGTGTACCTCGTACTCACTTCAAAAGAATGTAAATGATACACGTCCTTGCTAGGAAATAGCGATTCCAGATGTCTATATATCGAAGCAATAGAGTTCTAATGCATCTCAAAACGTGATATCGCATCTCATTTCTATGTTTCACGATAAGATATAATATTCATTGCGAAGTTACATGTATACCTCGTATTCACTACAAACGAATGTAAATGCGACACTTCCTTGCCAGGAAATAGCGTTTGCAGATGTCTCCGTATCGAAGCAGTAGAGTTCTAATGCTTCTTAAAACGAGATGTCGCATCTCATTTCTATGTTTCACGATAAGATATAACATTCATTGTGAAGTGTCATGTATACCTCGAATTCACTTCAAAAGAATGTAAATGCGACAATTCCTTGCTAGGAAATAGCGTTGGCAGATTTCTACGTACCGTAGCAATAGAATTCTTATATTTCCCAAAACGCGATATCGCATCTCATTTCTATATTTCATGATAAGATATAATATTCATTGCGAAGTGTCTTGTATACCACGCATACACTTCAAACGTATTAAAAGGCGACACTTCATTGCTAGGTAATAGCGTTTGCAGATGCCTACGTATCCAAGCAATAGATTTCCAATGCTTCTTAAACCGCGAAATCGATCCCCATTTATATGCTTCATGAAAAGATATAATATTCATTGTGGAGTGTTATGTATACCTCGTATTCACTTCAAAAGAATGTAAATGCGATACTTCCTTGCTAGGAAATTGCGTCTGCAGATGTCTACGTATCGAAGCAATAGAGTTCTAATGCATCTTAAATCGCGATATCGCATCACATTTCTATGTTTCCTGATAAGATATAATATTCATTGTGGAGTGTTATGTATACTTCGTTTTCATTTCAAAAGAATGTACATGCGACACTTCCTTGCTAGGAAATAGCGTCTGCAGATGTCTACGTATCGTAGCAACAGGGTTCGAGTGCTTCTTAAAACGAGATATAGCATCTCATTTCTATGTTTCATTATAAGATATAATATTCATTGCGAAGTGTCATGTATACCTTGCATACACTTCAAATGTATGTAAATGCGACACTTCCTTGCTAGGAAATAGCGTTGGCAGATGTCTACGAATCGAAGCAATAGGGTTCTAATGTTTCTTAAAACGAGATATCGCACCTCATTTGTGTTTTAGGATAAGATATAATATTAATTGCCAAGTGTCATGTATACCTCGTATTCGCTTCAAATGAATGTAAATGCGACACTTCCTTGCTAGGAAATAGCGTTTGCAGATGCCTACGTATCGTGGCATTAGAGATTTAATGCTTCTCCAAACGCGATATCGCATCCCATTTCTATGTTTCGTGATAAGATATAATATTCATTGCTAAGTGTCATGTATACCTCGCAAACACATCAAATGAATGCAAATGCGACACTTCCTTGTTAGGAAGTAGCGTTTGCAGATGTCTACGTATCGAAGCAATAGATTTCTAATGCTTCTTAAATTGCGATATCGCATCTCCTTCCTATGTCTCATGATTAGATATAATATTAATTGCGAAGTTTCGCGTATTCCTCGTATTCACTTCAAATGAATGTAAATGCGACACTTCCATGCTAGGAAATAGCGTTTGCAGATGTCTACGTATCGAAGCAATAAAGTTCCAATGCATCTTATACCGCGAGATCGCATCTCAAATCTATGTTTCACGATAGGATATAATATTCATTGCGGAGTGTTATGTATGAAGCGTATTTACTTCAAAAGAATGTAAATGCGGCACTTCCTTCCTAGGAAATAGCGTTTGCAGATGTCTACGTATCGTAGCAATAGTGTTCTAAAGCTTCTTAATACGCGATATCGCATCTCATTTCTATGCTTCATGATAGGATACAATATTAATTGCCAAGTGTTATTGTATTCCTCGTCTACACTTCAAACGAATGAAAATGCGATACATCCTTTCTAGGAAATAGCGTTTCCAGATGCCTACGTATCGAGGCAATTGAGTTGTAATGCTACTTAAATCACAATATCGCATCTCATTTCTATGTTTCACGATAAGATATAATATTCATTGTGGTGTGTTATGTATACCTCGTATTCACTTCAAAAGAATGTAAATGCGACACCTTCTTGCTAAGAAATAGCGTTTGCAGATGTCTACGTATCGTAGCAATAGGGTTCTAATGCTTCTTAAATCGCGATATCGCATCTCATTTCTATATTTTGTGATAAGATATAATATTCATTGTGGAGTGTTATGTATGAAGCGTATTTACTTCAAAAGAATGTAAATGCGGCACTTCCTTCCTAGGAAATAGCGTTTGCAGATGTCTACGTATAGTAGCAATAGTGTTCTAAAGCTTCTTAAAACGCGATATCGCATCTCATTTCTATGCTTCATGATAAGATACAATGTTAATTGCCAAGTGTTATGTTTTCCTCGTCTACACTTCAAACGAATGAAAATGCGATACATCCTTTCTAGGAAATAGCGTTTCCGGATGTTTACGTATCGAGGCAATTGAGTTCTAATGTTGCTTAAACCACAATATCGCATCTCATTTCTATGTTTCACGATAAGATATTATATTCATTGTGGAGTGTTATGTATACCTCGTATTCACATCAAATGAATATAAATGCTACACTTTCTTTCTACGAAATAGCGTTTGCAGATGTCTACGTATCGTATCATTAGAGCTCTAATGCTTCTTAAAACTTGGTATCGCATCTCATTTCTATGTTTCACAGTAAGATATAATATTCATTATGGAGTGTTATGTATACATCGTATTCACTTCAAAAGAATGTAAATGCGACACCTTCTTGCTAAGAAATAGCGTTTGCAGATGTCTACGTATCGTAGCAATAGGGTTCTAATGCTTCTTAAATCGCGATATCGCATCTCATTTCTATATTTTGTGATAAGATATTATATTCATTGTGGAGTGTTATGTATACCTCGTATTCACTTCAAATGAATATAAATGCTACACTTTCTTTCTACGAAATAGCGTTTGCAGATGTCTACGTATCGTAGCAATAGTGTTCTAGTGCTACTTAAATCGCGATATAGCATCTCATTTCTATGTTTCATGATAAGACGTAGTATTCATTGCGAAGTGTTACGTATACCTCGTATACACTTCAAATGAATGTAAATGCGACACTTCCTTGCTAGGAAGTAGCGTCTGCAGATGTCTACGTATCGAAGCAATAGAGTTCAAATGCTTCTTCTATCGCGATATCGCATCTCATATCTAAGTTTGATGATAAGATATAATATTCGTTGCAAATTGTTATGTATTCCTCGTCTACACTTCAAAAGAATGTAAATGCAACACTTCCTTGCTAGGAAATAGCGTTTGCAGATGTCTACGTATCGAAGCAATAGAGTCCTAATGCTTTTTAAACCGCGATATTGCATCTCATTTCTATGTTTCATGATAAGATATAATATTCATTGCGAAGTGTCATGTATACCACGCATACACTTCAAACGAATGTAAATGCCACACTTCCATGCTAGGAAGTACCGATGGCAGATTTCTACGTATCGAAGCAATAGAGTTCTAATACTTCCTAAAACGAGATATAGCATCTCATTACTATGTGCCATGATAAGATATAATATCCATTGCGAAGTGTCATGTATACCTCGTATTCGCTCCAAACGAATGTAAATGCGACACTTCCTTGCTAGGAAATAGCGTTTGCAGATATCTACGTATCGAAGCAATAGAGTTCTGATGCTTCTTAAGACGCGATATCGCATCTCATTAGTATGTCTCGCGATAAGATGTAATATTCACTGCGAAGTGTTATGCATACCTCGTATACACCTCAAAAGAATCTAAATGTGACTCTTCCTTGCTAGGAAATAGCGATGGCAGATGTCTACGTATCGAAGCAATGCCGTTCTAATGCTTCTTAAAACGCGATATCGCTTCTCATTACTATGTTTCACGATAAGATATAATACACATTGGGCAGTGTTATGTATCACTCGTGTTCACTTCAAATGTAGGTAAATGCGACACATCCTTGCTAGGAAACAGCGTATGCAGATGTCTACCTATCGAAGCAATAGAGTTCTAACACTTCTTAAAACACGATATCGCATCTCATTTCTACGTTTCATTATAAGATACAATATTCATTGCGGAGTGTCATGTATACCTTGTATTCCTTTCAAAAGATTGTAACTGCGGCACTTCCTTGCTAGGAAGTAGCGTTTGCAGATGTCTACGTATCGTAGCAATGGAGTTCTAATGCTTCTCAAAACGAGATATCGCATCTCATTTCTATGTTTCATGATAAGATATACTATTCATTGTGCATTGTTATGTATACCTCGTATTCGCTTCAAAAGAGTGTAAGTGCGACACTTACTTGCTTGGAAATAGCGTTGGCAGATGTCTACGCATCGTAGTACTAGAGATATAAAGTTCGTTAAAACGCGATATCGACTAATTTCTATGTTTCATGATAAGATATAATATTCATTGCGAGGTGTCATGCATACCTCGGATACACATCAAACGAATGTAAATGCGACACTTCCTTGCTAGGAAATAGCGTTTGCAGATGTCTACGTATCGTAGCAAAGGAGTTCTAGTGCTTCTTAAAACGCGAAATCGATCCTCATTCCTGTGTTTCATGATAAGATATAATATTCATTGTGGAGTGTTATGCATACCTCGTATTCACTTCAAATGAATGTAAATGCCTACCTGTCGAAGCAATAGAGTTCTAATTCTTCTTAAATCGCAATATCGCATCTCATTCTTATCTTTCATGATAAGATATAATATTCATTGCGAAGTGTCATGTATACTTAGTATTCGCTTCAAAAGAAAGTAAATGCGACACTTCCACGCTAGGAAATAGCGCTTGCAGATGTCTACGTATCCAAGCAATAGCTTTCCAATGCTTCTGAAAACGCGATAAGGCATCTCATTTCCATGTTTCATGGTTAGATATAATATTAATTACGAAGTGTCATGTGTACCTCGTATTCACTTCAAATGAATGTAAATGCGACACTTCCTTGCTAGGAAATAGCGTTTGCAGATGTCTACGTATCGAAGCAATAGATTTCTAGTGCCCTTTCAAATCGCGATATCGCATCTCATTTCTATGTTTTATGACAAGATATAGTATTCATTGTGGAGTGTTATGTATACCTCGTATTCGCTTCAGAAGAATGTAAATGCGACACTTCCATGCTAGGAAATAGCGTTTGCAGATTTCTACGTATCGTCGCAATAGATTTCAAATGCTTCTTAAAACGCCATATCGCATCCCATTTCTGTGTTTCATGATAAGTTATAATATTCACTGCGAAGTGTCATGTTTACCTCGTATTCAATCCAAAAGAATGTATTTACGACACTTGCATGCTACGAAATAGCGTTTGCAGATGCCTACGTATCGTAGCAATAGAGTTCTAATGCTTCTTAAATCGCGATATAGCATCTAATTTCTATGTTTCGTGATAAGGTATAATATTCATCGTGGAGTGTTATGTATATCTCGCATACACTTCAAATGAATGTAAATGCGACACTTCCTTGCTAGGAAGTAGCGTTTGCAGATGCCTACGTATCTAAGCAATAGAGTTCTAACGCTTCTTAAATCGCCATATCGCATCTCATTTCTGTGTTTCATGATAAGTTATAATATTCATTGCGAAGTGTCATGTTTACCTTGTATTCATTCCAAAAGAATGTATTTGCGACACCTCCATGCCACGAAATAGCGTTTGCAGGTGTCTGCGTATCGTAGCAATAGAGTTCTTATGCTTCTTAAATCGCGATATCGCATCTAATTACTATGTTTCGCGATAAGGTATAATATTCATCGTGTAGTGTTATGTATATCTCGCATACACTTCAAATGAATGTTAATGCGACACTTCCTTGCTAGGAAGTAGCGTTTGCAGATGCCTACGTATCGAAGCAATAGTGTTCTAATGCTTCTCAAAACGAGATATCGCTCCTCATTTCCATGTTTCATGGTTAGATATAATATTAATTGCGAAGTGTCATGTGTACCTCGTATTCACTTAAAAAGTATGTAAATGCGACACATCCTTGCAAGGAAATAGCGTTTGCAGATGGTTACGTATCAAAGCAATAGAGTTCTAATGCTTCTTAAATTGCCATATCGCATCTCATTTCTGTGTTTCACGATAAGATATAATATTCATTGTGCAGTGTTATGTATACCTCTTATTCACTTAAAGAGTGTGTAAATGCGACACATCCTTGCTAGGAAATAGCGTTTGCAGATGTCTACTTATCGGAGCAATACAGTTCTAATGCTTCTTAAAACGCGATATCGCATCTCATTTCTGTGTTTCATGATAAGTTATAATATTCATTGCGAAGTTTCATGTATACCTTGTATTCACTTCAGAGGAATGTAAATGTTACTCCTCCCTGCTAGGAAATAGCGTTTGCAGATGTCTACGTATCGTAGCAAGCGTGTCATAATGATTCTTAAAACGAGATATCGCATCTCATTTCTATGTTTCATGATAACATATAATATTCATTGCGAAGTGTTAAGTATACCTCGCATATACTTGAAATGAATGTAAATGCGACACTTCCTTGCTAGGAAATAACGTTTGCAGATGTATACGTATCGTAGCAATAGAGTTCTAATGCTTCTTATATCGCGAGATCGCATCTCATATCTATGTTTCACGATAAGATATAATATTGATTGCGAAGTGTTATGTATACCTCGCATACACTTCAAATGAATGTAAATGCGACAGTTCCTTCCTAGGAAGTAGCGATTGCAGATGTCTACGTATCGAAGCAATAGAGTTCTAATGCTTCTTGAAACGGGTTATCGCATCTCATTTCCATGTTTCATGATAAGATATAGTATTAATTGCGAAGTGTCATGTATACCTCGCATTCACTTCAAAAGAATGTAAATGCGACACTTCCTTGCTAGGAAATAGCGCTTGCAGATGTCTACGTATCGTAGCAATAGAGTTCTTATGCTTCTTATATCGCAAGATCGAATCTCATATCTATGTTTCACGATAGGATATAATATTCATTGCGAAGTGTTATGTATACCTCGCATACACTTCAAATGAATGTAAATGCGACACTTCCTTGCTGGGAAATAGCGATGGCAAATGTCTACGTATCGAAGCAATAGAGTTCTAATGCTTCTTGAAACGCGATATCACATCACATTTCTATGTTTCATGACAAGATATAATATTCATTGCGAAGTTTCATGTATACCTTGTATTCACTTCAGTGGAATGTAAATGCGACTCTTCCCTGCTAGGAAATAGCGTTTGCAGATGCCTACGTATCGAAGCAATAAAGTTCTAATGCATCTTATATCGCGATGTCGCATCTCATTTCTGTGTTTCACGATAATATATAATATTCATTGTGCAATGTTATGTATACCTCGCATTCACTTCAAAAGAATATAAATGCGACACTTCCTTGCTAGTAAATAGCGATTGCAGATGTCTACGTTTCGAAGCAATAGAGTTCTAATGCTTCTTGAAACGGGATATCGCATCTCATTTCTATGTCTCATGATAAGATATAATATTAATTGCGAAGTGTCATGTATACTTTGTATTCACTTCAGAAGAATGTAAATGCGACACTTCCTTGCTAGCAAATAACGTTTGCAGATGTCTACGTATCGTAGCAATAGAGTTCTAATGCTTCTTAAAACGCGATATCACATCACATTTCTATGTTTCATGATAAGTTATAATATTCATTGCGAAGCTTCATGTATACCTTGTATTCACTTCAGAGGAATGTAAATGTTACTCTTCCCTGCTAGGAAATAGCGTTTGCAGATGTCTACGTATCGTAGCAAGCGTGTCATAATGATTCTTAAAACGAGATATCGCATCTCATTTCTATGTTTCATGATAACATATAATATTCATTGCGAAGTGTTATGTATACCTCGCATACACTTCAAATGAATGTAAATGCGACACTTCCTTGCTAGGAAATAGCGTTTGCAGGTGTCTACGTATCCAAGCAAAAGTGTTCTAATGCTTCTTAGAACGAGATACCGCATCTCATTCCTATGTTTCATGGTACGATATATTATTCATTGCGAAGTATCACGTATACCTCGCATACACTTCAAATGAATGTAAATGCGACACTTCCTTCCTAGGAAATAGCGTTTGCAGATGTCTACGTATAGTAACAATAGAGTTCTAATGCTTCTCAAAACGCGATACCAAATCTCATTACTATGTTTCATGGTAAGATAAAATATTAATTGTGGAGTGTCACGTATACATCGCATACACTTCAAATGATTGTAAATGCGACACTTCCTTGCTAGGAAATAGCGTTTGCAGACGTCTACGTATCGAAGCAATAGAGTTCTAATGCTTCTTGAAACGGAATATCGCATCTCATTTCTATGCTTCATGATAAGAAATAATATTCATTGCGAAGTTTCATGTATTCCTCGTATTCACTTCAAATGAATGTAAATGCGACACTTCCTTGCTAGGAAATAGAGTTTGCAGATGTCTACGTATCGTAGCAAGCGTGTTATAATGCTTCTTAAAACGGGATATCGCACCTCATTTCTATGTTTCATGACAACATATAATATTCATTGCGAAGTGTTATGTATACCTCGCATACACTTCAAATGAATGTAAATGCGACACTTCCTTGCTGGGAAATAGCGATTGCAAATGTCTACGTATCGAAGCAATAGAGTTCTAATGCTTCTTGAAACGCGATATCACATCACATTTCCATGTTTCATGATAAGATATAATATTCATTGCGAAGTTTCATGTATACCTTGTATTCACTTCAGTGGAATGTAAATGCGACTCTTCCCTGCTAGGAAATAGCGTTTGCAGATGTCTACGTATCGTAGCAATAGAGTTCTTATGCTTCTTATATCGCAAGATCGAATCTCAGATATATGTTTCACGATAAGATATAATATTCATTGTGGAGTGTTATGCATACCTCGTATTCACCTCAAAAGAATGTAAATGCGACACTTCCTTGCTAGGAAATAGCGTTTGCAGATTTCTGCGTATCGTAGCATTAGATTTCTATTGCATCTCAAAACGCGATATCGCATCTCATTTCTATGTTTCATGATAAGATATAATATTTATTGTGAAGTGTCACGTATACATCGCATACACTTCAAATGAATGAAAATGCGACACTTCCTTGCTGGGAAATAGCGATTGCAAATGTCTACGTATCGAAGCAATAGAGTTCTAATGCTTCTTGAAACGCGATATCACATCACATTTCTATGTTTCATGATAAGATATAATATTCATTGCGAAGTGTTATGTATACCTCGCACACACTTCAAATGAATGCAAATGCGACACTTCCTTGCTAGGAAATAGCGATTGCAGATGTCTACGATTCGAAGCAATAGAGTTCTAATGCTTCTTGAAACGGGATATCGCATCTCATTTCTATGTTTCATGATAAGATATAATATTAATTGCGACGTGTCATGTATACCTTGTATTCACTTCAGAAGAATGTAAATGCGACACTTCCTTGCTAGCAAATAACGTTTGCAGATGTCTACGTATCGTAGCAATGGAGTTCTAGTGCTTCTTAAAACGCGATATCACATCACATTTCTATGTTTCATGATAAGATATAATATTCATTGCGAAGTTTCATGTATACCTTATATTCACTTCAGAGGAATGTAAATGTTACTCTTCCCTGCTAGGAAATAGCGTTTGCAGATGTCTACGTATCGTAGCAAGCGTGTCATAATGATTCTTAAAACGAGATATCGCATCTCATTTCTATGTTTCATGATCACATATAATATTCATTGCGAAGTGTTATGTATACCTCGCATACACTTAAAATGAATGTAAATGCGACACTTCCTTGCTAGGAAATGGCGTTTGCAGATGTCTACGTATCCAAGCAAAAGTGTTCTAATGTTTCTCAAAACGCGATACCAAATCTCATTACTATGTTTCATGGTAAGATAAAATATTAATTGCGAAGTGTCATGTATACCTTGTATTCACTTCAGAAGAATGTAAATGCGACACTTCCTTGCTAGGAAATAGCGTTTGCAGATTTCTGCGTATCGTAGCATTAGATTTCTATTGCATCTCAAAACGCGATATCGCATCTCATTTCTATGTTTCATGATAAGATATAATATTTATTGTGAAGTGTCACGTATACATCGCATACACTTCAAATGAATGAAAATGCGACACTTCCTTGCTAGGAAATAGCGTCTGCAGACGTCTACGTATCGAAGCAATAGAGTTCTAATGCTTCTTGAAACGGAATATCGCATCTCATTTCTATGCTTCATGATAAGAAATAATATTCATTGCGAAGTTTCATGTATTCCTCGTACTCACTTCAAATGAATGTAAATGCGACACTTCCTTGCTAGGAAATAGAGTTTGCAGATGTCTACGTATCGTAGCAAGCGTGATATAATGCTTCTTAAAACGGGATATCGCACCTCATTTCTATGTTTCATGACAACATATAATATTCATTGCGAAGTGTTATGTATACCTCGCATACACTTCAAATGAATGTAAATGCGACACTTCCTTGCTAGGAAATAACGTTTGCAGATGTCTACGTATCGTAGCAATAGAGTTCTTATGCTTCTCATATCGCAAGATCGAATCTCATATCTATGTTTCACGGTAAGATATAATATTCATTGTGGAGTGTTATGTATACCTCGTATTCACCTCAGAAGAATGTAAATGCAACACTTCCTTGCTAGGAAATAGCGTTTGCAGATTTCTGCGTATCGTAGCATTAGATTTCTGTTGCATCTCAAAACGCGATATCGCATTACATTTCTATGTTTCATGATAAGATATAATATTAATTGCGAAGTGTCATGTATACCTTGTATTCACTTCAGAAGAATGTAAATGCGACACATCCTTGCTAGGAAATAGCGTTTGCAGATTTCTGCGTATCGTAGCATTAGATTTCTATTGCATCTCAAAACGCGATATCGCATCTCATTTCTATGTTTCATGAAAAGATATAATATTTATTGCGAAGCGTCACGTATACATCGCATACACTTCAAATGAATGTAAATGCGACAGTTCCTTGCTAGGAAATAGCGTTTGCAGACGTCTACGTATCGAAGCAATAGAGTTCTAATGCTTCTTGAAACGGAATATCGCATCTCATTTCTATGCTTCACGATAAGAAATAATTTTCATTGCGAAGTTTCATGTATTCCTCGTATTCACTTCAAATGAATGTAAATGCGACACTTCCTTGCCAGGAAATAGAGTTTGCAGATGTCTACGCATCGTAGCAAGCGTGTTATAATGATTCTTAAAAGGAGATATCGCATCTCATTTCTATGTTTCATGATAACATATAATATTCATGGCGAAGTGTTATGTATACCTCGCATACACTTCAAATGAATGTAAATGCGACACTTCCTTGCTAGGAAATAACGATTGCAGATGTCTACGTATCGTAGCAATAGAGTTCTAATGCTTTTTAAAACGCGATATCGCATCTCATTTCTATGTTTCATGATAAGATATAATATTCATTGCGATCTGTCATGTATACCTTGTATTCACTTCAAAAGAATGCAAATGCGACACTTCCTTTCTACGAAAGAACGTTTCCACATGTCTACGTATCGAAGCAGCATAGTTCTAATGCTTCTTATATCGCGCGATCGCATCTCATATCTATGTTTCACGATAAGATACAATATTCATTGCGAATTGTTATGTATACCTCGCATACACTTCAAATGAATGTAAATGCGACAGTTCCTTGCTAGGAAATAGCGTTTGCAGATGTCTACGTATAGTAACAATAGAGTTCTAATGCTTCTCAAAACGCGATATCAAATCTCATTAATATGTTTCATGGTAAGATAAAATATTAATTGCGAAGTGTCATGTATGCCTTGTATTCACTTCAGAAGAATGTAAATGCCACACATCCTTGCTAGGAAATAGCGTTTGCAGATTTCTGCGTATCGTAGCATTAGATTTCTATTGCATCTCAAAACGCGATATCGCATCTCATTTCTATGTTTCATGATAAGATATAATATTTATTGTGAAGTGCCACGTATACATCGCATACACTTCAAATGAATGTAAATGCGACACTTCCTTGCTAGGAAATAGCGTTTGCAGACGTCTACGTATCGAAGCAATAGAGTTCTAATGCTTCTTGAAACGAAATATCGCATCTCATTTCTATGCTTCATGATAAGAAATAATATTCATTGCGAAGCTTCATGTATTCCTCGTATTCACTTCAAATGAATGTAAATGCGACACTTCCTTGCTAGGAAATAGAGTTTGCTGATGTCTACGTATCGTAGCAAGCGTGTTGTAATGCTTCTTAAAACGGGATATCGCACCTCATTTCTATGTTTCATGACAACATATAATATTCATTGCGAAGTGTTATGTTTACCTCGCATACACTTCAAATGAATGTAAATGCGACACTTCCTTGCTAGGAAATAGAGATTGCAGATGTCTACGTATCGTAGCAATAGAGTTGTAATGCTCCTTGAAATGGGATATCGCATCTCATATCTATGTTTCATGATAAGATATAATATTCATTGCGAAGATTCATGTATACCTTGTATTCACTTCAGAGGAATGTAAATGCTACTCTTCCCTGCTAGGAAATAGCGTTTGCAGATGTCTACGTATCGTAGCAATAGAGTTCTAATGCTCCTTATATCGCGAGATCGCATCTCATATCTATGTTTCACGATAAGATATAATATTCATTGCGAAGTGTTATGTATACCTCGCATACACTTCAAATGCATGTAAATGCGACGCTTCCTTGCTGGGAAATAGCGATTGCAAATGTCTACGTATCCAAGCAATAGAGTTCTAATGCTTCTTGAAACGCGATATCACATCACATTTCTATGTTTCATGATAAGATATAATATTCATTGCGAAGTTTCATGTATACCTTGTATTCACTTCAGAGGAATGTAAATGTTACTCTTCCCTGCTAGGAAATAGCGTTTGCAGATGTCTACGTATCGTAGCAAGCGTGTCATAATGATTCTTAGAACGAGATATCGCATCTCATTTCTATGTTTCATGATAACATATAATATTCATTGCGAAGTGTTATGTATACCTCGCATACACTTCAAATGAATGTAAATGCGACACTTCCTTGCTAGGAAATAACGTTTGCAGATGTCTACGTATCGTAGCAATAGAGTTCTAATGCTTCTTATATCGCGAGATCGCATCTCATATCTATGTTTCACGATAAGATATAATATTCATTGCGAAGTGTTATGTATACCTCGCATACACTTCAAATGAATGTAAATGCGACAGTTCCTTGCTAGGAAGTAGCGATTGCAGATGTCTACGTATCGAAGCAATAGAGTTCTAATGCTTCTTGAAACGGGATATCGCATCTCATTTCCATGTTTCATGATAAGATATAATATTAATTGCGAAGTGTCATGTATACCTCGCATTCACTTCAAATGAATGTAAATGCGACACTTCCTTGCTAGGAAATAGAGTTTGCAGATATCTACGTATCGTAGCAAGCGTGTTATAATGATTCTTAAAACGAGATATCGCATCTCATTTCTATGTTTCATGATAACATATAATATTCATTGCGAAGTGTTATGTATAACTCGCATACACTTCAAATGAATATAAATGCGACACTTCCTTGCTAGGAAATAACGTTTGCAGATGTCTACGTATCGTAGCAATAGAGTTCTAATGCTTCTTATATCGCGAGATCGCATCTCATATCTATGTTTCACGATAAGATATAATATTGATTGCGAAGTGTTATGTATACCTCGCATACACTTCAAATGAATGTAAATGCGACAGTTCCTTGCTAGGAAGTAGCGATTGCAAATGTCTACGTATCCAAGCAATAGAGTTCTAATGCTTCTTGAAACGCGATATCACATCACATTTCTATGTTTCATGATAAGATATAATATTCATTGCGAAGTTTCATGTATACCTTGTATTCACTTCAGAGGAATGTAAATGTTACTCTTCCCTGCTAGGAAATAGCGTTTGCAGATGTCTACGTATCGTAGCAAGCGTGTCATAATGATTCTTAGAACGAGATATCGCATCTCATTTCTATGTTTCATGATAACATATAATATTCATTGCGAAGTGTTATGTATACCTCGCATACACTTCAAATGAATGTAAATGCGACACTTCCTTGCTAGGAAATAACGTTTGCAGATGTCTACGTATCGTAGCAATAGAGTTCTAATGCTTCTTATATCGCGAGATCGCATCTCATATCTATGTTTCACGATAAGATATAATATTCATTGCGAAGTGTTATGTATACCTCGCATACACTTCAAATGAATGTAAATGCGACAGTTCCTTGCTAGGAAGTAGCGATTGCAGATGTCTACGTATCGAAGCAATAGAGTTCTAATGCTTCTTGAAACGGGATATCGCATCTCATTTCCATGTTTCATGATAAGATATAATATTAATTGCGAAGTGTCATGTATACCTCGCATTCACTTCAAATGAATGTAAATGCGACACTTCCTTGCTAGGAAATAGAGTTTGCAGATATCTACGTATCGTAGCAAGCGTGTTATAATGATTCTTAAAACGAGATATCGCATCTCATTTCTATGTTTCATGATAACATATAATATTCATTGCGAAGTGTTATGTATAACTCGCATACACTTCAAATGAATATAAATGCGACACTTCCTTGCTAGGAAATAACGTTTGCAGATGTCTACGTATCGTAGCAATAGAGTTCTAATGCTTCTTATATCGCGAGATCGCATCTCATATCTATGTTTCACGATAAGATATAATATTGATTGCGAAGTGTTATGTATACCTCGCATACACTTCAAATGAATGTAAATGCGACAGTTCCTTGCTAGGAAGTAGCGATTGCAGATGTCTACGTATCGAAGCAATAGAGCTCTAATGCTTCTTGAAACGGGATATCGCATCTCATTTCCATGTTTCATGATAAGATATAATATTAATTGCGAAGTGTCATGTATACCTCGCATTCACTTCAAAAGAATGTAAATCCGACACTTCCTTGCTAGGAAATAGCGTTTGCAGATGTCTACGTATCGTAGCAATAGAGTTCCTATGCTTCTTATATCGCAAGATCGAATCACAGATCTATGTTTCACGATAAGATATAATATTCATTGTGGAGTGTTATGTACACCTCGTATTCACCTCAAAAGAATGTAAATGCGACACTTCCTTGCTAGGAATTAGCGTTTGCAGATTTCTGCGTATCGTAGCATTAGATTTCTATTGCATCTCAAAACGCGATATCGCATCTCATTTCTATGTTTCATGAAAAGATATAATATTTATTGCGAAGTGTCACGTATACATCGCATACACTTCAAATGAATGTAAATGCGACAGTACCTTGCTAGGAAATAGCGTTTGCAGACGTCTACGTATCGAAGCAATAGAGTTCTAATGCTTCTTGAAACGGAATATCGCATCTCATTTCTATCCTTCACGATAAGAAATAATTTTCATTGCGAAGTTTCATGTATTCCTCGTATTCACTTCAAATGAATGTAAATGCGACACTTCCTTGCTAGGAAATAGAGTTTGCAGATGTCTACGTATTGTAGCAAGCGTGTTATAATGATTCTTAAAACGAGATATCGCATCTCATTGCTATGTTTCATGATAACATATAATATTCATTGCGAAGTGTTATGCATACCTCGCATACACTTCAAATGAATGTAAATGCGACACTTCCTTGCTAGCAAATAACGTTTGCAGATGTCTACGTATCGTAGCAATAGAATTCTAATGCTTCCTATATCGCGAGATCGCATCTCATATCTACGTTTCACGATAAGATATAATACTCATAGCGAAGTGTTGTGTATACCTCGCATACACTTCAAATGAATGTAAATGCGACAGTTCCTTGCTAGGAAGTAGCGATTGCAGATGTCTACGTATCGAAGCAATAGAGTTCTAATGCTTCTTGAAACGGGATATCGCATCTCATTTCCATGTTTCATAATAAGATATAATATTAATTGCGAAGTGTCATGTATACCTCGCATTCACTTCAAAAGAATGTAAATGCGACACTTCCTAGCTAGGAAATAGCGTTGGCATATGTCTATGTATCTAAGCTATAGAGATCTATTGCTTCTTAAATCGCCATATCGCATCAAATTTCTATGTTTCATGATGAGATATAATATTCATTGTGGAGTGTTATCATAACCTCGTATTCACTTCAAAAGAATGTAAATGCGACACTCCCTAGCTAGGAATTTGCGTTTGCTGATATCTACGTATCGAAGCAATAATGTTCTAATGCTTCTTAAAACGCGATATCGAATCTCATTTCTATGTTTCATGATAAGATATAATATTCTTTGCGAAGAGTCATGTATACCTCGCATACACTTCAAATGAATGTAAATGCGACACTTCCTAGCTAGGAAATAGCGTTGGCATATGTCTATGTATCTAAGCTATAGAGATCTATTGCTTCTTAAATCGCCATATCGCATCAAATTTCTATGTTTCATGATGAGATATAATAATCATTGTGGAGTGTTAGGTATACCTCGTATTCACTTCGAAGGAATGTAAATGCGACAATTCCATGCTAGGAAATAGCGAATGCAGATATCTACGTATCGTAGCAATAGTGTTCTAATGCTTCTTAAAACACGATATCGCATATCATTTTTATGTTTCATGATAAGATATAATATTCATTGCGAAGTATCACTTATAGCTCGCATACACTTCAAATGAATGTAAATGCGACACTTCCTTGCTAGGAAGAAGCGTTTCCAGATGTCTACGTATCAAAGCAATAGAGTTCTAATGCTTCTTAATTTGCGATATCGCATCTCATTTCTGTTTCGTGATAAGATGTAATATTCATTGTGAAGTGTTATGTAAACCTTGTATTCACCTCAAAAGAATGTAAGTGCAACACTTCCTTGCTAGGAAATAGCGTTTGCAGTTGCCTACGTATCGTAGCAATAGATTTCTAATGCTTTTTAAAGCACCATAGCGCATCTCATTTATATGTTCATGATAAGATATAATATTCATTGCGAAGTGTTACTTATACCTCGTATACACTTCAAAAGCATGTAAGTGCGAGGCTTCCTTGCTACCAAATAGCGTCTGCACAAGTCTACTGTATCGAAGCAATACATTTCTAATTCTTCTTAAATCGCGATATCGCATCTCATTTCTATGTTTCATGATTAGATATAATAATCATTGTGGAGTGTTAGGTATACCTCGTATTCACTTCGAAGGAATGTAAATGCGACACTTCCTTGCTGGGAAATAGCGTTTGCAGATGTCTACGTATCGCATCAATAGGGTTCTAATGCTACTTAAAACGAGATATCTCATCTCATTTCTATGTTTGATGATAAGATATAATGTTCATTGCGAAGTGTCATGTATACCTCGTATTCACTTCAAAAGAATGTAAATGCGACACGTGCTTGCTGGAAAATAGCGTTTGCAGATGTCTACGTATCGAAGCAATAGAGTCCTAATGCTTCTTAAAACGAGATATCGCATGTCATTTCAATGTTTCATGATAAGATATAATATTCATTGCGAAGTGTCATGTATACTTCGCACACACTTCAAATGAATGTAAATGCGACACTTCCTTGCTGGGATATAGCGTTTGCAGATGCTTACGTATCGTAACAATAGAGTTCTAATGCTTTTTAAAACGCGATATCGCATCTCATTTCTATGTTTCATGATAAGATATAATATTCATTGCGATCTGTCATGTATACCTTGTATTCACTTCAAAAGAATGCAAATATGACACTTCCTTTCTACGAAAGAACGTTTCCACATGTCTACGTATCGAAGCAGCATAGTTCTAATGCTTCTTAAAACAAGATATCGTACCACATTTCTATGTTTCATGATGAGATATAATTTTCATTGCGAAGTGTCATGTATACCTCGTATTGACTTGAAAGGAATGTAATTGCGACACTTCCTTGCTACGAAATAGCGTTTCCAGATATCTACGTATCGTAGCAGTAAAGTTCTACTGCCTCTTAAAACGCGATATGGAGTCTCATTTCTATGTCTCATGATAAGATATAATATTCACTGCGAAGTGTCATGTATAGTTCGTATTCACTTCAAATGAATGTAAATGCGTCACTTCCTTGCTTGGAAATAGCGTTTGTAGATGTCTACGCATCGAAGCAATAGAGTTCAAATGCTTCCTAAAACGCGATATCGCATCTCATTTCTATGTCTCTTGATAAGATATAATACTCAAAGCGAAGTGTTATGTATTCCTCGCCTACACTTCAAATGAATGTAAATGCGACACTTCCTTTCTAGGAAATAACAATTCCAGGTGTCTACGTATCGAAGCAATAGAGTTCTAATGCTTCTTAAAACGCGAAACCGCTTCTCATTTATATGCTTCATGATACGATATAATATTCATTGCGAAGTGTCATGTATACCTCGCATACACTTCAAATGAATGTAAATGCGTCACTTCCTTCCTAGGAAATAGCGTCTGCAGATAGCTACGTAGCAATAGATTTCTAATGCTTCTTAAAACGCGATATCGCATCCCATTTATATGTTTCATGATAATATATAATATTCCTTGTGGAGTGTCATGTATACCTCGCATACACTTCAAATGAATGTAAATACGACACTTCCTTGCTAGGAAGCAGCGTTTGCAGATGTCTAAGTACCGAAGCAATAGTGTTCTAATGCTTCTTAAATCGCGATATCGCATCCCATTTCTATGTTCCATGATTAAATATAATAATCATTGTGTAGTGTTAGGTATACCTCGTATTCACTTCGAAGGAATGTAAATGCGACACTTCCTTGCTGGGAAATAGCGTTTGCAGATGTCTACGTATCGCAGCAATAGAGTTCTAATGCTACTTAAAACGAGATACCGCATCTCATTTCTATGTTTCATGATAAGATATAATGTTCATTGCGAAGTGTCATGTATACCTCGTATTCACTTCAAAAGTATGTAAATGCGACACATGCTTGCTGGAAAATAGCGTTTGCAGATGTCTACGTATCGAAGCAATAGAGTTCTAATGCTTCTTAAGTCGCGAAATCGCATCTCATTTCTATGTTTCATGATAACATATAATGTTCATTGTGGAGTGTTATGTATACCTCGAATTCACTTCAACAGAATGTAAATACGACACTTCCTTGCTAGGAAGTAGCGAATGCAGATATCTACGTATCGTAGCTATTGTGTTCTAATGCTTCTTAAAACACGATATCGCATATCATTTCTATGTTTCATGATAAGATATAATATTCATTGCGAAGTATCATTTATACCTCGCATACACTTCAAATGAATGTAAATGCGACACTTCCTTGCTAGGAAATAGCATTTGCAGATGTTTACGTATCGTAGCATTAGTTTTCTAATGCTTCTCAGAACACGATATCGCATCTCATTTCTATGTTTCATGATAATATATAATAATCATTGCGAAGTGTCATGTATACCTCGCATACACTTCAAATGAATGTAAATGCGACACTCCCTTGCTAGGAAATAGCGTTTCCAGATGTCTACGTATCGTAGCATTAGAGTTCTTATGCTTCTCAAAACGCGATATCGCATCTCATTTCTCTGTTTCATGGTAAGATATAATATTCGTTGTGCAGTGATATGTATGTCTCGTCTACACTTCAAAAGAATGTAAATGCGACACTTCCTTGCTAGGAAATAGCGTTTGCATATGTCTACTTATCGGAGCAATAGATTTCTAATGCTTCTTAAATCGCCATATCGCATCTCATTTCTATGTTTAATGATAAAATATAATATTCATTGTGGAGTGTTATCATAACCTCGTATTCACTTCAAAAGAATGTAAATGCGACACTCCCTCGCTAGGAAAAAGCGTTTGCAGATGTCTACGTATCGTAGCCTTAGAGTTCTGATGCTTCTCAAAACGCGATATCGCATCTCATTTCAATGTTTCATGATAAGATATAATATTCATTGTGCAGTGATATGTATATCTCGTCTACACTTCAAAAGAATGTAAATGCGACAATTGCTTGCTAGGAAATAGCTTCTGCAGATGTCTACGTATCGTAGAAATAGAGTTCTAATGCTGCTTAAATCGCGATATCGCATCCCATTTCTATGTTTCATGATAGGATATAATATTCATTGTGCAGTGTTATGTATTCCTCGTATTCCTTTCAAGAGAATGCAAATGCGACACTTCCTTGTTAGGAAATAACGTTTGCAGATGTCTACATATCGAAGCAGTAGTTTGCTAATGCTTCTAGAATCGCGATATCGCATCTCATTTCTAAGTTTCATTATAAGATATAATATTCATTGCGAAGCGTCTTGTATACCTCGCATACACTTCAAATGAATGCAAATGCGACACTTCCTAGCTAGGAAATAGCGTTGGCATATGTCTATGTATCTAAGCTATAGAGATCTATTGCTTCTTAAATCGCCATATCGCATCAAATTTCTATGATTCATGATGAGATATAATATTCATTGTGGAGTGTTATCATAACCTCGTATTCACTTCAAAAGAATGTAAATGCGACACTCCCTAGCTAGGAATTTGCGTTTGCTGATATCTACGTATCGAAGCAATAATGTTCTAATGCTTCTTAAAACGCGATTTCGAATCTCATTTCTATGTTTCATGATAAGATATAATATTCTTTGCGAAGAGTCATGTATACCTCGCATACACTTCAAATGAATGTAAATGCGACACTTCCTAGCTAGGAAATAGCGTTGGCATATGTCTATGTATCTAAGCTATAGAGATCTATTGCTTCTTAAATCGCCATATCGCATCAAATTTCTATGTTTCATGATGAGATATAATATTCATTGTGGAGTGTTATCATAACCTCGTATTCACTTCAAAAGAATGTAAATGCGACACTCCCTAGCTAGGAATTTGCGTTTGCAGATGTCTACGTATCGAAGCAATAGAGTTCTAGCGCTTCTTAAATCGCGATATCGCATATCATTTCTATTTTCATGATAAGATATAATATTCATTGCGAAGTGTCAAGTATTCCTCGCATTCACTTCAAAAAAATGCAAATGCGACACTTCCTTGCTAGCAAATAGCGTTTGCAGATGTCAACGTATCGAAACTGAAGTGTTCTAATGCTTCTTAAAACTAGATGTCGCATCGCTTTTCTATGTTTCATGATAAGTTATAATATTAATTGCGAAGTGTCACGTACACCTCGAATTCACAACATAAGAATGTAAATGCTACAATTCCATTCTAGGAAATAGCGTTTGCAGATGTCTCCGTATCGAAGCAATAGTATACTAATGCTTCTTAAATCGCCTTATAGAATCTCATTTCTATGTTTCATGATAAGATATAATATTCATTGTGGAGTGTTATGTATACCTCGTATTCACTTCAGATGAATGTATATGCGACACTTCCTTGCTAGGAAATAGCGCTTCCAGATGGCTACGTATCGAAGCAACATAGTTCTAATGCTTCTTAAAACGAGATATAGCATCCCATTTCTACGTTTCATGATAAGTTATAATATTCATTGCGAAGTGTCATGTTTACCTCGTACTCAATTCAGCAGAATGTATTTGCGACACTTGCTTGCTAGGAAATAGCGTTCGCAGATGACTACGTATCGTAGCGTTAGATTTCTAATACTTTTCAGAACGCGATTTCGCATCTCATATCTATGTTTCATGATAAGATATAATATGCATTGCGAAGAGTCATGTGTTCCTCGTCTTCACTTCAAATGAATGTAAATCCGACACTTCCTTGCTAGGAAATAGAGTTTGCAGATGTCTACGTATCGTAGCAAGCGTGTTATAATGCTTCTTAAAACGAGATATCGCTTCTCACTTCTATGTTTCATCACAACATATAATATTCACTGCGAAGTATTATGTATACCTCGCATACACTTCAAATGAATGCAAATGCGACACTTCCTTGCTAGCAAATAGCGTTTGCAGATGTCAACGTATCGAAACTGAAGTGTTCTAATGCTTCTTAAAACTAGATGTCGCATCGCTTTTCTATGTTTCATGATAAGTTATAATATTAATTGCGAAGTGTCACGTACACCTCGAATTCACTTCATAAGAATGTAAATGCTACACTTCCATTCTAGGAAATAGCGCTTGCAGATGTCTCCGTATCGAAGCAATAGAATACTAATGCTTCTTAAATCGCCTTATAGAATCTCATTTCTATGTTTTATGATAAGATATTATATTCATTGCGCAGTGATATGTATACCTCGTATTCGCTTCAAAAGAATGTAAATGCGACACTTCCTTGCTAGGATATAGCGTTTGCAGATGTCTACGTATCGTAGCAATAGAGTTCTAATTCTTCTTAAAACGCGATATCGCATCTCATTTCTATGTTTCATGATAAGATACAATATTAATTGTGAAGTATCATGTATACCTCGTATTCACTTCAAAACGATGTAAATGCGACACTTCCTTGCTAGGAAATAGCGTTTCCAGATGATTACGTATCGAAGCAATAGATTTCTAATGCTTCTAAAATCGCGATATCGCATCTCATTTCTATGTTTCATGATAAGATATAATATTTATTGTGCAGTGTTATGTATATCTCGTCTACACTTCAAAAGAATGTAAATGCGACACTTCGTTGCTAGGAAATAGCGTCTGCAGATGTCTACGTATCGTAGAAATAGAGTTCTAATTCTTCTTAAAACGCGATATCGCATCTCATTTGTATGTTTCATGATAAGATACAATATTAATTGCCAAGTGTCATGTATACCTCGTATTCACTTCAAAAGAATGTAAATGCTACACTACCTTGCTAGGAAATAGCGTTTGCAGGTGCCTACGTATCGAAGCAATAGATTTCTGATGCTGCTTAAATCGCGATATCGCATCTCATTTCTATGTTTCATGATAAGATATAATATTCATTGTGCAGTGTTATGTATTATCTCGTAATCGCTTCAAAAGAATGTAAATCCGACACTTCCTTTGTAGGAAATAGCGTTTGCTGATGTCTACGTATCGTAGCAATAGAGTTCTAAGGCTTCTTAAAACGCGATATTGCATCTCATTTCTATGTTTCATGATACGATATAATATTTATTGCGAAGTGTCATGTATACCTCGCATTACTTTCAAAAGAGTGTAAATGCTACACTTCCTTCCTAGGAAATAGCGTTTGCAGATGTCTACGTATCGAAGCAATAGAGATCTAATGCTTCTTAAATCGCGATATCGCATGTCATTTCTATGTTTCATGATAAGATATAATATTCATTGTGCAGTGTTATGTATATCTCGTAATCGCTTCAAAAGAATGTAAATGCGACACTTCCTTTGTAGGAAATAGCGTTTGCTGATGTCTACGTATCGTAGCAATAGAGTTCTAAGGCTCCTTAAAACGCAATATCGCATCTCATTTCTATGTTTCATGATAAGATATAATATTGATTGCGAAGTGTCATGTATACCTCGCATTACTTTCAAAAGAGTGTAAATGCGACACTTCCTTTCTAGCAAGTAGCGTTTGCAGATGTCAACGTATCGAAGCAATAGTGTTCTAATGCTGCTTAAATCGCGATATCGCATCCCATTTCTATGTATCATGATAAGATATAATATTCATTGTGCAGTGTTTTGTATACCTCGTATTCGCTTCAAAAGAATGTAAATGCGACACTTCCTTCCTAGGAAATAGCGTTTGGAGATGTCTACGTATCGAAGCAATAGAGATCTAATGCTTCTTAAATCGCGATATCGCATCTCATTTCTATGTTTCATGATAAGATATAATATTCATTGCGAAGTGTCATGTATACCTCGTATTCACTTCAAGAGAATGTAAATGCTACACTTCCTTCCTAGGAAATAGCGTTTGCAGATGTCTTCGTATCGAAGCAATAGAGATCTAATGCATCCTAAATCGCGATATCGCATCTCATTTCTATGTTTCATGATAAGATATAATATTCATTTCGAAGTGTAATGAATTCCTTGTCTACACTTCGAATGAATGTAAACGCGACACTTCCTTGCTAGGAAATAGCGTTTCCAGATGTGTACGTATCGAAGCAATAGAGTTGTAATGCTTCTTAAATCGCGATATCGCATCTCATTTCTATGTCTCATGACAAGATATAATACTCATTGCGAAGTGTTATGTAATCCTCGTCTACACTTTAAATGAATGTAAATGCGACACCTCCTTTCTAGGAAATTACGCGTCCAGATGTCTACGTGTCGAAGCAATGGTGTTCTAATGCTTCTTGAAACGCGATATCGCATAGCATTCCTATGTCTCATGATAAGATATAATATTCATTGCGAAGTGTCATGTATCCCTCGTATTCACCTCAAAAGAATGTAAATGCGACACTTCCCTGCTAGGATATAGCGTTGGCAGGTGTCTACGTATCGAAACAATAGAGTTCCAAAGTTTCTTAAAGTGAGATATCGCATCTCATTTCTATGTTTCATGATAAGATATAATATACATTGCGAAGTGTCATGTATACCTCGCATACACTTCAAATGAATGTAAATGTGACACTTCCTTGCTGAGAAATAGCGTGTTGCAGATGTCTACGTATCGAAGCAATAGAGATCTACTGCATCTTAAAACTTGATATCGCATCACATTTCTATGTCTTATGATCAGATATAATATTGATTGCGAAGTGTTATGTGTTCCTCGTCTACACTTCAATTGAATGTAAATGCAACACCTCCTTTCTATGAAATTACGTTTCCAGATGTCTACGTATCGGAGCAATAGAGTTCTAATTCTACTTAAATCGCGATATCGCATCTCATTTCTATGTTTCATGTCAAGATATTATATTCATTGCGAAGTGTTATGCATACCTCGCAAACATCTCAAATGAATGTAAATGCGACACTTCCTTGCCAGCAAATAGCGTTTGTAGATGTCTACGCATCGAAGCAATAGAGCTCAAATGCTTCTTAAAACGCGATATCGCATCTCATTTCTATGTCTCATGACAAGATATAATACTCATTGCGAAGTGTTATGTAATCCTCGTCTACAATTTAAATGAATGTAAATGCGACACTTCCTTGCTAGGAAGTAGCGTTTGCAGATGTCTACGTGTCGTAGCAATAGAGTTCTACTGATTCTTAAAACGAGATATCGCATCTCATTTCTATGTTTTATGATACGATATAATATTCATTGCGAAGTGTCATGTATACTTCGTATTCACGTCAAAAGAATGTAAATGCGACACTTCCTTGCTAGGAAGTAGCGTTTGCAGACGACTACGTATCGAAGCAATAAAGTTCTAATGCTTCAAAAATCGCGATATCGCATCTCATTCCTATGTTTCATGATAAGATATAATATTCATTGTGGATTGTTATGTATACCTCGTATTAGCTTCAAAAGATTGAAAATGCTACACTTCCTTGCTAGGAATTAGCGTTTGCAGATGTCTACGTATCGTAGCAATAGAGTTCTAATGCTTCTTAAAACGTGAAATCGCTCCTCATTTATATGCTTTATGATAATATGTAATATTCATTGTGGAGTGTTATGTATACCTGGTATTCACTTCGAAAGAATGTAAAAGCGACACTTCCTTACTAGGAAATAGCGTCTGCAGATGTCTACGTATTGTAGCAATAGAGTTCTAATGCTTCTGAAAACGCCATATTGCATCTCATTTCTATGTTTCATGATAAGATATAATATTCGTTGCGATGTGTCATGTATACCTTGTATGCACTTCAAAAGAATGTAAATGCGAAACTTCCTTGCTAGGATATAGCGAATGCAAATGTCTCAGTATCGAAGCAATGGAGTTCTAAAGCTTCTTAAATCGCGATATCGCAACCCATTTCTGTGTTTCGTGACAAGATATAATATTCATTGCGAAGTGTCATGTATACCTCGCATACACTTGAAATGAATGTAAATGCGACACTTCCTTGCTAGGAAATGGCGTTTGCAGATGTCTGCGTATCGAAGCAATTGAGTTCTAATGCTTCTCAAATCGCGAAATCGCATCCCATATCTGTTTCGTGATAAGATGTAATATTCATTGTGGAGTGTTATTTAAACCTTGTATTCACCTCAAAAGAATGTAAATGCGACACATCCTTGCTAGGAAATAGCGTTTCAAGATGACTAGGTATGGAAACAGTAGAGTTCTAGTGCTTCTTAAAACGAGATGTCGCACCTCATTTCTTTGTTTCATGATGAGATATAATATTCATTGTGGAGTGTTATGTATACCTCGTATTCACACCAAAAGAATGTAAATGCGACACTTTCTTTCTAGGAAATAGCGTCTGCAGATGTCTACGTATCGTAGCAATAGTGTTCCAATGCTTCTTAAAACGCGATATCGCATGTCATTTCTATGTTTCATTATAAGATATAATATTCATTGCGAAGTGTCATGTATACCTCGCATACACTTCAAATGAATGTAAATGCGACACATCCTTGCTAGGAATTAGCGTTTGCAGATGTCTACGTATTGTAGCAATAGAGTTCTAATGCTTCTGAAAACGCCATATTGCATCTCATTCCTATGTTTCATGATAAGATATAATATTCATTCTGGAGTGTTATATATACCTCGTATTCACTTCAACAGATTGTAAATGCGACACTTCCTTCCTAGGTAATAGCGTCTGCAGATGTTTACGTATCGAAGCAATAGAGTTCTAATGCTTCTTAAATCGTCTTATCGCATCCCATTTCTATGTTTCATGATAAGATATAGTAATCATTGTGCAGTGTTATGTATTCCCCGTAATCACATCAAATGAATGTAACTCCGACCATTCCTTGCTAGGAATTAGCGTTGGCAGATGTCTACGTATCGTAGCAATAGTGTTCTAATGCTTCTTAAAACGCGATACCGCATCTCATCTATGTGCTTCATGATAAGATATAATATTCATTGTGGAGTGTTGTGCATACCTCGTATTCACTTCAAAAGAATGTAAATGCGACACTTCCTTGCTAGGTAATAACGTCTGCAGATGTTTACTTATCGAAGCAATAGAGTTCTAATGCTTCTTAAAACGCGAAATCGATCCTCATTTCTATGCTTCATGATAAGATATAATATTCATTGTGGAGTGTTATGTATACCTCGCCTACACTTCCTAAGAATGTAAATGCGACACTTCCTTGCTTGGAAATAGCGTTTGCAGATGTCTGCGTATCGAAGCAACAGAGTTCTAATGCTTCTTAAATCGTCATATCGCATCTCATTTCTATGTTTCATGATAAGATATAATATTCATTTTGGAGTGTTATGTATACCTCGTATTCACTTCAACAGATTGTAAATGCGACACTTCCTTCCTAGGAAATAGCGTCTGTAGATGCCTACGTATCGAAGCAATAGAGTTCTAATGCTTCTTATATCGTCATATCGCATCTCATTTCTATGTTTCATTATAGGATATAATGTTCATTGTGAAGTGTCAGGTATACCTCGCATACACTCCAAATGAATGTAAATGCGACTCTTCCTTGCTTGGAAATAGCGTTTGCAGATGTCTACGTATCTAAGCAATAGATTTCTAATGCTTCTTAAAACGCGATGTCGCAATTCATTTCTATGTTTCATGATAAGATATAATGTTCATTGTGGAGTGTTGTATATACCTCGTATTCACTTCAAAAGAATGTAAATGCGACACTTCCTTGCCATTAAGTAGCGTTTGCCGATGTCTATATATCGAAGTAATAGAGTTCTAATGCTTCTTAAATAGCGATATCGCTCCTAATTTCTGTTTTATGATAAGATATGATATTCATTGCGGAGTGTCATGTATACCTCGTATTCACTTCAAAAGCATGTAAATGCGACACATCCTTGCTAGGAATATATCGAAGCAATAGAGTTCTAATGCTTCTTAAAACGCGAAATCGCATCTCATTCCTATGTCTCATGATAAGATATAATATACATTGGGGAGTGTTATGTGTACCTGGTATTCACTTCAAAAGAATGTAAATGCGACACTTCCTTGCTAGGAAAAAGTGCTTGCCGATGTCTACGTATTGGAGCAATAGAGTTCCAATGGTTCTTAAATCGCGATATCGCATTTCATTTCTATGTTTCATGATAAGATATAATATTCATTGCGAAGTGTTTTGTATTCCTCGTGTACACTTCAAATGAATGTAAATGCGACACTTCCTTGCTAGGAAATAGCGCTTGCAGATTTCTACGTATCGAAGCAATAAATTTCTAATGCTTCAAAAATCGCGATATCGCATCTCATTCCTATGTTTCATGATAAGATATAATATTCATTGTGGATTGTTATGTATACCTCGTATTAGCTTCAAAAGATTGAAAATGCTACACTTCCTTGCTAGGAATTAGCGTTTGCAGATGTCTACGTATCGTAGCAATAGAGTTCTAATGCTTCTTAAAACGTGAAATCGCTCCTCATTTATATGATTTATGATAAGATGTAATATTCATTGTGGAGTGTTATGTATACCTGGTATTCACTTCAAAAGAATGTGAAAGCGACACTTCCTTACTAGGAAATAGCGTCTGCAGATGTCTACGTATTGTAGCAATAGAGTTCTAATGCTTCTGAAAACGCCATATTGCATCTCATTTCTATGTTTCATGATAAGATATAATATTCGTTGCGATGTGTCATGTATACCTTGTATGCACTTCAAAAGAATGTAAATGCGAAACTTCCTTGCTAGGATATAGCGAATGCAAATGTCTCAGTATCGAAGCAATGGAGTTCTAAAGCTTCTTAAATCGCGATATCGCAACCCATTTCTGTGTTTCGTGACAAGATATAATATTCATTGCGAAGTGTCATGTATACCTCGCATACACTTCAAATGAATGTAAATGCGACACTTCCTTGCTAGGAAATGGCGTTTGCAGATGTCTGCGTATCGAAGCAATTGAGTTCTAATGCTTCTCAAATCGCGAAATCGCATCCCATATCTGTTTCGTGATAAGATGTAATATTCATTGTGGAGTGTTATTTAAACCTTGTATTCACCTCAAAAGAATGTAAATGCGACACATCCTTGCTAGGAAATAGCGTTTCAAGATGACTAGGTATGGAAACAGTAGAGTTCTAGTGCTTCTTAAAACGAGATGTCGCACCTCATTTCTTTGTTTCATGATGAGATATAATATTCATTGTGGAGTGTTATGTATACCTCGTATTCACACCAAGAGAATGTAAATGCGACACTTCCTTTCTAGGAAATAGCGTCTGCAGATGTCTACGTATCGTAGCAATAGTGTTCCAATGCTTCTTAAAACGCGATATCGCATGTCATTTCTATGTTTCATTATAAGATATAATATTCATTGCGAAGTGTCATGTATACCTCGCATACACTCCAAATGAATGTAAATGCGACACATCCTTGCTAGGAATTAGCGTTTGCAGATGTCTACGTATTGTAGCAATAGAGTTCTAATGCTTCTGAAAACGCCATATTGCATCTCATTCCTATGTTTCATGATAAGATATAATATTCATTCTGGAGTGTTATATATACCTCGTATTGACTTCAACAGATTGTAAATGCGACACTTCCTTCCTAGGTAATAGCGTCTGCAGATGTTTACGTATCGAAGCAATAGAGTTCTAATGCTTCTTAAATCGTCATATCGCATCCCATTTCTATGTTTCATGATAAGATATAGTAATCATTGTGCAGTGTTATGTATACCCCGTAATCACATCAAATGAATGTAACTCCGACCATTCCTTGCTAGGAATTAGCGTTGGCAGATGTCTACGTATCGTAGCAATAGTGTTCTAATGCTTCTTAAAACGCGATACCGCATCTCATCTATGTGCTTCATGATAAGATATAATATTCATTGTGGAGTGTTGTGCATACCTCGTATTCACTTCAAAAGAATGTAAATGCGACACTTCCTTGCTAGGTAATAACGTCTGCAGATGTTTACGTATCGAAGCAATAGAGTTCTAATGCTTCTTAAAACGCGAAATCGATCCTCATTTCTATGCTTCATGATAAGATATAATATTCATTGTGGAGTGTTATGTATACCTCGCCTACACTTCCTAAGAATGTAAATGCGACACTTCCTTGCTTGGAAATAGCGTTTGCAGATGTCTGCGTATCGAAGCAACAGAGTTCTAATGCTTCTTAAATCGTCATATCGCATCTCATCTCTATGTTTCATGATAAGATATAATATTCATTTTGGAGTGTTATGTATACCTCGTATTCACTTCAACAGATTGTAAATGCGACACTTCCTTCCTAGGAAATAGCGTCTGTAGATGCCTACGTATCGAAGCAATAGAGTTCTAATGCTTCTTATATCGTCATATCGCATCTCATTTCTATGTTTCATTATAGGATATAATGTTCATTGTGAAGTGTCAGGTATACCTCGCATACACTCCAAATGAACGTAAATGCGACTCTTCCTTGCTTGGAAATAGCGTTTGCAGATGTCTACGTATCTAAGCAATAGATTTCTAATGCTTCTTAAAACGCGATGTCGCATTTCATTTCTATGTTTCATGATAAGATATAATGTTCATTGTGGAGTGTTGTATATACCTCGTATTCACTTCAAAAGAATGTAAATGCGACACTTCCTTGCCATTAAGTAGCGTTTGCCGATGTCTATATATCGAAGTAATAGAGTTCTAATGCTTCTTAAATAGCGATATCGCTCCTAATTTCTGTTTTATGATAAGATATGATATTCATTGCGGAGTGTCATGTATACCTCGTATTCACTTCAAAAGCATGTAAATGCGACACATCCTTGCTAGGCATATATCGAAGCAATAGAGTTCTAATGCTTCTTAAAACGCGAAATCGCATCTCATTTCTATGTCTCATGATAAGATATAATATACATTGGGGAGTGCTATGTGTACCTGGTATTCACTTCAAAAGAATGTAAATGCGACACTTCCTTGCTAGGAAAAAGTGCTTGCCGATGTCTACGTATTGGAGCAATAGAGTTCCAATGCTTCTTAAATCGCGATATCGCATTTCATTTCTATGTTTCATGATAAGATATAATAATCATTATGGAGTGTTGTGTGTACCTCGTATTCACTTCAAACGAACGTATATGCGACACATCCTTGCTTGGCAATAGCGTCTGCAGATGTCTACGTACCGTGGCAATAGAGACCTAATGCTCCTTAAAACGCGATATCGCATCTCATTTCTACGTTTTATGATAAGATATAATATTCATTGTGTAGTGTTATGTATACCTCGTACTCAGTTCAATAGAATGTAAATGCGACTCTGCCTTGCTAGGATATTTCGTTTGCAGATGTCTACGTATCGTAGCATTAGAGTCCTATTCCTTTTAGAACGCGATATAGCATCTCATTCCTATGTTTCACTATAAGATATAATAAGCATTGCGAAGTGTCATGTATACCTCGAATTCTCTTCAAAGGATTGTAAATACGACACTTCCTTGCTAGGAAATAGCGTTTGCAGATGTCTACGTATCGAAGCAATAGAGTTCCAGTGCTTCTTAAATCGCGATATCGCATCTCATTTCTATGTTTCATGATAAGATATAATATTCATTGTGGACTGTTATGTATACCTCGTAATCACTTCAAAAGTGTGTAAGTGCAACACTTCCTTGATATGAAATAGCGTTTACAGATGTCTACATATCGAAGCGACAGAGTTATAATGCTTCTTAAGACGAGATTTCGCATGTCATTTTAATGTTTTATGATATGATATAATATTCATTGCGAAGTGTCGTGTATGCGTCGTATTCACTTCAAAAGAATGTAAATGTGACACTTCCTTGCTAGGAAATAGCGTTTGCAGACGTCTACGTATCGAAGCAATAGAGTTCTAATCCTCCTTATATCGCGATATCGCATCTCATTTCTATGTTTCATGATAAGATATAATATTCATTGTGGAGTGTTATGTATTCCTCGTATTCACTTCAAAAGATTGAAAATGCGACACTTCCTTGCTAGGTAATAGCGTCTGCGGTTGTCTACGTATTGAAGCAATAGATTTCTAATGCTTCTTAAAACGCGAATGGATCCTCAATTATATGTTTCATGATAAGATACGATATTCATTGTGGAGTGTTATGTATACCTCGTCTACACTTCAAAAGAATGTAAATGCGACACTTCCTTGCTGGGAAATAGCGTTTGCAGAAGTCTACGTATCGAAGCAATTGAGTTCTAATGCTTCTCAAAACGCGGTATCGCATCTCATTTCTATGAATCATGATAAGATGTAATATTCATTGCGAAGTTTCTTGTATACCTCGCATACACTTCAAATTAATGTAAATGCGACACTTCCTTGCTAGGAAATAGCGTTTGCTGATGTCTACGTATCGAAGCAATAGAGTTCCAATGCATCATAAATCGCGATATCGCATCTCACTTCTACGTTTCATGATAAGATATAATTTTCATTGTGCAGTGTTATGTATATCTCGTCTACACTTCAAGTGAATGAAATGCGACACTTCCTTGCTTGGAAGTAGCGTTTGCAGATGTCTACGTATCGAAGCAATAGAATTCTAATGCTTTTTAAAACGAGATATCGCATCTCATTTCTATCTTTTAGGATAAGTTATAATATTCATTGCGGAGTGTCATGTATACTTCGTATTAACTTCAAAAGAAAGTAAATGCGACATTTGCTTGCTAGGAAATAGCGTTTGCAGATGTGTACGTAACGAAGCAATAGTGTTCTAATGCTTCTTAAATCGTCATTTCGCATCTCATTTCTATGTTTCATGATAAGATATAATATTCATTGTGGATTGTTATCTATACCTCGTATTCACTTCAAAAGACTGTAAATGCGACACTTCCTTGCTAGGAAATAGCGTCTGTAGATGTCTACTTATCGATGCAATAGAGTACTAATGCTTCTTAAAATGCAAAATCGCTCCTCATTGCTATGTTTCATGATAAGATATAATGTTCATTGTGGAGTGTTATGTATACCTCGTATTCGCTTCAAAAGAATGTTAATGCGACACTTCCTTGCTAGGAAATAGCGTCTGCAGATGTCCATGTATCGTAGCAATAAAGTCCTAATGCTTCTTAAAACGCGATATCGCATCTGATTTCTATGTTTCATGATAAGATATCATATTCATTGCGAAGTGTCATGTATACCTCGTATTCACTTCAAAATAATATAATGCGACACTTCCGTGCTAGGAAAAAGCGTTTGCAAATGTATACGTATCGTAGCAATAGAGTCCTAATGCTTCTTAAAGCCCGATATCGCATCTCATTTCTATGTTTCATGATAAGGTATAATATTCATTGCGAAGTGTCATGTATACCTCGCATACAATTCGAATGAATGTAAATGCGACACTTCCTTGCAAGGGAATAGCGTTTGCAGATGTCTACGTATCGTAGCATTAGAGTTCTAATGCTTCTCAAAACGGGATATTGCACCTCATTTCTATGTTTCATGATAAGATATAATATTCATTGTGCAGTGTTATGTATATCTCGTCTACACTTCGAATGAATGTAAATGTGACACTTCCTAGCTAGGAAATAGCGCCTGCCGATATCTACGTATCATATCATTACAGTTCTATTGCTTCTCAAAACGCGATATCGCATCACATTTCAATGTTTCATGATAAGATATAATATTCATTGTGGAGTGTTATGTATACCTCGAATTCACTACAAAAGAATGTAAATGCGACACTTCCTTGCTAGGATATGGCGTCTGCAGATATTTACGTATCGTAGCAATAGATATCTAATGCTTCTTAAAACGCGATATCGCATCTCATTTCTACGTTACATGATAAGATATAATATTCATTGCGAAGTGTCATGTATACCTCGCATACACTTCAAATGAATGTAAATGCAACACTACCTTGCTAGGAAATAGCGATTGCAGATGTCTACGTATCGAAGCAATATAGTTCTAATGCTTCTTAAAACGCGATGTCGATTCCCATTTCTATTCTTCATGATAACATATAATATTCATTGCAAAGTGTTATGTATACCTCGTATACACTTCAGTAGAATGTGAATGTCATACGTCCTTGCTAGGAACTAGAGTTTCCAGAAATCTACGTATCGAAGCAATAGTGATCTATTGCTTCTTAGAACGCGATATCGCTATTCATTTCTATGTTTCATGATTAGATATAGTATTCATTGCGAAGTGTTATGTATGCATCGTCTACACTTCACAAGAATGTAAATGCCACACTTCCTTGCTAGGAAATGCGTTTCCACATGTCTAAGTATCGAAGCAATAGAGTCCTAGTGCTTCTTAAATCGCAGATATCGCATCTCTCTTCTATGCTTCATGATAAGATACAAATTTCATTGCGAAGTGTTATGTATACCTCGTCTGCACGTCAAAGGAATGTAAATGTCACACTTGCTTGCTAGGAAATAGTGTTTCCAGATGTCTACGTATGGAAGCAATAGAGTTCTCATGCTTCATAAAACGGGATACAGCAACCCATTTCTATGTTTCAATATAAGATATAATATTCGTTGCGAAGTGTTATGTATACCTCGTCTACACTTCAAAAGAATGTAAATGACTCCCTTCCCCGCTAGGAAATAGCGCTTCCTGATGTCTACGTATCGAAGCAAGAGAGTTCTAATGCTTCTTAAAACGCGATATCACATCCCATTTCTATGTTTTGTGACATGACATAATATTCATTGCGAAGTGTTATGTATACCTCGTCTGCAGTACAAAAGATTGTAAATGCCACACTTCCACGAATACATCGTCTGCACTTAAAAAGATTGTAAATACCACACTTCCTTCCGAGGAAATAGCGTTTCCAGATTTCCACGTATCGAAGCAATAGAGTTCTTATTGCGTCTTAAAACGCGATATCTAATCTCGTTTATATGTTTCATGATCGGATACAACATTCATTGCGAAGTGTTATGTATATCTCGACTGCACGTCAAAGTAATGTGAATGTCACACTTGCTTGCTAGGAAATAGCGCTTCCAGATGTCTACGTATCGAAGCAATAGATTTCTCATGCTTCGTAAAACGGGATACAGCAACCCATTTCAATGTTTCATTATAAGATATAATATTCGTTGCGAAGTGTTATGTATACCTCGTCTACACTTCAAAAGAATGCAAATGTCACCCTTCCTCGCTAGGAAATAGCGATTCCAGATGTCTACGAATCGAAGCAATAGAGTTCTAATGCCTCTTAAAATGCGACGTCGTACCCGATTTCTATGTTTCATAGTGAAATATAATATTCATTGCGAAGTGTTGTATACATCGTCTAAGCATCAAAAGAATGTAAATGCCACACATACTCGCTAAGAAATAGCGCGTCCATATGCCTGCGTATCGAAGTAATAGATTTCTAATGCTACTTAAAACGCGATATCGCATCTCATTTCTATGTTCCATGAAAAGATATAATATTCATTTTGGAGTGTTATGTATACCTCGTATTCACTTCAACAGATTGTAAATGCGACACTTCCTTGCTAGGAAATAACGTTTGCAGATGTCTACATATCGAAGCAGTAGTTTGCTAATGCTTCTAAAATCGCGATATCGCATCTCATTTCTAAGTTTCATTATAAGATATAATATTCATTGCGAAGTGTCTTGTATACCTCGCATACACTTCAAATGAATGTAAATGCGACACTTCCTAGCTAGGAAATAGCGTTGGCATATGTCTATGTATCTAAGCTATAGAGATCTATTGCTTCTTAAATCGCCATATCGCATCAAATTTCTATGTTTCATGATGAGATATAATATTCATTGTGGAGTGTTATCATAACCTCGTATTCACTTCAAAAGAATTTAAATGCGACACTCCCTAGCTAGGAATTTGCGTTTGCAGGTATCTACGTATCGAAGCAATAATGTTCTAATGCTTCTTAAAACGCGATATCGAATCTCATTTCTATGTTTCATGATAAGATATAATATTCTTTGCGAAGAGTCATGTGTTCCTCGTCTTCACTTCAAATGAATGTAAATGCGACACTTCCTTGCTAGGAAATAGCGATTGCAGATGTCTACGTATCGTAGCAATAGTGTTCTAATTCTTCTTAAAACGCGATACCGCATCTCATCTATGTGCTTCATGATAAGATATAATATTCATTGTGGAGTGTTGTGCATACCTCGTATTCACTTCAAAAGAATGTAAATGCGACACTTCCTTGCTAGGTAATAACGTCTGCAGATGTTTACGTATCGAAGCAATAGAGTTCTAATGCTTCTTAAAACGCGAAATCGATCCTCATTTCTATGCTTCATGATAAGATATAATATTCATTGTGGAGTGTCATGTATACCTCGCCTACACTTCCTAAGAATGTAAATGCGACACTTCCTTGCTTGGAAATAGCGTTTGCAGATGTCTGCGTATCGAAGCAACAGAGTTCTAATGCTTCTTAAATCGTCATATCGCATCTCATTTCTATGTTTCATGATAAGATATAATATTCATTTTGGAGTGTTATGTATACCTCGTATTCACTTCAACAGATTGTAAATGCGACACTTCCTTCCTAGGAAATAGCGTCTGTAGATGCCTACGTATCGAAGCAATAGAGTTCTAATGCTTCTTATATCGTCATATCGCATCTCATTTCTATGTTTCATTATAGGATATAATGTTCATTGTGAAGTGTCAGGTATACCTCGCATACACTCCAAATGAATGTAAATGCGACTCTTCCTTGCTTGGAAATAGCGTTTGCAGATGTCTACGTATCGAAGCAACAGAGTTCTAATGCTCCTTAAAAAGCGATATTGCATTTCATTTCCATGTTTCATGATAAGATATAATATTCATTGCGAAGTGCCACTTATGCCTCCCATAAACTTAGAATGAATGTAAATGCGACACTTCATTGCTAGGAAATAGCGTTTGCAGATGTCTACGTATCTAAGCAATAGATTTCTAATGCTTCTTAAAACGCGATGTCGCATTTCATTTCTATGTTTCATGATAAGATATAATATTCATTGCGAAGTGTTTTGTATTCCTCGTCTACACTTCAAATGAATGTAAATGCGACACTTCCTTGCTAGGAAATAGCGCTTGCAGATTTCTACGTTTCGAAGCAATAAATTTCTAATGCTTCTTGAAACGCGATATCGCATCACATTTCTATGTTTCGTGATAAGATATAATGTTCATTGTGGAGTGTTATGTATAACTCGTATTCACTTCAAAGTAATGTATATGCGACACTTCCTTTCCAGGAAATTACGTTTCCAGATGTCTTCCTATCGAAGCAATAGAATTCTAGTGCTTCTTAAAACGCGATATCGCATCACATTCCTATGTTTCGTGAAAAGATATAATAATCATTATGGTGTGTTGAGTGTACCTCGTATTCACTTCAAACGAACGTATATGCGACACATCCTTGCTTGGCAATAGCGTCTGCAGATGTCTACGTATCGTAGCAATAGAGACCTAATGCTCCTTAAAACGCGATATCGCATCTCATTTCTATGTTTCATGATAAGTTATAATATTCATTGCGAAGTGTCATGTACACCTCGTATTCACTTCAAAAGAATGTAAATGCGACACTTCCTTGCTAGGAAATATCGTCTACAGATGTCTACGTCTCGTAGCAATAGATTTCTAATGCTTCTTAAAACGCGATATCGCATCTCATTTCTACGTTTTATGATAAGATATAATATTCATTGTGTAGTGTTATGTATACCTCGTATTCAGTTCAATAGAATGTAAATGCGACTCTGCCTTGCTAGGATATTTCGTTTGCAGATGTCTGCGTATCGTAGCAATAGTGTTCTAATTCTTCTTAAAACGCGATATCGCATCTCATTTCTATGTTTCATGATAAGATACAATATTAATTGTGAAGTATCATGTATACCTCGTATTCACTTCAAAACGATGTAAATGCGACACTTCCTTGCTAGGAAATAGCGTTTCCAGATGATTACGTATCGAAGCAATAGATTTCTAATGCTTCTAAAATCGCGATATCGCATCTCATTTCTATGTTTCATGATAAGATATAATATTTATTGTGCAGTGTTATGTATATCTCGTCTACACTTCAAAAGAATGTAAATGCGACACTTCGTTGCTAGGAAATAGCGTCTGCAGATGTCTACGTATCGTAGAAATAGAGTTCTAATTCTTCTTAAAACGCGATATCGCATCTCATTTGTATGTTTCATGATAAGATACAATATTAATTGCCAAGTGTCATGTATACCTCGTATTCACTTCAAAAGAATGTAAATGCTACACTTCCTTGCTAGGAAATAGCGTTTGCAGGTGCCTACGTATCGATGCAATAGATTTCTGATGCTGCCTAAATCGCGATATCGCATCTCATTTCTATGTTTCATGATAAGATATAATATTCATTGTGCAGTGTTATGTATTATCTCGTAATCGCTTCAAAAGAATGTAAATCCGACACTTCCTTTGTAGGAAATAGCGTTTGCTGATGTCTACGTATCGTAGCAATAGAGTTCTAAGGCTTCTTAAAACGCGATATTGCATCTCATTTCAATGTTTCATGATACGATATAATATTTATTGCGAAGTGTCATGTATACCTCGCATTACTTTCAAAAGAGTGTAAATGCTACACTTCCTTCCTAGGAAATAGCGTTTGGAGATGTCTACGTATCGAAGCAATAGAGATCTAATGCTTCTTAAATCGCGATATCGCATCTCATTTCTATGTTTCATAATAAGATATAATATTCATTGCGAAGTGTCATGTATACCTCGTATTCACTTCAAGAGAATGTAAATGCGAAACTTCCTTGCTAGGAAATAGCGAATGCAAATGTCTCAGTATCGAACCAATAGGGTTATAAAGCTTCTTAAATCGAGATATCGCATCCCATTTCTATGTTTCGTGACAAGATAAAATATTCATTGCGAAGTGTTATGTATACCTTCTCTACACTTCAAAAGAATGTAAATGCTACACTTCCTTGCTAGGAAATGCGTTTCCAGATATCTATGTATCGATGTGATAGAGTTCTAATGATTCTTAAAACGCGATATCGCTTCCCATTTCTGTGTTCCATGATAAGATGTAATATTCATTGCGAAGTGCTACGTATACCCTGTCTACACTTCAAAAGAAGGTAAACGCCACACTTTCTTGCTAGGTAATAGCGATTCCAGACGTCTACGTATCGAAACAATAGAGTTCTAATGCTTCTCAAGGCGCGATATCGCGTCGCAGTTCTATATTTCAGGATGAGATATAATATTCATTGCGAAGTGTAATGTATACATCGTCTACACTTCAAAAGAATGTAAATGCCACACTTCCATGCTAGGAAATGCCTTTCCAGATGTCTACGTATCGAAGCATTAGAGTTCTATTGCTTCTCAGAACGCGATATCGCATCACATTTCTATGTTCCATTATAAGATATAATATTCATTGCGAAGTGTTATGTATACATCGTCTACACTTCAAAAGAATGTAAATGCGACACTTCCTTGCTAGGAAATAGCGTTTGCAGATGTCTACGTATCGTAGCAATAATGTTCTAATGCTTCTTAAATCGCGATATCGCATTTCATTTCTATGTTTCATGATAAGATACAATATTGATTGCGAAGTGTCATGTATACCTCGTATTCACTTCAAGAGAAAGTAAATGCTACACTTCCTTGCTAGGAAATAGCGTCTGCAGATGTCTACCTATCGAAGCAATAGAGATCTAATGCTTCTTAAATCCCGATATCGCATCTCAATTCTATGTTTCATGAAAAGATATAATATTCATTGTGCAGTGTTATGTAAACCTCGTATTCGCTTCAAAAGAATGTAAATGCGACACTTCCTTGCTAGGAAATAGCGTCTGCAGATGCCTACGTATCGTAGAAATAGAGTTCTAATTCTTCTTAAAACGCGATATCGCATCTCATTTGTATGTTTCATGATAAGGTACAATATTGATTGCGAAGTGTCATGTATACCTCGTATTCATTTCAAAACAATGTAAATGCGACACTTGCTTGCTAGGAAATAGCGTTTGCAGATGTCTACGTATCGAAGCAATAGATTTCAAATGCATCTAAAATCGCGATATCGCATCTCATGACTATGTTTCACGATAAGATATAATATTCATTGTGCAGTGATATCTATATCCCGTCTACACTTCAAAAGAATGTAAATGCGACACTCCCTTTCTAGAAAATAGCGTCTGCAGATTTCTACGTATCGTAGAAATGGAGATCTAATTCTTCTTAAAACGCGAGATAGCATCTCATTTCTATGTTTCATGATAAGATATAATATTCGATGTGGAGTGTTATGTATACCTCGTATTCATTACAAAAGAATATGAATGCGACGCTTCCTTGCTAGGAAATAGCGTTTGCAGATGTCTACGTATCGTAGCAGTAGCGTTCTAACGCTTCTTAAAAAGCGATATCGCATCTCATTTCTATGTTTCGTGATAAGATATAATATTCATTGCGAAGTGTCACGTATGCCTCGTATTCACTTCAAAAGAATGTAATTGCGAGACTTCCTTGCTAGGAAATAGCGTTTGCAGATGTGTACATATCGTAGCAATAGTGTTCTAATGCCTTTTAATTCGTGATATCGCATTTCATTTCTGTGTTTCATGATAAGATATAATATTCATTGTGGAGTGTTATGTATACCTCGTATTCACTTCAAAAGAATGTAAATGCGACACCTCCTTGCTATTAAATAGCGTTTGCAGATGTCTACGTATCGTAGCAATAGATTTCTAATGCCTCTTAAATCGCGGTATCGCATCTCATTTCTACGTTTCAAGATAAGATATAATATTCATTGTGGAGTGTTATGTATACCTCGCATTCACATCAAATGAATGTAAATGCGACTCTTCGTTTCTAGGTAATCGCGTTTCCAGAGGTCTGCGTATAGAAACAATAGAGTCCTAATGCTTCTTAAAACGAGATATCGCATCTCATTGCTATGTTTCATGATAAGATATAATATTCATTGTGCAGTGTTATGTATACCTCGTATTCACATCAAAGAATGTAAATGCGGCAGTTCTTCCTGGGGAATAGCGATGGCAGATGTCTACGTGTCGAAGCAATAGAGTTCTAATGCTTCTTAAAACGAGATATCGCACCTAATTTCTATGTTTTATGATAAGATATAATATTCATTGCGAAGTGCCGTTCATTCCTCGAATTGACATCAAAAGAACGTAAATACGACACTTCCTCGCTAGGAAGTAGCGTTTGCATATGTCTACGTATCGAAGCTATAGAGTTCCAGTGCTTCTTAAATCGCGAGATCGCATCTCATATCTATGTTTCACGATAAGATATAATATTCATTGCGAAGTGTTATGTATACCTCGCATACACTTCAAATGAATGTAAATGCGACAGTTCCTTGCTAGGAAGTAGCGATTGCAGATGTCTACGTTTCGAAGCAATAGAGTTCTAATGCTTCTTGAAACGGGATATCGCATCTCATTTCCATGTTTCATGATGAGATATAATATTAATTGCGAAGTGTCATGTATACCTCGCATTCACTTCAAAAGAATGTAAATGCGACACTTCCTTGCTAGGAAATATCGTTTGCAGACGTCTGCGTATCGAAGCAATAGAGTTCTAATGCTTCTTGAAACGGAATATCGCATCTCATTTCTATGTTTCACGATAAGAAATAATTTTCATTGCGAAGTGTCACGTATACATCGCATACGCTTCAAATGAATGTAAATGCGACACTTCCTTGCTAGCAAATAACGTTTGCAGATGTCTACGTATCGTAGCAATAGAGTTCTAATGATTCTTAAAACGAGATATCGCATCTCATTTCTATGTTTCATGATAACATATAATATTGATTGCGAAGTGTTATGTATACCTCGCATACACTTCAAATGAATGTAAATGCGACACTTCCTTGCTAGGAAATAGCGTTTGCAGAGGTCTACGTATCATAGCAATAGAGTTCTTATGCTTCTTATATCGCAAGATCGAACCTCAGATCTATGTTTCACGATAAGATATAATATTCATTGTGGAGTGTTATGTATACCTCGTATTCACCTCAAAAGAATGTAAATGCGACACTTCCTTGCTAGGAAATAGCGTTTGCAGATTTCTGCGTATCGTAGCATTAGATTTCTATTGCATCTCAAAACGCGATATCGCATCTCATTTCTATGTTTCATGAAAAGATATAATATTTATTACGAAGTGTCACGTATACATCGCATACACTTCAAATGAATGTAAATGCGACAGTTCCTTGCTAGGAAATAGCGTTTACAGACGTCTACGTATCGAAGCAATAGAGTTCTAATGCTTCTTGAAACGGAATATCGCATCCCATTTCTATGCTTCACGATAAGAAATAATTTTCATTGCGAAGTGTCACGTATACATCGCATACACTTCAAATGAATGTATATGCGACACTTCCTTGCTAGCAAATAACGTTTGCAGATGTCTACGTATCGTAGCAATAGAGTTCTAATGATTCTTAAAACGAGATATCGCATCTCATTTCTATGCTTCACGATAAGAAATAATTTTCATTGCGAAGTTTCATGTATTCCTCGTATTCACTTCAAATGAATGTAAATCTGACACTTCCTTGCTAGGAAATAGAGTTTGCAGATGTCTACGTATCGTAGCAAGCGTGTTATAATGCTTCTTAAAACGAGATATCGCATCTCATTTCTATGTTTCGTAACAACATATAATATTCATTGCGAAGTGTTATGTATACCTCGCATACACTTCAAAAGAATGTTAATGCGACACCTCCTTGCTAGGAAATAGCGTTTGCAGATTTCTGCGTATCGTAGCAATAGAGTTCTAATGCTTCTTATATCGCGAGATCGCATCTCATATTTATGTTTCACGATAAGATATAATATTCATTGCGATGTGTTATGTATACCTCGCATACACTTCAAATGAATATAAATGCGACAGTTCCTTGCTAGGAAGTAGCGATTGCAGATGTCTACGTATCGAAGCAATAGAGTTCTAATGCTTCTTGAAACGGGATATCGCATATCATTTCCATGTTTCATGATAAGATATAATATTAATTGCGAAGTGTCATGTATACCTCGCATTCACTTCAAAAGAATGTAAATGCGACAGTTCCTTGCTAGGAAATAGCGTTTACAGACGTCTACGTATCGAAGCAATAGAGTTCTAATGCTTCTTGAAACGGAATATCGCATCTCATTTCTATGCTTCACGATAAGAAATAATTTTCATTGCGAAGTTTCATGTATTCCTCGTATTCACTTCAAATGAATGTAAATGCGACACTTCCTTGCTAGGAAATAGAGTTTGCAGATGTCTACGTATCGTAGCAAGCGTGTTATAATGCTTCTTAAAACGAGATATCGCATCTCATTTCTATGTTTCGTGACAACATATAATATTCATTGCGAAGTGTTATGTATACCTCGCATACACTTCAAAAGAATGTTAATGCGACACTTCCTTGCTAGGAAATAGCGTTTGCAGATTTCTGCGTATCGTAGCAATAGAGTTCTAATGCTTCTTATATCGCGAGATCGCATCTCGTATTTATGTTTCACGATAAGATATAATATTCATTGCGATGTGTTATGTATACCTCGCATACACTTCAAATGAATGTAAATGCGACAGTTCCTTGCTAGGAAGTAGCGATTGCAGATGTCTACGTATCGAAGCAATAGAGTTCTAATGCTTCTTGAAACGGGATATCGCATCTCATTTCCATGTTTCATGATAAGATATAATATTAATTGCGAAGTGTCATGTATACCTCGCATTCACTTCAAAAGAATGTAAATGCGACACTTCCTTGCTAGGAAATATCGTTTGCAGATGTCTACGTATCGTAGCAATAGAGTTCTTATGCTTCTTATATCGCAAGATCGAATCTCAGATCTATGTTTCACAATAAGATATAATATTCATTGTGGAGTGTTATGTATACCTCGTATTCACCTCAAAAGTATGTAAATGCGACACTTCCTTTCTAGGAAATAGCGTTTGCAGATTTCTGCGTATCGTAGCATTAGATATCTATTGCATCTCAAAACGCGATATCGCATCTCATTTCTATGTTTCATGAAAAGATATAATATTTATTGCAAAGTGTCACGTATACATCGCATACACTTCAAATGAATGTAAATGCGACAGTTCCTTGCTAGGAAATAGCGTTTGCAGACGTCTACGTATCGAAGCAATAGAGTTCTAATGCTTCTTGAAACGGAATATCGCATCTCATTTCTATGCTTCACGATAAGAAATAATATTCATTGCGAAGTTTCATGTATTCCTCGTATTCACTTCAATTGAATGTAAATGCAACACTTCCTTGCTAGGAAATAGAGTTTGCAGATGTCTACGTATCGTAGCAAGCGTGTTATAATGCTTCTTAAAACGAGATATCGCATCTCATTTCTATGTTTCGTGACAACATATAATATTCATTGCGAAGTGTTATGTATACCTCGCATACACTTCAAAAGAATGTTAATGCGACACTTCCTTGCTAGGAAATAACGTTTGCAGATGTCTACGTATCGTAGCAATAGAGTTCTAATGCTTCTTATATCGCGAGATCTCATCTCATATCTATGTTTCACGATAAGATATAATATTCATTGCGAAGTGTTATGTATACCTCGCATACACTTCAAATGAATGTAAATGCGACAGTTCCTTGCTAGGAAGTAGCGATTGCAGATGTCTACGTATCGAAGCAATAGAGTTCTAATGCTTCTTGAAACGGGATATCGCATCTCATTTCCATATTTCATGAAAAGATATAATATTTATTGCGAAGTGTCACGTATACATCGCATACACTTCAAATGAATGTAAATGCGACACTTCCTTGCTAGGAAATAGAGTTTGCAGATGTCCACGTATCGTAGCAAGCGTGTTATAATGCTTCTTAAAACGAGATATCGCATCTCATTTCTATGTTTCGTGACAACATATGATATTCATTGCGAAGTGTTATGTATACCTCGCATACACTTCAAAAGAATGTTAATGCGACACTTCCTTGCTAGGAAATAGCGTTTGCAGATTTCTGCGTATCGTAGCAATAGAGTTCTAATGCTTCTTATATCGCGAGATCGCATCTCGTATTTATGTTTCACGATAAGATATAATATTCATTGCGATGTGTTATGTATACCTCGCATACACTTCAAATGAATGTAAATGCGACAGTTCCTTGCTAGGAAGTAGCGATTGCAGATGTCTACGTATCGAAGCAATAGAGTTCTAATGCTTCTTGAAACGGGATATCGCATCTCATTTCCATGTTTCATGATAAGATATAATATTAATTGCGAAGTGTCATGTATACCTCGCATTCACTTCAAAAGAATGTAAATGCGACACTTCCTTGCTAGGAAATATCGTTTGCAGATGTCTACGTATCGTAGCAATAGAGTTCTTATGCTTCTTATATCGCAAGATCGAATCTCAGATCTATGTTTCACAATAAGATATAATATTCATTGTGGAGTGTTATGTATACCTCGTATTCACCTCAAAAGTATGTAAATGCGACACTTCCTTTCTAGGAAATAGCGTTTGCAGATTTCTGCGTATCGTAGCATTAGATATCTATTGCATCTCAAAACGCGATATCGCATCTCATTTCTATGTTTCATGAAAAGATATAATATTTATTGCAAAGTGTCACGTATACATCGCATACACTTCAAATGAATGTAAATGCGACAGTTCCTTGCTAGGAAATAGCGTTTGCAGACGTCTACGTATCGAAGCAATAGAGTTCTAATGCTTCTTGAAACGGAATATCGCATCTCATTTCTATGCTTCACGATAAGAAATAATATTCATTGCGAAGTTTCATGTATTCCTCGTATTCACTTCAATTGAATGTAAATGCAACACTTCCTTGCTAGGAAATAGAGTTTGCAGATGTCTACGTATCGTAGCAAGCGTGTTATAATGCTTCTTAAAACGAGATATCGCATCTCATTTCTATGTTTCGTGACAACATATAATATTCATTGCGAAGTGTTATGTATACCTCGCATACACTTCAAAAGAATGTTAATGCGACACTTCCTTGCTAGGAAATAACGTTTGCAGATGTCTACGTATCGTAGCAATAGAGTTCTAATGCTTCTTATATCGCGAGATCTCATCTCATATCTATGTTTCACGATAAGATATAATATTCATTGCGAAGTGTTATGTATACCTCGCATACACTTCAAATGAATGTAAATGCGACAGTTCCTTGCTAGGAAGTAGCGATTGCAGATGTCTACGTATCGAAGCAATAGAGTTCTAATGCTTCTTGAAACGGGATATCGCATCTCATTTCCATATTTCATGAAAAGATATAATATTTATTGCGAAGTGTCACGTATACATCGCATACACTTCAAATGAATGTAAATGCGACACTTCCTTGCTAGGAAATAGAGTTTGCAGATGTCCACGTATCGTAGCAAGCGTGTTATAATGCTTCTTAAAACGAGATATCGCATCTCATTTCTATGTTTCGTGACAACATATGATATTCATTGCGAAGTGTTATGTATACCTCGCATACACTTCAAAAGAATGTTAATGCGACACTTCCTTGCTAGGAAATAGCGTTTGCAGATTTCTGCGTATCGTAGCAATAGAGTTCTAATGCTTCTTATATCGCGAGATCGCATCTCGTATTTATGTTTCACGATAAGATATAATATTCATTGCGATGTGTTATGTATACCTCGCATACACTTCAAATGAATGTAAATGCGACAGTTCCTTGCTAGGAAGTAGCGATTGCAGATGTCTACGTATCGAAGCAATAGAGTTCTAATGCTTCTTGAAACGGGATATCGCATCTCATTTCCATGTTTCATGATAAGATATAATATTAATTGCGAAGTGTCATGTATACCTCGCATTCACTTCAAAAGAATGTAAATGCGACACTTCCTTGCTAGGAAATATCGTTTGCAGATGTCTACGTATCGTAGCAATAGAGTTCTTATGCTTCTTATATCGCAAGATCGAATCTCAGATCTATGTTTCACAATAAGATATAATATTCATTGTGGAGTGTTATGTATACCTCGTATTCACCTCAAAAGTATGTAAATGCGACACTTCCTTTCTAGGAAATAGCGTTTGCAGATTTCTGCGTATCGTAGCATTAGATATCTATTGCATCTCAAAACGCGATATCGCATCTCATTTCTATGTTTCATGAAAAGATATAATATTTATTGCAAAGTGTCACGTATACATCGCATACACTTCAAATGAATGTAAATGCGACAGTTCCTTGCTAGGAAATAGCGTTTGCAGACGTCTACGTATCGAAGCAATAGAGTTCTAATGCTTCTTGAAACGGAATATCGCATCTCATTTCTATGCTTCACGATAAGAAATAATATTCATTGCGAAGTTTCATGTATTCCTCGTATTCACTTCAATTGAATGTAAATGCAACACTTCCTTGCTAGGAAATAGAGTTTGCAGATGTCTACGTATCGTAGCAAGCGTGTTATAATGCTTCTTAAAACGAGATATCGCATCTCATTTCTATGTTTCGTGACAACATATAATATTCATTGCGAAGTGTTATGTATACCTCGCATACACTTCAAAAGAATGTTAATGCGACACTTCCTTGCTAGGAAATAACGTTTGCAGATGTCTACGTATCGTAGCAATAGAGTTCTAATGCTTCTTATATCGCGAGATCTCATCTCATATCTATGTTTCACGATAAGATATAATATTCATTGCGAAGTGTTATGTATACCTCGCATACACTTCAAATGAATGTAAATGCGACAGTTCCTTGCTAGGAAGTAGCGATTGCAGATGTCTACGTATCGAAGCAATAGAGTTCTAATGCTTCTTGAAACGGGATATCGCATCTCATTTCCATATTTCATGAAAAGATATAATATTTATTGCGAAGTGTCACGTATACATCGCATACACTTCAAATGAATGTAAATGCGACACTTCCTTGCTAGGAAATAGAGTTTGCAGATGTCCACGTATCGTAGCAAGCGTGTTATAATGCTTCTTAAAACGAGATATCGCATCTCATTTCTATGTTTCGTGACAACATATGATATTCATTGCGAAGTGTTATGTATACCTCGCATACACTTCAAAAGAATGTTAATGCGACACTTCCTTGCTAGGAAATAGCGTTTGCAGATTTCTGCGTATCGTAGCAATAGAGTTCTAATGCTTCTTATATCGCGAGATCGCATCTCGTATTTATGTTTCACGATAAGATATAATATTCATTGCGATGTGTTATGTATACCTCGCATACACTTCAAATGAATGTAAATGCGACAGTTCCTTGCTAGGAAGTAGCGATTGCAGATGTCTACGTATCGAAGCAATAGAGTTCTAATGCTTCTTGAAACGGGATATCGCATCTCATTTCCATGTTTCATGATAAGATATAATATTAATTGCGAAGTGTCATGTATACCTCGCATTCACTTCAAAAGAATGTAAATGCGACACTTCCTTGCTAGGAAATATCGTTTGCAGATGTCTACGTATCGTAGCAATAGAGTTCTTATGCTTCTTATATCGCAAGATCGAATCTCAGATCTATGTTTCACAATAAGATATAATATTCATTGTGGAGTGTTATGTATACCTCGTATTCACCTCAAAAGTATGTAAATGCGACACTTCCTTTCTAGGAAATAGCGTTTGCAGATTTCTGCGTATCGTAGCATTAGATATCTATTGCATCTCAAAACGCGATATCGCATCTCATTTCTATGTTTCATGAAAAGATATAATATTTATTGCAAAGTGTCACGTATACATCGCATACACTTCAAATGAATGTAAATGCGACAGTTCCTTGCTAGGAAATAGCGTTTGCAGACGTCTACGTATCGAAGCAATAGAGTTCTAATGCTTCTTGAAACGGAATATCGCATCTCATTTCTATGCTTCACGATAAGAAATAATATTCATTGCGAAGTTTCATGTATTCCTCGTATTCACTTCAATTGAATGTAAATGCAACACTTCCTTGCTAGGAAATAGAGTTTGCAGATGTCTACGTATCGTAGCAAGCGTGTTATAATGCTTCTTAAAACGAGATATCGCATCTCATTTCTATGTTTCGTGACAACATATAATATTCATTGCGAAGTGTTATGTATACCTCGCATACACTTCAAAAGAATGTTAATGCGACACTTCCTTGCTAGGAAATAACGTTTGCAGATGTCTACGTATCGTAGCAATAGAGTTCTAATGCTTCTTATATCGCGAGATCTCATCTCATATCTATGTTTCACGATAAGATATAATATTCATTGCGAAGTGTTATGTATACCTCGCATACACTTCAAATGAATGTAAATGCGACAGTTCCTTGCTAGGAAGTAGCGATTGCAGATGTCTACGTATCGAAGCAATAGAGTTCTAATGCTTCTTGAAACGGGATATCGCATCTCATTTCCATATTTCATGAAAAGATATAATATTTATTGCGAAGTGTCACGTATACATCGCATACACTTCAAATGAATGTAAATGCGACACTTCCTTGCTAGGAAATAGAGTTTGCAGATGTCCACGTATCGTAGCAAGCGTGTTATAATGCTTCTTAAAACGAGATATCGCATCTCATTTCTATGTTTCGTGACAACATATGATATTCATTGCGAAGTGTTATGTATACCTCGCATACACTTCAAAAGAATGTTAATGCGACACTTCCTTGCTAGGAAATAGCGTTTGCAGATTTCTGCGTATCGTAGCAATAGAGTTCTAATGCTTCTTATATCGCGAGATCGCATCTCATATTTATGTTTCACGATAAGATATAATATTCATTGCGATGTGTTATGTATACCTCGCATACACTTCAAATGAATATAAATGCGACAGTTCCTTGCTAGGAAGTAGCGATTGCAGATGTCTACGTATCGAAGCAATAGAGTTCTAATGCTTCTTGAAACGGGATATCGCATATCATTTCCATGTTTCATGATAAGATATAATATTAATTGCGAAGTGTCATGTATACCGCGCATTCACTTCAAAAGAATGTAAATGCGACAGTTCCTTGCTAGGAAATAGCGTTTACAGACGTCTACGTATCGAAGCAATAGAGTTCTAATGCTTCTTGAAACGGAATATCGCATCTCATTTCTATGCTTCACGATAAGAAATAATTTTCATTGCGAAGTTTCATGTATTCCTCGTATTCACTTCAAATGAATGTAAATGCGACACTTCCTTGCTAGGAAATAGAGTTTGCAGATGTCTACGTATCGTAGCAAGCGTGTTATAATGCTTCTTAAAACGAGATATCGCATCTCATTTCTATGTTTCGTGACAACATATAATATTCATTGCGAAGTGTTATGTATACCTCGCATACACTTCAAAAGAATGTTAATGCGACACTTCCTTGCTAGGAAATAGCGTTGCAGATTTCTGCGTATCGTAGCAATAGAGTTCTAATGCTTCTTATATCGCGAGATCGCATCTCGTATTTATGTTTCACGATAAGATATAATATTCATTGCGATGTGTTATGTATACCTCGCATACACTTCAAATGAATGTAAATGCGACAGTTCCTTGCTAGGAAGTAGCGATTGCAGATGTCTACGTATCGAAGCAATAGAGTTCTAATGCTTCTTGAAACGGGATATCGCATCTCATTTCCATGTTTCATGATAAGATATAATATTAATTGCGAAGTGTCATGTATACCTCGCATTCACTTCAAAAGAATGTAAATGCGACACTTCCTTGCTAGGAAATATCGTTTGCAGATGTCTACGTATCGTAGCAATAGAGTTCTTATGCTTCTTATATCGCAAGATCGAATCTCAGATCTATGTTTCACAATAAGATATAATATTCATTGTGGAGTGTTATGTATACCTCGTATTCACCTCAAAAGTATGTAAATGCGACACTTCCTTTCTAGGAAATAGCGTTTGCAGATTTCTGCGTATCGTAGCATTAGATATCTATTGCATCTCAAAACGCGATATCGCATCTCATTTCTATGTTTCATGAAAAGATATAATATTTATTGCAAAGTGTCACGTATACATCGCATACACTTCAAATGAATGTAAATGCGACAGTTCCTTGCTAGGAAATAGCGTTTGCAGACGTCTACGTATCGAAGCAATAGAGTTCTAATGCTTCTTGAAACGGAATATCGCATCTCATTTCTATGCTTCACGATAAGAAATAATATTCATTGCGAAGTTTCATGTATTCCTCGTATTCACTTCAATTGAATGTAAATGCAACACTTCCTTGCTAGGAAATAGAGTTTGCAGATGTCTACGTATCGTAGCAAGCGTGTTATAATGCTTCTTAAAACGAGATATCGCATCTCATTTCTATGTTTCGTGACAACATATAATATTCATTGCGAAGTGTTATGTATACCTCGCATACACTTCAAAAGAATGTTAATGCGACACTTCCTTGCTAGGAAATAACGTTTGCAGATGTCTACGTATCGTAGCAATAGAGTTCTAATGCTTCTTATATCGCGAGATCTCATCTCATATCTATGTTTCACGATAAGATATAATATTCATTGCGAAGTGTTATGTATACCTCGCGTACACTTCAAATGAATGTAAATGCGACAGTTCCTTGCTAGGAAGTAGCGATTGCAGATGTCTACGTATCGAAGCAATAGAGTTCTAATGCTTCTTGAAACGGGATATCGCATCTCATTTCCATATTTCATGAAAAGATATAATATTTATTGCGAAGTGTCACGTATACATCGCATACACTTCAAATGAATGTAAATGCGACACTTCCTTGCTAGGAAATAGAGTTTGCAGATGTCCACGTATCGTAGCAAGCGTGTTATAATGCTTCTTAAAACGAGATATCGCATCTCATTTCTATGTTTCGTGACAACATATGATATTCATTGCGAAGTGTTATGTATACCTCGCATACACTTCAAAAGAATGTTAATGCGACACTTCCTTGCTAGGAAATAGCGTTTGCAGATTTCTGCGTATCGTAGCAATAGAGTTCTAATGCTTCTTATATTGCGAGATCGCATCTCATATTTATGTTTCACGATAAGATATAATATTCATTGCGATGTGTTATGTACACCTCGCATACACTTCAAATGAATGTAAATGCGACAGTTCCTTGCTAGGAAGTAGCGATTGCAGATGTCTACGTATCGAAGCAATAGAGTTCTAATGCTTCTTGAAACGGGATATCGCATCTCATTTCCATGTTTCATGATAAGATATAATATTAATTGCGAAGTGTCATGTATACCTCGCATTCACTTCAAAAGAATGTAAATGCGACACTTCCTTGCTAGGAAATGTCGTTTGCAGATGTCTACGTATCGTAGCAATAGAGTTCTTATGCTTCTTATATCGCAAGATCGAATCTCAGATCTATGTTTCACAATAAGATATAATATTCATTGTGGAGTGTTATGTATACCTCGTATTCACCTCAAAAGTATGTAAATGCGACACTTCCTTTCTAGGAAATAGCGTTTGCAGATTTCTGCGTATCGTAGCATTAGATATCTATTGCATCTCAAAACGCGATATCGCATCTCATTTCTATGTTTCATGAAAAGATATAATATTTATTGCGAAGTGTCACGTATACATCGCATACACTTCAAATGAATGTAAATGCGACAGTTCCTTGCTAGGAAATAGCGTTTGCAGACGTCTACGTATCGAAGCAATAGAGTTCTAATGCTTCTTGAAACGGAATATCGCATCTCATTTCCATGCTTCACGATAAGAAATAATATTCATTGCGAAGTTTCATGTATTCCTCGTATTCACTTCAATTGAATGTAAATGCAACACTTCCTTGCTAGGAAATAGAGTTTGCAGATGTCTACGTATCGTAGCAAGCGTGTTATAATGCTTCTTAAAACGAGATATCGCATCTCATTTCTATGTTTCGTGACAACATATAATATTCATTGCGAAGTGTTATGTATACCTCGCATACACTTCAAAAGAATGTTAATGCGACACTTCCTTGCTAGGAAATAGCGTTTGCAGATTTCTGCGTATCGTAGCAATAGAGTTCTAATGCTTCTTATATCGCGAGATCGCATCTCATATCTACGTTTCACGATAAGATATAATATTTATTGCGAAGTGTTATGTATACCTCGCATACACTTCAAATGAATGTAAATGCGACAGTTCCTTACTAGGAAGTAGCGATTGCAGATGTCTACGTATCGAAGCAATAGAGTTCTAATGCTTCTTGAAACGGGATATCGCATCTCATTTCCATGTTTCATGATAAGATATAATATTAATTGCGAAGTGTCATGTATACCTCGCATTCACTTCAAAAGAATGTAAATGCGACACTTCCTTGCTAGGAAATATCGTTTGCAGATATCTACGTATCGTAGCAATAGAGTTCTTATGCTTCTTATATCGCAAGATCGAACCTCAGATCTATGTTTCACGATAAGATATAATATTCATTGTGGAGTGTTATGTATACCTCGTATTCACCTCAAAAGAATGTAAATGCGACACTTCCTTGCTAGGAAATAGCGTTTGCAGATTTCTGCGTATCGTAGCATTAGATTTCTATTGCATCTCAAAACGCGATATCGCATCTCATTTCTATGTTTCATGAAAAGATATAATATTTATTGCGAAGTGTCACGTATACATCGCATACACTTCAAATTAATGTAAATGCGACAGTTCCTTGCTAGGAAATAGCGTTTGCAGACGTCTACGTATCGAAGCAATAGAGTTCTAATGCTTCTTGAAACGGAATATCGCTTCTCATTTCTATGCTTCACGATAAGAAATAATTTTCATTGCGAAGTTTCATGTATTCCTCGTATTCAATTCAAATGAATGTAAATGCGACACTTCCTTGCTAGGAAATAGAGTTTGCAGATGTCTACGTATCGTAGCAAGCGTGTTATAATGCTTCTTAAAACGAGATATCGCATCTCATTTCTATGTTTCGTGACAACATATAATATTCATTGCGAAGTGTTATGTATACCTCGCATACACTTCAAAAGAATGTTAATGCGACACTTGCTTGCTAGGAAATAGCGTTTGCAGATTTCTGCGTATCGTAGCAATAGAGTTCTAATGCTTCTTATATCGCGAGATCGCATCTCATATTTATGTTTCACGATAAGATATAATATTCATTGCGATGTGTTATGTATACCTCGCATACACTTCAAATGAATGTAAATGCGACAGTTCCTTGCTAGGAAGTAGCGATTGCAGATGTCTACGTATCGAAGCAATAGAGTTCTAATGCTTCTTGAAACGGGATATCGCATCTCATTTCCATGTTTCATGATAAGATATAATATTCATTGCGATGTGTCGTGTATACTTCGAATTCACATCAAAAGAATGTAAATGCGACACTTCCTTGCTAGGAAGTATCGTTTGCAGATATCTACGTATCGAAGCACTAGAGTCCTAATGCTTCTTAAATCGCCAAGTCGCATCTCATTTCTGTGTTTCATGATAAGATATGATATTCATTGTGGAGTGTTATGTATACCTCGCATTCACTTCAAAAGAATGTAATTGCGACACTTCCTTGCTAGGAAATTGCGTTTGCAGATTACTACGTATCGAAGCAATAGAGTTCTAATGCTTCTTAAAACGTGATATCGCACTTCTATGTTTGATGATGAGATATAATATTCATTGCGAAGTGTCATGTATACCTCGTATTCACTTCAAAGGAATGTAAATGCGACTCTTCCTTGCTAGGAAATAGCGTTTGCAGATGTCTGCGTATCATAGCAGTAGTGTTCTACTGCTTCTTAAAACGCGATAGCGCATACCATTTCTATGTTTCATGATAAAATATAATATTCATTGCGAAGTGTTACGTATACCTCGTCTACACTTCATAATAATGTAACTGCCACACTTTCTTGCTAGAGAAGGCGTTTCCAGATGTCCACGTGTCGAAGCAACATAGTTCTATTCCTTCTTCAAACGCGATATCGCATCTCATTTGTAAGTTTCATGATATGATATAATATTCATTGCGAAGTGTCATGTATACCTCGTATTCACTTCAAATGAATGTGAGTGCGACACTTCCTTGCAAGGAAATAGTGTTTGCAGATGTCTACGCATCGAAGCAATAGAGTTCTAATGTTTCTTGAAACGCGATATCGCATCACACGTCTATGTTTCATGATAAGATATAATATTCATTGCGAAGTGTTACGCACACCTCGTATACACTTCAAATGAATGTAAATGCGACACTTCCTTGCTAGGAAATAGCGACTGCAGATGTCTATATATCGAAGCAATAGAGTTCTAATGCTTCTCAAAACGCGATATCGCATCTCATTTCTATGTTTCATGATGAGATATAATATTCATTGCGAAGTGTCATGCATATCTCGGTTACACACTAAATGAATGTAAGTGCGACACTCCCGTGCTAGGGAGTTGCGTTTGCAGATATCTACGTTTCGAAGCAATAGAGTTCTAATGCTTCTTGAAACGCGATATCGCATCACACGTCTATGTTTCATGATAAGATATAATATTCATTGCGAAGTGTTACGCACACCTCGTATACACTTCAAATGAATGTAAATGCGACACTTCCTTGCTAGGAAATAGCGACTGCAGATGTCTATATATCGAAGCAATAGAGTTCTAATGCTTCTCAAAACGCGATATCGCATCACATTTCTATGTTTCATGATAGGATATAATATTCATTGCGAAGTGTCATGAATACCTCGTAATCACTACAAAAGAATGTAAATGCGACACTTCCTTGCTTGGAAATAGCGTTTCCGGATGTCTACGTATCGTAGCAACAGAGTTCTAAATCTTCATAAATTCAAGGTATCGCATCTCATTTCTATGTTTCATGATAAGATATGATATTTATTGCGAAGTGTCACTTATACCTCGCATACACTTCAATTGAATGTAAATGCTATACTTCCTTGCTAGGAAATAGCGATCGCAGATGTCTACGTATCGAAGCGATAGAGTTCTAATGCTTCTTAAATCGCGATATCGCTTCTTTTTTCTATGTTTCACGATAAGATATACTATTTATTGTGGAGTGTTATGAATACCTCGTATTCACCTCAAAAGAATGTAACTGCGACACTTCATTACTAGGAAATAGCGTTTGCAGATGTCTACGTATCGTAGCAATAGTGTTCTAATGCATCTTAAAACGTGATATCGCATCTCATTTCTATGTTTCACGTTAAGATATAATATTCATTGCGAAGTGTCACTTATACCTCGCACACGCTTCAAGTGAATGTAAGTGCTACACTTCCTTGCTAGGATATATCATTTGCAGATGTCTACGTATCGTGGCAATAGGGTTCTAATGCTTCTTATAACGCGATATCGCATCTCATTTCTATGTCTCATGATAAGATATAATATTCATTGCGAAGTGTCGTGTATACTTCGAATTCATATCAAAAGAATGTAAATGCGACACTTCCTTGCTAGGAAGTATCGTTTGCAGATATCTACGTATCGAAGCACTAGAGTCCTAATGCTTCTTAAATCGCCAAATCGCATCTCATTTCTGTGTTTCATGATAAGATATGATATTCATTGTGGAGTGTTATGTATACCTCGCATTCACTTCAAAAGAATGTAATTGCGACACTTCCTTGCTAGGAAATTGCGTTTGCAGATTACTAGGTATCGAAGCAATAGAGTTCTAATGCTTCTTAAAACGTGATATCGCACTTCTATGTTTGATGATGAGATATAATATTCATTGCGAAGTGTCATGTATACCTCGTATTCACTTCAAAGGAATGTAAATGCGACACTTCCTTGCTAGGAAATAGCGTTTGCAGATGTCTGCGTATCATAGCAGTAGAGTTCTACTGCTTCTTAAAACGCGATAGCGCATATCATTTCCATGTTTCATGATAAAATATAATATTCATTGCGAAGTGTTACGTATACCTCGTTTACACTTCATAATAATGTAACTGCCACACTTCCTTGCTAGAGAAGGCGTTTCCAGATGTCCACGTGTCGAAGCAACATAGTTCCATTCCTTCTTCAAACGCGATATCGCATCTCATTTGTAAGTTTCATGATATGATATAATATTCATTGCGAAGTGTCATGTATACCTCGTATTCACTTCAAATGAATGTGAGTGCGACACTTCCTTGCAAGGAAATAGTGTTTGCAGATGTCTACGTATCGAAGCAATAGAGTTCTAATGTTTCTTGAAACGCGATATCGCATCACACATCTATGTTTCATGATAAGATATAATACTCACTGCGAAGTGTTACGCATACCTCGTATACACTTCAAATGAATGAAAGTGCGAGACTTCCTTGCTAGGAAGTAGCGTTTGCTGTTGTCTACGTATCGAACCAATAGTGTTCTGATGATCCTTAAAACGCGATATCGCACCTCATTTCTATGTTTCATGATGAGATACAATATTCATTGCGAAGTGTTATGTATACCTCGTCTACACTTCAAAAGAATGCAAATGCTACACTTCCTTGCTAGGAAATAACGTTTGTAGATGTCTACGTATCGAAGAAATAGAGTTTTATGCTTCTCAAATCGGGATATCGCATCTCATTCCTATGTTTCATGACAAGATATAATATTCATTGCGAAGTGTCATGTATACCTCGTATTCACTTCAAATGAATGTGAGTGCGACACTTCCTTGCTAGGAAATAGCGTTTGCAGATGTCTACGTTTCGAAGCAATAGAGTTCTAATGCTTCTTAAAGCGGGATATCGCATCTCAATTCTATGTTTCATTATAAGATATAATATTCATTGCGAAGTGACATGCATACCACGTATTCACTTCAAAAGAATGTAAATGCGACGCTTCCTTGCTAGGAAATAGCGTTTGCAGATGTTTACGTATCGAAGCAATTGAGTTGTAATGCTTCTTAAATCGCGATATCGAATCTCATTCATATGTTTCGATATAAGATATAATATTCATTGTGTAGTGTTATGTATACCTCGCATATAATTCAAAAGAATGTAACTGCGACACTTCCTTGCTAGGAAAAAGCGTTTGCAGATGTCTGCGTATCGTAGCATTAGATTTCTAATGCATCTCAAAACGCGATATTGCATCTCATTTCTATGATTCATGATAAGATATAATATTTATTGCGAAGTGTCACGTATACATCGCATACACTTCAAATGAATGTAAATGCGAAACTTCCTTGCTAGGAAATAGCGTTTGCAGAAGTCTACGTATCGTAGCAATAGAGACCTAATGCTTCTTAAAACGCGATATCGCCCCCCATTTCTGTGATTCATGATAAGAGATAACATTCAATGCGAAGTGTCATGTATACCTCGTATTCACTTAAAAAGAATGTAAATGCGACACTTCCCTGCTAGGAAATAGCGTTTCCAGATGTCTACGTATCGAAACAATTGAGTCCTAATGCTTCTTATAACGAGATGTCGCATCTCATTTCGATGTTTCATGATAAGATATAATATTCATTGCGAAGTGTCATGTATACCTCGTATTAACTTCAAAAGAATGTAAATGCGACACTTCCATGCTAGGAAATAGCGTTTGCAGCTGTGTGCGTATCGCAGCAATAGAGTTCTAAAGCTCCTTAAAACGTGATATCGCATCTCACTTCTATGTTTCATGATATGGGATAATATTCATTGCGAAGTGTCACGTATACCTCGTACTCACTGCTGGAGAATGTAAATGAGACACTTCCTTGCTAGGAAATAGCGTCTGCAGATGTCTACGTATCGAAGCAATAGAGTTTTAATGCTCCTTATATCGCGATATCGCATCCCATTTCTTTGTTTCATGATTAGATATAATATTCATTGCGAATTGTCATGTATGTCTCGTATTCACTTCAAAAGAATGTAAATGCGACACTTCCTTGTTAGGAATTAGTGTTTGCATATGTCCACGTATCGAAGGAATAGAGTTTTAATGCTCCTTAATTCGCGATATCGCATGTCATTTCTTTGTTTCATGATAAGATATAATATTCATTGCGAAGTGTCATGTAAAGCACGTATTCTCTTCAAAAGATTGAAAATGCCACACTTGCTTGCTGGGATATAGCGTTTCCAAATGTCTACGTATCGAAGCAAAAGAGATGTAGTGCTCCTTAGAACGCGATATGGCATCTCACTTCTATGTTTCATGATATGATATTATATTCATTGCGAAGTGTTACGTATACCTCCTCCACACTTCAAAAGAATGTAAATGCCAAACATCCTTGCTAGGAGATGCGTTTCCAGATGTCTATGTATCGAAGCAATAGAGTTCTAATGCTTCTTAAATCGCGATATCGCATCTGATTTCTATGTTTCATGGTAAGATATAATATTTATTGCGGACTGTAATAAATACTTCGTCTACACTTCAAAAGAATGTAAGTGCACACTTCCTTGCAAGGAAATAGCGTTTGCAGATCTCTGCGTATCGAAGCAATAGTTTTCTAATGCTTCTTAAAACGCGATATCCCATCGCATGTCTATGTTTCACGATAAGATATAATATTCGTTGTGGAGTGTTATGTATACCTCGTATTCTCTTCAATAGAATTTAAATGCGACACATCCTTGCTAGGAAATAATGTTTGCAGATGTCTACGTATCGAAGCAATAGAGTTCTAATGCTTCTCCAAACGCGATATTGCATCTCATTTCTATGTTTCATGATAAGATATAATATTCTTTGCGAAGTGTCATGTATACCTCGTATTCACTTCAAAAGAATGTATGTGCGACACTTTCTTCCTAGGAAATAGCATCTGCAGATATCTACGTATCGTAGCAATAGTGTTCTAATATTTCTTAAAACGAGATATCGCATCTCATTTCTATGTTTTAGGATAAGATATAATATTCATTGCGGAGTGTTATGTATACGTCGTATTCACCTCTACAGAATGTAAATGCGACACTTCCTTGCTAGGAAATAGCGTCTGCAGATATCGACGTATCGTAGCAATAGAGTTCTAATGCTTCCTAAATCGCGATATCGCACCTCATTTCTATGTTTCATGATAATATAAAATATTCATTGTGCAATGTTATGTATACCTCGCATTCACTTCAAAAGAATGTGAATGCGACACTTCCTTGCTAGGAAGTAGCGTCTGTAGATGTATTCGTATCGAAGCAATGGGGTTCAAATGCATCTTAAACCGCGATATCGCATCTCACTTCTATGTTTCATGATAAGATACAATATTCATTGCCAAGTGTCATGTATACCTCGTATTCACTTCAAAAGAATGTAAATGCTACACTTCCTTGCTAGGAAATAGCGTTTGCAGGTGCCTACGTATCGAAGCAACAGATTTCTGATGCTGCTTAAATCGCGATATCGCATCTCATTTCTATGTTTCATGATAGGATATAATATTCATTGCGAAGTGTTATGTATATCTCGTCTACACTTCAGATGAATGTAAATGCGACACTTCCCAGCTAGGTAATATCGTTTGCAGATATCTACCTATCGAAGCAATGGAATTCTAATGCTTCTTAAAACGCGCTTTCGCATCTCATTTCTATGTTTCATGATAAGACATGATATTCATTGCCAAGTGGCATGTATACCTCGCGTACACTTCAAATGAATGTAAATGCGACACTTCCTTGCTAGGAAATAGCGTTTGCAGTTGTCTACGTTTCGAAGCAATAGAGTTCTAATGCTTCTTAAAACGCGCCTTCGCATCTCATTTCTATGTTTCATGATAAGGTATAATATTCATTGTGAAGTGACATGCATACCTCGTATTCACTTCAATTGAATGTAAATGCGACACTTCCATTCTAGGAAATTACGTTTCCAGATGTCTACGTATCGAAGCAATAGAGTTCTAATGCGCCTTAAGTCGCGATATCGCATCTCATTTCTATGTTTCATGATAAGATATGATATTCATTGCCAAGTGGCATGTATACCTCGCATACACTTCAAATGAATGTAAATGCGACACTTCCTTGCTAGGAAATAGCGCCTGCAGATATCTACGTATCGTAGCAATAGAGTTCTAATTCTTCTTAAAACGCGATATCGCATCTCATTTGTATGCTTCATGATAAGGTACAATATTGATTGCGAAGTGCCATGTATACCTCGCATTCATTTCAAAACAATGTAAATGCGACACTTGCTTGCTAGGAAATAGCGTTTGCAGATGTCTACGTATCGAAGCAATAGAGATCTAATGCTTCTTAAATCGCGATATCGCATCTCATTCCTATGTTTCATGAAAAGATATAATATTCATTGTGCAGTGTTATGTATACCTCGTATTCACTTCAAAAGAATGATAATGCGCCACTTCCTTGCTAGGAAATAGCGTTTGCAGATGTCTATGTATCGTAGCAATAGGGTTCTAATTCTTCTTAAAACGCGATATGGCATCTCATTTCTATGTTTCATGATAAGATACAATATTCATTGCGAAGTATCATGTATACCTCGTATTCCCTTCAAAAGAATGTAAATGCGACACTTCCTTACTAGGAAATAGAGTTTGTAGATGTCTCCGTATCGAAGCAATAGAGTTCTAACGCTTCTTAAAACGAGATGTCGCATCTCATTTGTATGTTTCATGATAAGATTTAATATTCATTGCGAAGTGTCATGTATACCTCGCATACACTACAAATGAATGTAGATGCGACACTTCCTTGCTAGGAAGTAGCGTTTGCAGATGTCTACGTATCGAAGCAACAGAGTACTAATGCTTCTTAAAACGAGATATCGCATCACATTTCTGTGTTTTATGATAAGATATAATATTCATTGTGCAGTGTTATGTATACCTCGTATTCACCTCAATAGAATGTAAATGCGACACTTCCTTGCTAGGAAATAGCGTTTGCAGATGACTACGTATCGTAGCAATAGTGTTCTGGTGCTACTTAAATCGCGATATCGCATCTCACTTCTATGTATCATGATAAGATATAATATTCATTACGAAGTGTTATGTATACCTCGTATTCACTTCAAAAGAAAGTAAATGCGACACATACTTGCTAGGAAATAGCGCTACCAGATGTCTAGGTATCGGAACAATAGAGTTCTAATGCTTCTTAAAACGAGATGTCGCATCTCATTTCTATGTTTCATGATAAGGTGTAATATACATTGCGAAGTGCCATGCATATCTCGTATTCACTTCAAATGAATGTAAATGCGACACTTCCCTGCTAGGAAATAGCGTTTGCAGATGTCTACGTATCGAGGCAATAGTGTTCTACTGCTTCTTAAAACGGGATAACGCATCTCATTTCTATGTATCATGATAAGATATAATATTCATTGCGAGGTAACGTGTATACCTCGTATTCACTTCAAAAGAATGTAAATGCGACACTTCCTTGCCAGAAGATAGCGTTTCCAGATGTCTACGTATCGAAGCAATGGAGTCCTAAAGCTTCTTGAAACGCGATATCGCATCTCAGTTCTATGTCTCATGATAAGATATAATATCCATTACGAAGTGTTATGTATACCTCGTATTCATTTCAATTGAATGTAAATGCGACACTTCCTTGCTAGAAAATAGCGTTTGCAGATGTCTGCGTACCGTAGCAATAGGGTTCCAATGCTTCTCAAAACGAGATATCGCATCTCATTTCTATGTTTCATTATGAGAGATAATATTCATTGCGGAGTGTCATGTATACCTCGTATTCACTTCAAAAGAATGTGTAAATGGGACACTTCCTGGCTAGGAAATAGCGTTTGCAGAAGCCTACGTATCGTAGCAATATAGTTCTAATGTTTCGTAAAACGCAATATCGCATCTCATTTCTATGTTTCATGGTAAGATAAAATAATCATTGCGAAGTGTCACTTATACCTCGCATACACTTCAAATGAATGTAAATGCGACACTTCATTTCTAGTAAATAGAGTTTGCAGATGTTTACGTATCGTAGCAATAGAGTTCTAATGCCTCCCAGAACGCGATATCGCACCTTATTTCGATGTTTCATGATAAGATATAATATTCATTGCGAAGTGTCACTTATATCTCGCATACAATAAAAAAGAAAGTAAATGCGACACTTCCTTGCATGGAAATAGCGTTTGCAGATGTCTACGTATCGAAGCAATAGGGTTCCAATGCTTCTCAAAACGAGATATCGCATCTCATTTCTATGTCCCATGATAAGATATATTATTCATTGCTCAGTGTTTTGCATACCTCGCATACACTTCAAAAGAATGTAAATGCGACACTTCCTTGCTAGCAAATAGCGTTTGGAGATATCTACGTATCGAAGCAATAAAGTTCTAATGCTTCATAAATCGCCATATCGCATTTCATTTCTACGTTTCATGATAGGATATAATATTCATTGTGGAGCGTTATGTATACCTCGTATTCACTTCAAAAGGACGTAAATGCGACACATCCTTGCTAGGAAATAGCGTTTGCAGATGTCTACGTATCGAAGGAATAGAGTTCTAATGCTTCTTAGAACGCGAAATCGCATCTCATTTCTATGGTTTGTGATAAGATATAATATTCATTGCGAAGTGTTATGTACTCCACGTCTACATGTCAACTGAATGTAAATGCGACGCTTCCTTTCTTGGAAATCGCGTTCCCAGATGTCGACGTATCGAGGCAATAGGGTTCTAATGCTTCTTAAAACGAGATGTCGCCTCTTATTTCTATGTCTCATGATAAGATATATTATTCATTGCGGAGTGTTAAGTATACCTGGCATACACTTCCAATGAATGTAAATGCGACACATCCCTGCTAGGAAATAGCGTTTCCAGATGTCTACGTGTTGAAGCAATGGATTTCTAATGCTTCCTAAAACGCGATATCGCATCTCATTTCTATGTTTCATGATAAGATATAATATTCATTGCGAAGTGTTATGTACTCCTCATATTCACTTCAAATGAATGTAAATGCGACACTTCCTTCCTAGGAAGTAGCGTTTCCAGAACTGTACGTATCGAAGCAATAGAGTTCTAATGCTTCTTAAAACGCCATATCGCATCTCATTTCTATGATTCATGATATGATGTAATATTCATTACGAAGTGTCATGTATACCTCGTATTCACTTCAAAAGAAAGTAAATGCGACACATACTTGCTAGGAAATAGCGCTACCAGATGTCTAGGTATCGGAACAATAGAGTTCTAATGCTTCTTAAAACGAGATGTCGCATCTCATTTCTATGTTTCATGATAAGATATAATGTTAATTGCGAAGTGCCACGTATACCTCGCACACGCTACAAATGAATGTAAATTGCGACACTTCGTTGCTAGGAAATTACGTTTGCAGATGTCTACTTATCGAGGCAACTGAGTTCTCATGCTTCTTAGAACGCGATGTCGAATCACATTTCTATGTTTCATGATAAGATATAATATTCATTGCGAAGTGTCACGTATAGCTCGTATTCACTTGAAAACAATGTAAATGCGACGCTTCCTTGCTAGGAAATAGCGTTCGCAGATGTCTACGTATCGAAGCAATAGATTTCTAATGCTTCTTAAATCTAGATATCGCATTTAATTTCAAAGTTTCATGATAAGATATAATATTCATTGCGAAGTGCCACTTATACCTCGCATGCGCTTCAAATGAATGTAAATGCGACACTTCATTGCTAGGAAATAGCGTTTGCAGATGTCTCCGTATCGAAGCAATAAAGTTCTAATGCTTCTTAAATCGCGATATCGCATTTCATCTCTATGTTTCGTGATAAGGTAGAATATTCATTGTGGAGTGTTATGTATACCCCGTATTCACTTCAAATGATTGTAATTGCGACACTTCCTTGCTAGGAAATAGCGTTTGAAGGTGTCTATATATCGAAGCAATAGGGTTCTAATGCTTCTTAAAACGCAATATCGCATTTCATTTCAATGTTTCATGATAAGATATAATATTCATTGCGGAATGTCATGTATATCTCGTTTTCACTTCAAAAGAATGTAAATGCGACATTTCATTGCTAGGAAATAGCGTTTGCAGATGTCTACGTGTCGAAGCAATTGTGTTCTAATGCCTCTTAAAACGCGATATCGCATCTCATTTATATGTTTCATGATAAGATAACATATTAGTTGCGAAGTGTCATGTATACCACGCATACACTTCAAATCAATGTAAATGCGACACTTCCTTGCTAGGAAATAGCGTTGGCAGAAGTCTACGTATCGAACCAATAGAGTTCTAGTGCTTCTTATAACGCCATATCGCATCGCATTCCTATGGCTCATAATAATATATAATATTCAATGTGTTGTGTTATGTATACCTCGCATTCACTTCAAATGATTGTAAATGCGACACTTCCTTGCTAGGATATAGCGATGGCAGACGTCTACGTATCGAAGCAACAGAGTTATAATGCTTCTTAAAACGAGGTATGGCATCTCATTACTATGTTTTATGATAAGATATAATGTTCATTGTGCAGTGTTACGTATACCTCGCATACACTACAAATGAATATAAATGCGACACTTCCTTGCTAGGAAGTAGCGTCTGCAGATGTCTACGTATCGAAGCAATAGAGTTCTAATGCTTCTTAAATCGCCATGTCGCATCTCATTTCTATGTTTCATGATAAGTTATGATATTCATTGTGGAGTGTTATGTATACCTCGTATTCACTTCAAAAGAATGTAAATGCGACACTTCCTTCCTAGGAAATAGCTTCCGCAGATATCTACGAATCGTGGCAATGGTGTTCTAATGTTTCTTAAAACGAGTTATCGCATCTCATTTCTATGTTTTAGGATAAGATATAATATTCATTGCGGAGTGTCATGTATACTTCGTATTCACTTCAAAATGAATGTAAATGCCACACTTCCTTGCTAGGAAATAGCGTTTGCAGATGTCTACGTACCGAACCAATAGACTTCGAATGCGCCTTAAATCGTCTTATCACATCTCATTTCTATGTTTCATGATAATATATAATATTCATTGTGAAGTGTCATGTATACCTCGTATTCCTTTCAATAGAATGTAAGTGCGACATTTCCTAGCTAGGAAATAGCGTCTGCAGATATCTATGGATCGTAGCAATAGTGTTCTAATTCTTCTTAAAACGCGATATCGCATCTCATTTCAATGTTTCAAGATAAGATATAATATTCATTGCGAAGTGTCTTGTATACCTCGCGTACACTTCAACTGAATGTAAATGCGACACTTCCTTGCTAGGAAATAGCGATGGCAGATGTCTACGTATCGAAGCAATAGATTTCTAATGCTGCTTATATCGCGATATCGCATCTCATTTCTATGTTTCATGATAAGAAATAATATTCATTGTGTAGTGTTATCTATACCTCGTATTCACTTCAAAAGAATTATAATGCGTCACATCCTTGCTAGGAAATAGCATTTGTAGATGTCTACGTATGGAACCAATAGAATTATAATGCTTCTTAAATCGTCATATCGCATCTCATTTCTGTGATTCATGATAAGGTATCATATTCATTGCGAAGTGTCATGTGTACCTCGTATTCCTTTCAATAGAATGTAATTGCTGCACTTCCATGCTAGGAAGTAGCGTTTGCAGGTGTCTACGTATCGAAGCAATAGATTTCTAATGCGCCTTAAATCGTCATATCAAATCTCATTTCTATGTTTCATGATAAGATACAATATTCATTGCGAAGTGTCATGTATACCTCGCATACACTTCAAATGAATGTAAATGCGACACTTCATTTCTAGTAAATAGAGTTTGCAGATGTTTACGTATCGTAGCAATAGAGTTCTAATGCCTCCCAGAACGCGATATCGCACCTTATTTCGATGTTTCATGATAAGATATAATATTCATTGCGAAGTGTCACTTATATCTCGCATACAATAAAAAAGAAAGTAAATGCGACACTTCCTTGCATGGAAATAGCGTTTGCAGATGTCTACGTATCGAAGCAATAGGGTTCCAATGCTTCTCAAAACGAGATATCGCATCTCATTTCTATGTCCCATGATAAGATATATTATTCATTGCTCAGTGTTTTGCATACCTCGCATACACTTCAAAAGAATGTAAATGCGACACTTCCTTGCTAGCAAATAGCGTTTGGAGATATCTACGTATCGAAGCAATAAAGTTCTAATGCTTCATAAATCGCCATATCGCATTTCATTTCTACGTTTCATGATAGGATATAATATTCATTGTGGAGCGTTATGTATACCTCGTATTCACTTCAAAAGGACGTAAATGCGACACATCCTTGCTAGGAAATAGCGTTTGCAGATGTCTACGTATCGAAGGAATAGAGTTCTAATGCTTCTTAGAACGCGAAATCGCATCTCATTTCTATGGTTTGTGATAAGATATAATATTCATTGCGAAGTGTTATGTACTCCACGTCTACATGTCAACTGAATGTAAATGCGACGCTTCCTTTCTTGGAAATCGCGTTCCCAGATGTCGACGTATCGAGGCAATAGGGTTCTAATGCTTCTTAAAACGAGATGTCGCCTCTTATTTCTATGTCTCATGATAAGATATATTATTCATTGCGGAGTGTTAAGTATACCTGGCATACACTTCCAATGAATGTAAATGCGACACATCCCTGCTAGGAAATAGCGTTTCCAGATGTCTACGTGTTGAAGCAATGGATTTCTAATGCTTCCTAAAACGCGATATCGCATCTCATTTCTATGTTTCATGATAAGATATAATATTCATTGCGAAGTGTTATGTACTCCTCATATTCACTTCAAATGAATGTAAATGCGACACTTCCTTCCTAGGAAGTAGCGTTTCCAGAACTGTACGTATCGAAGCAATAGAGTTCTAATGCTTCTTAAAACGCCATATCGCATCTCATTTCTATGATTCATGATATGATGTAATATTCATTACGAAGTGTCATGTATACCTCGTATTCACTTCAAAAGAAAGTAAATGCGACACATACTTGCTAGGAAATAGCGCTACCAGATGTCTAGGTATCGGAACAATAGAGTTCTAATGCTTCTTAAAACGAGATGTCGCATCTCATTTCTATGTTTCATGATAAGGTATAATATACATTGCGAAGTGCCATGCATATCTCGTATTCACTTCAAATGAATGTAAATGCGACACTTCCCTGCTAGGAAAATCGCTTAAATGATGTCTACGTATCGAAGCAATAGAGTTGTAGTGACTCTTATATCGCGATGTCGCAACTCATTTCTCTGTTTCATGATAGGATATAATATTCATTGCGAAGTGCCACTTATACCTCGCATACACTTCAAATGAATGTAAATGCGACACTTCATTTCTAGTAAATAGAGTTTGCAGATGTTTACGTATCGTAGCAATAGAGTTCTAATGCCTCCCAGAACGCGATATCGCACCTTATTTCGATGTTTCATGATAAGATATAATATTCATTGCGAAGTGTCACTTATATCTCGCATACAATAAAAAAGAAAGTAAATGCGACACATCCTTGCATGGAAATAGCGTTTGGAGATATCTACGTATCGAAGCAATAAGGTTCTAATGCTTCTTAAATCGCCATTTCGCATTTCATTTCTACGTTTCATGATAGGATATAATATTCATTGTGGAGCGTTATGTATACCTCGTATTCACTTCAAAAGGACGTAAATGCGACACATCCTTGCTAGGAAATAGCGTTTGCAGATGTCTACGTATCGAAGCAATAGAGTTCTAATGCTTCTTAAATCGCGATACCGCATCTCATTTCTATGTTTCATGATAAGATATAATGTTAATTGCGAAGTGTCACGTATACCTCGCACACGCTACAAATGAATGTAAATTGCGACACTTCGTTGCTAGGAAATTACGTTTGCAGATGTCTACTTATCGAGGCAACTGAGTTCTCATGCTTCTTAGAACGCGATGTCGAATCACATTTCTATGTTTCATGATAAGATATAATATTCATTGCGAAGTGTCACGTATAGCTCGTATTCACTTGAAAACAATGTAAATGCGACGCTTCCTTGCTAGGAAATAGCGTTCGCAGATGTCTACGTATCGAAGCAATAGATTTCTAATGCTTCTTAAATCTAGATATCGCATTTAATTTCAAAGTTTCATGATAAGATATAATATTCATTGCGAAGTGCCACTTATACCTCGCATGCGCTTCAAATGAATGTAAATGCGACACTTCATTGCTAGGAAATAGCGTTTGCAGATGTCTCCGTATCGAAGCAATAAAGTTCTAATGCTTCTTAAATCGCGATATCGCATTTCATCTCTATGTTTCGTGATAAGGTAGAATATTCATTGTGGAGTGTTATGTATACCCCGTATTCACTTCAAATGATTGTAAATGCGACACTTCCTTGCTAGGAAATAGCGTTTGAAGGTGTCTATATATCGAAGCAATAGGGTTCTAATGCTTCTTAAAACGCAATATCGCATTTCATTTCAATGTTTCATGATAAGATATAATATTCATTGCGGAATGTCATGTATATCTCGTTTTCACTTCAAAAGAATGTAAATGCGACATTTCATTGCTAGGAAATAGCGTTTGCAGATGTCTACGTGTCGAAGCAATTGTGTTCTAATGCCTCTTAAAACGCGATATCGCATCTCATTTATATGTTTCATGATAAGATAACATATTAGTTGCGAAGTGTCATGTATACCACGCATACACTTCAAATCAATGTAAATGCGACACTTCCTTGCTAGGAAATAGCGTTGGCAGAAGTCTACGTATCGAACCAATAGAGTTCTAGTGCTTCTTATAACGCCATATCGCATCGCATTCCTATGGCTCATAATAATATATAATATTCAATGTGTTGTGTTATGTATACCTCGCATTCACTTCAAATGATTGTAAATGCGACACTTCCTTGCTAGGATATAGCGATGGCAGACGTCTACGTATCGAAGCAACAGAGTTATAATGCTTCTTAAAACGAGGTATGGCATCTCATTACTATGTTTTATGATAAGATATAATGTTCATTGTGCAGTGTTACGTATACCTCGCATACACTACAAATGAATATAAATGCGACACTTCCTTGCTAGGAAGTAGCGTCTGCAGATGTCTACGTATCGAAGCAATAGAGTTCTAATGCTTCTTAAATCGCCATGTCGCATCTCATTTCTATGTTTCATGATAAGTTATGATATTCATTGTGGAGTGTTATGTATACCTCGTATTCACTTCAAAAGAATGTAAATGCGACACTTCCTTCCTAGGAAATAGCTTCCGCAGATATCTACGAATCGTGGCAATGGTGTTCTAATGTTTCTTAAAACGAGTTATCGCATCTCATTTCTATGTTTTAGGATAAGATATAATATTCATTGCGGAGTGTCATGTATACTTCGTATTCACTTCAAAATGAATGTAAATGCCACACTTCCTTGCTAGGAAATAGCGTTTGCAGATGTCTACGTACCGAACCAATAGACTTCGAATGCGCCTTAAATCGTCTTATCACATCTCATTTCTATGTTTCATGATAATATATAATATTCATTGTGAAGTGTCATGTATACCTCGTATTCCTTTCAATAGAATGTAAGTGCGACATTTCCTAGCTAGGAAATAGCGTCTGCAGATATCTATGGATCGTAGCAATAGTGTTCTAATTCTTCTTAAAACGCGATATCGCATCTCATTTCAATGTTTCAAGATAAGATATAATATTCATTGCGAAGTGTCTTGTATACCTCGCGTACACTTCAACTGAATGTAAATGCGACACTTCCTTGCTAGGAAATAGCGTTGGCAGATGTCTACGTATCGAAGCAATAGATTTCTAATGCTGCTTATATCGCGATATCGCATCTCATTTCTATGTTTCATGATAAGAAATAATATTCATTGTGTAGTGTTATCTATACCTCGTATTCACTTCAAAAGAATTATAATGCGTCACATCCTTGCTAGGAAATAGCATTTGTAGATGTCTACGTATGGAACCAATAGAATTATAATGCTTCTTAAATCGTCATATCGCATCTCATTTCTGTGATTCATGATAAGGTATCATATTCATTGCGAAGTGTCATGTGTACCTCGTATTCCTTTCAATAGAATGTAATTGCTGCACTTCCATGCTAGGAAGTAGCGTTTGCAGGTGTCTACGTATCGAAGCAATAGATTTCTAATGCGCCTTAAATCGTCATATCAAATCTCATTTCTATGTTTCATGATAAGATACAATATTCATTGCGAAGTGTCATGTATACCTCGCATACACTTCAAATGATTGTAAATGCGACACTTCCTTGCTTGGAAATAGTGTTTGCAGATGTCTACGTATCGTAGCATTAAATTTCTAATGCTTCTCAGAACGCGATATCGCATCTCATTTCTATGTTTCATGATATGATATAATATTCATTGCGAAGTGTCTTGTATACCTCGCATACACTTCAACTGAATGTAAATGAGACACTTCCTTGCTAGGAAATAGCGTTGGCAGATGTCTACGTATCGAAGCAATAGTGTACTAATGCTTCTTAAATCGCCGTATCGCATCTCATTTCTATGTTTCATGATAAGATATAATATTCACTGTGGATTGTTGTGTATACCTCGTATTCCCCTCAACAGAATGTAAATGCGACACTTCACTGGGAAGTAGCGTTTGCAGATGTCTACGTATCGAAGCAATAGAGATCCAATGCTTCTTAAATCGCGATATCTCATCTCATTTCTATGTTTCATGATAATATATAATATTCATTGCGATGTGGCATGTATACCTTGTATTCTCTTCAAAAGAATGTAAATGCGACACGTCCTTGCTGAAATAGCGTTTGTAGATGTCTACGTATCGTAGCATTAGAGTTCTAATGCTTCTCAAAACGCGATATTGCACCTCATTTCTATGTTTCATGATAAGATATAATATTCAATGTGCAGTGTTATGTATATCTCGTATTCACTTCCAAAGAATGTAAATGCGACACTTCCTTGTTAGGAAATAGCGTCCGCAGATATCTACGTATCGTAGCAATAGAGTTCTAATGCTTCTTAAATCGCCATATCGCATCTCATTTCTATGTTTCATTATAAGATATAACATTCATTAGGAAGTGTCATGTATACCTGGCATATACTTCAAATGAATGTAAACGCAACACTTCCTTGCTAGGAAATAGCGTTTGCAGATGTCTACGTATGGTAGCAATAGAGTTCTAATGCGTCTTAAATCGTCATATCGCATTTCATTCCTATGTTTTATGGTAAGATATATTATTCATTGTGCAGTGTTATGTATACCACGTATTCACTTCAATAGAATGTAAATGCGACACTTCCTTGCTAAGAAACAGCGTTTACAGATGTCTACGTATCGTAGCATTAGAGTTCTAATCCTTCTTAGAACGCGAATCGATCCTCATTTCTATGTTCCATGATTAGATATAATATTCATTGTGGAGTGTTATGTATACCTCGTATTCACTTCAAAAGATTGTAAATGCGTCTCTTCCTTGCTAGGAAATAGCGTCTGCAGATATCTACGTAGCAATAGAGTACTAATGCTTCTTACAACGAGATATCGCATCTCATTTCTATGTTTTAGGATAAGATATAATATTCATTGCGTAGTGTCAGGTATACTTCGTATTCACTCCAAAAGAATGTAAATGCAACACTTCTTTCTTTGGAAATAGCGTTTGCAGATGTCTACGTATCGAAGCAATAGAGTTTTAATGCTTCTTAAAACTCGATATCGCATCTCATTCCTATGTTTCATGATAAGATATAATATTCATTGCGAAGGGTTTTTTATTCATCGTCTACACTTGAAATGTATGTAAATGCGACACTTCATTTCTAGGAAATTACGTTTTCAGATGTCTACGTATCGAAGCAATAGAATTCTAGTGCTTCTTAAAACGCGATATCGCATCTCACTTCTATGTCTCATGTTAAGATATAATATTCATTGCGAAGTGTCACGTATACCTCGCACACGCTACAAATTAATGTAAATTGCGATACTTCCTTGCTAGGAAATAGCTTTTGCAGATGTCTACGTATCGAAGCAATAGAGTTCTAATGCTTCTTGAAACGGGATATCGCATCTCATTTCTATGTTTCATGATAAGATATAATATTAATTGCGAAGTGTCATGTATACTTTGCATTCACTTCAGAAGAATGTAAATGTGACAGTTCCTTGCTAGGAAATAGCGTCTGCAGATATCGACGTATCGTAGCAATAGAGTTCTAATGCTTCTTAAAACGCGATATCGCATCTCATTTCTATGTTTCATGATAAGATACAATATTCATTGCGAAGTGCTATGTATTCCTCGTCTACAATTCAAATGAATGTTAATGGGACACTTCCTTGCTAGGAAATAGCGTTTGCAGATTTCTACGTATCGAAGCAATATAGATCTAATGCTTCTCATAACGCGATATCGCATCTCATTTCTATGTTTCATGATAAGATATGATATTCATTGCGATGTGTCATGTATACCTTGTACTCACTTCAAAAGAATGTAAATGCGACACTTCCTTGCTAGGAAATAGCGTTTCCAGATGTCTAGGTATCGAAACAATAGTGTTCTAATGCTTCATAAAAGAAGATGTCGCATCTCATTTCTATGTTTCATGATATGATATAGTATTCATTGCGAAGTGTCATGTATTTCTCGCATACACTTCAAATGAATGTAAATGCGACACTTCCTTGGTAGGAAATAGCGTTGGCAGATGTCTACGTATCGAAGCAATTGAGTTCTAATGCTTCTTAAAACGAGATTTCGCATCTCATTTTTATGTTTCATGATAAGATACAATATTTATTGCGAAGTGTCATGTATACCTCGCATACACTTCAAATGAATGTAAATGCGACACTTCCTTGCTTGGAAATAGTGTTTGCAGATGTCTACGTATCGTAGCATTAAATTTCTAATGCTTCTCAAAACGCGATATCGCATCTCATTTCTATGTTTCATGATATGATATAATATTCATTGCGAAGTGTCTTGTATACCTCGCATACACTTCAACTGAATGTAAATGCGACACTTCCTTGCTAGGAAATAGCGTTGGCAGATGTCTACGTATCGAAGCAATAGTGTACTAATGCTTCTTAAATCGCCGTATCGCATCTCATTTCTATGTTTCATGATAAGATATAATATTCACTGTGGATTGTTATGTATACCTCGTATTCCCCTCAACAGAATGTAAATGCGACACTTCACTGGGAAGTAGCGTTTGCAGATGTCTACGTATCGAAGCAATAGAGATCCAATGCTTCTTAAATCGCGATATCTCATCTCATTTCTATGTTTCATGATAATATATAATATTCATTGCGATGTGGCATGTATACCTCGTATTCTCTTCAAAAGAATGTAAATGCGACACATCCTTGATAGGAATTAGCGTTTCCAGATGTCTCCGTATCGAAGCAATAGAGCTCTAATGCTTCTTATATTGCGATATCGCATCTCATTTCTATGTTTCGTGATTAGATATAATATTCCATGTGGACTGTTATGTATACCTCGCATTCCGTGAAAAGAATGTAAATGCGACACTTACTTGCTAGGAAATAGCGTTTGCAGATGTCTACGTATCGCAGCAATAGGGTTCTAATGCTTCTTAAACCTCGATATCCCATCCCATTTCTGTCTCATGACAAGATATAATATTCCTTGCGAAGTGTCATGTGTACCTCGCATACACTTCAAATGAATGTAAATGCGACTCTCCCCTTGCTAGGAAGTAGCGTTTGCAGATATTTACGAATCGGAGCAACAGTGTCCTAATGCTTCTTAAAACGCGATATCGCTCCTCATTTCTATAATTCATGGTAGGATGTTATATTCATTGCGAAATGTCTTGTATATCTCGCATACACTGCAAATGAATGTAAATTCAACACTTCCTTGCCAGGAAATAGCGTTAGCAGATATCTACGTATCGTAGCATTAGAGTTCTAATGCTCCCCAAAACGCGATATTGCATCTCATTCCTATGTTCCATGACAAGATATAATATACATCGTGCAGTGTTATGTATACCTCGTACACACTTCAAATGAATGTAAATGCTACACTTCCTTGCTAGGAAGTAGCGTTTGCAATTGTCTACGTAAGAAGCAATAGAGTTCTAGTGCTTATCAAAACGCGATATCGCATCCCATTTCTATGTTTCATGATAAGATATAATATTCATTGCGACGTGTCATGTATACCTCGCATACACTTCAAATAAATGTAAATGCGATACTTCCTTGCTAGGAAATAGCGTTTGCAGATGTTTACGTATCGTAACAATAGGGTTGCAATGCTTCTCAAATCGCGGTATCGCATCTAATTTCTATGGTTCTTGATAAGATATAATATTCATTGCGAAGTGTCATGTATACCTCGTATTCATTTCAAAAGAATGTAAATTCGTACTTCCTTGATGGGAAGTAGCGTTTGCGGAAGTCTACGTATCGTAGCAATAGAGTTCTAATGCTTCTTAAAACGCGATATGGCATCTCATATCTATGTTTCATGATAAGATATAATATTCATTGCGAAGTGTCATGTATACCTTGTATTTCTTTCAAAAGAATGTAAATGCGACACATCCTTCCTAGGAAGTGGCGTTTGCAGATGTCTACGAATCGAAACAATAGAGTTCTAATGCTTCATAAAACGGGACACCGCATGTCATTTCTATGTTTCATGATAAGATATAATATTATTTGCGAAGTGTCATGGATACCTCGTATTCACTTAAAACGAATGTAAATGCCGCACTTCCTTGCTAGGAAATAGCGTTTGCAGATGTCTCCGTATCGAAGGAATAGGGTTCTAACGCTTCTTAAAACGCAATATAGCATCTCAATTCTATGCTTCATGTTAATATATAATATTCATTGCGAAGTGTCATGTTTACCTCGTATTCACATAAAAAGAATGTAAATGAACGACGCTTCTTTTCGAGGAAATAACCGTTTGCAGATGTCTCCGTATCGTAGCAATAGTGTTCTAATGCTTTTTAAAACGCGATATCGCCTCTCATTTCTATGTTTCATTATAAGATATAATATGCACTGCGTAGTGTTATGTATACCTAGTCTACACTTCAAAAGAATGTAAGTGGCACACTTCCTTCCTAGGAAATAGCGTTGGCAGATGTCTACGTATCGATGCAAAAGAGATCTACTGCTTCTTAAATCGCCATATAGCATCTCATTCCTGTGTTTCATGATAAGATATAATATTCATTGCGAAGTGTCTTGTATACATCGCATACACTTCAAATGAATGTAAATACGACACTTCCTTGCTAGGAAATAGCGTTGTCAGATGTCTACGTATCGAAGCAGTAGAGATCTACTGCTTCTTAAATAGCGATATCGCATCTCATTCCTATGTTTTATGATAGGATATAATATTCATTGCGAAGTGCCGTGTATTCCTCGAATTGACATCAAAAGAATGTAAATACGACACTTCCTTCCTAGGAAGTAGCGTTTGCACATGTCTAAGTATCGAAGCAATAGAGTTCCAATGCTTCTTAAATCGCGATATCGCATCTCATTTCTATGTTTCATGATAAGATATAATATTCATTGTGCAGTGTTATGTATACCAAGTATTGGCTTCAAGAGTATGTAAATGCGACACTTTCTTGCTAGGAGATAGTATTGGCAGGTGTCTACGTATCGAAGCAGTAGAGTTCAAATGCTGCTTAAATCGCGATATCGCATCTCATTTCTATGTTTCATGATGAGATATAATATTCATTGTGCAGTGTTATGTTTATATCGTCTACACTTCAAATGAATATAAATGCGGCAATTCCCTGCTAGGGAATAGCGTTTGCAGATGTCTAGATATCGTAGCAATAGAGTTCTAATGCTTCTCAAAACGCGATATCGCATCTCATTTCTATGCTTCATGATAAGATATAATATTCATTGCTAAGTGTCATGTATACCTCGTTTACACTTCAAATGAATGTAAATGCGACACTTCCTTGCTAGGAAATAGCGTTTGCAGATGTGTACGTATCGAAGAAGTAGAGTTCTAATGCATCTTAATTGGCGATATCGCATCTCATTTCTATGTTTCATGGTTAGATATAATGTTCATTGTGCAGCGTTATGTATACCCCGTATTCACCTCAAAAGAATGTAAATGCGACACTTCCTTGCTAGGAAATAACGTTTCCAGATGTCTACGTATCGAAACAATAGATTTCTAATGCTTAAATCGCGATATCGCATCTCATTTCTATGTTTCATGATAAGATATAATATTCCTTGTGGACTGTTATGTATACCTCGCATTCACGTCAAAAGAATGTAAATGCGACACTTACTTGCTAGGAAATAGCGTTTGCAGATGTCTACGTATCGCAGCAATAGGGTTCTAATGCTTCTTAAACCTCGATATCCCATCCCATTTCCGTCTCATGACAAGATATAATATTCCTTGCGAAGTGTCATGTGTACCTCGCATACACTTCAAATGAATGTAAATGCGACTCTCCCCTTGCTAGGAAGTAGCGTTTGCAGATATTTACGAATCGGAGCAACAGTGTCCTAATGCGTCTTAAAACGCGATATCGCCCCTCATTTCTATAATTCATGGTAGGATGTTATATTCATTGCGAAATGTCTTGTATATCTCGCATACACTGCAAATGAATGTAAATTCAACACTTCCTTGCCAGGAAATAGCGTTAGCAGATATCTACGTATCGTAGCATTAGAGTTCTAATGCTTCCCAAAACGCGATATTGCATCTCATTCCTATGTGTCATGATAAGATATAATATCCATTACGAAGTGTTATGTATTCCTCTTCTACACTTCAAATTAATGTAAATGCGACACTTCTCTCTAGAAAATTACGTTACCAGATGTCTACGTATCGAAGCAATAGAGTTCTAATGCTTCTTAAATCGCGAAATCGCATCTCAATTCTATGTTGCTTGATAAGATATCATTATCATTGCGTAGTGTCATGTATCCCTCGCACACACTTCAAAAGAATATGATTGCGACGCTTCCTTTCTAGGAAATAGCGTTTGCAGATGTCTACGTATCGTAGCAGTAGCGTTCTAACGCTTCTTAGAAAGCGATATCGCATCTCATTTCTATGTCTCGTGATAAGATATAATATTCATTGCGAAGTGTCACGTATGCCTCGTATTCACTTCAAAAGAATCTAATTGCGACACTTCCTTGCTAGGAAATAGCGTTTGCAGATGTCTACGTACCGTAGCATTAGAATTCTATGCATCTTAAAACACGATATCGTATCTCATTCCTATGTCACGTGATAAGATATAATATTCATTGTGGAGTGTTATGTATACTTCGTATTCACTTCAAAAGAATGTAAATGCGACACTTCCTTGCTAGGACGAAGCCTTTGCAGATGCCTACGTATCATAGCAATAGAGTTCTAATGCTTCTTAAAACGCGATATCGAGTCTGATTTCTATGTTTCATGACAAGATATAATATACATCGTGCAGTGTTATGTATACCTCGTACACACTTCAAATGAATGTAAATGCTACACTTCCTTGCTAGGAAGTAGCGTTTGCAATTGTCTACGTAAGAAGCAATAGAGTTCTAGTGCTTATCAAAACGCGATATCGCATCCCGTTTCTATGTTTCATGATAAGATATAATATTCATTGCGACGTGTCATGTATACCTCGCATACACTTCAAATAAATGTAAATGCGATACTTCCTTGCTAGGAAATAGCGTTTGCAGATGTTTACGTATCGTAACAATAGGGTTGCAATGCTTCTCAAATCGCGGTATCGCATCTAATTTCTATGGTTCTTGATAAGATATAATATTCATTGCGAAGTGTCATGTATACCTCGTATTCATTTCAAAAGAATGTAAATTCGTACTTCCTTGATGGGAAGTAGCGTTTGCGGAAGTCTACGTATCGTAGCAATAGAGTTCTAATGCTTCTTAAAACGCGATATGGCATCTCATATCTATGTTTCATGATAAGATATAATATTCATTGCGAAGTGTCATGTATACCTTGTATTTCTTTCAAAAGAATGTAAATGCGACACATCCTTCCTAGGAAGTGGCGTTTGCAGATGTCTACGAATCGAAACAATAGAGTTCTATTGCTTCATAAAACGGGACACCGCATGTCATTTCTATGTTTCATGATAAGATATAATATTATTTGCGAAGTGTCATGGATACCTCGTATTCACTTAAAACGAATGTAAATGCCGCACTTCCTTGCTAGGAAATAGCGTTTGCAGATGTCTCCGTATCGAAGGAATAGGGTTCTAACGCTTCTTAAAACGCAATATAGCATCTCAATTCTATGCTTCATGTTAATATATAATATTCATTGCGAAGTGTCATGTTTACCTCGTATTCACATAAAAAGAATGTAAATGACCGACGCTTCTTTTCTAGGAAATAACCGTTTGCAGATGTCTCCGTATCGTAGCAATAGTGTTCTAATGCTTTTTAAAACGCGATATCGCCTCTCATTTCTATGTTTCATTATAAGATGTAATATGCACTGCGTAGTGTTATGTATACCTAGTCTACACTTCAAAAGAATGTAAGTGGCACACTTCCTTCCTAGGAAGTAGCGTTTGCACATATCTAAGTATCGAAGCAATAGAGTTCCAATGCTTCTTAAATCGCGATATCGCATCTCATTTCTATGATTCATGATAAGACACAATATTCATTGTGGAGTGTTATGTATACCTCGTATTCACTTCAAAAGAATGTAAATGCGACACTTCCTTTCTAGGAAATAGCGTTTGCAGATGTCTACGTATCGAAGCAGTAGAGTTCTAATGCTTCTTAAAACGAGATATCGCATCGCATTTTTATGTTTTATGATAAGGTATAATATTCATTGCGAAGTGTCATATATACCTCGTATTCACTTCAAAAGAATGTAAATGCGACACTTCCTTGCTAGGAAATAGCGTTTGCAGATGTCTACGTATCGTAGCAATAGTGTTCTAATGCTTCTTAAAGCGCGATATCTCATCTCATTTCCATGTTTCATGATAAGATATAATATTCATTGCGAAGTGTTATGTACTCCTCGTACTCACTTCAACTGAATGTAAATGCGACACTTCCTTGCTATAAAGTAGCGATTGCAGATATCTACGTATCGAAGCAATAGATTTCTAATGCTTTTTAAATCGCCATATCGCATCTCATTTCTATATCTCATGATAAGATATAATATTCATTGCGAGGTGTCATGTGTACCTCGTATTCACTTCAAAAGAATGTAATTGCGACACTTCCATTCTAGGAAACAGTGTTTGCAGATGTCTACGTATCGTAGCAAGAGAGTTCTAATACTTCTATGACGTTAGGCGCACCGCCTTCCACCCTCTGGTGCCAACCACCATCCGCAGCATCCACAACCGGGACACCGTTCTTCCGCCAGCACCGGTATCCGGATCCTCCATACACGGGCCGCACGACGATTCGACGCCCTAAGACGAGGAGACAACGCCACGGGGACGAGGAATACCTCTCCACGTACGAATCCCAATTACCTGCGATCACACAACCATACGCTTATTTCTCATACACGCGATTCTAGATTAAGCACTGTACACAAATCATGTACATACACAATCCAACACACACCTAGATTTGAGCGAATATTTGTACAGTCATAATTTCTAAGACATATAGAATATAAGCTGCGAGGCGCGCCCGCGCGCCCTCGACGCTCGCGGCTCACGCTGAACGCGAGCCGCACCCCACTCCGACCGGCTGCCCCACCGCGAGGGCCGAGCGGCCGCCCTATTACGACTGTACGCCCCACCGCGAGGTCCGAGCGGCCGCCCCACTGCGACCGTACGCCCCACTCGAAGGGCCCAGCGACGCGTGGGCCGCGCGACCCGAGGAGGTCGCGGACGTGCCACCGAGAGATCAATCCCATCGAGTCCCATCTCGGACACAGTTCTAATCTCAACTCCGAATCGAGCAATACGCTCCTCTGCTACGCGCTGTCAGCTCTCATGCAGCCGACTGTATCGCATCTCCTTTAGCGGAGTCCGTATTGTAACTTAGTTCTATTTCCATTTCAAATTATATCTTTAGTTGATAACTTAAACATAGTATAGTGTAGTAGGATAGTGATATTATAGAATATACTCTTCTTTTACCAAATCTAAGTCTCTTTATTCGATTACAAGTTCCTTAAATTCTATTCCACGTGTACGCTTGCGATTCTTATTCAATTCACAAGATTCATCTGCGACAGTTCTGTACGCTGGACGGTCTTTGAGTGCTCCAATGCTCGACTGCTCTTGCTGCATTTCTATCGTATCCAGGGTATCTTGAACAAGGATCGACCTCGGTAAGCCAGAGAGCACCATCGCTTGGCCGAGCCGTACTCTGTCCTAGTGCAAGTGCCCTTGATAAATTTCGAGCCACCGAAAAGGCGTAGACGACGCGCGGGGAGGAAAGAATATCTACGCCGCCTCATTCGTGAATACGCGAGTTGTACATCCGGACATCCATACGCCTGCAACGCCGTTTCCGTTCCTACGAAGGAGGTATTCGCAGCCGTAAGTCCAAATCGAATCCACGATCGCCCGGTTCCAGCGCCAGTTTCCTCCAGCCGCAGCTCGCCTGCCTGGAGACTCATTCCCGTCGACGCTCCGCTGGTCCAGCAGTACGCCGCTGCTATTCCGGTCACGGATCCAAGGCGCCATAAACACCTGGAACGATATGCGAAACAGCATAAATAAGACAACGAAAGGTAAGTTTTAAGGCGTAATTTTGGTTATATCGAGTTCCGACCGCCAACGTATCCGGCTCCGTCGCAATTCGCGTAGGTTTACGGGAAAGGATACGAATCGTGCCACCGGATCGAGCACAATCGCACCACGGGACGTGACACATGTATACATCGTATTCACTTCAAAAGAATGTAAATATGACAATTCCATGCTAGGAAATAGCGTTTGCAGATGTCTACGTATCGTAGCATTAGAGTTCCAATGCTTGTTAAAACGCGATATCGCATCTCACTTCTATGTTTCATGACAAGATATAATATTCATTGCGAAGTGTCATGTATACCTCGCATACACTTCAAATGAATGTAAATGAGACACTTCATTGCTAGGAATTAGCGTTTCCAGATGTCTCCGTATCGAAGCAATAGAGCTCTAATGCTTCTTATATCGCGATATCGCATCTCATTTCTATGTTTCGTGATTAGATATAATATTCCTTGTGGACTGTTATGTATACCTCGCATTCACGTCAAAAGAATGTAAATGCGACACTTACTTGCTAGGAAATAGCGTTTGCAGATGTCTACGTATCGCAGCAATAGGGTTCTAATGCTTCTTAAACCTCGATATCCCATCCCATTTCTATGTCTCATGACAAGATATAATATTCATTGCGAAGTGTCATGTGTACCTCGCATACACTTCAAATGAATGTAAATGCGACTCTCCCCTTGCTAGGAAGTAGCGTTTGCAGATATCTACGAATCGGAGCAACAGTGTCCTAATGCTTCTTAAAACGCGATATCGCTCCTCATTTCTATAATTCATGGTAGGATGTTATATTCATTGCGAAATGTCTTGTATATCTCGCATACACTGCAAATGAATGTAAATTCAACACTTCATTGCCAGGAAATAGCGTTGGCAGATATCTACGTATCGTAGCATTAGAGTTCTAATGCTTCCCAAAACGCGATATTGCATCTCATTTCTATGTGTCATGATAAGATATAATATCCATTACGAAGTGTTATGTATTCCTCTTCTACACTTCAAATTAATGTAAATGCGACACTTCTCTCTAGAAAATTACGTTACCAGAAGTCTACGTATGGAAGCAATAGAGTTCTAATGCTTCTTAAATCGTGAAATCGCATCTCAATTCTATGTTGCTTGATAAGATATCATTATCATTGCGTAGTGTCATGTATCCCTCGCACACACTTCAAATGAATGTAAATGCGACACTTCCCTTCTAGAAAATTACGTTACCAGATGTCTACGTATCGAAGCGATAGAGTTCTAATGCTTCTTAAAACGCGATATCGCATCTCATTTCTATGTTTCGTGATAAGATATAATATTCATTGTGGAGTGTTATGTATACCTCGTATTCACTTCAAAAGAATATGATTGCGACGCTTCCTTTCTAGGAAATAGCGTTTGCAGATGTCTACGTATCGTAGCAGTAGCATTCTAACGCTTCTTAGAAAGCGATATCGCATCTCATTTCTATGTTTCGTGATAAGATATAATATTCATTGCGAAGTGTCACGTATGCCTCGTATTCACTTCAAAAGAATCTAATTGCGACACTTCCTTGCTAGGAAATAGCGTTTGCAGATGTCTACGTACCGTAGCATTAGCGTTCTATGCATCTTAAAACACGATATCGTATCTCATTCCTATGTCACGTGATAAGATATAATATTCATTGTGGAGTGTTATGTATACTTCGTATTCACTTCAAAAGAATGTAAATGCGACACTTCCTTGCTAGGACGAAGCCTTTGCAGATGCCTACGTATCATAGCAATAGAGTTCTAATGCTTCTTAAAACGCGATATCGAGTCTGATTTCTATGTTTCATGACAAGATATAATATACATCGTGCAGTGTTATGTATACCTCGTACACACTTCAAATGAATGTAAATGCTACACTTCCTTGCTAGGAAGTAGCGTTTTCAATTGTCTACGTAAGAAGCAATAGAGTTCTAGTGCTTATCAAAACGCGATATCGCATCCCATTTCTATGTTTCATGATAAGATATAATATTCATTGCGACGTGTCATGTATACCTCGCATACACTTCAAATAAATGTAAATGCGATACTTCCTTGCTAGGAAATAGCGTTTGCAGATGTTTACGTATCGTAACAATAGGGTTGCAATGCTTCTTAAAACGCGATATGGCATCTCATATCTATGTTTCATGATAAGATATAATATTCATTGCGAAGTGTCATGTATACCTTGTATTTCTTTCAAAAGAATGTAAATGCGACACATCCTTCCTAGGAAGTGGCGTTTGCAGATGTCTACGAATCGAAACAATAGAGTTCTAATGCTTCATAAAACGGGACACCGCATGTCATTTCTATGTTTCATGATAAGATATAATATTATTTGCGAAGTGTCATGGATACCTCGTATTCACTTAAAACGAATGTAAATGCCGCACTTCCTTGCTAGGAAATAGCGTTTGCAGATGTCTCCGTATCGAAGGAATAGGGTTCTAACGCTTCTTAAAACGCAATATAGCATCTCAATTCTATGCTTCATGTTAATATATAATATTCATTGCGAAGTGTCATGTTTACCTCGTATTCACATAAAAAGAATGTAAATGACCGACGCTTCTTTTCTAGGAAATAACCGTTTGCAGATGTCTCCGTATCGTAGCAATAGTGTTCTAATGCTTTTTAAAACGCGATATCGCCTCTCATTTCTATGTTTCATTATAAGATATAATATGCACTGCGTAGTGTTATGTATACCTAGTCTACACTTCAAAAGAATGTAAGTGGCACACTTCCTTCCTAGGAAATAGCGTTGGCAGATGTCTACGTATCGATGCAAAAGAGATCTACTGCTTCTTAAATCGCCATATAGCATCTCATTCCTATGTTTCATGATAAGATATAATATTCATTGCGAAGTGTCTTGTATACATCGCATACACTTCAAATGAATGTAAATACGACACTTCCTTGCTAGGAAATAGCGTTGTCAGATGTCTACGTATCGAAGCAGTAGAGATCTACTGCTTCTTAAATAGCGATATCGCATCTCATTCCTATGTTTTATGATAGGATATAATATTCATTGCGAAGTGCCGTGTATTCCTCGAATTGACATCAAAAGAATGTAAATACGACACTTCCTTCCTAGGAAGTAGCGTTTGCACATGTCTAAGTATCGAAGCAATAGAGTTCCAATGCTTCTTAAATCGCGATATCGCATCTCATTTCTATGATTCATGATAAGACACAATATTCATTGTGGAGTGTTATGTATACCTCGTATTCACTTCAAAAGAATGTAAATGCGACACTTCCTTTCTAGGAAATAGCGTTTGCAGATGTCTACGTATCGAAGCAGTAGAGTTCTAATGCTTCTTAAAACGAGATATCGCATCGCATTTTTATGTTTCATGATAAGGTATAATATTCATTGCGAAGTGTCATATATACCTCGTATTCACTTCAAAAGAATGTAAATGCGACACTTCCTTGCTAGGAAATAGCGTTTGCAGATGTCTACGTATCGTAGCAATAGTGTTCTAATGCTTCTTAAAGCGCGATATCTCATCTCATTTCCATGTTTCATGATAAGATATAATATTCATTGCGAAGTGTTATGTACTCCTCGTACTCACTTCAACTGAATGTAAATGCGACACTTCCTTGCTATAAAGTAGCGATTGCAGATATCTACGTATCGAAGCAATAGATTTCTAATGCTTTTTAAATCGCCATATCGCATCTCATTTCTATATCTCATGATAAGATATAATATTCATTGCGAGGTGTCATGTGTACCTCGTATTCACTTCAAAAGAATGTAAATGCGACACTTCCATTCTAGGAAACAGTGTTTGCAGATGTCTACGTATCGTAGCAATAGAGTTCTAATACTTCTATGACGTTAGGCGCACCGCCTTCCACCCTCTGGTGCCAACCACCATCCGCAGCATCCACAACCGGGACACCGTTCTTCCGCCAGCACCGGTATCCGGATCCTCCATACACGGGCCGCACGACGATTCGACGCCCTAAGACGAGGAGACAACGCCACGGGGACGAGGAATACCTCTCCACGTACGAATCCCAATTACCTGCGATCACACAACCATACGCTTATTTCTCATACACGCGATTCTAGATTAAGCACTGTACACAAATCATGTACATACACAATCCAACACACACCTAGATTTGAGCGAATATTTGTACAGTCATAATTTCTAAGACATATAGAATATAAGCTGCGAGGCGCGCCCGCGCGCCCTCGACGCTCGCGGCTCACGCTGAACGGAGCCGCACCCCACTCCGACCGGCTGCCCCACCGCGAGGGCCGAGCGGCCGCCCTATTACGACTGTACGCCCCACCGCGAGGTCCGAGCGGCCGCCCCACTGCGACCGTACGCCCCACTCGAAGGGCCCAGCGACGCGTGGGCCGCGCGACCCGAGGAGGTCGCGGACGTGCCACCGAGAGATCAATCCCATCGAGTCCCATCTCGGACACAGTTCTAATCTCAACTCCGAATCGAGCAATACGCTCCTCTGCTACGCGCCGTCAGCTCTCATGCAGCCGACTGTATCGCATCTCCTTTAGCGGAGTCCGTATTGTAACTCAGTTCCATTTCCATTTCAAATTATATCTTTAGTTGATAACTTAAACATAGTATAGTGTAGTAGGATAGTGATATTATAGAATATACTCTTCTTTTACCAAATCTAAGTCTCTTTATTCGATTACAAGTTCCTTAAATTCTATTCCACGTGTACGCTTGCGATTCTTATTCAATTCACACGATTCATCTGCGACAGTTCTGTACGCTGGACGGTCTTTGAGTGCTCCAATGCTCGACTGCTCTTGCTGCATTTCTATCGTATCCAGGGTATCTTGAACAAGGATCGACCTCGGTAAGCCAGAGAGCACCATCGCTTGGCCGAGCCGTACTCTGTCCTAGTGCAAGTGCCCTTGATAAATTTCGAGCCACCGAAAAGGCGTAGACGACGCGCGGGGAGGAAAGAATATCTACGCCGCCTCATTCGTGAATACGCGAGTTGTACATCCGGACATCCATACGCCTGCAACGCCGTTTCCGTTCCTACGAAGGAGGTATTCGCAGCCGTAAGTCCAAATCGAATCCACGATCGCCCGGTTCCAGCGCCAGTTTCCTCCAGCCGCAGCTCGCCTGCCTGGAGACTCATTCCCGTCGACGCTCCGCTGGTCCAGCAGTACGCCGCTGCTATTCCGGTCACGGATCCAAGGCGCCATAAACACCTGGAACGATATGCGAAACAGCATAAATAAGACAACGAAAGGTAAGTTTTAAGGCGTAATTTTGGTTATATCGAGTTCCGACCGCCAACGTATCGCAGCAATAGGGTTCTAATGCTTCTTAAACCTCGATATCCCATCCCATTTCTATGTCTCATGACAAGATATAATATTCATTGCGAAGTGTCATGTGTACCTCGCATACACTTCAAATGAATGTAAATGCGACTCTCCCCTTGCTAGGAAGTAGCGTTTGCAGATATCTACGAATCGGAGCAACAGTGTCCTAATGCTTCTTAAAACGCGATATCGCTCCTCATTTCTATAATTCATGGTAGGATGTCATATTCATTGCGAAATGTCTTGTATATCTCGCATACACTGCAAATGAATGTAAATTCAACACTTCATTGCCAGGAAATAGCGTTGGCAGATATCTACGTATCGTAGCATTAGAGTTCTAATGCTTCCCAAAACGCGATATTGCATCTCATTTCTATGTGTCATGATAAGATATAATATCCATTACGAAGTGTTATGTATTCCTCTTCTACACTTCAAATTAATGTAAATGCGACACTTCTCTCTAGAAAATTACGTTACCAGAAGTCTACGTATGGAAGCAATAGAGTTCTAATGCTTCTTAAATCGCGAAATCGCATCTCAATTCTATGTTGCTTGATAAGATATCATTATCATTGCGTAGTGTCATGTATCCCTCGCACACACTTCAAATGAATGTAAATGCGACACTTCCCTTCTAGAAAATTACGTTACCAGATGTCTACGTATCGAAGCGATAGAGTTCTAATGCTTCTTAAAACGCGATATCGCATCTCATTTCTATGTTTCGTGATAAGATATAATATTCATTGTGGAGTGTTATGTATACCTCGTATTCACTTCAAAAGAATATGATTGCGACGCTTCCTTTCTAGGAAATAGCGTTTGCAGATGTCTACGTATCGTAGCAGTAGCGTTCTAACGCTTCTTAGAAAGCGATATCGCATCTCATTTCTATGTTTCGTGATAAGATATAATATTCATTGCGAAGTGTCACGTATGCCTCGTATTCACTTCAAAAGAATCTAATTGCGACACTTCCTTGCTAGGAAATAGCGTTTGCAGATGTCTACGTACCGTAGCATTAGCGTTCTATGCATCTTAAAACACGATATCGTATCTCATTCCTATGTCACGTGATAAGATATAATATTCATTGTGGAGTGTTATGTATACTTCGTATTCACTTCAAAAGAATGTAAATGCGACACTTCCTTGCTAGGACGAAGCCTTTGCAGATGCCTACGTATCATAGCAATAGAGTTCTAATGCTTCTTAAAACGCGATATCGAGTCTGATTTCTATGTTTCATGACAAGATATAATATACATCGTGCAGTGTTATGTATACCTCGTACACACTTCAAATGAATGTAAATGCTACACTTCCTTGCTAGGAAGTAGCGTTTTCAATTGTCTACGTAAGAAGCAATAGAGTTCTAGTGCTTATCAAAACGTGATATCGCATCCCATTTCTATGTTTCATGATAAGATATAATATTCATTGCGACGTGTCATGTATACCTCGCATACACATCAAATAAATGTAAATGCGATACTTCCTTGCTAGGAAATAGCGTTTGCAGATGTTTACGTATCGTAACAATAGGGTTGCAATGCTTCTCAAATCGCGGTATCGCATCTAATTTCTATGGTTCTTGATAAGATATAATATTCATTGCGAAGTGTCATGTATACCTCGTATTCATTTCAAAAGAATGTAAATTCGTACTTCCTTGATGGGAGGTAGCGTTTGCGGAAGTCTACGTATCGTAGCAATAGAGTTCTAATGCTTCTTAAAACGCGATATGGCATCTCATATCTATGTTTCATGATAAGATATAATATTCATTGTGCAGTGTTATGTATACCAAGTATTGGCTTCAAGAGTATGTAAATGCGACACTTTCTTGCTAGGAGATAGTATTGGCAGGTGTCTACGTATCGAAGCAGTAGAGTTCAAATGCTGCTTAAATCGCGATATCGCATCTCATTTCTATGTTTCATGATGAGATATAATATTCATTGTGCAGTGTTATGTTTATATCGTCTACACTTCAAATGAATATAAATGCGGCAATTCCCTGCTAGGAAATAGCGTTTGCGGATGTCTAGATATCGTAGCAATAGAGTTCTAATGCTTCTCAAAACGCGATATCGCATCTCATTTCTATGCTTCATGATAAGATATAATATTCATTGCTAAGTGTCATGTATACCTCGTTTACAATTCAAATGAATGTAAATGCGACACTTCCTTGCTAGGAAATAGCGTTTGCAGATGTGTACGTATCGAAGAAGTAGAGTTCTAATGCATCTTTATTGGCGATATCGCATCTCATTTCTATGTTTCATGGTTAGATATAATGTTCATTGTGCAGCGTTATGTATACCCCGTATTCACCTCAAAGGAATGTAAATGCGACACTTCCTTGCTAGGAAGTAGCGTCTGCAGATGTCTACGTACCGTAGCAATAGTGTTCTAATGCTTCTTAGAACGCGATATCGCATGTCATTTCTATGTTTTATGATAAGATATAATATTCATTGCGGAGTGTCATGTATACCTTGTATTCTCTTCAAAAGAATGTAAATGCGACACTTCCTTGCTAGGAAATAGCGTCTGCAGATATCTACGTATCGTAGCAATAGAGTTCTAATGCTTCTTAAAACGCGATATCGCATCTCATTTCTATGTTTCATGATAAGATATAATATTCATTGCGCTTGTGTCATGTATACCTTGTATTCACTTCAAAAGAATGTAAATGCGACACTTCCTTGCTAGGAAATAGCGTTTCCAGATGTCTAGGTATCGAAACAATAGAGTTCTAATGCTTCTTAAAGGAAGATGTCGCATCTCATTTCTATCCTTCATGACAAGATATAATATTCATTGTGCAGTGTTATGTATATCTCGTCTACACTTCAAATGAATGTAAATGCGACACTTCTATGCTAGGAAATAGCGTTTGCAGATGTCTGCTTATCGAAGCAATAGAGTTCTAATGCTTCTTAAAACGCGGTATCGCATATCATTTCTATGTCTTGTGACGTGGTGGCGTCACAAGGCTCGCGCACCCCTCCCCTGCTTCGGTTAGACTAGCTCACAGATCACCACTCATGCGAGAAATGTGAAATACGCGATCATAGAAACTTTCCCCCTTTCCCCTCCCCGTTCTTTTCTCTCTCTCCGTTCTACGAATAAGACTGGCGAGCTAAAGAAGAAGCAACCCAGAAGACGCCCCTCCGGCGAGTACGAAGACCGCAGGTTTGCGGACGGGCTATGCGCCGAGGTAGAGTGACGAGCTCGACGGTGGAGGAGTCGGGAAGCGAACCAGAAGAAACCCTGAAGCCCGAAGGATAAGATCCAGATCCCTGCACCTATAAGACCGCTGCCATAGTCCATGGAGACGGACAGGAAAGACCTCGGGTGTGAGAAGGACCTCCACCCCTCCCCTGAGTCCATGGAGATGGAAACTCAAGATGAGCAGCGGAGCTGCAGGTGAGCCGAGGAAGTGCGGCGCGCGACACGCGCCGCAGTTCAAATAATCCAGAGGACCCTCGCTGGACATACCAGAGGGGGCGATCAGGGAAGATCGCCGAAATCCACCGATCGATGCCCCGAACAATCCCCACGCGCATAGCCCTACTCCACCAAGGAACCCTAGGAAGGATCCAAGGGGATCCGAGGACCCCCAGCAAACCTATATAAGTGCTAGCCAGCAGAAAGACTTCCTCTTCTTCGCCTCTACTTCTTAGCGACTACTTAGCGACTACTCAGCGAGCAACCGAGCAAGCGATCATACGGAGCGATTCGGAGGAGAGAGAGATATATATATATAGACGGACTGAACGAGATCCAGACTTGCTGGAAGCGAGAACGTGAGTCCTTATATGCTAAAGCGTCCCAATTTGTTCCCTGCCGCATTTGTGATATTGCATATTGTAATTTTGTATTGTATAACGGGTGGTGATCCCCGGTCATTCGCGGCGTGTCGTATACCCTTTTGTTATACCGCGTCGAGACAATCTAGAAAGAAGCCGTGAGTTCAGTATCCCGCGACCCTATATTGCGCACTCGGCTAGAAGTAGTCGATCGAGGGAGTATTTCGAGATTTCGAGGAGTATCATGCACCGGGTTTCCCCGGGTTGCGTGGTCTAATAGTTTTCGCTACTCCTTGAGTAGCTGGCGCCCAAAAAGTCCCCGCCTTGCAGTTACGAAATACTCACTGGATAGAAAATTCTCTGTTTTGTATTTGGCGTTGGCGAATTCATCGACGATCATACCACGTGGATATTTTGTACCCCGATATTCTGTACCCCGGATTAAACCTCCGTATACCCCTTCATTATTGTTTCGATCTCCCCCCTTTCTTGCGGATTGTAACGGGAAAACCCGTCACAGTCTCATGATAAGATATAGCATTCATTGTGAAGTGTTATATATACCTCGTATTCACTTCAAAAGAATGTAAATGCGACACTTCCTTGCTAGGAAGTAGCCTTTGCAGATGTCTACGTATCGAAGCAATAGAGTTCTAAAGCTTCTTAAAACGCGATATCACATCACACTTCTATGTTTCATGATAAGATATAATATTCATTGCGAAGTTTCACGTATTCCTCCTATTCACTTCAAATGAATGTAAATGCAGCACTTCCTTCCTAAGAAATAGCGTTTGCAGATGTCTACGTATTGTAGCAAGCGTGTTATAATCCTTCTTAAAACGGGACATCGCATCTCATTTCTATGTTTCATGATAACATATAATATTCATTGCGAAGTGTTATGTATACCTCGCATACACTTCAAATGAATGTAAATGCGACACTTCCTTGCTAGGAAATAGCGTTTGCAGACGTCTACGTATCGCAACAATAGAGTCCTAATGCTTCTTAAAACGCGATATCGCATCTCATTTCTATGTTTCATGGTAAGATGTAATATTCATTGCGAAATGTCTTGTATACCTCGTATACACTTCAAATGAATGTAAGTACGACACTTCCTTGCTAAGAAATAGCGTTGGCAGATGTCTACGCATCGAAGCAATAGAGTTCTAATGCTTCTTAGAACGAGATATCGGATCTCATCCCTACGTTTCATGATATGATATAGTATTCATTGTGCAGTGTTATGTATATCTCGTCTACACATCAAATGAATGTAAATGCGACACTTCCTTGCTAGGAAATAGCGTTCCCAGATGTCTACGTATAGAAACAATAGGGTTCTAATGCTTCTTAAAACGAGACTTCGCATCTCATTTCTATGTTTCATGATTAGATATAATACTCATTGTGGAGTTTCTTGTACACCTCGTATTCACATCAAAGGAATGACAATGCGACACTTCCTTGCTAGGAACTAGCGTCTGCAGATGTCTATTTATCGTAGCAAATAGAGTTCTAATGCTTCTTAAAACGCGATATCGCATCTCATTTCTATGTTTCACGATAAGATATAATATTCATTGCGAAGGTTCATGTATTCCTCGTATTCACTTCTGAAGAATATAAATGCGACACTTCCTTGCTAGGAAGTAGCGTTTGCAGATGTCTACGTATAGTAGCAATAGATTTCTAATGCCTTTTAAATCGCAATATCGCATCTCATTTCTATGTTTCATGATGAGATATAACATTCAATGTGGAGTGTTATGTATTCCTCGTATTCACTTCAAAAGTATGTAAATGCGACACATCCTTCCTTGGAAATAGCGTTTGCAGATGTCTCCGTACCGAAGCAACAGTTTTCTAATGCTTCTTATATCGTGATATCGCATATCATTCCTATATTTCATGACATGATATAATATTCATTCTGGAGTGTTATGGATATCTCGTATTCACTTCAAAAGAATGTAAGTGCGACTCTTCCTTCCTATTAAATAGCTTTTGCAGATGTCTAAGTGTCGTAGCAACAGAGTTCTAATGCTTTTTAGATCGCGATATAGCACCTCATTTCTATGTTTCATGATAAGATATATTATTCATTGTGCAGTGTTATGTATACCTCGTATTCACTTCAAAATAATGAAAATGTGACACTTCCTTGCTAGGAAATAGCGTTGGCAGATGTCTACGTATCGAAGCAATAGAGATATTATGCTTCTTGGAATCGAGATATCGCATCCCATTTCTATGTTTCACAATAAGATATAATATTCACTGAGCAGCGTTATGTATACCTCGCATTAACGTCAAAAGTATGTAAATGCGACACTTCCATGCTAGGAAATAGCGTTCGCAGATGTCTACGTGTCGTAGCAAAAGTGTTCTAGTGCTTCTTAAAACTCGATGCCGCATCTCATTTCTATGTTTCACGATAACATATGATATTCATTGTGGAGTGTTACGTATACCTCGTATTCACTTCAAAAGTGTTAAAATGCACCACTTCCATGCTAGGAAGTTGCGTTTGCAGATGTCTACGTATCGAAGCAATAGATTTCTAATGCTTCTGAAAACGCGATATCGCATCTCATTTCTATGTTTCATGATAAGAGATAATATTCATTGTGGAGTGATATGTATACCTCGCATTCACTTCAAAAGAATGTAAATGCGAAACTCCATTGCTAGGAAATAGTGTTTGCAGATGTCTACGTATCGAAGCAATGGAGTTCTAATGCTTCTTAAAACGGGATACCGCATCTCACTTCTATGTTTCATGATAAGATATAATATTCGTTGCGAAGTGTTATGTATTCCCCGTCTACACTTCAAATGAATGTAAATGTGACACTTACTTTCCTGGAAGTAGCGTCTCCAGATGTCTACGTATCGAAACAATAGAGTTCTTATGCTTCTAAAACGAGATGCCGCATCTCATTTCTATGTTTCATGATAAGATATAATATTCATTGCGAAGTGTCGTGTATACCTGGTACTCACTTCAAAAGAATGTAAATGCGACACTTCCTTGATAGGAAATAGCGTTTGCAGATGTCTACGTATCCTAGCAATAGTGTTCTAATGCGTCTTAAAACGCGATATCGCATCACATTTCTATGTTTCATGATAGGATGTAATATTCATTGCGAAGTGCCACTTATGCCTCGCATACACTTCAAGTGAATGTAAATGCGACACTTCATTGCTAGGAAATAGCGTTTGCAGTTGTCTACGTATCGAAGCAATAGAGTTCAAATGCATCTTAAATGGCGATATCGCATCTCATTTCTGTGTTTCATGATAAGATATAATATTCATTGCGGAGTGTTATGTATACCTCGCATACAATTCAAAAGAATGTAAATGCGACTCTTCCTTGCTAGGAAAGAGCGTTTGCAGATGTCTGAGTATCGAAGAAATAGAGTTCTAATGCTTCTTAAAACGCGATATCGCATCTCATTTCTATGTCGCATGATAAGATATAATATCCATTACGAAGTGTTATGTATTCCTCGTCTACACTTCAAATGAATGTAAATGCGACACTACCTTTCTAGGAAATTACGTTTCCAGATGTTTACGTATCGAAGCAATAGAGTTCTAATGCTTCTTAAATCCCGATATCGCATCTCATTTCTACGTTTCATGCGAAGATATAACATTCATTGTGGAGTGTTATCTATACCTCGTATTCACTTCAAATGAATGTAAATGCGACACATCGTTCCTAGGAAATAGCGTTTGTAGACGTCTCCGTATCGTAGCAATACATTTCTAATCCTTCTTAGAACGCGATATCGCACCTTATTGCTATGTTTCATGTTAAGATACAATATTCATTGCGAAGTGTCATGTATATCTCGCATGCACTTCAAATGAATGTAAATGTGATACTTCCTCGCTCGGAAATAGCAATGCCAGATGTCTATGTATCGAAGCAATAGAGTTCTAATGCTTCTTAAACCGCGATGTGGCATTTCATTTCTATATTTCGTGATAAGGTACAACAATCATCGTGGAGTGTTATGTATACCCCGTATTCACATCAAAAGAATGTAAATGCGACACTTCCTTCCTAGGAAATTGCGTTTGCAGATGTCTATGTATCGAAGCAATAGTGTTATAATGCTCCTTAAATCGCGATATCGCATCTCATTTCTATATTTCGTGATAAGATATAATATTCATTGTGGATTGCTATGCATACCCCGTATTCGCTTCTAAAGAATGTAAATGCGACACTTCCTTTCTAGGAAATAGCGTTTCAAGATATCTACGTATCGTAGCAATAGAGATCTAATGCTTCCAAAACCGCGATATCGCATCTCATTTCTATGTTTGATGATAAGATGAAATAGTCACTGCGAAGTGTCATGTATACCTCGTATTCACTTCAAAAGAATGTAAATGCGACACTTCCTTGCTAGGAAGTAGCGTTTGCAGATGTCTACGTATCGAACCAATAGGGTTCTAGTGCATCTTAAATCGCGATATCGCATCTCATTTCTATGTTTCATGATAAGTTATAATATTCATTGTGGAGTGTTATTTATACATCGTATTCACTTCAAAAGATTGTAAATGCGACACTTCCTTTCTTGGAAATATCGTTTCAAGATGTCTACGTATCGAAACAATAGAATTTTAATGCTTCTTAAAACGGGACACCGCATCTCATTTCTATGTTTCATGACAAGATATAATATTCATTGCGAACTGTCATGTGTACCTCGTATTCACTTAAAGAGAATGTAAATGCGACACTTCCTTGCTAGGAAATAGCGTTTGCAGATTTCTCCGTATCGAAGGAATAGGGTTCCAATGCTTCGTAAATCGCGATATCGCATTTCATTTCTATGTTTCGTGATAAGATATAATATTCATTGTGGAGTGTTATGTATACCTCGTATTCACATTAAAAGAATGTAAATGCGACACTTCCATGATAGGAAATAGCCTTTGCAGATGTCTACATATCGAAGAAATAGAGTTCTAATGCTTCTTAAAGCGTCATATCGCATGTCATTTCTATGTTTCATGATAAGATATAATATTCATTGCGAAGTGCTATGTATACCTCGTATTCACTTCAAAAGAATGTAAATGCGACACTTCCTTGCTAGGAAGTAGGGTTCGCAGATGTCTACGTATCTAAGCAATAGTGTTCTATTGTTTCTTAAATCGCGATATCGCATCTCATTTCTATGTTTCATGATAAGATATAATATTCATTGCGAAGTGTTATGTATACCTCGTATTCCTTTCACAAGAATGTAAATGCAACCCTTCCTTGCTAGGAAATACCGTTTGCAGGTGTCTACGTATCGTAGCATTAGAGTTCTAATGGTTCTCAAAACGCGATATCGCATCTCCTTCCTATGTCTCATGACAAGATATAATATTCACTGCGAAGTGTTGTGTATTCCTCCTCTACACTTCAAATGAATGTAAATGCGACACTTCCTTGCTAGGAAGTAGCGTTTGCAGATGTCTACGCATCGTAGCAATAGAGTTCTAATGCTTCTCAAAACGCAATATCGCATCTCATTTCTATGTTTCATGATAAGAGATAATATTCACTGCGAAGTGTCATGTATACCGCGTATTCACTTTAAAACAATATAAATGCGGTACTTGTATGCTAGGAAATAGCGTTTGCAGATGTCTACGTATCGTAGCAAGAGTTCTAATGCTTCTTAAATCGTGATAACACATCTCACTTCTATGTTTCATGATAAGAGATAATATTCATTGCGAAGTGTCATGTATACCTCGTATTCACTTTAAAAGAATATAAATGCGATACTTGCATGCTAGGAAATATCGTTTGCAGATGTCTACGTATCGTAGCAAGTGTTCTAACGCTTCTTAAGACGTGATAACGCATCTCACTCCTATGTTTCATGATAAGAGATAATATCCATTGCGAAGTGTCATGTATACCTCGTATTCCTTTCAAAAGAATGTAAATGCGACACTTCCTTGATAGGAAATAGCGTTTGCAGATGTCTACGTATCGAAGCAATAGAGTTCTAATGCTTCTAGAAACGCGATATCGCATCTCACTTCTGTCACATGATAAGATGTAATATTCACTGCGAAGTGTTATGTATACCTCGCATTCACTTCAAAAGAATGTAAATGCCACATTTCATTGCTAGGAAGTAGTGTTTGCAGATGCCTACGTATCGGAGCAATAGAGTTCCAATCTTTTTAAATAGCAATATCGCATCTCATATCTATGCTTCATGCTAAGATATAATATTCATTGCGGAGTGTCATGTATACCTCGTATTATCTTCAAAAGAATGTAAATACGACACTTCCTTGCTAGGAAATAGCGTTTGCAGATGTCTACGTATCGAAGCAATAGGGTTCTAATGCCTCTTAAAACGAGATATCGCATCTCATTTCTATGTACCATGATAAGATATAATATTCATTGCGAAGTGTCATGTATACATCGTATTCACTTCAAAAGGATGTAAATGCGACACTACCTTGCAAGGAAATAGCGTTTGCAGATGTCTACGTATCGAAGAAATAGAGTTTTATGCTTCTTAAATCCCGATGTCGCATTTCATATCTATGTTTCATGATAAGATATAATATTCATTGCGAAGTGACATGTATACCTTGTATTCTCTTCAAAAGAATGTAAATGCGACACCTTCTTGCTAGGGAATAGCGTTTGCAGATGTCTACGTATCGTAGCAATAGGTTTCTAATGCTTCATAAATCGCGATATCGCATCTCATTTCTATATTTCGTGATAAGATATAATATTCATTGTGGAGTGTTATGTATGAAGCGTATTTACTTCAAAAGAATGTAACCGCGGCACTTCCTTCCTAGGAAATAGCGTTTGCAGATGTCTACGTATCGTAGCAATAAAGTTCTAGTGCTACTTAAATCACAATATCGCATCTCATTTCTATGTTTCACGATAAGATATAGTATTCATTGTGGAGTGTTGTGTATACCTCGTATTCACTTCAAATGAATGTAAATGCGACACATTCTTTCTACGAAATAGCGTTTCCACATGTCTACGTATCGTAGCAATAGAGCTCTAATGTTTCCTAAAACGCGATATCGCATCTCATTTCTATGTTTCATAATAAGACGTAGTATTCATTGCGAAGTGTTATGTATACCTCGCATACACTTCCAATGAATGTAAATGCGAAACTTCCTTGCTAGGAAATAGCGTTTGCAGATGTCTACGTATCGTAGCAATAGAGTTCTAGTGCTACTTAAATCGCGATATCGCATCTCATTTCTATGTTTCATGATAAGACGTAGTATTCATTGCGAAGTGTTACGTCTACCTCGTATACACTTCAATGAATGTAAGTGCGACACTTCCTTGCTAGGAAGTAGCGTTTTTAGTTGTCTACGTATCGAAGCAGCAGAGTACTGATGCTTCTTAAATCGCGATATCGCATCTCATTTCTGTGTTTCTTGATAAGATATAAAATTCATTGTGAAGTGTCATATATACCTCATATTCACTTCAAAAGAATGTAAGTGCGACACTTCCTTGCTAGGAAATAGCGTTTGCAGATGTCTACGTATCGTAGCAATAGTGTTCTAATGCTTCTTAAAACGAGATGTCGCATCTCACTTCTATCTCTCACGATAAGATATAATATTCATTGCGAAGTGTTATGTATACCTCGCATTCACTTCAAAAGAATGTAAATGTGACACTTCCTTGCTAGGAAATAGCGTTTCCAGATGTCTACGTATCGAGACAATAGAGTTCTACTGCTTCTTAAAATGAGATGTCGCAACTCATTTCGATGTCTCACGATAAGATATAATATTCATTGCGAAGTGTCATTTATACCTCGTATTCACTACTAAAGAAAGTAAACGCGACACTTCGATGGTAGGAAATAGCGTTTGCAGATGTCTACGTATCGTAGCAAGAGAGCTATAATGCTTCTTAAAACGATATATCGCATCTCTTTTCTATGTTTCATAACAAGATAAAATATTCATTGCGAATTGTCATGTATTCCTCGTATTCACTTCAAGCGAATGTAAATGCGACCCTTGCTTGCTATTAAATAGCGTTTGCAGATGTCTACTTATCGTAGCAATAATGCTCTAATGCTTCCTAATTCGCGATATCGCATGTCATTTCTATGGTTCATGATGAGATATAATGTTCATTGCAAAGTGTATTGTATACCTGTATTCATTTCAAGAGAATGTAAATGCGACTCTCCCTTGCTAGGAAATAGCGTTTTTATATGTCTACGTATCGGAACAGTAGAGTTCTAATGCTTCTTAAAACGCGATATCGCAACTCATTTCTATGTTTCAGATAAGATATAATATTCATTGCGCAGTTATATGTATTCCTCGTATTCACTTCAACAGAATGTAAATGCGACACTTCGTTGCTAGGAAACAGCGTTTGCAGATGTATACGTATCGAAGCAATAGAGTTCCAATGCTTCTTGCATCGTCAAATCTCATCTCATTTCTATGTTTTGTGATAAGATATAATATTCATTGCGAAGTGTCATGTACACCTCGTATTCACTTCAAAACAATTAAATGCGACACTTCCTTCCTAGGAAATAGCGTTTGCAGATGTCTACGTATCGAAGCAATAGAGTTCTAATGCTTCTTAACTCGCGATATCGCATCACATTTCTATGTTTCGTGATAAGATATAATATTCATTGCGAAGTGTAATGTATACCTCGTATTTACTTCAAAGGAATGTAAATGCGGCACTTCCTTGCTAGAAAATAGCGTTTGCAGATGTCAACGTATCGAAGCAATAGAGCTCTAATGTTTCTTAAACGCGATATCGCATCGCATTTCTATGCTTCATGATAAGATATAATATTCATTGTGGAGTGTTATGTATACCTGGTATTCACTTCAAAAGAATGCAAATGCGACACTTCCTTGCTAGGAAATAGCGCTTGCAGATGTCTACGTATCGAAGCAATAGTGTTCTAATGCTTCTTAACTCGCGATATCGCATCTCATTTCTATGTTTCGTGATAAGATATAATATTCATTGCGAAGTGTAATGTATACCTCGTATTTACTTCAAAGGAATGTAAACGCGGCACTTCCTTGCTAGAAAATAGCGTTTGCAGACGTCTACGTATTGAAGCAATAGAGCTCTAATGTTTCTTAAAACGCGATATCGCATCGCATTTCTATGCTTCATGATAAGATATAATATTCATTGTGGAGTGTTATGTATACCTCGTATTCACTTCAAAAGAATGTAAATGCGACATTTCCTTGCTAGGGAATTACGCGTCCTGATGTCTACGCATCGAGGTAATAGAGTTCTAATGCTTCTTAAAACGCGATATCGCATGTCATTTCTATGTTTCATGTTAAGATATAATATTCGTTTCGAAGTGATATGTATACCTCGTATTCACTTGAAAAGAATGTAAGTCCAGCACTTCCTTGCTAGGAAGTAGCGTTTCCAGATGTCTAGGTATCGTAGCAATAGAGATCTAATGCTTCTTAATGCGCGATATCGCTTCCCATTTCTATGTTTCATGATAAGATATAATATTCATTGTGGAGTGTTATGTATACCTCGTATTCACTTCAAAAGAATGTGAATGCGACTCTTCCATGCTAGGAAATAGCGTCTGCAGATGTCTACGTATCGTAGCAATAGAGATATAATGCTTCTTAAAATGCGATATCGCATCTCATTTCTATGTTTCATTATAAGATATAATATTCATTGCGAAGTGTCATGTATACCTCGCATACACTTCAAATGAATGTAAATGCGACACTTCCTTGCTAGGAAGTAGCGTTTGCAGATGTCTACGTATCGAAACAATAGAGTTCTAATGCTTCTTAAAACGCGATATCGCATAGCATTTCTATGTTTCATGATAAGATATAATATTCATTCTGGAGTGTTATGTATACCTCGAATTCACTGCAAAAGAATGTAAATGCGACACATCCTTGCTAGGAAATAGTATTTGCAGATGTCTACGTACCGTAGCATTAGAGTTCTAATGCTTCTTAAATCGCTATATCGCATCTCATATCTATGTTTCATGATAAGATATAATATTTATTGTGCAGTGATATGTATATCTCGTCTACAATTCAAAAGAATGTAAATGCGACACTTCCTTCCTAGGAAATAGCACTTGCAGATGTCTACGTGTCGAAGCAATAGGGATCTAATTCTTCTTAAATCGCGATACCCCATTTCATTTCTATGTTTCTTTATAAGGTATAAAATTCATTGTGGAGTGTTATGCATACCTCGTATTCACTTCAAAGGAATGTAAATGCGACACTATCTTGCTATTAAATAGCGTTTGCAGATGACAACGTATCGTAGCAATAGTGTTCTAATGCTTTTTAAAACGCGATATCGCATCTTATGTCTATGTTTCATGATAAGATATAATATTCATTGCGAAGTGTCATGAATACCACATATTCACTTCAAAAGGATGTAAATGCGACACTTTCTTTCTAGAAAATGGCGTTTCCAGATGTCTACGTATCGAAGCCATAGATTCCTAATGCTGCTTAAAACGGGATACCGCATTCCCTTTCTCTATTTCAAGATAAGATATAATATTCATTGCGAAGTGTCACTTACACCTCGCATACACTTCAAGCGAATGCAATTGTATCACTTTCTTCCTAGGAAATAGCGTTTGCAGATGTCTACGTATCATAGCAATAGATTTCTAATGCTTCTCAAAACATGATACGGCATCCCATTTCTATGTTTCATGATAAGATATAATATTCATTGCCAAATGTTACTTATACATCGCATACACTTCATATGAATGTAAATGCGGCAGTTCCTTCCTAGGAAATAGCGTTCGCAGATGTCTTCGTATCGAAGCAATAGAGTTCTAATGCTTCTTAAAACGCGATATCGCATCTCATTTCTATGTTTCATGATAAGATATAATATTCATTGTCCAGTGTTATGTATACCCAGTATTCACTTCAAAAGAATGTAAATACGACACTTCCTTGCTAGGAAATAGCGTTCGCAGATGTCTACGTGTCGTAGCAATAGAGTTCTACTTGATTCTTAAAACGAGATATCGCATCTCATTTCTATGTTTTATGATAAGATATAATATACATTGCGAAGTGTCATGTATACTTCGTATTCACGTCAAAAGAATGTAAATGCGACACTTCCTAGCTAGGAGTAGCGTTTGCAGACGACTACGTATCGAAGCAATAGAGTTCTAATGCTCCTTAAAACGCGAAATCGCTCCTCATTTATATGCTTTATGATAAGATGTAATATTCATTGTGGAGTGTTATGTATACCTCGTATTCACTTCAAAAGAATGTAAAAGCGACACTTCCTTGCTAGGAAATAGCGTCTGCAGATGTCTACGTATTGTAGCAATAGAGTTCTAATGCTTCTCAAAACGCCATATCGCATCTCATTTCTATGTTTCATGATAAGATATAATATTCATTGCGAAGTTACATGTATACCTCGTACTCACTTCAAAAGAATGTAATTGCGACACTTCCTTGCTAGGAAATAGCGTTTGCAGATGTCTACGTATCGTAGCATTAGATTTCTAATCCTTCTTAAAACGAGATATCGCAATTCATTTCTATATTTCATAATAAGATATAATATTCATTGCGAAGTGTCATGTATACCTCGTATCCACTTCAAAAGAGTGTGAATGCGCCTCTTCCTTGCTAGGAATTTGCGTTTCCAGATGTCTAGGTATCGAAACAATAGAGTTCTAGTGCATCTTAAGACGAGATGTCGCATCTCATCTCTATGTTTCATGACAAGATATAATATTCATTGCGAATTGTCATGTATACTTCGTATTCACTTCAAGTGAATGTAAATGCGACACTTCCTTGCCAGCAAATAGCGTTTGTAGATGTCTACGAATTGAAGCAATAGAGCTCAAATACTTCTTAAAACGCGATATAGCATTTCATTTCTGTGTCTCATGATAAGATATAATATTCATTGCGAAGTGTCATGTATACCTCGCATACACTTCAAATGAATGTAAATGCGACACCTCCTTGCTAGGAAATAGACTTTCCAGATGTCTAGGTATCGAAACAATAGAGTTCTTATGCTTCTTAAAACGAGATGTCGCATTTCATTTCTACGTTTCATGAGAAGATATAGTATTCATTGCGGAGTGTCATGTATACCTCGTATTCACTTGAAGAGAATGTAAATGCGACATTTCATTGCTAGGAAGTAGTGTTTGCAGATGTCTATGTATCGTAGCAATAGATTTCTAATGCTTCTTAAAGCGCGAATCGATCCTCATTTCTATATTTCACGATAAAATATAATATTCATTGTGGAGTGTTATGTATACCTCGTCTGCACTTCCTAATAATGTAAATGCGACACTTCCTTCCTAGGAAATAGCGTCTGCAGATGTCTACGTATCGTAGCAATAGAGATCTAATGCTTCTTAAAACGCGAAATAGCTCCTCACTTCTATGCTTCATGATAAGATATAATATTCATTGTGGAGTGTTATGTATACCTCGTCTACACTTCCTAAGAATGTAAATGCGACACTTCCTTGCTTGGAAATAGCGTTTGCAGATGTCTGCGTATCGAAGCAATAGAGTTCTAATGCTTCTTAAATCGTCATATCGCATCTCATTTCTATGTTTCATTATAAGATATAATATTCATTGCGAAGTGTTATATACTCCTAATATTCACTTCAAATGAATGTAAGTGCGACACTTCCCTGCTAGGAAGAAGCGTTTCCAGATATCTACGTATCGAAGCAATAGAGTTCTAATGCTTCTTAAAACGCGATATCGCATCTCATTTCTATGTTTCATGATAAGATATAATATTCATTGCGATGTGTCATGTATACCTTGTATTCATTTCAAAAGAATGAAAATGCGACACTTCCTTTCTAGGAAATAACGTTTCCAGATGTCTACGTATCGAAGCAGCAGAGTTCTAGTGCTTCTTAAAACAAGATATCGCAACTCATTTCTATGTTTAATGATGAGATATAATATTCATTGCGAAGTGTCATGTATACCTCGTATTCACTTGAAAGGAATGTAACTGCGGCACTTCCTTGCTACGAAATAGCGTTTCCAGATATCTACGTATCGTAGCAATAGCGTTCTAATGCCTCTTAAAACGCGATATGGTATCTCATTTCTATGTCTCATGACAAGATATAATATTCATTGCGAAGTGTTATGTATTTCACGTCTACGCTTCAAATGAATGGAAATGCGACACTTCCTTGCTAGTAAATAGCGTTTGTAGATACCTACGTACCGTAGCAATAGAGTTCTAATGCTTCTTAAGACGCGAAATCGCTCCTCATTTCTATGCTTCATGATAAGATATAATATTCATTGTGGAGTGTCATGTATACCTCGCATACACTACAGAAGAATGTAAATGCGACACTTCCTTGCTAGGAAATAACGTTTGAAGATGTCTACGTACCGTAGCGTTAGGGTTCTAATGCTTCTCAAAACGCGATATCGCATCTCATTTCTATGTTTCATGATAAGATGTAATATTCGAATGTATATGCTTCCTTGCTAGGAAGTAGCGATTGCAGATTTCTACGTATCGTAGCAATAGATTTCTAGTGCTTCTTAAATCGCCATATCGCATCTCATTTCTATGTTTCTTGATAAGATATAATATTCATTGTGGAGTGTTATGTATACCTCGTATTCACTTCAAAAGACTGTAAATGCGACACTTCCTTGCTAGGAAATAGCGTCTGTAGATGTCTACTTATCGATGCAACAGAGTTCTAATGCTTCTTATAACGCGAAATCGCTCCTCATTGCAATGTTTCATGATAAGATATAATGTTCATTGTGGAGTGTTATGTATACCTCGTATTCGCTTCAAAAGAATGTAAATGCGACACTTCCTGGCTAGGAAATAGCGTCTGCAGATGTCAATGTATCGTAGCAATAGGGTTCTAATGCTTCTTAAAGCGCGAATCGATCCTCATTTCTATGTTTCACGTTAAAATATAATATTCATTGTAGAGTGTTACATATACCTCGTATTCGCTTCAAAAGAATGTAAATGCGACACTTCCTTGCTAGGAAATAGCGTCTGCAGATGTCTACGTTTCGTAGCAATAGATTTCTAACGCTTCTTAAGACGCGGAATCGCTCCACATTTCTATGTTTCATGATAAGGTATAATATTCATTGTGGAGTGCTATGTATACCTCGTATTCAGTTCAAAGGAATGTAAATGCGACACTTCCTAGCTAGGCAATAGCGTTTCCAGATGACTAGGTATCGAAACAGTAGAGTTCTAATGCTTCTTAAAACGAGATGTCGCACCTCATTTCTATGTTTCATGATGAGATATAATATTCATTGCGAAGTGCCACTTATGCCTCGCATACACTTGAAATGAATGTAAATGCGACACTTCATTGCTAGAAAACAGCGTTTGCAGATGTCTACGTATCGAAGCAATAGTGTTCTAATGCTTCTTAAAACGGGATTCCGCATCTCATTTCTATGTATCATGGTAAGATATAATATTCATTGCGAAGTGTCATGTATACCTCGTATTCACTTCAAAAGAATGTAATGCGTCACTTCCTTCCTAGGAAATAGCATTTGCAGATTTCTACGTATGGTAGCAATAGAGTTCTAATGCTTCTTAAAACGCGACATCGCATCACATTTCTATGTTTCATGATAGGATATAATATTCATTGCGAAGTGCCACTTATGCCTCGCATACACTTAAAATAAATGTAAATGCGACGTTTCCTTCTAGGAAGTAGCGATTGCAGATGTCTACGTATCGAAGCAATAGAGTTCTAGTGCTTCTTAAATCGCCATATCGCATCTCATTTCTATGTTTCTTGATAAGATATAATATTCATTGTGGAGTGTTATATATACCTCATATTCGCTTCAAAAGAATGTAAATGCGACACTTCCTTGCTAGGATATAGCGATGGCAGATGTCTGTGTATCGAAGAAAGAGTGTTCTAATGCTTCTGAAAACGCCATATCACATCTCATTTCTATGTTTCATGATAAGATATAATATTCATTCTGGACTGTTACGTATACCTCGTATTCACTTCAACAGATTGTAAATGCGACACTTCCTTCCTAGGTAATAGCGACTGCAGATGTTTACGTATCGAAGCAATAGTGTTCTAATGCTTCTTAAAACGCGATACCGCTTCTCAGTTATATGCTTCATGATAAGTTATAATATTCATTGTGGAGTGTTATGTATACCTTGTATTCACTTCAAAAGAATGTAAATGCGACACTTCCTTGCTAGTAAATAGCGTCCGCAGACATCTATGTATCGTAGCAATAGAGTTCTAATGCTACTTAAAACGCGATATCGCATCCCATTTCTATATTTCATGACAGGATATAATATTCATTGCGAAGTGTTATGTATTTCTCGTCTACGCTTCAAATGAATGGAAATGCGACACTTCCTTGCTAGTAAATAGCGTTTGTAGATACCTACGTACTGTAGCAATAGAGTTCTAATGCTTCTTAAATCGCGAGATCCTATCCAATTTCTATGTTTAATGATAAGATATAATACTCATAGTGCAGTGTTATATATACCTCGTATTCACGACAAATGAACGAAAATGCGACATTTCCTTGCAAGGAAATAGTATTTGCAGTTGTCTACGTATCGAAGCAATAGATTTCTAAAGCTTCTTCAAACGGGATATCGCGTCTCATTTCTATGTCTCATGATAAGATATAATATTCATTCTGGTGTGTTATGTATACCTAGTATTCACATCAAAGGAATGTAAATGCGACACTTCCTTGCTAGGAACTAGCTTTTGCAGATATCTACGTATCGTAGCAATAGAGTTCTAAGGCTTCTTAAAACGCGATATCGCATCTCATTTCTATGTTTCATGACAAGGTATAATATTCATTGTGCAGTGTTATGTATACCTCGTATTCACTTCAAAAGAATGTAAATACGACACTTCCCTGCTAGGAAATAGCGTTTGCAGATGTGTACGTATCGAAGCAATAGAGTTCTAATGCTGCTTAAAACGCGATATGGCATCTCATTTCTATGTTTCATGATAAGATACTATATTCATTGCGAAGTATTATGTATTCCTCGTATTCACTTCAAAACGATGTAAATGCGACACTTCCTTGCTAGGAAATAGCGTTTCCAGATGTCTACGTATCGAAGCAATAGATTTCAAATCCATCTTAAATCGCGATATCGCATTCCATTTCTATGTTTCATGATAAGATATAATATTCATTGTGCAGTGTTATGTATATCTCGTAATCGCTTCAAAAGAATGTAAATGCGACACTTCCTTTGTAGGAAATAGCGTTTGCTGATGTCTACGTATCGTAGCAATAGAGTTCTAAGGCTTCTTAGAACGCGATATCGCATCTCATTTCTATGTTTCATGATAAGATATAATAGTTATTGTGCAGTGTTTTGTATACCTGGTATTCGCTTCAAAAGAATGTAAATGTGACACTTCCTTGCTAGGAAATAGCGCTTAAAGATGTCTACGTATCGTAGCATTGGAGCCCTAATGCTTCTTAAATCGCGATATCGCATCTCATTTCTACGTTTCATGATAAGATATAATATTCATTGTGCAGTGTTATGTGTACCTCGTATTCACTTTAAAAGAATGATAATGCGCCACTTCCTTGCTAGGAAATAGCGTTTGCAGATGTCTATGTATCGTAGCAATAGGGTTCTAATTCTTCTTAAAACGCGATATGGCATCTCATTTCTATGTTTCATGATAAGATACTATATTCATTGCGAAGTATCATGTATTCCTCGTATTCACTTCAAAACGATGTAAATGCGACACTTCCTTGCTAGGAAATAGCGTTTCCAGATGTCTACGTATCGAAGCAATAGATTTCTAATGCTTCTAAAATCGCGATATCGCATCTCATTTCTATGTTTCATGATAAGATATAATATCTATTGTGCAGTGTTATGTATATCTCGTCTACACTTCAAAAGAATGTAAATGCGACACTTCGTTGCTAGGAAATAGCGTCTGCAGATGTCTACGTATCGTAGAAATAGAGTTCTAATTCTTCTTAAAACGCGATATCGCATCTCATTTGTATGTTTCATGATAAGATACAATATTAATTGCCAAGTGTCATGTATACCTCGTATCACTTCAAAAGAATGTAAATGCTACACTTCCTTGCTAGGAAATAGCGTCTGCAGATGTCTACGTATTGTAGAAATAGAGTTCTAATTCTTCTTAAAACGCGATATCGCATCTCATTTGTATGTTTCATGATAAGATACAATATTAATTGCCAAGTGTCATGTATACCTCGTATTCACTTCAAAAGAATGTAAATGCTACACTTCCTTGCTAGGAAATAGCGTCTGCAGATGTCTACGTATCGTAGAAATAGAGTACTAATTCTTCATAAAACGCGATATCGCATCTCATTTGTATGTTTTATGATAAGATACAATATTGATTGCGAAGTGTCAAGTATACCTCGTACTCACTTCAAAACAATGTAAATGCGACACTTGCTTGCTAGGAAATAGCGTTTGCAGATGTCTACGTATCGAAGCAATAGATTTCAAATCCATCTTAAATCGCGATATCGCATCTCATTTCTATGTTTCATGATAAGATATAATATTCATTGTGCAGTGTTATGTATATCTCGTAATCGCTTCAAAAGAATGTAAATGCGACACTTCCTTTGTAGGAAATAGCGTTTGCTGATGTCTACGTATCGTAGCAATAGAGTTCTAAGGCTTCTTAGAACGCGATATCGCATTTCATTTCTATGTTCGTGATAAGATATAATATTCATTACGAAGTGTAATGTATTCCTCGTCTCCACTTCGAATGAATGTAAATCCGACACTTCCTTGCTAAGAAATAGCGTTTGCAGATGTCTACGTATCGAAGCAATAGAGTTCTAATGCTGCTTAAATCGCGATATCGCTTCTCATTTCTATGTATCATGATAAGATATAATATTCATTGTGCAGTGTTTTGTATACCTCGTATTCGCTTCAAAAGAATGTAAATGCGACACTTCCTTCCTAGGAAATAGCGTTTGGAGATGTCTACGTATCGAAGCAATAGAGATCTAATGCCTCTTAAATCGCGATATCGCATCTCATTTCTATGTTTCATGATAAGATATAATATTCATTGCGAAGTGTCATGTATACCTCGTATTCACTTCAAGAGAATGTAAATGCTACACTTCCTGCTAGGAAATAGCGTCTGCAGATGTCTACGTATCGAAGCAATAGATTTCAAATCCATCTTAAATCGCGATATCGCATCTCTGTTCTATGTTTCATGATAAGATGTAATATTCATTGTGCAGTGTTATGTATATCTCGTAATCGCTTCAAAAGAATGTAAATGCGACACTTCCTTTGTAGGAAATAGCGTTTGCAGATGTCTACGTATCGAAGCAGTACAGTTCTAATGCTTCTTAAATCGCGATATCGCAACTCATTTCTATGTTTCATGATAAGATATAATATTCATTGTGCAGTGTTATGTATACCTCGTATTCACTTCAAAAGAATGTAAATACGACACTTCCCTGCTAGGAAATAGCGTTTGCAGATGTCTACGTATCGAAGCAATAGAATTCTAATCCTTTTTAAATCGTCCTATCGACTTTCGTTTCTATGTTTCATGATAAGATATAATATTCATTGCGAAGTGTCATGTATACATCGTATTCACTACAAAAGAATGAAAATGCGACAATTCCTTGTTAGGAAATGGGCTTTTGCTGATGTCTACGTATCAGAGCAATAGAGTTCTAATGCATCTTAAAACGCGATATCGCATCTCATTTCTATGTTTCATGATAAGGTATAACATTCATTCTGGTGTGTTATGTATACCTAGTATTCACATCAAAGGAATGTAAATGCGACACTTCCTTGCTAGGAACTAGCTTTTGCAGATATCTACGTATCGTAGCAATAGAGTTCTAAGGCTTCTTAAAACGCGATATCGCATCTAGTTTCTATGTTTCAAGATAAGATATAATATTGATTGCGAAGTGTCATGTATACCTCGCATTACTTTCAAAAGAGTGTAAATGCGACACTTCCTTGCTAGCAAGTAGCGTTTGCAGATGTCAACGTATCGTAGCAATGGAGTTCTAATGCTTCTTAAATCGCGGTATCACATCTCACTTCTATGTTTCATGATAAGATATAATAATCATTGTGCAGTGTTATATATACCTCGTATTCACTTCAAAAGAATGCAAATGCGACACTTCCTTGCTAGGAAGTAGCGTTTGCAGATGTCTACGTACCGAAGCAATAGACTTCTAATGCTTCTAAAATCGCGATATCGCATCTCATTTCTATGTTTCATGATAAGATATAATATCTATTGTGCAGTGTTATGTATATCTCGTCTACACTTCAAAAGAATGTAAATGCGACACTTCGTTGCTAGGAAATAGCGTCTGCAGATGTCTACGTATCGTAGAAATAGAGTTCTAATTCTTCTTAAAACGCGATATGGAATCTCATTTGTATGTTTCATGATAAGATACAATATTAATTGCCAAGTGTCATGTATACCTCGTATTCACTTCAAAAGAATGTAAATGCGACACTTCCTTGCTAGGAAATAGCGTCTGCAGATGTCTACGTATCGTAGAAATAGAGTTCTAATTCTTCTTAATCGCGATATCGCATCTCATTTGTATGTTTCATGATAAGATACAATATTAATTGCCAAGTGTCATGTATACCTCGTATTCACTTCAAAAGAATGTAAATGCTACACTTCCTTGCTAGGAAATAGCGTCTGCAGATGTCTACGTATCGTAGAAAAAGAGTTCTAATTCTTCTTAAACGCGATATCGCATCTCATTTGTATGTTTTATGATAAGATACAATATTGATTGCGAAGTGTCAAGTATACCTCGTACTCACTTCAAAACAATGTAAATGCGACACTTGCTTGCTAGGAAATAGCGTTTGCAGATGTCTACGTATCGGAGCAATAGATTTCAAATCCATCTTAAATCGCGATATCGCATCTCATTTCTATGTTTCATGATAAGATATAATATTCATTGTGCAGTGTCATGTATATCTCGTAATCGCTTCAAAAGAATGTAAATGCGACACTTCCTTTGTAGGAAATAGCGTTTGCTGATGTCTACGTATCGTAGCAATAGAGCTCTAAGGCTTCTTAGAACGCGATATCGCATCTCATTTCTATGTTTCATGATAAGATATAATAGTCATTGTGCAGTGTTTTGTATACCTGGTATTCGCTTCAAAAGAATGTAAATGTGACACTTCCTTGCTAGGAAATAGCGCTTAAAGATGTCTACGTATCGTAGCATTGGAGCCTAATGCTTCTTAAATCGCGATATCGCATCTCATTTCTATGTTTCATGATAAGATATAATATTCATTGTGCAGTGTTATGTGTACCTCGTATTCACTTCAAAAGAATGTAAATGCGGACACTTCCTTCCTAGAAAATAGCGTTTGGAGATGTCTACGTATCGAAGCAATAGAGATCTAATGCTTCTTAAATCGCGATATCGCATCTCATTTCTATGTTTCATGATAAGATATAATATTCATTGTGCAGTGTTATGTGTACCTCGTATTCACTTCAAAAGAATGTAAATGCGACACTTCCTTCCTAGAAAATAGCGTTTGGAGATGTCTACGTATCGAAGCAATAGAGATCTAATGCTTCTTAAATCGCGATATCGCATCTCATTTCTATGTATCATGAGAAGATATAATAGTCATTGTGCAGTGTTTTGTATACCTGGTATTCGCTTCAAAAGAATGTAAATGTGACACTTCCTTGCTAGGAAATAGCGCTTAAAGATGTCTACGTATCGTAGCATTGGAGCCCTAATGCTTCTTAATAGCGATATCGCATCTCATTTCTGTGTTTCATGATAAGATATAATATTCATTGTGCAGTGTTATGTGTACCTTGTATTCACTTCAAAAGAATGATAATGCGCCACTTCCTTGCTAGGAATAGCGTTTGCAGATGTCTATGTATCGTAGCAATAGGGTTCTAGTTTCTTCTTAAAACGCGATATGGCATCTCATTTCTATGTTTCATGATAAGATACTACATTCATTGCGAAGTATCATGTATTCCTCGTATTCACTTCAAAACGATGTAAATGCGACACTTCCTTGCTAGCAAATAGCGTTTGGAGATGTCTACGTATCGAAGCAATAGAGATCTAGTGCCTCCTAAATCGCGATATCGCATCTCATTTCTATGTTTCATGATAAGATATAATATTCATTGCGAAGTGTCATGTATACCTCGTATTCACTTCAAGAGAATGTAAATGCTACACTTCCTTGCTAGGAAATAGCGTCTGCAGATGTCTACGTATCGAAGCAATAGATTTCAAATCCATCTTAAATCGCGATATCGCATCTCATTTCTATGTTTCATGATAAGATGTAATATTCATTGTGCAGTGTTATGTATATCTCGTAATCGCTTCAAAAGAATGTAAAAGCGACACTTCCTTTTTAGGAAACAGCGTTTGCTGATGTCTACGTATCGTAGCAATAGAGTTCTAAGGCTTCTTAAAACGCGATATCGCATCTCATTTCTATGTTTCAAGATAAGATATAATATTGATTCCGAAGTGTCATGTATACCTCGCATTACTTTCAAGAGAGTGTAAATGCGACACTTCCTTCCTAGCAAATAGCGTTTGCAGATGTCAACGTATCGTAGCAATGGAGTTCTAATGCTTCTTATATCGCGGTATCACATCTCATTTCTATGTTCCGTGATAAGATATAATATTCATTGTGCAGTGTTATATATACCTCGTATTCACTTCAAAAGAATGTAAATGCGACACTTCCTTGCTAGGAAGTAGCGTTTGCACATGTCTACGTACCGAAGCAATAGAGTTCTAATGCATCTTAAATCGCTATATCGCATCTCATTTCTATGTTTCATGATAAGATATAATATTCATTACGAAGTGTAATGAATTCCTTGTCTACACTTCGAATGAATGTAAACGCGACACTTCCCTGCTAGGAAATAGCGTTTGCAGATGTGTACGTATCGTAGCATTGGAGCCCTAATGCTTCTTAATCGCGATATCGCATCTCATTTCTATGTTTCATGATAAGATATAATATTCATCGCGAAGTGTCATGTGTACCTCGTATTCACTTCAAGAGAATGTAAATGCTGCACTTCCTTCCTAGGAAATAGCGTTTGCAGATGTCTACGTATCGAAGCAATAGAGATCTAATGCTTCTTAAATCGCGATATCGCATCTCATTCTATGTTTCATGAATAGATATAATATTCATTGTGCAGTGTTATGTGTACCTCGTATTCACTTCAAAAGAATGATAATGCGCCACTTCCTTGCTAGGAAATAGCGTTTGCAGATGTCTATGTATCGTAGCAATAGGGTTCTAATTCTTCTTAAAACGCGATATGGCATCTCATTTCTATGTTTCATGATAGGATACTATATTCATTGCGAAGTATCATGTATTCCTCGTATTCACTTCAAAACGATGTAAATGCGACACTTCCTTGCTAGGAAATAGCGTTTCCAGATGTCTACGTATCGAAGCAATAGATTTCTAATGCTTCTAAAATCGCGATATCGCATCTCATTTCTATATTTCATGATAAGATATAATATCTATTGTGCAGTGTTATGTATATCTCGTCTACACTTCAAAAGAATGTAAATGCGACACTTCGTTGCTAGGAAATAGCGTCTGCAGATGTCTACGTATCGTAGAAATAGAGTTCTAATGCTTCTAAAATCGCGATATCGCATCTCATTTCTATGTTTCATGATAAGATATAATATCTATTGTGCAGTGTTATGTATATCTCGTCTACACTTCAAAAGAATGTAAATGCGACACTTCGTTGCTAGGAAATACCGTCTGCAGATGTCTACGTATCGTAGAAATAGAGTTCTAATTCTTCTTAAAACGCGAGATAGCATCTCATTTCTATGTTTCATGATAAGGTATAATATTCATTGCGAAGTGTCTTGTACACCTCGCATACACTTCAAATGAATGTAAATGCGACACTTCCTTGCTAGGATATAGTGATAGCAGATGTCTACGTATCGAAGCAATAGAGATCTAATGCTTCTTAAATCGAGATATCGCACTCATTTCTATGTTCCATGATAATATATAATATTCATTGCGAAGTGTCTTGTATACCACGCATACATTTCAAACGTATTAAAAGGCGACACTTCATTGCTAGGTAATAGTGTTTGCAGATGTCTACGTATCGAAGCAATAGATTTCTAATGCTTCTTAAAACGCGAAATCGCTCCCAATTTATATGCTTCATGAAAAGATATAATATTCATTGTGGAGTGTTATGTATACCTCGTATTCACTTCAAAAGAATGTAAATTCGATACTTCCTTGCTAGGAAATAGCGTCTGCAGATGTCGACGTATCGAAGCAATAGAGTTCTGATGCTTCCTAAAACGCGATATCGCATCTTAATCCTATGTTTCATGATAAGATATAATATTCATTGTGAAGTGACGTGTATACCTCACATACACCTCAAATGAATGTAAATGCCACTCTTCCTTGCTAGGAAATAGCGTTTGCAGATGTCTACGTATAGTAGCAATAGAGTTCTACTGCTATTTAAATCGCGATATCGCAACTCGTTTCGAAGTTTCATGATTAGATATAATACTCATTGTGGAGTGTCATGTATATCTCGTATTCACTTCAAAAGAATGTAAATGCGACACTTCCTTGCTAGGAAATAGCGTTTGCAGATGTCTCCGAATCGTAGCAATGGAGTTCTAATGCTTCTTAAATCGAGATTTCGCATCTCATTTCTATGTTTCATGATAAGATATAATATTCATTGCGAAGTGTCACTTCTACCTTGCATACACTTCAAATGAATGTAAATGCGACACTTCCTCTCTAGGAAATAGCGTTTCCAAATGGCTACGTATCGAAGCAATAGAGTTCAAATGCTTCTTAAGTCGCGATATCGCATCTCATTTCTATGTTTTATGATAAGATATAGTATTCATTGCGCGGTGTCATGTATACTTCGTTTTCACTTCAAAATAATGTAAATGCGACACTTACTTGCTAGGAAGGAGCGTTTGCAGATGTCTACGTATCGAGGCAATAGAGTTGCCATGCATCTTGAATCGCGATATCGCATCTCACGTCTATGTTTCATGATAAGATATAATATTCAATGCGGAGTGTCTGGTATACTTCGTATTCACTTCAAAAGAATGTAAATTCGAAACTTACTTGCTAGGAAATAGCGTTTGCAGATGTCTACGTATCGTAGCATTAGAGTCCTAATGCTTCTTAAAACGCGATATGGCATCTCATGTCTATGTTTCATTACAAGATATAATATTCATTGCGATGTGTCACTTATACCTCGCATACACCTCAAATGAATGTAAATGCGACACTTCCTTGCTGGGAAATAGCATTTCCAGATGTCTACGTATCGTAGCAATAGAGTTCTAATGCTTCTTAAAACGCGATATCGCATCTCGTTTCTATGTTTCATGATAAGATATAATATTCATTACGAAGTGTTATGTATTCCTCGTCTACACTTCAATTGAATGTAAATGCGACACTTCCATGCTAGGTAATAGCGTTTGCAGATGTCTGCGCATCGAAGAAATAGAGTTCTAATGCTTCTTAAAACGAGATATCGCATTTCATTTCTATGTTTTAAGATAAGTTATAATATTCATTGCGGAGTGTCATGTATACTTCGTATTCACTTCAGAAGAAAGTAAATGCGACATTTGCTTGCTAGGAAATAGCGTTTGCAGATGTCTACGTAACGAAGCACTAGATTTCTAATGCTTCTTAAATCGTCATATCGCATCTCATTTCTATGTTTCATGATAAGATATAATATTCATTGTGGAGTGCTATGTATACCTCGTATTCACTTCAAAAGACTGTAATTGCGACACTTCCTTGCTAGGAAATAGCGTTTGGAGATGTCTACGTATCATAGCAATAGAATTCTGATGCTTCTTAAAACGCGATGTCGCTCCTCATTTCTATGTTTCATGATAAGATATAATATTCAATGCGAAGTGACATGCATGCCTCGTATTCACTTCAAAAGAATGTAAATGCGACGCTTCCTTGCTAGGAAATAGCGTTTGCAGATGTCTACGTATCGAAGCAATAGAGTTGTAATGCGTCTTAAATCGCGATATCGCATCTCATTCATATGTTTCGATATAAGATATAATATTCATTGTGTAGTGTTATGTATACCTCGCATACAATTCAAAAGATTGTAACTGCGACACTTACTTGCTAGGAAATGGCGTTTGCAGATGTCTACGTATCGTAGCAATAGTGTTCTGATGCTTCCTAAAACGCGAATTCGCATTTCATTTCTATGTTTCATGATAAGATATAATGTTAATTGCGAAGTGTCATGTATACCTCGCATACACTTCAAATGAATGTAAATGCGACACTTCCTTGCTAGGAAATAGAGTTTGTGGATGTCTACGTATCGAAGCAATAGAGTTCTAATGCTTCTTGAAACGGGATATCGGATCTCATTACTGTGTTTCATGATAAGTTATAATATTCATTGCGAAGTTTCATGTATTCCTCGTATTCACTTCAAATGAATGTAAATGCGACACTTCCTTCCTAGGAAATAGAGTCTGCAGTTGTCTACGTATCGTAGCAAGCGTGTTATAATGCTTCTTAAAACGAGATATCGCATCTCATTCCTATGTTTCATGGTAAGATATATTATTCATTGCGAAGTATCACATATACATCGGATACACTTCAAATGAATGTAAATGCGACACTTCCTTGCTAGGAAATAGCGTTTGCAGATGTCTACGTATCGAAGCAATAGAGTTGTAATGCTTCTTAAATCGCGATATCGCATCTCATTCATATGTTTCGATATAAGATATAATATTCATTGTGTAGTGTTATGTATACCTCGCATACAATTCAAAGGAATGTAACTGCGACACTTCCTTGCTAGGAAATGGCGTTTGCAGATGTCTACGTATCGTAGCAATAGTGTTCTGATGCTTCCTAAAACGCGATATCGCATCTCATTTCTATGTTTCATGATAAGGTATAATATTTATTGTGAAGTGACATGCATACCTCGTATTCACTTCAAAAGAATGTAAATGCGACACTTTCTTGTTAGGAAGTAGCGTTTGCAGATGTCAAGGTATCGAAGCAATAGCGTTGCAATGCTTCTTAAATCGAGATATCGCATCTCCTTTCTATGTTTCATGATAAGATATAATTTTCATTGCGAAGTGTCTCGTACTCACTTCAAAAGAATGTAAATGCGACACTTCCTTGCTAGGACGTTGCGTTTGCAGATGTCTACGTATCGATGCAGTAGAGTTCTAATGCTTCTTAAATCGCGATATCCCATCTCATTTCTATGTTTCATGGTAAGATATAATATTCATTGCGAAGTGGCATGTATACCTCGCATACACATCAAATGAATGTAAATGCGACACTTCCGTGCTAGGAAGTAGTGTCACGTCCTGGCGAACAAATTATTCGTATCCCAAGAGGCTGTATGACACAAGCTTTTTAGTCGAAAATTCGGTCCGGTATAAAACGCGTATGACCGGGTTCGTCGATTCTGGCAAGACGCGGGCACCGTAAACAATCGCGAACGCGTGTAAGGAGGGATTTTACTTACCTTTCGCTGATTTCCCTCTTCTGCTTTCAGATGTGGCGATCGTCGAGTGTCGTTTTCGGGGGAGGAGTCGGCGTACGGCTGGCTGAAATCGGCTTTGTGACGGTGGAGCTGCGGTGAATGTCGCCGTCCGTCGATGAACGAAGAATTCTGGCGTTTCACCAACGTATTCCGCACGAGATAATGGATTAAATTCTTCCTCCCGGCACTAAGAGTTCGTTTATTGACACTCAAGTTGTTACGAACTTGGAAAAATTTGTATTAAAATATAATTGAATTTAGAAATGGAGTTGGAATGAACTAGAACTTGATGTGGTAGAAAAATAATAAAGTATATTCTAAATCAAAGAGTACAAGAACAATTATTTCTAAGTATTAAGACTAGGTTAACTATGAATTAGGAATTAGAACAAGGACTTTGAACTAGGAACCTCATCGAGGCTGCGCGACGGCCCCAAGGCGCGACTTGGAAGAGACTTGGAATTGGAAGTGCCCGAAGGCGAGATAGAACTGTACCGTACTGACGGTACTGACTGACCGTGTCTCCCAAGATGCGTCTGCGACCTCCTCGACTCTCGGAACGCTTCGGTCGCGTGCGAACGTAGGTGCGAGTATGTGGACGCCCGAGTGGGGTCTCGGCGTTGCGTGGTGGGGTTAGCGGCGCGTGCCGCTGAGGCGGTCGCGATCTCGCGCGTCGCGGCTTATTTAATTAGCGCTCTTATGATTATAGAGATACAAGTAGGAAATTAGAATCTCGTAGAGGTTGATTCACCTGGTACGTCCCTGGAGTGAGCGAGAGGGCGAGTTTCCCTGCAGGTAAGAGTGAGACGGTGGATGGCACCTTGAGTGGGAGCGAGACAGCGCACATGGTCCTTGGTGCGAGCGAGATGACGCACGAGGTCCTCGGTGCGAGTGAGACAGAATGTGTTGCCCTTGGAGCGAGGGAGAAGGCGAACACATCTGCGGGTGCGAGTTAGACGGAGGGTAGGTCCCTTGGAGTGAGAGAGACGGCGAGCACCTCTGCGGGTGCGAGTGAGACGGAGGGTATGTCCCCTGGAGTGAGAGAGTCGGCGAGTTACGCCTGGGTGTTGCAGGTGGTGCAGGCGCGTGAGGGTGGTTGCTGTGGTGCGTTGAGAGGGTGGCAGGCGGCACGCCTGATGTCACAGTAGCGTCTGCAGATATCTACGTATCGAAGCAGTAAAGTTCTAATGCTTCTCAAAACGCGATATCGCATCTCATTTCTATGTCTCGTGATAAGATATAATATTCATTGCGAAGTGTCATGTATACCTCGTATTCACTTCAAACGAATGTAAATGCCTCACTTCCTTGCTAGGAACCAGCGTTTCCTGATGTCTACGTATCGAAATAATAGTGTTCTAATGCTTCTTAAAACAAGATATCGCAACTCATTACTATGTTTCATGAGAAGATATAATATACATTGCGAAGTGTCATGTATACCTCGTATTCACTTCAAGAGAATGTAAATGCGGCACTTCCTTGCTAGGAAATAGCGTTTCCAGATATCTACGTATCGTAGCAATAGTGTTCTAATGCTTCTCAAAGCGCGATATCGCATCTCATTTCTATGTTTCGTGATAAGATATAATATTCATTGTGCAGTGTTATATATACCTCGTATTCACTTCAAAAGTATGTAAATGCGACACTTCCTTGCTAGGAAGTAGCGTTTGCAGATGTCTAAGTACCGAAGCAATAGAGTTCTAATGCATCTTAAATCGCGATATCGCATCTCATTTCTATGTTTCATGATAAGATATAATATTCATCGCGAAGTGTCATGTATACCTCGTATTCACTTCAAGAGAATGTAAATGCTACACTTCCTTCCTAGGAAATAGCGTTTGCAGATGTCTACGTATCGAAGCAATAGAGATCTAATGCTTCTTAAATCGCGATATCGCATCTCATTTCTATGTTTCATGAAAAGATATAATATTCATTGTGCAGTGTTATGTGTACCTCGTATTCACTTCAAAAGAATGATAATGCGCCACTTCCTTGCTAGGAAATAGCGTTTGCAGATGTCTATGTATCGTAGCAATAGGGTTCTAATTCTTCTTAAAACGCGATATGGCATCTAATTTCTATGTTTCATGATAAGATATAATATTCATTACGAAGTGTAATGAATTCCTTGTCTACACTTCGAATGAATGTAAACGCGACACTTCCTTCCTAGGAAATAGCGTTTCCAGATGTGTACGTATCGAAGCAATAGAGTTCTAATGCTGCTTAAATCGCGATATCGCATCTCATTTCTATGTATCATGATAAGATATAATAGTCATTGTGCAGTGTTTTGTATACCTGGTATTCGCTTCAAAAGAATGTAAATGCGACACTTCCTTGCTAGGTAGTAGCGTTTGCAGATGTCTACGTACCGAAGCAATAGAGTTCTAATGCATCTTAAATCGCGATATCGCATCTCATTTCTATGTTTCATGATAAGATATAATATTCATTACGAAGTGTAATGTATTCCATGTCTACACTTCGAATGAATGTAAGCGCGACACTTCCTTGCTAGGAAATAGCGTTTCCAGATGTGTACGTATCGAAGCAATAGAGTTCAAATGCACCTTAAATCGCGATATCGCATTTCATTTCTATGTTTCGTGATAAGATATAATATTCATTTCGAAGTGTAATGTATTCCTCGTCTCCACTTCGAATGAATGTAAATCCGACACTTCCTTGCTAGGAAATAGCGTTGGCAGATGTCTACGTATCGAAGCAATAGAGTTCTAATGCTGCTTAACTCGCGATATCGCTTCTCATTTCTATGTTTCATGATAAGATATAATATTCATTGTGCAGTGTTATGTATATCTCGTAATCGCTTCAAAAGAATGTAAATGCGACACTTCCTTTGTAGGAAATAGCGTTTGCTGATGTCTACGTATCGTAGCAATAGAGTTCTAAGGCTTCTTAGAACGCGATATCGCATCTCATTTCTATGTTTCATGATAAGATATAATATTGATTGCGAAGTGTCAAGTATACCTCGCATTACTTTCAAAAGAGTGTAAATGCGACACTTCCTTGCTAGCAAGTAGCGTTTGCAGATGTCAACATATCGTAGCAATGGAGTCCTAATGCTTCTTATATCGCGGTATCACATCTAATTTCTATGTTTCGTGATAAGATATAATATTCATTGTGCAGTGTTATATATACCTCGTATTCACTTCAAAAGAATGTAAATGCGACACTTCCTTGCTAGGAAGTAGCGTTTGCAGATGTCTACGTACCGAAGCAATAGAGATCTAATGCATCTTAAATCGCGATATCACATCTCATTTCTATGTTTCATGATAAGATATAATATTCATTACGAAGTGTAATGAATTCCTTGTCTACACTTCGAATGAATGTAAGCGCGACACTTCCTTGCTAGGAAATAGCGTTTCCAGATGTGTACGTATCGAAGCAATAGAGTTCTAATGCTGCTTAAATCGCGATATCGCTTCTCATTTCTATGTATCATGATAAGATATAATATTCATTGTGCAGTGTTTTGTATACCTCGTATTCGCTTCAAAAGAATGTAAATGCGACACTTCCTTCCTAGGAAATAGCGTTTGGAGATGTCTACGTATCGAAGCAATAGAGATCTAATGCCTCTTAAATCGCGATATCGCATCTCATTTCTATGTTTCATGATAAGATATAATATTCATTGCGAAGTGTCATGTATACCTCGTATTCACTTCAAGAGAATGTAAATGCTACACTTCCTTGCTAGGAAATAGCGTCTGCAGATGTCTACGTATCGAAGCAATAGATTTCAAATCCATCTTAAATCGCGATATCGCATCTCATTTCTATGTTTCATGATAAGATGTAATATTCATTGTGCAGTGTTATGTATATCTCGTAATCGCTTCAAAAGAATGTAAATGCGACACTTCCTTTGTAGGAAATAGCGTTTGCTGATGTCTACGTATCGTAGCAATAGAGTTCTAAGGCTTCTTAAAACGCGATATCGCATCTCATTTCTATGTTTCATGATAAGATATAATATTGATTGCGAAGTGTCATGTATACCTCGCATTACTTTCAAAAGAGTGTAAATGCGACACTTCCTTCCTAGCAAGTAGCGTTTGCAGATGTCAACGTATCGTAGCAATGGAGTTCTAATGCTTCTTATATCGCGGTATCACATCTCATTTCTATGTTTCGTGATAAGATATAATATTCATTGTGCAGTGTTATATATACCTCGTATTCACTTCAAAAGAATGTAAATGCGACACTTCCTTGGTAGGAAGTAGCGTTTGCAGATGTCTACGTACCGAAGCAATAGAGTTCTAATGCATCTTAAATCGCGATATCGCATCTCATTTCTATGTTTCATGATAAGATATAATATTCATTACGAAGTGTAATGAATTCCTTGTCTACACTTCGAATGAATGTAAACGCGACACTTCCCTGCTAGGAAATAGCGTTTGCAGATGTCTACGTATCGAAGCAATAGAGATCTAATGCTTCTTAAATCGCGATATCGCATCTCATTTCTATGTTTCATGAAAAGATATAATATTCATTGTGCAGTGTTATGTGTACCTCGTATTCACTTCAAAAGAATGATAATGCGCCACTTCCTTGCTAGGAAATAGCGTTTGCAGATGTCTATGTATCGTAGCAATAGGGTTCTAATTCTTCTTAAACCGCGATATGGCATCTCATTTCTATGTTTCATGATAGGATACTATATTCATTGCGAAGTATCATGTATTCCTCGTATTCACTTCAAAACGATGTAAATGCGACACTTCCTTGCTAGGAAATAGCGTTTCCAGATGTCTACGTATCGAAGCAATAGATTTCTAATGCTTCTAAAATCGCGATATCGCATCTCATTTCTATGTTTCATGATAAGATATAATATCTAGTGTGCAGTGTTATGTATATCTCGTCTACACTTCAAAAGAATGTAAATGCGACACTTCGTTGCTAGGAAATACCGTCTGCAGATGTCTACGTATCGTAGAAATAGAGTTCTAATTCTTCTTAAAACGCGAGATAGCATCTCATTTCTATGTTTCATGATAAGGTATAATATTCATTGCGAAGTGTCTTGTACACCTCGCATACACTTCAAATGAATGTAAATGCGACACTTCCTTGCTAGGATATAGTGATAGCAGATGTCTACGTATCGAAGCAATAGAGATCTAATGCTTCTTAAATCGAGATATCGCACTCATTTCTATGTTCCATGATAATATATAATATTCATTGCGAAGTGTCTTGTATACCACGCATACATTTCAAACGTATTAAAAGGCGACACTTCATTGCTAGGTAATAGTGTTTGCAGATGTCTACGTATCGAAGCAATAGATTTCTAATGCTTCTTAAAACGCGAAATCGCTCCCAATTTATATGCTTCATGAAAAGATATAATATTCATTGTGGAGTGTTATGTATACCTCGTATTCACTTCAAAAGAATGTAAATTCGATACTTCCTTGCTAGGAAATAGCGTCTGCAGATGTCGACGTATCGAAGCAATAGAGTTCTGATGCTTCCTAAAACGCGATATCGCATCTTAATCCTATGTTTCATGATAAGATATAATATTCATTGTGAAGTGACGTGTATACCTCACATACACCTCAAATGAATGTAAATGCCACTCTTCCTTGCTAGGAAATAGCGTTTGCAGATGTCTACGTATAGTAGCAATAGAGTTCTACTGCTATTTAAATCGCGATATCGCAACTCGTTTCGAAGTTTCATGATTAGATATAATACTCATTGTGGAGTGTCATGTATATCTCGTATTCACTTCAAAAGAATGTAAATGCGACACTTCCTTGCTAGGAAATAGCGTTTGCAGATGTCTCCGAATCGTAGCAATGGAGTTCTAATGCTTCTTAAATCGAGATTTCGCATCTCATTTCTATGTTTCATGATAAGATATAATATTCATTGCGAAGTGTCACTTCTACCTTGCATACACTTCAAATGAATGTAAATGCGACACTTCCTCTCTAGGAAATAGCGTTTCCAAATGGCTACGTATCGAAGCAATAGAGTTCAAATGCTTCTTAAGTCGCGATATCGCATCTCATTTCTATGTTTTATGATAAGATATAGTATTCATTGCGCGGTGTCATGTATACTTCGTTTTCACTTCAAAATAATGTAAATGCGACACTTACTTGCTAGGAAGGAGCGTTTGCAGATGTCTACGTATCGAGGCAATAGAGTTGCCATGCATCTTGAATCGCGATATCGCATCTCACGTCTATGTTTCATGATAAGATATAATATTCAATGCGGAGTGTCTGGTATACTTCGTATTCACTTCAAAAGAATGTAAATTCGAAACTTACTTGCTAGGAAATAGCGTTTGCAGATGTCTACGTATCGCAGCATTAGAGTCCTAATGCTTCTTAAAACGCGATATGGCATCTCATGTCTATGTTTCATTACAAGATATAATATTCATTGCGATGTGTCACTTATACCTCGCATACACCTCAAATGAATGTAAATGCGACACTTCCTTGCTGGGAAATAGCATTTCCAGATGTCTACGTATCGTAGCAATAGAGTTCTAATGCTTCTTAAAACGCGATATCGCATCTCGTTTCTATGTTTCATGATAAGATATAATATTCATTACGAAGTGTTATGTATTCCTCGTCTACACTTCAATTGAATGTAAATGCGACACTTCCATGCTAGGTAATAGCGTTTGCAGATGTCTGCGCATCGAAGAAATAGAGTTCTAATGCTTCTTAAAACGAGATATCGCATTTCATTTCTATGTTTTAAGATAAGTTATAATATTCATTGCGGAGTGTCATGTATACTTCGTATTCACTTCAGAAGAAAGTAAATGCGACATTTGCTTGCTAGGAAATAGCGTTTGCAGATGTCTACGTAACGAAGCACTAGATTTCTAATGCTTCTTAAATCGTCATATCGCATCTCATTTCTATGTTTCATGATAAGATATAATATTCATTGTGGAGTGCTATGTATACCTCGTATTCACTTCAAAAGACTGTAATTGCGACACTTCCTTGCTAGGAAATAGCGTTTGGAGATGTCTACGTATCATAGCAATAGAATTCTGATGCTTCTTAAAACGCGATGTCGCTCCTCATTTCTATGTTTCATGATAAGATATAATATTCAATGCGAAGTGACATGCATGCCTCGTATTCACTTCAAAAGAATGTAAATGCGACGCTTCCTTGCTAGGAAATAGCGTTTGCAGATGTCTACGTATCGAAGCAATAGAGTTGTAATGCGTCTTAAATCGCGATATCGCATCTCATTCATATGTTTCGATATAAGATATAATATTCATTGTGTAGTGTTATGTATACCTCGCATACAATTCAAAAGATTGTAACTGCGACACTTACTTGCTAGGAAATGGCGTTTGCAGATGTCTACGTATCGTAGCAATAGTGTTCTGATGCTTCCTAAAACGCGAATTCGCATTTCATTTCTATGTTTCATGATAAGATATAATGTTAATTGCGAAGTGTCATGTATACCTCGCATACACTTCAAATGAATGTAAATGCGACACTTCCTTGCTAGGAAATAGAGTTTGTGGATGTCTACGTATCGAAGCAATAGAGTTCTAATGCTTCTTGAAACGGGATATCGGATCTCATTACTGTGTTTCATGATAAGTTATAATATTCATTGCGAAGTTTCATGTATTCCTCGTATTCACTTCAAATGAATGTAAATGCGACACTTCCTTCCTAGGAAATAGAGTCTGCAGTTGTCTACGTATCGTAGCAAGCGTGTTATAATGCTTCTTAAAACGAGATATCGCATCTCATTCCTATGTTTCATGGTAAGATATATTATTCATTGCGAAGTATCACATATACATCGGATACACTTCAAATGAATGTAAATGCGACACTTCCTTGCTAGGAAATAGCGTTTGCAGATGTCTACGTATCGAAGCAATAGAGTTGTAATGCTTCTTAAATCGCGATATCGCATCTCATTCATATGTTTCGATATAAGATATAATATTCATTGTGTAGTGTTATGTATACCTCGCATACAATTCAAAGGAATGTAACTGCGACACTTCCTTGCTAGGAAATGGCGTTTGCAGATGTCTACGTATCGTAGCAATAGTGTTCTGATGCTTCCTAAAACGCGATATCGCATCTCATTTCTATGTTTCATGATAAGGTATAATATTTATTGTGAAGTGACATGCATACCTCGTATTCACTTCAAAAGAATGTAAATGCGACACTTTCTTGTTAGGAAGTAGCGTTTGCAGATGTCAAGGTATCGAAGCAATAGCGTTGCAATGCTTCTTAAATCGAGATATCGCATCTCCTTTCTATGTTTCATGATAAGATATAATTTTCATTGCGAAGTGTCTCGTACTCACTTCAAAAGAATGTAAATGCGACACTTCCTTGCTAGGACGTTGCGTTTGCAGATGTCTACGTATCGATGCAGTAGAGTTCTAATGCTTCTTAAATCGCGATATCCCATCTCATTTCTATGTTTCATGGTAAGATATAATATTCATTGCGAAGTGGCATGTATACCTCGCATACACATCAAATGAATGTAAATGCGACACTTCCGTGCTAGGAAGTAGTGTCACGTCCTGGCGAACAAATTATTCGTATCCCAAGAGGCTGTATGACACAAGCTTTTTAGTCGAAAATTCGGTCCGGTATAAAACGCGTATGACCGGGTTCGTCGATTCTGGCAAGACGCGGGCACCGTAAACAATCGCGAACGCGTGTAAGGAGGGATTTTACTTACCTTTCGCTGATTTCCCTCTTCTGCTTTCAGATGTGGCGATCGTCGAGTGTCGTTTTCGGGGGAGGAGTCGGCGTACGGCTGGCTGAAATCGGCTTTGTGACGGTGGAACTGCGGTGAATGTCGCCGTCCGTCGATGAACGAAGAATTCTGGCGTTTCACCAACGTATTCCGCACGAGATAATGGATTAAATTCTTCCTCCCGGCACTAAGAGTTCGTTTATAGACACTCAAGTTGTTACGAACTTGGAAAAATTTGTATTAAAATATAATTGAATTTAGAAATGGAGTTGGAATGAACTAGAACTTGATGTGGTAGAAAAATAATAAAGTATATTCTAAATCAAAGAGTACAAGAACAATTATTTCTAAGTATTAAGACTAGGTTAACTATGAATTAGGAATTAGAACAAGGACTTTGAACTAGGAACCTCATCGAGGCTGTGCGACGGCCCTAAGGCGCGACTTGGAAGAGACTTGGAATTGGAAGTGCCCGAAGGCGAGATAGAACTGTACCGTACTGACGGTACTGACTGACAGTGTCTCCCAAGATGCGTCTGCGACCTCCTCGACTCTCGGAACGCTTCGGTCGCGTGCGAACGTAGGTGCGAGTATGTGGACGCCCGAGTGGGGTCTCGGCGTTGCGTGGTGGGGTTAGCGGCGCGTGCCGCTGAGGCGGTCGCGATCTCGCGCGTCGCGGCTTATTTAATTAGCGCTCTTATGATTATAGAGATACAAGTAGGAAATTAGAATCTCGTAGAGGTTGATTCACCTGGTACGTCCCTGGAGTGAGCGAGAGGGCGAGTTTCCCTGCAGGTAAGAGTGAGACGGTGGATGGCACCTTGAGTGGGAGCGAGACAGCGCACATGGTCCTTGGTGCGAGCGAGATGACGCACGAGGTCCTCGGTGCGAGTGAGACAGAATGTGTTGCCCTTGGAGCGAGGGAGAAGGCGAACACATCTGCGGGTGCGAGTTAGACGGAGGGTAGGTCCCTTGGAGTGAGAGAGACGGCGAGCACCTCTGCGGGTGCGAGTGAGACGGAGGGTATGTCCCCTGGAGTGAGAGAGTCGGCGAGTTACGCCTGGGTGTTGCAGGTGGTGCAGGCGCGTGAGGGTGGTTGCTGTGGTGCGTTGAGAGGGTGGCAGGCGGCACGCCTGATGTCACAGTAGCGTTTGCAGATATCTACGTATCGAAGCAGTAAAGTTCTAATGCTTCTCAAAACGCGATATCGCATCTCATTTCTATGTCTCGTGATAAGATATAATATTCATTGCGAAGTGTCATGTATACCTCGTATTCACTTCAAACGAATGTAAATGCCTCACTTCCTTGCTAGGAACCAGCGTTTCCTGATGTCTACGTATCGAAATAATAGTGTTCTAATGCTTCTTAAAACAAGATATCGCAACTCATTACTATGTTTCATGAGAAGATATAATATACATTGCGAAGTGTCATGTATACCTCGTATTCACTTCAAGAGAATGTAAATGCGGCACTTCCTTGCTAGGAAATAGCGTTTCCAGATATCTACGTATCGTAGCAATAGTGTTCTAATGCTTCTCAAAGCGCGATATCGCATCTCATTTCTATGTTTCGTGATAAGATATAATATTCATTGTGCAGTGTTATATATACCTCGTATTCACTTCAAAAGTATGTAAATGCGACACTTCCTTGCTAGGAAGTAGCGTTTGCAGATGTCTAAGTACCGAAGCAATAGAGTTCTAATGCATCTTAAATCGCGATATCGCATCTCATTTCTATGTTTCATGATAAGATATAATATTCATCGCGAAGTGTCATGTATACCTCGTATTCACTTCAAGAGAATGTAAATGCGACACTTCCTTGCTAGGAAATAGCGTTTCCAGATGTCTACGTATCGAAGCAATAGATTTCTAATGCTTCTAAAATCGCGATATCGCATCCCATTTCTATATTTCATGATAAGATATAATATCTATTGTGCAGTGTTATGTATATCTCGTCTACACTTCAAAAGAATGTAAATGCGACACTTCGTTGCTAGGAAATAGCGTCTGCAGATGTCTACGTATCGTAGAAATAGAGTTCTAATTCTTCTTAAAACGCGATATCGAATCTCATTTGTATGTTTCATGATAAGATACAATATTAATTGCCAAGTGTCATGTATACCTCGTATTCACTTCAAAAGAATGTAAATGCGACACTTCCTTCCTAGAAAATAGCGTTTGGAGATGTCTACGTATCGAAGCAATAGAGATCTAATGCTTCTTAAATCGCGATATCGCATCTCATTTCTATGTTTCATGATAAGATATAATATTCATTACGAAGTGTAATGAATTCCTTGTCTACACTTCGAATGAATGTAAACGCGACACTTCCTTGCTAGGAAATAGCGTTTCCAGATGTGTACGTATCGAAGCAATAGAGTTCTAATGCTGCTTAAATCGCGATATCGCATCTCATTTCTATGTATCATGAGAAGATATAATAGTCATTGTGCAGTGTTTTGTATACCTGGTATTCGCTTCAAAAGAATGTAAATGTGACACTTCCTTGCTAGGAAATAGCGCTTAAAGATGTCTACGTATCGTAGCATTGGAGCCCTAATGCTTCTTAAATAGCGATATCGCATCTCATTTCCATGTTTCATGATAAGATATAATATTCATTGTGCAGTGTTATGTGTACCTTGTATTCACTTCAAAAGAATGATAATGCGCCACTTCCTTGCTAGGAAATAGCGTTTGCAGATGTCTACGTATCGAAGCAATAGATTTCAAATCCATCTCAAATCGCGATATCGCATCTCATTTCTATGTTTCATGATAAGATGTAATATTCATTGTGCAGTGTTATGTATATCTCGTATTCACTTCAAGAGAATGTAAATGCTACACTTCCTTCCTAGGAAATAGCGTTTGCAGATGTCTACGTATCGAAGCAATAGAGATCTAATGGTTCTTAAATCGCGATATCGCATCTCATTTCTAGGTTTCATGAAAAGATATAATATTCATTGTGCAGTGTTATGTGTACCTCGTATTCACTTCAAAAGAATGATAATGCGCCACTTCCTTGCTAGGAAATAGCGTTTGCAGATGTCTATGTACCGAAGCAATAGAGTTCTAATGCATCTTAAATCGCGATATCGCATCTCATTTCTATGTTTCATGATAAGATATAATATTCATTACGAAGTGTAATGAATTCCTTGTCTACACTTCGAATGAATGTAAACGCGACACTTCCTTCCTAGGAAATAGCGTTTCCAGATGTGTACGTATCGAAGCAATAGAGTTCTAATGCTGCTTAAATCGCGATATCGCATCTCATTTCTATGTATCATGATAAGATATAATAGTCATTGTGCAGTGTTTTGTATACCTGGTATTCGCTTCAAAAGAATGTAAATGCGACACTTCCTTGCTAGGAAGTAGCGTTTGCAGATGTCTACGTACCGAAGCAATAGAGTTCTAATGCATCTTAAATCGCGATATCGCATCTCATTTCTATGTTTCATGATAAGATATAATATTCATTACGAAGTGTAATGTATTCCATGTCTACACTTCGAATGAATGTAAGCGCGACACTTCCTTGCTAGGAAATAGCGTTTCCAGATGTGTACGTATCGAAGCAATAGAGTTCAAATGCACCTTAAATCGCGATATCGCATTTCATTTCTATGTTTCGTGATAAGATATAATATTCATTTCGAAGTGTAATGTATTCCTCGTCTCCACTTCGAATGAATGTAAATCCGACACTTCCTTGCTAGGAAATAGCGTTGGCAGATGTCTACGTATCGAAGCAATAGAGTTCTAATGCTGCTTAAATCGCGATATCGCTTCTCATTTCTATGTTTCATGATAAGATATAATATTCATTGTGCAGTGTTATGTATATCTCGTAATCGCTTCAAAAGAATGTAAATGCGACACTTCCTTTGTAGGAAATAGCGTTTGCTGATGTCTACGTATCGTAGCAATAGAGTTCTAAGGCTTCTTAGAACGCGATATCGCATCTCATTTCTATGTTTCATGATAAGATATAATATTGATTGCGAAGTGTCAAGTATACCTCGCATTACTTTCAAAATAGTGTAAATGCGACACTTCCTTGCTAGCAAGTAGCGTTTGCAGATGTCAACATATCGTAGCAATGGAGTTCTAATGCTTCTTATATCGCGGTATCACATCTAATTTCTATGTTTCGTGATAAGATATAATATTCATTGTGCAGTGTTATATATACCTCGTATTCACTTCAAAAGAATGTAAATGCGACACTTCCTTGCTAGGAAGTAGCGTTTGCAGATGTCTACGTACCGAAGCAATAGAGATCTAATGCATCTTAAATCGCGATATCACATCTCATTTCTATGTTTCATGATAAGATATAATATTCATTACGAAGTGTAATGAATTCCTTGTCTACACTTCGAATGAATGTAAGCGCGACACTTCCTTGCTAGGAAATAGCGTTTCCAGATGTGTACGTATCGAAGCAATAGAGTTCTAATGCACCTTAAATCGCGATATCGCATTTCATTTCTATGTTTCGCGATAAGATATAATATTCATTTCGAAGTGTAATGTATTCCTCGTCTCCACTTCGAATGAATGTAAATCCGACACTTCCTTGCTAGGAAATAGCGTTGGCAGATGTCTACGTATCGAAGCAATAGAGTTCTAATGCTGCTTAAATCGCGATATCGCTTCTCATTTCTATGTATCATGATAAGATATAATATTCATTGTGCAGTGTTTTGTATACCTCGTATTCGCTTCAAAAGAATGTAAATGCGACACTTCCTTCCTAGGAAATAGCGTTTGGAGATGTCTACGTATCGAAGCAATAGAGATCTAATGCTTCTTAAATCGCGATATCGCATCTCATTTCTATGTTTCATGAAAAGATATAATATTCATTGTACAGTGTTATGTGTACCTCGTATTCACTTCAAAAGAATGATAATGCGCCACTTCCTTGCTAGGAAATAGCGTTTGCAGATGTCAAGGTATCGAAGCAATAGCGTTGCAATGCTTCTTAAATCGAGATATCGCATCTCCTTTCTATGTTTCATGATAAGATATAATTTTCATTGCGAAGTGTCTCGTACTCACTTCAAAAGAATGTAAATGCGACACTTCCTTGCTAGGACGTTGCGTTTGCAGATGTCTACGTATCGATGCAGTAGAGTTCTAATGCTTCTTAAATCGCGATATCCCATCTCATTTCTATGTTTCATGGTAAGATATAATATTCATTGCGAAGTGGCATGTATACCTCGCATACACATCAAATGAATGTAAATGCGACACTTCCGTGCTAGGAAGTAGTGTCACGTCCTGGCGAACAAATTATTCGTATCCCAAGAGGCTGTATGACACAAGCTTTTTAGTCGAAAATTCGGTCCGGTATAAAACGCGTATGACCGGGTTCGTCGATTCTGGCAAGACGCGGGCACCGTAAACAATCGCGAACGCGTGTAAGGAGGGATTTTACTTACCTTTCGCTGATTTCCCTCTTCTGCTTTCAGATGTGGCGATCGTCGAGTGTCGTTTTCGGGGGAGGAGTCGGCGTACGGCTGGCTGAAATCGGCTTTGTGACGGTGGAACTGCGGTGAATGTCGCCGTCCGTCGATGAACGAAGAATTCTGGCGTTTCACCAACGTATTCCGCACGAGATAATGGATTAAATTCTTCCTCCCGGCACTAAGAGTTCGTTTATAGACACTCAAGTTGTTACGAACTTGGAAAAATTTGTATTAAAATATAATTGAATTTAGAAATGGAGTTGGAATGAACTAGAACTTGATGTGGTAGAAAAATAATAAAGTATATTCTAAATCAAAGAGTACAAGAACAATTATTTCTAAGTATTAAGACTAGGTTAACTATGAATTAGGAATTAGAACAAGGACTTTGAACTAGGAACCTCATCGAGGCTGTGCGACGGCCCTAAGGCGCGACTTGGAAGAGACTTGGAATTGGAAGTGCCCGAAGGCGAGATAGAACTGTACCGTACTGACGGTACTGACTGACAGTGTCTCCCAAGATGCGTCTGCGACCTCCTCGACTCTCGGAACGCTTCGGTCGCGTGCGAACGTAGGTGCGAGTATGTGGACGCCCGAGTGGGGTCTCGGCGTTGCGTGGTGGGGTTAGCGGCGCGTGCCGCTGAGGCGGTCGCGATCTCGCGCGTCGCGGCTTATTTAATTAGCGCTCTTATGATTATAGAGATACAAGTAGGAAATTAGAATCTCGTAGAGGTTGATTCACCTGGTACGTCCCTGGAGTGAGCGAGAGGGCGAGTTTCCCTGCAGGTAAGAGTGAGACGGTGGATGGCACCTTGAGTGGGAGCGAGACAGCGCACATGGTCCTTGGTGCGAGCGAGATGACGCACGAGGTCCTCGGTGCGAGTGAGACAGAATGTGTTGCCCTTGGAGCGAGGGAGAAGGCGAACACATCTGCGGGTGCGAGTTAGACGGAGGGTAGGTCCCTTGGAGTGAGAGAGACGGCGAGCACCTCTGCGGGTGCGAGTGAGACGGAGGGTATGTCCCCTGGAGTGAGAGAGTCGGCGAGTTACGCCTGGGTGTTGCAGGTGGTGCAGGCGCGTGAGGGTGGTTGCTGTGGTGCGTTGAGAGGGTGGCAGGCGGCACGCCTGATGTCACAGTAGCGTTTGCAGATATCTACGTATCGAAGCAGTAAAGTTCTAATGCTTCTCAAAACGCGATATCGCATCTCATTTCTATGTCTCGTGATAAGATATAATATTCATTGCGAAGTGTCATGTATACCTCGTATTCACTTCAAACGAATGTAAATGCCTCACTTCCTTGCTAGGAACCAGCGTTTCCTGATGTCTACGTATCGAAATAATAGTGTTCTAATGCTTCTTAAAACAAGATATCGCAACTCATTACTATGTTTCATGAGAAGATATAATATACATTGCGAAGTGTCATGTATACCTCGTATTCACTTCAAGAGAATGTAAATGCGGCACTTCCTTGCTAGGAAATAGCGTTTCCAGATATCTACGTATCGTAGCAATAGTGTTCTAATGCTTCTCAAAGCGCGATATCGCATCTCATTTCTATGTTTCGTGATAAGATATAATATTCATTGTGCAGTGTTATATATACCTCGTATTCACTTCAAAAGTATGTAAATGCGACACTTCCTTGCTAGGAAGTAGCGTTTGCAGATGTCTAAGTACCGAAGCAATAGAGTTCTAATGCATCTTAAATCGCGATATCGCATCTCATTTCTATGTTTCATGATAAGATATAATATTCATCGCGAAGTGTCATGTATACCTCGTATTCACTTCAAGAGAATGTAAATGCTACACTTCCTTCCTAGGAAATAGCGTTTGCAGATGTCTACGTATCGAAGCAATAGAGATCTAATGCTTCTTAAATCGCGATATCGCATCTCATTTCTATGTTTCATGAAAAGATATAATATTCATTGTGCAGTGTTATGTGTACCTCGTATTCACTTCAAAAGAATGATAATGCGCCACTTCCTTGCTAGGAAATAGCGTTTGCAGATGTCTATGTATCGTAGCAATAGGGTTCTAATTCTTCTTAAAACGCGATATGGCATCTAATTTCTATGTTTCATGATAGGATACTATATTCATTGCGAAGTATCATGTATTCCTCGTATTCACTTCAAAACGATGTAAATGCGACACTTCCTTGCTAGGAAATAGCGTTTCCAGATGTCTACGTATCGAAGCAATAGATTTCTAATGCTTCTAAAATCGCGATATCGCATCCCATTTCTATATTTCATGATAAGATATAATATCTATTGTGCAGTGTTATGTATATCTCGTCTACACTTCAAAAGAATGTAAATGCGACACTTCGTTGCTAGGAAATAGCGTCTGCAGATGTCTACGTATCGTAGAAATAGAGTTCTAATTCTTCTTAAAACGCGATATCGAATCTCATTTGTATGTTTCATGATAAGATACAATATTAATTGCCAAGTGTCATGTATACCTCGTATTCACTTCAAAAGAATGTAAATGCGACACTTCCTTCCTAGAAAATAGCGTTTGGAGATGTCTACGTATCGAAGCAATAGAGATCTAATGCTTCTTAAATCGCGATATCGCATCTCATTTCTATGTTTCATGATAAGATATAATATTCATTACGAAGTGTAATGAATTCCTTGTCTACACTTCGAATGAATGTAAACGCGACACTTCCTTGCTAGGAAATAGCGTTTCCAGATGTGTACGTATCGAAGCAATAGAGTTCTAATGCTGCTTAAATCGCGATATCGCATCTCATTTCTATGTATCATGAGAAGATATAATAGTCATTGTGCAGTGTTTTGTATACCTGGTATTCGCTTCAAAAGAATGTAAATGTGACACTTCCTTGCTAGGAAATAGCGCTTAAAGATGTCTACGTATCGTAGCATTGGAGCCCTAATGCTTCTTAAATAGCGATATCGCATCTCATTTCTATGTTTCATGATAAGATATAATATTCATTGTGCAGTGTTATGTGTACCTTGTATTCACTTCAAAAGAATGATAATGCGCCACTTCCTTGCTAGGAAATAGCGTTTGCAGATGTCTATGTATCGTAGCAATAGGGTTCTAATTCTTCTTAAAACGCGATATGGCATCTCATTTCTATGTTTCATGATAAGATACTACATTCATTGCGAAGTATCATGTATTCCTCGTATTCACTTCAAAACGATGTAAATGCGACACTTCCTTGCTAGCAAATAGCGTTTGGAGATGTCTACGTATCGAAGCAATAGAGATCTAGTGCCTCTTAAATCGCGATATCGCATCTCATTTCTATGTTTCATGATAAGATATAATATTCATTGCGAAGTGTCATGTATACCTCGTATTCACTTCAAGAGAATGTAAATGCTACACTTCCTTGCTAGGAAATAGCGTCTGCAGATGTCTACGTATCGAAGCAATAGATTTCAAATCCATCTCAAATCGCGATATCGCATCTCATTTCTATGTTTCATGATAAGATGTAATATTCATTGTGCAGTGTTATGTATATCTCGTATTCACTTCAAGAGAATGTAAATGCTACACTTCCTTCCTAGGAAATAGCGTTTGCAGATGTCTACGTATCGAAGCAATAGAGATGTAATGGTTCTTAAATCGCGATATCGCATCTCATTTCTAGGTTTCATGAAAAGATATAATATTCATTGTGCAGTGTTATGTGTACCTCGTATTCACTTCAAAAGAATGATAATGCGCCACTTCCTTGCTAGGAAATAGCGTTTGCAGATGTCTATGTACCGAAGCAATAGAGTTCTAATGCATCTTAAATCGCGATATCGCATCTCATTTCTATGTTTCATGATAAGATATAATATTCATTACGAAGTGTAATGAATTCCTTGTCTACACTTCGAATGAATGTAAACGCGACACTTCCTTCCTAGGAAATAGCGTTTCCAGATGTGTACGTATCGAAGCAATAGAGTTCTAATGCTGCTTAAATCGCGATATCGCATCTCATTTCTATGTATCATGATAAGATATAATAGTCATTGTGCAGTGTTTTGTATACCTGGTATTCGCTTCAAAAGAATGTAAATGCGACACTTCCTTGCTAGGAAGTAGCGTTTGCAGATGTCTACGTACCGAAGCAATAGAGTTCTAATGCATCTTAAATCGCGATATCGCATCTCATTTCTATGTTTCATGATAAGATATAATATTCATTACGAAGTGTAATGTATTCCATGTCTACACTTCGAATGAATGTAAGCGCGACACTTCCTTGCTAGGAAATAGCGTTTCCAGATGTGTACGTATCGAAGCAATAGAGTTCAAATGCACCTTAAATCGCGATATCGCATTTCATTTCTATGTTTCGTGATAAGATATAATATTCATTTCGAAGTGTAATGTATTCCTCGTCTCCACTTCGAATGAATGTAAATCCGACACTTCCTTGCTAGGAAATAGCGTTGGCAGATGTCTACGTATCGAAGCAATAGAGTTCTAATGCTGCTTAAATCGCGATATCGCTTCTCATTTCTATGTTTCATGATAAGATATAATATTCATTGTGCAGTGTTATGTATATCTCGTAATCGCTTCAAAAGAATGTAAATGCGACACTTCCTTTGTAGGAAATAGCGTTTGCTGATGTCTACGTATCGTAGCAATAGAGTTCTAAGGCTTCTTAGAACGCGATATCGCATCTCATTTCTATGTTTCATGATAAGATATAATATTGATTGCGAAGTGTCAAGTATACCTCGCATTACTTTCAAAAGAGTGTAAATGCGACACTTCCTTGCTAGCAAGTAGCGTTTGCAGATGTCAACATATCATAGCAATGGAGTTCTAATGCTTCTTATATCGCGGTATCACATCTAATTTCTATGTTTCGTGATAAGATATAATATTCATTGTGCAGTGTTATATATACCTCGTATTCACTTCAAAAGAATGTAAATGCGACACTTCCTTGCTAGGAAGTAGCGTTTGCAGATGTCTACGTACCGAAGCAATAGAGATCTAATGCATCTTAAATCGCGATATCACATCTCATTTCTATGTTTCATGATAAGATATAATATTCATTACGAAGTGTAATGAATTCCTTGTCTACACTTCGAATGAATGTAAGCGCGACACTTCCTTGCTAGGAAATAGCGTTTCCAGATGTGTACGTATCGAAGCAATAGAGTTCTAATGCACCTTAAATCGCGATATCGCATTTCATTTCTATGTTTCGTGATAAGATATAATATTCATTTCGAAGTGTAATGTATTCCTCGTCTCCACTTCGAATGAATGTAAATCCGACACTTCCTTGCTAGGAAATAGCGTTGGCAGATGTCTACGTATCGAAGCAATAGAGTTCTAATGCTGCTTAAATCGCGATATCGCTTCTCATTTCTATGTATCATGATAAGATATAATATTCATTGTGCAGTGTTTTGTATACCTCGTATTCGCTTCAAAAGAATGTAAATGCGACACTTCCTTCCTAGGAAATAGCGTTTGGAGATGTCTACGTATCGAAGCAATAGAGATCTAATGCCTCTTAAATCGCGATATCGCATCTCATTTCTATGTTTCATGAGAAGATATAATATACATTGCGAAGTGTCATGTATACCTCGTATTCACTTCAAGAGAATGTAAATGCGGCACTTCCTTGCTAGGAAATAGCGTTTCCAGATATCTACGTATCGTAGCAATAGTGTTCTAATGCTTCTCAAAGCGCGATATCGCATCTCATTTCTATGTTTCGTGATAAGATATAATATTCATTGTGCAGTGTTATATATACCTCGTATTCACTTCAAAAGTATGTAAATGCGACACTTCCTTGCTAGGAAGTAGCGTTTGCAGATGTCTAAGTACCGAAGCAATAGAGTTCTAATGCATCTTAAATCGCGATATCGCATCTCATTTCTATGTTTCATGATAAGATATAATATTCATCGCGAAGTGTCATGTATACCTCGTATTCACTTCAAGAGAATGTAAATGCTACACTTCCTTCCTAGGAAATAGCGTTTGCAGATGTCTACGTATCGAAGCAATAGAGATCTAATGCTTCTTAAATCGCGATATCGCATCTCATTTCTATGTTTCATGAAAAGATATAATATTCATTGTGCAGTGTTATGTGTACCTCGTATTCACTTCAAAAGAATGATAATGCGCCACTTCCTTGCTAGGAAATAGCGTTTGCAGATGTCTATGTATCGTAGCAATAGGGTTCTAATTCTTCTTAAAACGCGATATGGCATCTAATTTCTATGTTTCATGATAGGATACTATATTCATTGCGAAGTATCATGTATTCCTCGTATTCACTTCAAAACGATGTAAATGCGACACTTCCTTGCTAGGAAATAGCGTTTCCAGATGTCTACGTATCGAAGCAATAGATTTCTAATGCTTCTAAAATCGCGATATCGCATCCCATTTCTATATTTCATGATAAGATATAATATCTATTGTGCAGTGTTATGTATATCTCGTCTACACTTCAAAAGAATGTAAATGCGACACTTCGTTGCTAGGAAATAGCGTCTGCAGATGTCTACGTATCGTAGAAATAGAGTTCTAATTCTTCTTAAAACGCGATATCGAATCTCATTTGTATGTTTCATGATAAGATACAATATTAATTGCCAAGTGTCATGTATACCTCGTATTCACTTCAAAAGAATGTAAATGCGACACTTCCTTCCTAGAAAATAGCGTTTGGAGATGTCTACGTATCGAAGCAATAGAGATCTAATGCTTCTTAAATCGCGATATCGCATCTCATTTCTATGTTTCATGATAAGATATAATATTCATTACGAAGTGTAATGAATTCCTTGTCTACACTTCGAATGAATGTAAACGCGACACTTCCTTGCTAGGAAATAGCGTTTCCAGATGTGTACGTATCGAAGCAATAGAGTTCTAATGCTGCTTAAATCGCGATATCGCATCTCATTTCTATGTATCATGAGAAGATATAATAGTCATTGTGCAGTGTTTTGTATACCTGGTATTCGCTTCAAAAGAATGTAAATGTGACACTTCCTTGCTAGGAAATAGCGCTTAAAGATGTCTACGTATCGTAGCATTGGAGCCCTAATGCTTCTTAAATAGCGATATCGCATCTCATTTCTATGTTTCATGATAAGATATAATATTCATTGTGCAGTGTTATGTGTACCTTGTATTCACTTCAAAAGAATGATAATGCGCCACTTCCTTGCTAGGAAATAGCGTTTGCAGATGTCTATGTATCGTAGCAATAGGGTTCTAATTCTTCTTAAAACGCGATATGGCATCTCATTTCTATGTTTCATGATAAGATACTACATTCATTGCGAAGTATCATGTATTCCTCGTATTCACTTCAAAACGATGTAAATGCGACACTTCCTTGCTAGCAAATAGCGTTTGGAGATGTCTACGTATCGAAGCAATAGATTTCTAATGCTTCTAAAATCGCGATATCGCATCTCATTTCTATGTTTCATGACAAGATATAATATCTATTGTGCAGTGTTATGTATATCTCGTCTACACTTCAAAAGAATGTAAATGCGACACTTCGTTGCTAGGAAATACCGTCTGCAGATGTCTACGTATCGTAGAAATAGAGTTCTAATTCTTCTTAAAACGCGAGATAGCATCTCATTTCTATGTTTCATGATAAGGTATAATATTCATTGCGAAGTGTCTTGTACACCTCGCATACACTTCAAATGAATGTAAATGCGACACTTCCTTGCTAGGATATAGTGATAGCAGATGTCTACGTATCGAAGCAATAGAGATCTAATGCTTCTTAAATCGAGATATCGCACTCATTTCTATGTTCCATGATAATATATAATATTCATTGCGAAGTGTCTTGTATACCACGCATACATTTCAAACGTATTAAAAGGCGACACTTCATTGCTAGGTAATAGTGTTTGCAGATGTCTACGTATCGAAGCAATAGATTTCTAATGCTTCTTAAAACGCGAAATCGCTCCCAATTTATATGCTTCATGAAAAGATATAATATTCATTGTGGAGTGTTATGTATACCTCGTATTCACTTCAAAAGAATGTAAATTCGATACTTCCTTGCTAGGAAATAGCGTCTGCAGATGTCGACGTATCGAAGCAATAGAGTTCTGATGCTTCCTAAAACGCGATATCGCATCTTAATCCTATGTTTCATGATAAGATATAATATTCATTGTGAAGTGACGTGTATACCTCACATACACCTCAAATGAATGTAAATGCCACTCTTCCTTGCTAGGAAATAGCGTTTGCAGATTTCTACGTATAGTAGCAATAGAGTTCTACTGCTATTTAAATCGCGATATCGCAACTCGTTTCGAAGTTTCATGATTAGATATAATACTCATTGTGGAGTGTCATGTATATCTCGTATTCACTTCAAAAGAATGTAAATGCGACACTTCCTTGCTAGGAAATAGCGTTTGCAGATGTCTCCGAATCGTAGCAATGGAGTTCTAATGCTTCTTAAATCGCGATTTCGCATCTCATTTCTATGTTTCATGATAAGATATAATATTCATTGCGAAGTGTCACTTCTACCTTGCATACACTTCAAATGAATGTAAATGCGACACTTCCTCTCTAGGAAATAGCGTTTCCAAATGGCTACGTATCGAAGCAATAGAGTTCAAATGCTTCTTAAGTCGCGATATCGCATCTCATTTCTATGTTTTATGATAAGATATAGTATTCATTGCGCGGTGTCATGTATACTTCGTTTTCACTTCAAAATAATGTAAATGCGACACTTACTTGCTAGGAAGGAGCGTTTGCAGATGTCTACGTATCGAGGCAATAGAGTTGCCATGCATCTTGAATCGCGATATCGCATCTCACGTCTATGTTTCATGATAAGATATAATATTCAATGCGGAGTGTCTGGTATACTTCGTATTCACTTCAAAAGAATGTAAATTCGAAAATTACTTGCTAGGAAATAGCGTTTGCAGATGTCTACGTATCGTAGCATTAGAGTCCTAATGCTTCTTAAAACGCGATATGGCACCTCATGTCTATGTTTCATTACAAGATATAATATTCATTGCGATGTGTCACTTATACCTCGCATACACCTCAAATGAATGTAAATGCGACACTTCCTTGCTGGGAAATAGCATTTCCAGATGTCTACGTATCGTAGCAATAGAGTTCTAATGCTTCTTAAAACGCGATATCGCATCTCGTTTCTATGTTTCATGATAAGATATAATATTCATTACGAAGTGTTATGTATTCCTCGTCTACACTTCAATTGAATGTAAATGCGACACTTCCATGCTAGGTAATAGCGTTTGCAGATGTCTACGCATCGAAGAAATAGAGTTCTAATGCTTCTTAAAACGAGATATCGCATTTCATTTCTATGTTTTAAGATAAGTTATAATATTCATTGCGGAGTGTCATGTATACTTCGTATTCACTTCAGAAGAAAGTAAATGCGACATTTGCTTGCTAGGAAATAGCGTTTGCAGATGTCTACGTAACGAAGCACTAGATTTCTAATGCTTCTTAAATCGTCATATCGCATCTCATTTCTATGTTTCATGATAAGATATAATATTCATTGTGGAGTGCTATGTATACCTCGTATTCACTTCAAAAGACTGTAATTGCGACACTTCCTTGCTAGGAAATAGCGTTTGGAGATGTCTACGTATCATAGCAATAGAATTCTGATGCTTCTTAAAACGCGATGTCGCTCCTCATTTCTATGTTTCATGATAAGATATAATATTCAATGCGAAGTGACATGCATGCCTCGTATTCACTTCAAAAGAATGTAAATGCGACGCTTCCTTGCTAGGAAATAGCGTTTGCAGATGTCTACGTATCGAAGCAATAGAGTTGTAATGCTTCTTAAATCGCGATATCGCATCTCATTCATATGTTTCGATATAAGATATAATATTCATTGTGTAGTGTTATGTATACCTCGCATACAATTCAAAGGAATGTAACTGCGACACTTCCTTGCTAGGAAATGGCGTTTGCAGATGTCTACGTATCGTAGCAATAGTGTTCTGATGCTTCCTAAAACGCGATATCGCATCTCATTTCTATGTTTCATGATAAGGTATAATATTTATTGTGAAGTGACATGCATACCTCGTATTCACTTCAAAAGAATGTAAATGCGACACTTTCTTGTTAGGAAGTAGCGTTTGCAGATGTCAAGGTATCGAAGCAATAGCGTTGCAATGCTTCTTAAATCGAGATATCGCATCTCCTTTCTATGTTTCATGATAAGATATAATTTTCATTGCGAAGTGTCTCGTACTCACTTCAAAAGAATGTAAATGCGACACTTCCTTGCTAGGACGTTGCGTTTGCAGATGTCTACGTATCGATGCAGTAGAGTTCTAATGCTTCTTAAATCGCGATATCCCATCTCATTTCTATGTTTCATGGTAAGATATAATATTCATTGCGAAGTGGCATGTATACCTCGCATACACATCAAATGAATGTAAATGCGACACTTCCGTGCTAGGAAGTAGTGTCACGTCCTGGCGAACAAATTATTCGTATCCCAAGAGGCTGTATGACACAAGCTTTTTAGTCGAAAATTCGGTCCGGTATAAAACGCGTATGACCGGGTTCGTCGATTCTGGCAAGACGCGGGCACCGTAAACAATCGCGAACGCGTGTAAGGAGGGATTTTACTTACCTTTCGCTGATTTCCCTCTTCTGCTTTCAGATGTGGCGATCGTCGAGTGTCGTTTTCGGGGGAGGAGTCGGCGTACGGCTGGCTGAAATCGGCTTTGTGACGGTGGAGCTGCGGTGAATGTCGCCGTCCGTCGATGAACGAAGAATTCTGGCGTTTCACCAACGTATTCCGCACGAGATAATGGATTAAATTCTTCCTCCCGGCACTAAGAGTTCGTTTATAGACACTCAAGTTGTTACGAACTTGGAAAAATTTGTATTAAAATATAATTGAATTTAGAAATGGAGTTGGAATGAACTAGAACTTGATGTGGTAGAAAAATAATAAAGTATATTCTAAATCAAAGAGTACAAGAACAATTATTTCTAAGTATTAAGACTAGGTTAACTATGAATTAGGAATTAGAACAAGGACTTTGAACTAGGAACCTCATCGAGGCTGTGCGACGGCCCTAAGGCGCGACTTGGAAGAGACTTGGAATTGGAAGTGCCCGAAGGCGAGATAGAACTGTACCGTACTGACGGTACTGACTGACAGTGTCTCCCAAGATGCGTCTGCGACCTCCTCGACTCTCGGAACGCTTCGGTCGCGTGCGAACGTAGGTGCGAGTATGTGGACGCCCGAGTGGGGTCTCGGCGTTGCGTGGTGGGGTTAGCGGCGCGTGCCGCTGAGGCGGTCGCGATCTCGCGCGTCGCGGCTTATTTAATTAGCGCTCTTATGATTATAGAGATACAAGTAGGAAATTAGAATCTCGTAGAGGTTGATTCACCTGGTACGTCCCTGGAGTGAGCGAGAGGGCGAGTTTCCCTGCAGGTAAGAGTGAGACGGTGGATGGCACCTTGAGTGGGAGCGAGACAGCGCACATGGTCCTTGGTGCGAGCGAGATGACGCACGAGGTCCTCGGTGCGAGTGAGACAGAATGTGTTGCCCTTGGAGCGAGGGAGAAGGCGAACACATCTGCGGGTGCGAGTTAGACGGAGGGTAGGTCCCTTGGAGTGAGAGAGACGGCGAGCACCTCTGCGGGTGCGAGTGAGACGGAGGGTATGTCCCCTGGAGTGAGAGAGTCGGCGAGTTACGCCTGGGTGTTGCAGGTGGTGCAGGCGCGTGAGGGTGGTTGCTGTGGTGCGTTGAGAGGGTGGCAGGCGGCACGCCTGATGTCACAGTAGCGTTTGCAGATATCTACGTATCGAAGCAGTAAAGTTCTAATGCTTCTCAAAACGCGATATCGCATCTCATTTCTATGTCTCGTGATAAGATATAATATTCATTGCGAAGTGTCATGTATACCTCGTATTCACTTCAAACGAATGTAAATGCCTCACTTCCTTGCTAGGAACCAGCGTTTCCTGATGTCTACGTATCGAAATAATAGTGTTCTAATGCTTCTTAAAACAAGATATCGCAACTCATTACTATGTTTCATGAGAAGATATAATATACATTGCGAAGTGTCATGTATACCTCGTATTCACTTCAAGAGAATGTAAATGCGGCACTTCCTTGCTAGGAAATAGCGTTTCCAGATATCTACGTATCGTAGCAATAGTGTTCTAATGCTTCTCAAAGCGCGATATCGCATCTCATTTCTATGTTTCGTGATAAGATATAATATTCATTGTGCAGTGTTATATATACCTCGTATTCACTTCAAAAGTATGTAAATGCGACACTTCCTTGCTAGGAAGTAGCGTTTGCAGATGTCTAAGTACCGAAGCAATAGAGTTCTAATGCATCTTAAATCGCGATATCGCATCTCATTTCTATGTTTCATGATAAGATATAATATTCATCGCGAAGTGTCATGTATACCTCGTATTCACTTCAAGAGAATGTAAATGCTACACTTCCTTCCTAGGAAATAGCGTTTGCAGATGTCTACGTATCGAAGCAATAGAGATCTAATGCTTCTTAAATCGCGATATCGCATCTCATTTCTATGTTTCATGAAAAGATATAATATTCATTGTGCAGTGTTATGTGTACCTCGTATTCACTTCAAAAGAATGATAATGCGCCACTTCCTTGCTAGGAAATAGCGTTTGCAGATGTCTATGTATCGTAGCAATAGGGTTCTAATTCTTCTTAAAACGCGATATGGCATCTAATTTCTATGTTTCATGATAGGATACTATATTCATTGCGAAGTATCATGTATTCCTCGTATTCACTTCAAAACGATGTAAATGCGACACTTCCTTGCTAGGAAATAGCGTTTCCAGATGTCTACGTATCGAAGCAATAGATTTCTAATGCTTCTAAAATCGCGATATCGCATCCCATTTCTATATTTCATGATAAGATATAATATCTATTGTGCAGTGTTATGTATATCTCGTCTACACTTCAAAAGAATGTAAATGCGACACTTCGTTGCTAGGAAATAGCGTCTGCAGATGTCTACGTATCGTAGAAATAGAGTTCTAATTCTTCTTAAAACGCGATATCGAATCTCATTTGTATGTTTCATGATAAGATACAATATTAATTGCCAAGTGTCATGTATACCTCGTATTCACTTCAAAAGAATGTAAATGCGACACTTCCTTCCTAGAAAATAGCGTTTGGAGATGTCTACGTATCGAAGCAATAGAGATCTAATGCTTCTTAAATCGCGATATCGCATCTCATTTCTATGTTTCATGATAAGATATAATATTCATTACGAAGTGTAATGAATTCCTTGTCTACACTTCGAATGAATGTAAACGCGACACTTCCTTGCTAGGAAATAGCGTTTCCAGATGTGTACGTATCGAAGCAATAGAGTTCTAATGCTGCTTAAATCGCGATATCGCATCTCATTTCTATGTATCATGAGAAGATATAATAGTCATTGTGCAGTGTTTTGTATACCTGGTATTCGCTTCAAAAGAATGTAAATGTGACACTTCCTTGCTAGGAAATAGCGCTTAAAGATGTCTACGTATCGTAGCATTGGAGCCCTAATGCTTCTTAAATAGCGATATCGCATCTCATTTCTATGTTTCATGATAAGATATAATATTCATTGTGCAGTGTTATGTGTACCTTGTATTCACTTCAAAAGAATGATAATGCGCCACTTCCTTGCTAGGAAATAGCGTTTGCAGATGTCTATGTATCGTAGCAATAGGGTTCTAATTCTTCTTAAAACGCGATATGGCATCTCATTTCTATGTTTCATGATAAGATACTACATTCATTGCGAAGTATCATGTATTCCTCGTATTCACTTCAAAACGATGTAAATGCGACACTTCCTTGCTAGCAAATAGCGTTTGGAGATGTCTACGTATCGAAGCAATAGAGATCTAGTGCCTCTTAAATCGCGATATCGCATCTCATTTCTATGTTTCATGATAAGATATAATATTCATTGCGAAGTGTCATGTATACCTCGTATTCACTTCAAGAGAATGTAAATGCTACACTTCCTTGCTAGGAAATAGCGTCTGCAGATGTCTACGTATCGAAGCAATAGATTTCAAATCCATCTCAAATCGCGATATCGCATCTCATTTCTATGTTTCATGATAAGATGTAATATTCATTGTGCAGTGTTATGTATATCTCGTATTCACTTCAAGAGAATGTAAATGCTACACTTCCTTCCTAGGAAATAGCGTTTGCAGATGTCTACGTATCGAAGCAATAGAGATGTAATGGTTCTTAAATCGCGATATCGCATCTCATTTCTAGGTTTCATGATAAGATATAATATTCATTGCGAAGTGTCATGTATACCTCGTATTCACTCCAAAAAAAAGTGAATGCAACACTTCCTTGCTATTAAATAGCGTTTGCAGGTGTTTCCGTATCGAAGCAATAGAGTTCTAATGCTTCTTAAAACGGGATATAGCATCTCATTTCTATGTCTCATGATAAGATATAATATTCATTGCGAAGTTTTATGTATTTCTCGTGTACACTTCAAATGACTACAAATGCGAAACTTCCTTGCTAGGAAATAGCGTTTGTAGATGTATACGTATCATAGCAATAGAGCTCTAATGCTACTTAAAACGCGATATCGCATCTCATTTCTATGTTTCATGATAGGATATAATATTCATTGAGGAGGGTTATGCATATCTCGTCTACACTTAAAAAGAATGTAAATGCGACTCTTCCTTGCTATGAAATAGCTTTTCCAGATGTCTACGTATCGAAGAATTAGAGTTCTAATGCATCTTAAAACGAGATATCGCATCTCATATCTATGTTTCATGATAAGATATAATATTCATTGCGAAGTGTCATGTATGCCTCGTATTCACTCCAAAAGAAAGTGAATGCAACACTTCCTTGCTAGGAAATAGCGTTTGCATATGTCTACGTATCGCAACAATAGTGTTCTAAAGCTTCTTAGAACAAGATATCGCATCTCATTTCTACGTTTCATGATAAGATATTATATTCATTACAAAGTGTCACTTACACCTCGCATACATTTCAAATGAATGTAAATGCGACACTTCCTTGCTAGGAAATAGCGTTTGCAGATGTCTACGTATCGAAGGAATATGGTTCTAATGCTTCTTAAATCGGGATATCGCATCTCATTTTAACGTTTGATGATAAGATATAATATTCATTGCGAACTGTTATGCATTCCTCGTCCACACTTCAAATGATTGTAAATGCGACACTTCCTTGCAAGGAAGTAGCGTTTACAGATGTCTACATTTCGAAGAAAAGGAGTTCTAATGCTTCTTATATAGCGATATCGCATCGCATTTCTATGTTTCATGATAAGGTATAATATTCTTTGTGCAGTGATATGTATACCTTGTATTCACTTCAAAAAAATGTAAATGCGACACTTCCTAGCTAGGAAATATCGTTTGCAGATGTCTACGTATCGTAGCATTAGAGTTCTAATTCTTCTTAAAACGCGATATCGCATATGATTTGTATGTTTCGTGATGAGATATCATATTCATTGCGTAGTGTCATGTGTACCTCGTACTCTCTTCAAAAGAAGGTAAATGCGCCACATCCTTGCTAGAAAATAGCGTTTCCAGATGTCTGTGTATCGAAACAATATAGATCAAATGCCCCTTAAAACGAGATGTCGCATCTCACTTCTATGTTTTTTGATAAGATATAATATTCATTGCGAAGTGTCATGTATACTTCGTATTCAATTCAAATGAATGTAAATGCGTCACTTCCTTGCTAGGAAATAGCGTTTGTAGATGTCTACGCATCGAAGCAATAGAGATCTATTGCTTCTTAAATAGCGATATCGCATCTCATTTCTATGTTTCATGATAAGATATAATATTCATTGCGGACTGTCATGTATACCTCGCATTCACTTCAAAAGAATTTAAATGCGACACTTCCTTACTAGGAAGTAGCGTTTGCATATGTCTATGTATCGAAGCAATAGAGTTCTAATGCTGCTTAAATCGCGATATCGCACCTCATTTCTATGTTTCACGATAAGATATAATATCCATTGTGCAGTGTCATGTATACCTCGTTTTCATTTCAAAAGTGTGATAATGCGTCACTTCCTTGCTAGGAAATAGCGTTTGCAGATGTCTATGTATCGTAGCAATACAGCTGTAATTCTTCTTAAAACGCGATATCGCATCTCATTTCTATGTTTCATGATAAGATACAATATTCATTGCGAAGTGTCATGTATACCTCGTATTCACTTGGAAACAATGTAAATATGACACTTCCCTGCTAGGATATCGCGTTTGCAGATGTCTACGTATCGAAGCAATAGATTTCTAATGCTTCTAAAATCGCCATATCGCATCTCATTTCTATGTTTCATGATAAGATATAATATTCATTGCGAAGTGTCATGTATACCTCGCTTTCACTACAAAAAAATATAAATGCGACACTTCCTTGCTAGGAAATCGCGTTTGCAGATGTCTACGTATCGAAGCAATAGAATTCTAGTGCTTCTTAAAATGTGATGTCGCATCTCATTTCTATCCTTCAGGATAAGACACAATATTCATTCTGGAGTGATATGTATACCTCGTATTCACATCAAAAGAATGTAAATGCGACACTCTCTTGCTAGGAAGTAGCGATTGCAGATGTCTACGTATCGAAGCAATAGAGTCCTAATGCTTCTTAAATCGCGATATCGCATCTCATTTCTATGTTTCATGATAAGATATAATATTCATTGCGAAGTGTCATGTATACCTCATATTCACTTCAAGAGAATGTAAATGCGACACTCCCTTGCTAGGAAATAGCGTTTGCAGATGTCTACGTATCGTAGCATTAGAGTTCTAATGCTTCTCAAATCGCGAAATCGCATCTCATTTCTATGCTTCATGATAAGATATAATATTCATTGCGAAGTGTCTAGTATACCTCGCATACACTTCAAATCAATGTAAATGCGACACTTCCTTGCTAGGAAATAGCGTTGGCACATGTCTGCGTATCGGAGCAATAAAGTTCTAATGCTTCTTAAATCGCCAAATCGCATTTCATTTCTATGTTTCTTGATAAGATATAATATTCACTGTGGAGTGTTATGTATACCTCGTACTCACTTCAAAAGAATGATAACGCGTCACTTCCTTGCTAGGAAATAGCGTTGGCAGATGTCTACGTATCGAAGCAATAGAGTTCTAATGCTTCTTGAAACGGGATATCGAATCTCATTTCTATGTTTCATGATAAGATATAATATTAATTGGGAAGCGTCATGTATACCTTGTATTCACCTCAAAAGAATGTAAATGCGACACTTCCTTGCTAGGAAGTAGCGTTGGCAGATGCCTACGTATCGAAGCAATAGGTTTCTAATGCTTCATAAAACGAGATATCGCATCTCACTTCTATGTTCCATGATAAGATATAATATTCATTGCGAAGTGTTACGAATACCTCGTATCCACATCGAAAGAATGTAAATGCGACACTTCCTTGCAAGGAAATAGCGTTTGCAGATGTCTACGTATCGTAGCAATAGTGTTCTAAAGCTTCTTAAAACGCGATATCGCATCTCATTTCTATGTTTCACGATAAGATATAATATTCATTGTGGAGTGTTATGTATACCTCGTATTCACTTCAAAAGAATGTAAATACGACACCTTCTTGCAAGGGAATAGCGTTAGCAGATGCCTACATATCGTAGCAATAGTGGTCTAATGCTTCTTAAATCGCGATATCGCATCTCATTTCTATATTTCGTGATAAGATATAATATTCACTGTGGAGTGTTATGTATGAAGCGTATTTACTTCAAAAGAATGTAAATGCGGCACTTCCTTCCTAGGAAATAGCGTTTGCAGATGTCTACGTATCGTAGCAATAGTGTTCTAAAGCTTCTTAAAACGCGATATCGCATCTCATTTCTATGCTTCATGATAAGATACAATATTAATTGCCAAGTGTTATGTATTCTTCGTCTACACTTCAAACGAATGAAAATGCGATACATGCTTTCTAGGAAATAGCGTTTCCAGGTGTCTACGTATCGAGGCAATTGAGTTCTAATGCTACTTAAATCACAATATCGCATCTCATTTCTATGTTTCATGACAAAATATAATGTTCATTGCGAAGTATCATGTATACCACGTATTAAATTCAAAAGAATTTAAATGCGCCACTTCCTTCCTAGGAAATAGCGTTTGCAGAAGCCTATGTATCGCAGCAATAGATTTCTAATGCTTCTTAAAACGGGACATCGCATCCCATTTCTATGTTTCATGATAGGATATAATATTCAGTTAGAAGGGTTATGTATACCTCGCACACACTTGTAATGAATGTAAATGCGACACTTTCTTGCTAGGAAGTAGCGTTTGCAGATGACTACGTACCGATGCAATGGAGTTCTAATGTTTCTTAAAACGCGATATCGCATCCCATTTCTATGTTTCATGATAGGATATAATATTCAGTTAGAAGGGTTATGTATACCACGTATTCACTTCAAGCGAATGTAAATGCGACCATTCCTTGCAAGGAAGTAGCGTCTGCAGATGTCTACGTATCGAAGCAATAGTTTTCTAATGCTTCTTAAAACGGGACATCGCATCCCATTTCTATGTTTCATGATAGGATATAATATTCATTGCGGAGTGTCATGTGTAACTCGTATTCATTTCAAAGGAATGTAAATGCGACACTTCCTTGCTATTAGATAGCGATGGCAGATGTCTACGTATCGTAGCAATAGGTTTCTAATGCTGTTTAAATCGCGGTATCGCATCTCATTTCTACGATTCAAGATAAGATATAATATTCATTGTGGAGTGTTATGTATACCTCGTATTGACTTCAAAAGAATGTAACTGCGACACTTCCTTGCTAGGAAGTAGCGTATGCAGATGTCTACGTATCGAAGCAATAGAGTTCTAATGCTCCTTAAAAAGGAGATATCGCATCATATTTCTATGTTTCATGATAAGATATAATATTCATTGCGAAGTGTTATGCATACCTCGTATTCACTTCAAAAGAATGTAAATGCGACACTTCCTTGCTAGGAAATAGCGTTCGCAGATGTCTACGTATCGAAGCAATACAGTTCCAATGCTTCTTGAATCTGGAAATCGCATCTCATTACAACGTTTCATGATAAGATATAATATTCATTGCGAAGTGTTACGCATTCATCGCATACACTTCAAGTTAATGTAAATGCGACACTATCTAGCTAGGAAACAGCGTTGGCAGATGTCTACGTATCGTAGCAACAGATTTCTAATGCTTCTCAACACCCGATATCGTGTAGCGGCTGGCAGCAGTAACAATAAAGAAATATTCGCTGTAGAAATAGCCAGCACGGTTTATGGTGTGCAGGATAAATAAGCTACCTTTGAGGAAACATTTTAGCTTTTAATATATTTTAAGTAATAGAAAAATAAATTTTAGTCAACGTCCTCGATAGCACGTCCATAACGCCATAAACCGAGGATTACCGGGGACCTGGGCCCAGCGGCCCATATGGCCATGATCGTTAGGCCCCAGGTAGGCGAACCTCGGGAGATCCCGCTACATTACTGAAAATAAATATTTAGCAACAATTCCCCAGCCAACGTCCGTGTCGCCCTCCTTAAGCAACAAGAAGGGCGGCACCCACAAACAGGTAATGTGATTGGCTTACCAGAATATGTACGGTGGCCAATCACCGAAACACACGGGTGTAACAAAATGCTTAAAAGCAAAAGTAAAAATGGGCAGAAATTCAATTTTCGTCATTCGACAGTCTACAAGTTACGAGGTACAAATATAGAATTGGAGGAGAGAATCCGAAACATCAAATAAATCTATCGCAGGAACTTGTGGTTCATTTTAATACTCTACACTCCTCACCCCTCCAAAGTGGTGACCCCGACGTGATGTGAACACGCAACCTACTTACAACACAGGAGGACAACGGAAGCAGCTACTCGAACATATTTCGACCTTCGACGACAAGCCTCGCCTCAGGATATCTGGAAGGATGTACTTTCATCAATGGACTTTGGGTTCTTCCGCAGCACGCCGAAATCGTAACCCCTCTCCTAGGGTGGCCACGACGCTTTAACGCCGCGCCCACGACGATCTCGCTAAAGTTCGGCCGCATTCGATGATCATTGGGACCTTACGGCATCATTACGACGCACTTCGTCGGTTACTTACGGACCATCCTAGGACAGCAGAGTATACGACTGCTCAGTGCAGGTTTCTTAAAGCGCGCTCGCCCTTAGGCTCGAGACTTACTTCGCCCTGGCTTGAGCACTGCGCCCTGCCGCGTTCGAAAGAGCAGCATATGGCACAGCGGCTATTACACGACCCAGTAACTAAACATTATCCGAGGTTCTACACAAGTCGTCGCACCGGAGGAACATCACGAAGAACTACGAAAGACGCACGGGCCAAGTATCGTTTATCACTGGCAAGGAAGTGATGTGGCGGCCTTTCGACTATCGCCACTAGAGGGACAGCACAGCCTACAATTTCCTGAAAGTACTCGCTAGCCTCTCCTTTCCAATATATAGAAGTTCTTAACTGTCCCTAATATCCCAGCGTCTAAGGCAGGGTCTGCTAGGAAGCCTTACTGGTGAGTCCACTAGCAGGCCCAGGACGAAAGGTTCTTCCCCTCTCTTTTCCTTCCTTTCTTTCTTCCTCCTTTATTCTATAGCTACATGAAGCATGCCGCTTCAATCGCATTTCATATCTATGTTTCATGATAAGATATAATATTCATTGCGAAGTGTCACTTATACCTCCCATACACTTCAAGTGAATGTAAATGCGACCCTTCCTTGCTAGGAGATAGTGTTTGCAGATTTCTCCGTAACGGAGCAATAGAGTTCTCATGCTTCTTAAATATCGATATCGCATCTCATTTCAATGTTTCGTGGTAAGGTATAATATTCATTGTGGAGTGTTATGTCTACATCGTATTCACATCAAAAGAATGTAAATGCGACACTTCCTTGCTAGGTAATAGCGTTTCCAGATATCTACGTATCGTAGCAATTGAGTTCAAATGTTTCTTAAAACGCGATATCGCATCTCGCTTCTATGTTTCATGATAAGAGATAATAATCATCGCGAAGTGTCATGTATACCTCGTATTCACGTCAAAAGAATGTAAATGCGACACTTCATTGCCAGGAAGTAGCGCTTGCAGATGTCTACTTATCGAAGCAATAGATTTCTAATGCTTCTTAAAACGAGATGTCGAATCTCATATCTATGTTTCATGATAAGATATATTATTCATTGCGAAGTGTCATGCATTCCTCGTATTCACTTCAAAAGGATGTAAATGCGATACTTCCTTGCTAGGAAGTAGCGTTTGCAGTTGTCTACGTATCGAAGCAATAGAGTTCTAATGCTTCTTAGAACGAGATGTCGCATCTCATTTCTATGTTTCATGATAAGATATAATATTCATTGCGAAGTGTCATGTATACCTAGTCTTCACTTCAAACGAATGTAAATGCGACACATCCTTGCTGGGAAATAACGTTTTCTGATGTCTACGTATCGTAGCAATAGAGTTGTAATGCTTCTTAGAACGCGATATCGCATACCATTTCTATGTTTCATGATAAGATATAATACTCATTGCGAAGAGATATGCATACCTCGTATACACTTCAAATGAATGTAAGTGCGATACTACCTTGCTAGGAAGTAGCGTTTGCACTTGTCTACGTATCGAAGCAATAGAGTTATAATGTTTCTTAAAACGAGATGTCGCATCTCATTTCTATGTTTCATGATGAGATATAATATTCATTACGAAGTGTTGTGTATTCCTCGTCTACACTTCAAATGAATGTAAATGCAACACTTCCTTGCTAGGAAATAGCGTTTGCAGTTGCCTACATATGGTAGCAATAGATTTCTAATGCTTCTTAAAACGCGATATCGCATCTCATTTCCATGTTTCATGATAGCATATAATACTTATTGCGAAGTGTCATGTATACCTCGTATTTACTTCAAAGGAATGTAAATGCGACTCTTCCTTGCTAGGAAATAGCGTTTGCAGATGCTTACGTATCGTAGCAATAGAGTTCTAATGCTTCTTAAAACGCGATATCGCATCTCATTTCTATGTTTCATGATAAGATATAATATTCATTGCGATCTGTCATGTATACCTTGTATTCACTTCAAAAGAATGCAAATGCGACACTTCCTTGCTAGGAAATAGCATTTGCAGATGTCTACGTATCGTAGCATTAGTTTTCTAATGCTTCTCAAAACGCGATATCGCATCTCATTTCTATGTTTCATGATAATATATAATAATCATTGCGAAGTGTCATGTATACCTCGCATACACTTCAAAAGAATGTAAATGCGACACTTCCTTGCTAGGAAATAGCGTTTGCATATGTCTACGTATCGGAGCAATAGATTTCTAATGCTTCTCAAATCGCCATATCGCATCTCATTTCTATGTTTCATGATAAAATATAATATTCATTGTGGAGTGTTATCATAACCTCATATTCACTTCAAAAGAATGTAAATGCGACACTCCCTCGCTAGGAAAAAGCGTTTGCAGATGTCTACGTATCGTAGCATTAGAGTTCTGATGCTTCTCAAAACGCGATATCGCATCTCATTTCTATGTTTCATGATAATATATAATAATCATTGCGAAGTGTCATGTATACCTCGCATACATTTCAAATGAATGTAAATGCGACACTCCCTTGCTAGGAAATAGCGTTTGCAGATGTCTACGTATCGTAGCATTAGGGTTCTAATGCTTCTCAAAACGCGATATCGCATCTCACTTCTATGTTTCATGTTAAGATATAAGATTCATTGCGAAGTGTCTTGTATACCTCGCATACACTTCAAGCGTATGTAAATGCGACACTTCCTTGCTAGGAAATAGCGTTGGCAGATGTCTACGTACCGAAGCAATAGAGTTCTAATGCTTCTTAAATCGCCATATCGCATCTAATTTGTATGTATCATGATAAGATATAATATTCGATGTGGAGTGTTATGTATACCTCGTATTCACTTCAAAAGAATATGAATGCGACGCTTCCTTGCTAGGAAATAGCGTTTCCAGATATCTACGTATCGTAGCAATATAGGTCTAATGCTTCTTAAAACGCGATATCGCATCTCATTTCTATGTCTCATGATAAGATATGATATTCATTGCGAATTGTCATGTATACCTCATATTCACTGCAAAAGAATGTAAATTCGGTACTTCCTTGCTAGGAAGTAGAGTTTGCAGATGTCCACGTATCGAAGCAATAGATTTCTAATGCTTCTTATAACGCGATATCGCACATCATTTCTATGTATCATGATAAGATATAATACTCATTGCTATGTGTTATGTATTCCTCGTCTACAATTCAAATGAATGTAAATACAACACTCTCTTTCTAGGAAATTACGTTTCCAGATGTCTACGTATCGTAGCAATAGAGTTCTATTGCTTCTTAAATTGCGATATCGCATCTCACTTCTATGTTTCATGATAAGATATAATATTCATTGCGAAGTGTTATGTATTCCTCGTAATCACTTCAAGAGAATGTAAGTCGGACACATTCTTGCTAGGAAATAGCGTTTGCATATGTCTACGTATCGTGGTATTGGAGTTCTAATGCTTCCTAAAACGCGATATCGCTTCTCATTTCTACGTTTCATGATAAGATATAATATTCATTGTGGAATGTTATCTATACCTCGTATCCACGTCAAAAGAATGTAAACGCGACACTTCCTTACTAGGAAGTAGCGTTTGCAGATGTCTACGTAGCGTATCATTAGAGTTATAATGCCTCTCTAAACGCCATATCGCATCTTATTTGTATGTTTCATGATAAGATATAATATTCATTGCGAAGTGCTATGTATTCCTCGTCTTCAAAGGAATGTAAATGCGACACTTCCCTTCTTGGAAATAGCGTTTCCAGATGTGTACGTATCGAAGCAATAGAGATCTAATGCTTCTCTAAACGGGATATCGCATCTCATTTCTATGTTTCATGATAAGATATAATATTCATTGCGAAGTGTCATGTATACCTCGTATTCACTTCAAAAGAATGTAATTCCGACACTTCCCGGCAAGGAAATGGCGTTTGCTGATGTGTTCTTATCGTAGCAATAGAGTTGTAATGCTTCCTAAAACGCGATATCGCATCTCATTTGTATGTTTCATGGTAAGATATAATATTCATTGCGAAGTGTCATGTATACCTCGTATTCACTTCAAACGAACGTATATGTGACACTTCCTTGCTAGGCAAAAGCGTCTGCAGATGTCTACGTATCGTAGCAATAGGGATCTAATGCTTCTTAAAACTCGATATCGCATCTCATTTCTATGTTTCGTTATAAGATATAATATTCATTGCGAGGTGTCACTTATACCTCGCATAAACTTCAAACGAATTTAAATACGACACTTCCTTCCTAGAAAATAGAGTCTCCAGATCTCTACGTATCGAAGCAATAGAGTGCTAATGCTTCCTAAATAGCGATATCGCTTTTCATTTCTATGTTTCGTGATAAGGTATAATATTCATTGTGGAGTGTTATGTGTACCTCGTATTCACTTCAAAAGAATGTAAATGTGACTCTTCCTTGCTATTAAAAAGCGTTTGCAGATGTCTACGTATCGTAGCAATAGAGTTCTAATGCTTTTTTAATAGCGATTGCGCATCCCATTTCTGCGTTTCATGATAAGATATAATATTCATTGTGGAATGTTATGTATACCTCGTCTTCATTTCAAAACAGTGTAAATGCGACACTTCCTTGCTAGGAAATCGCGTTCGCAGATGTCTACTTATCGTAGCATTAGAGTTCTAACGGTTCCTAAATCGCGATATCGCGTCTCATTTCTATGTCTCATGATAAGATATAACATTCATTGCGAAGTGTCATGTATACCTCGTATTCACGTCAGAAGAATGTAAATGCGACACTTCTTTGCTAGGAAATAGCGTGGGCAGATGTCTACGCATCGAAGCAATAGAGTTCTAATGCTTCTTAAAACGAGATGTCGCATCTGATTTCTATGTTTCGTGATAAGATATAATATTCATTGCGAAGTATCATTTGTACATCGTATTCACAACAAAAGAGTGTAAGTGCGACACTTCCTTGCTAGGAAATAACGTTTGCAGTTGTCTACGTATCGAAACCATAGGGTTCTAATGCTTCTTAAATCGCGATATCGCTCCTAATTTCTGTTTCATGATAAGATATAATAGTCATTGCGAAGTGTCATGTTTTTCTCACATACACTTCAAATGAATGTAAATGCGACACTTCTTTGCTAGGAAATAGCATTTGCAGATGTCTACGTATAGAAGCAATAGAGTTCTAATGCTTCTTAAAACGCGATATGGTGTCTCATTTCTATGTTTCATGATAAGACATAACATTCATTGTGGAGTGTTATGTCTACCACGCATTCTCTTCAAAAGAATGTAAATGCAACACATCCTTGCTATTAGATAGCGTTTCCAGGTGTCTACGTATCGAGGCAATTGAGTTCTAATGCTACTTAAATCACAATATCGCATCTCATTTCTATGTTTCACGATAAGATATAATATTCATTGCGAAGTGTTATGTATTCCTCGTAATCACTTCAAGAGAATGTAAGTCGGACACATTCTTGCTAGGAAATAGCGTTTGCATATGTCTACGTATCGTGGTATTGGAGTTCTAATGCTTCCTAAAACGCGATATCGCTTCTCATTTCTACGTTTCATGATAAGATATAATATTCATTGTGGAATGTTATCTATACCTCGTATCCACGTCAAAAGAATGTAAACGCGACACTTCCTTACTAGGAAGTAGCGTTTGCAGATGTCTACGTAGCGTATCATTAGAGTTATAATGCCTCTCTAAACGCCATATCGCATCTTATTTGTATGTTTCATGATAAGATATAATATTCATTGCGAAGTGCTATGTATTCCTCGTCTTCAAAGGAATGTAAATGCGACACTTCCCTTCTAGGAAATAGCGTTTCCAGATGTGTACGTATCGAAGCAATAGAGATCTAATGCTTCTCTAAACGGGATATCGCATCTCATTTCTATGTTTCATGATAAGATATAATATTCATTGCGAAGTGTCATGTATACCTCGTATTCACTTCAAAAGAATGTAATTCCGACACTTCCCGGCAAGGAAATGGCGTTTGCTGATGTGTTCTTATCGTAGCAATAGAGTTGTAATGCTTCCTAAAACGCGATATCGCATCTCATTTGTATGTTTCATGGTAAGATATAATATTCATTGCGAAGTGTCATGTATACCTCGTATTCACTTCAAACGAACGTATATGTGACACTTCCTTGCTAGGCAAAAGCGTCTGCAGATGTCTACGTATCGTAGCAATAGGGATTTAATGCTTCTTAAAACTCGATATCGCATCTCATTTCTATGTTTCGTTATAAGATATAATATTCATTGCGAGGTGTCACTTATACCTCGCATAAACTTCAAATGAATTTAAATACGACACTTCCTTCCTAGAAAATAGAGTCTCCAGATCTCTACGTATCGAAGCAATAGAGTGCTAATGCTTCCTAAATAGCGATATCGCTTTTCATTTCTATGTTTCGTGATAAGGTATAATATTCATTGTGGAGTGTTATGTGTACCTCGTATTCACTTCAAAAGAATGTAAATGTGACTCTTCCTTGCTATTAAATAGCGTTTGCAGATGTCTACGTATCGTAGCAATAGAGTTCTAATGCTTTTTTAATAGCGATTGCGCATCCCATTTCTGCGTTTCATGATAAGATATAATATTCATTGTGGAATGTTATGTATACCTCGTCTTCATTTCAAAACAGTGTAAATGCGACACTTCCTTGCTAGGAAATCGCGTTCGCAGATGTCTACTTATCGTAGCATTAGAGTTCTAACGGTTCCTAAATCGCGATATCGCGTCTCATTTCTATGTCTCATGATAAGATATAACATTCATTGCGAAGTGTCATGTCTACCTCGTATTCACGTCAGAAGAATGTAAATGCGACACTTCTTTGCTAGGAAATAGCGTGGGCAGATGTCTACGCATCGAAGCAATAGAGTTCTAATGCTTCTTAAAACGAGATGTCGCATCTGATTTCTATGTTTCGTGATAAGATATAATATTCATTGCGAAGTATCATTTGTACATCGTATTCACAACAAAAGAGTGTAAGTGCGACACTTCCTTGCTAGGAAATAACGTTTGCAGTTGTCTACGTATCGAAACCATAGGGTTCTAATGCTTCTTAAATCGCGATATCGCTCCTAATTTCTGTTTCATGATAAGATATAATAGTCATTGCGAAGTGTCATGTTTTTCTCACATACACTTCAAATGAATGTAAATGCGACACTTCTTTGCTAGGAAATAGCATTTGCAGATGTCTACGTATAGAAGCAATAGAGTTCTAATGCTTCTTAAAACGCGATATGGTGTCTCATTTCTATGTTTCATGATAAGACATAACATTCATTGTGGAGTGTTATGTCTACCACGCATTCTCTTCAAAAGAATGTAAATGCAACACATCCTTGCTATTAGATAGCGTTTCCAGGTGTCTACGTATCGAGGCAATTGAGTTCTAATACTACTTAAATCACAATATCGCATCTCATTTCTATGTTTCACGATAAGATATAATATTCATTGTGGAGTGTTATGTATACCTCGTATTCACTTCAAATGAAAGTAAATGCGACACTTTCTTTCTACGAAGTAGCGTTTCCACATGTCTACGTATCGTAGCAATAGAGCTCTAATGTTTCCTAAAACGCGATATCGCATCTCATTTCTATGTTTCATGATAAGACATAGTATTCATTGCGAAGTGTTGTGTATACCTCGCATACACTTCCAGTGAATGTAAGTGCGAAACTTCGTTGCTAGGAAATAGCGTTTGCAGATGTCTACGTATCGTAGCAATAGTGTTCTAGTGCTACTTAAATCGCGATATCGCATCTCATTTCTATGTTTCATGATAAGATATAATATTCATTGCGAAGTGTCATGTATACCTCGCATTCACTTCAAATGAATGTAAATGCAACACTTCTTTGCTAGGAAATAGCGTTTGCAGTTGCCTACATATGGTAGCAATAGATTTCTAATGCTTCTTAAAACGCGATATCGCTTCTCATTTCCATGTTTCATGATAAGATATAATACTCATTGCGAAATGTCATGTATACCTCGTATTTACTTCAAAGGAATGTAAATGCGACTCTTCCTTGCTAGGAAAAAGCGTTTGCAGATGTCTACGTATCGTAGCATTAGAGTTCTGATGCTTCTCAAAACGCGATATCGCATCTCATTTCTATGTTTCATGATAATATATAATAATCATTGCGAAGTGTCATGTGTACCTCGCATACATTTCAAATGAATGTAAATGCGACACTCCCTTGCTAGGAAATAGCGTTTGCAGATGTCTACGTATCGTAGCATTAGGGTTCTAATGCTTCTCAAAACGCGATATCGCATCTCACTTCTATGTTTCATGTTAAGATATAAGATTCATTGCGAAGTGTCTTGTATACCTCGCATACACTTCAAGCGTATGTAAATGCGACACTTCCTTGCTAGGAAATAGCGTTGGCAGATGTCTACGTACCGAAGCAATATAGGTCTAATGCTTCTTAAAACGCGATATCGCATCTCATTTCTATGTCTCATGATAAGATATGATATTCATTGCGAATTGTCATGTATACCTCATATTCACTGCAAAAGAATGTAAATTCGGTACTTCCTTGCTAGGAAGTAGAGTTTGCAGATGTCCACGTATCGAAGCAATAGATTTCTAATGCTTCTTATAACGCGATATCGCACATCATTTCTATGTATCATGATAAGATATAATACTCATTGCTATGTGTTATGTATTCCTCGTCTACAATTCAAATGAATGTAAATACAACACTCTCTTTCTAGGAAATTACGTTTCCAGATGTCTACGTATCGTAGCAATAGAGTTCTATTGCTTCTTAAATTGCGATATCGCATCTCACTTCTATGTTTCATGATAAGATATAATATTCATTGCGAAGTGTTATGTATTCCTCGTAATCACTTCAAGAGAATGTAAGTCGGACACATTCTTGCTAGGAAATAGCGTTTGCATATGTCTACGTATCGTGGTATTGGAGTTCTAATGCTTCCTAAAACGCGATATCGCTTCTCATTTCTACGTTTCATGATAAGATATAATATTCATTGTGGAATGTTATCTATACCTCGTATCCACGTCAAAAGAATGTAAACGCGACACTTCCTTACTAGGAAGTAGCGTTTGCAGATGTCTACGTAGCGTATCATTAGAGTTATAATGCCTCTCTAAACGCCATATCGCATCTTATTTGTATGTTTCATGATAAGATATAATATTCATTGCGAAGTGCTATGTATTCCTCGTCTTCAAAGGAATGTAAATGCGACACTTCCCTTCTAGGAAATAGCGTTTCCAGATGTGTACGTATCGAAGCAATAGAGATCTAATGCTTCTCTAAACGGGATATCGCATCTCATTTCTATGTTTCATGATAAGATATAATATTCATTGCGAAGTGTCATGTATACCTCGTATTCACTTCAAAAGAATGTAATTCCGACACTTCCCGGCAAGGAAATGGCGTTTGCTGATGTGTTCTTATCGTAGCAATAGAGTTGTAATGCTTCCTAAAACGCGATATCGCATCTCATTTGTATGTTTCATGGTAAGATATAATATTCATTGCGAAGTGTCATGTATACCTCGTATTCACTTCAAACTAACGTATATGTGACACTTCCTTGCTAGGCAAAAGCGTCTGCAGATGTCTACGTATCGTAGCAATAGGGATCTAATGCTTCTTAAAACTCGATATCGCATCTCATTTCTATGTTTCATTATAAGATATAATATTCATTGCGAGGTGTCACTTATACCTCGCATAAACTTCAAATGAATTTAAATACGACACTTCCTTCCTAGAAAATAGAGTCTCCAGATCTCTACGTATCGAAGCAATAGAGTGCTAATGCTTCCTAAATAGCGATATCGCTTTTCATTTCTATGTTTCGTGATAAGGTATAATATTCATTGTGGAGTGTTATGTGTACCTCGTATTCACTTCAAAAGAATGTAAATGTGACTCTTCCTTGCTATTAAATAGCGTTTGCAGATGTCTACGTATCGTAGCAATAGAGTTCTAATGCTTTTTTAATAGCGATTGCGCATCCCATTTCTGCGTTTCATGATAAGATATAATATTCATTGTGGGATGTTATGTATACCTCGTCTTCATTTCAAAACAGTGTAAATGCGACACTTCCTTGCTAGGAAATCGCGTTCGCAGATGTCTACTTATCGTAGCATTAGAGTTCTAACGGTTCCTAAATCGCGATATCGCGTCTCATTTCTATGTCTCATGATAAGATATAACATTCATTGCGAAGTGTCATGTATACCTCGTATTCACGACAGAAGAATGTAAATGCGACACTTCTTTGCTAGGAAATAGCGTGGGCAGATGTCTACGCATCGAAGCAATAGAGTTCTAATGCTTCTTAAAACGAGATGTCGCATCTGATTTCTATGTTTCGTGATAAGATATAATATTCATTGCGAAGTATCATTTGTACATCGTATTCACAACAAAAGAGTGTAAGTGCGACACTTCCTTGCTAGGAAATAACGTTTGCAGTTGTCTACGTATCGAAACCATAGGGTTCTAATGCTTCTTAAATCGCGATATCGCTCCTAATTTCTGTTTCATGATAAGATATAATAGTCATTGCGAAGTGTCACGTTTTTCTCACATACACTTCAAATGAATGTAAATGCGACACTTCTTTGCTAGGAAATAGCATTTGCAGATGTCTACGTATAGAAGCAATAGAGTTCTAATGCTTCTTAAAACGCGATATGGTGTCTCATTCCTATGTTTCATGATAAGACATAACATTCATTGTGGAGTGTTATGTCTACCACGCATTCTCTTCAAAAGAATGTAAATGCAACACATCCTTGCTATTAGATAGCGTTTCCAGGTGTCTACGTATCGAGGCAATTGAGTTCTAATGCTACTTAAATCACAATATCGCATCTCATTTCTATGTTTCACGATAAGATATAATATTCATTGTGGAGTGTTATGTATACCTCGTATTCACTTCAAATGAAAGTAAATGCGACACTTTCTTTCTACGAAATAGCGTTTCCACATGTCTACGTATCGTAGCAATAGAGCTCTAATGTTTCCTAAAACGCGATATCGCATCTCATTTCTATGTTTCATGATAAGACATAGTATTCATTGCGAAGTGTTGTGTATACCTCGCATACACTTCCAGTGAATGTAAGTGCGAAACTTCGTTGCTAGGAAATAGCGTTTGCAGATGTCTACGTATCGTAGCAATAGTGTTCTAGTGCTACTTAAATCGCGATATCGCATCTCATTTCTATGTTTCATGATAAGACGTAGTATTCATTGCGAAGTGTTATGTATACCTCGCACACACTTCCAATGAATGTAAATGCCAAACTTCCTTGCTAGGAAATCGCGTTTCCAGATGTCTACGTATCGAAGCAATACAGTTCTAATGCTTCATAAATCGCGATATTGCATCTCATTTCTATGTTTCATGATTAGATATAATATTAATTGCGAAGTGTTATGCATACCTCGCATACACTTCAAACGAATGTAAATGCGAAACATTCTTGCTAGGAAATAGCGTTTCTACATGTCTACGTATCGGAGCAATAATGTTCTAATGCTTCTTAAAATGCCATATCGCATCTCATTTCTATGTTTCATGATAAGATATAATATTCATTACGAAGTGTTATGTATTCCTCGTCTACACTTCAAATGAATGTAAATGCGGCACATCCTTGCTAGGAAATATCGTTTCCAGATATCTAGGTATCGTATCAATAAAGTTCTAATGCCTCTGAAAACGCGATGTCGCATCTCATTTCTATGTTTCATGATAAGATATAATGTTCATTGCGAAGTATCATGTATACCACGTATTAAATTCAAAAAAATTTAAATGCGCCACTTCCTTCCTAGGAAATAGCGTTTGCAGATGCCTACGTATCGAGGCAATAGATTTCTAATGCTTCTTAAAACGGCACATCGCATCCCATTTCTATGTTTCATGATAGGTAATAATATTCAGTTAGAAGGGCTATGTATACCTCGCATACACTTGAAATGAATGTAAATGCGACACTTTC